>NC_064614.1:1009128931-1009753931 GCF_023898315.1 Schistocerca nitens
TAAAGTGCCTGTGTCCTTCATAGATCGTTCTGCTGGATTGACGCTAGGTTTTTACTTAGGTATGTAGATGGGTTTTATTTTGTGTTGTTTTAACGTGTTCTGCCATTGCACTGACTTATATTGTGGGCCATTATCCGAAATTATTCGTTCCACTCGACCTACTTGTCTGAGAAAATGTTGTCTAAATGCTTTACTTGTAGTAAAACCCGTTACCCGTTTTAATAGTGTCAAGGTAACATATTTAGAAGTAAGTTCCAAAACGACAAATATGAAAATACATTCATTTTTTGTGCGTGAGAGGGGCCCCATCAAGTCTGTTGCAGCTATTTGTTTTAATCTTTTAGGGATTATTGGAAACATAGGTGGTTTGGTTTGGAAAGTGACGTGTTTAGCCCTCATACATTTTTTGCATTTGACTAATACTGTTCTAATTCGTCTTTCCATATTAGGAAAATGACTTGTTTGTTTTATTTTTGAAAAGCATTTCTTTGGTCCAAAGTGACCATTACTTAAATATGTATACCATATGTACTTATTATTTAGTTCATCTGGGATATAAACCATTCATTCGTTACAACATTTCGTCTAAAAAATAAAACATTGTTTTTTACGAGATAGTGCTGTCGAATGTCTGGAAAAGCCTTACTTCTCCACTTGTGTTTGATTCCTAGTATTTCGGGATCCTTGTCCTGTTCTTTGCCTATGTTTTTCAATGCTGTCGTAATGTAGTTTTCGAAAGGTACTTGTTTCATATAGTACATTGTAAACTGGTCTTCTGCTGCTTCCAAACCTATGTTATTGGATGCACCCTGTGGACATCGTGATAAAGCATCTGCTAATACATTCGCTGGTCCTGGTATGTGTGTAGTAGTGAAGTCAAATTCTTATAGTATTAACATCTATCTGGCTAACCTCCCATGAGTTAGTTTGGCGGATAACAGAAATTCTAATGCTTTGTGGTCAGTGTATACTTTTGTTTTTCTTCCGAATAGGAAGTATCGAAAACGTTGGAATTCCCCATACAATGGCCAATGCTTCCAGCTCCGTGACTGAATAGTTTTTCTCTCTTTTTGTGAGAACCGGACTGGAAAATGCAATTTTTCTATATGATCTCATCCCTGCCTGTTCGTCTTCTTGGGATAAAACTACTCCAAAACCTGTTTTCGCGCTATCAGTGGCCATACAAAAATTTTGTATTAGATCAGGATGTGCTAAAATCGGTGCTGTTGTTATTGCGTTTTTCACTTTTAAAAATTCTTCATTGGCTTGTTGATCCCATAACCATGGCGTGTTTTTTCCAGTCAATGCACATAGGCGTGGTGTTGCGAGAGAGTCGGATCAAATAAATTTTTTATAGAATCCGGTGGGACCTAGAAATGCTCTGAGAGTTTTCTTATTATATGGAGTACAGAATTCTTTGATTGCTGTTAGTTTTTCTGGGTCGGGCATTACACCTTTCTCTGAAATTGTGTCCTAGAAATTTGACCTCTCGCCTTCCAAATTTGGATTTTGTTATATTTACTGTGACTCCATGCTCTTTCATGATCCGTAAAAACTGATTTAATGTGTCGTTGTGATGTTCCCAAGAGGGTTCTGCTATAATCACATCATCAACATAACAAGTAATTTTTTGTAAAATTTCAGGACTGAGTATAGTATTAAATCCCCTAATAAACGCTGCTGATGATATGTTTAGACCAAATAGCAATTGTTTAAACTGGTAACATCTACCGAATACGATAAATGCTGTAAATTTTCTACATTCTGGGGCCAATTCTATTTGCCAGAAACTACTCCGTATATCAATTGATGAAAATATCTTAGCACTGTGGAAGTTTTGTATTAATTCCTCTAATTTTTCTGGGCGATCTGTCTCAGTGATTATGATTGTGTTGATCTGTCTGGAATCAAGCACTAACCTGATGCTCCCATCTCGTTTTTGTACAATATGGAGCGGGTTGTTATATGTGGAGGTAGCTGGTTCAATAATATCGTCATCTAACATTTTAGATATCTCCTGGAATACTTTATTCCTGTAGCTTAATGGGATTGTATAGGGTGGCACTCTAAATGGTTTGTGCTGTTTTACTTCAAACTTGTACTGAAAGTGTTTAATACTGCCAGTCTTAGGTAAAAATACCTCTGCTTTATTTCGTAAAATACCCTCTAATTCCCTTTTACTGTGTTCCCAAATACCTTGAAATTCTTACAATTTTTCGTCGATTTCTTTATGGACTTCTAACATGAGTTGAGGCGATTCCCCCTTTTGTGCATACCATTCTAATTCTTCATCCTCTTTATCTCTCGTCATTCTTAATTGTTTGTTTATAACTGGTATTTCTTCTAATTTTACCTTTTTCTCAAAGAGAAGTGTGACATTCCCGAATGTTACGCTACCTTTCCCCATATCTATTATCGCTCGTCTCTCATTTAAAAAATCTGCACCTATAATCAAATCTACAGTTAGTTTAGGTATAATCACGAAGTTGGCTTCGATATTTTGACCTTGACACGAAAGAGTTAACCTTGTTTGTCTCGTAACTTCCGCAGCATTGTTTCTGTTAGGACCTCTTACTTTAATCTTACATGTTTTCAGAACTGGCAATTCCTCATTGGCATTACACTGCATGAATAAGTTTTCTGAGATCGCAGTCAGTTCACTTCCGCTATCAATTACAGTATTGATTGGGATATGCTTTACCATGTCTTTCACAATTGGTTGAATTTGAAAGGGTTGGTTCTGTTCTTCTTCTTCTTGCATCAACGAATCCTCCACTGAATCATACATGAGTCTTTTTAGGAATTTCCCTTGTGAATTCGAACTTTCTGTAGCTTCGACTGCTACTTCTCTCTCTTTTATTTCCTCTTCTCTATTTCTTCCTTCATTTACGCTTTCTTCAACATCCTCTACTTTTTTCTCATCCTCGTCTATCTTCTCCTTCTTCATCGCTACTTCCACATAATCGCATCTAAATTCTCTAATTATCGCTTCATAACTTCCTTCATTACATACGTTGGGTTGTGTGCCCACTCTTAACTTATTTTCAACTTCTGTCGACTGCGCATTATCCTCATTGAATTCGCTTTCCCTGGTTTCCATCTGAAATAGCTCTGAAATACTCATTACTTCGTCCTTTCCTCCTACATTCGTTGTGCATGCCTCTGGTAATTCATCTTCCTCGTCAGTATTCTCCCAATTAATTTCGTCCCAACACGATATTGTTATTTTCTTGTCTTCGTTTTGATCTGGTCCCTGCGGATTTGTTTCTTCCTTCTTCTCTTCTCGTGATAAGATTTTTACTTCTCTGTTCAAGGTGCTGCAATTGTCCTGGGTCGGTGCGTCATTCTCTTTGGCATGGGCGCTTAGCTGTCAATTCGAACGTTTATTGGGGTTTGGTGGTCTTACCTCCACCTCTTCTACCTGTATTCTCTTTTCTTGTTCAGCTTGTTGATAGTGGTTTCTTTGTTGATAATTTGTCGGTCTATTGGTTCTCCAGTACCCGTTCCGGTTGTCGTTATTCCCTCTGTAATAGTTGTTGCCGTTCCTGGGTGAATTATAGTTATTGCCATATTCTCTTCTAAATCCATAACCGGTTCTTTGTTGAAATCTATTGTCGTTTCTTGGTGCGAAGTTATCGCGTGGTTCGTAATTATTGTTTCTTCGTACTGTGTCTTGTGGATTCCACTGCTTTTTGCTTTCGTTTTCACGTGCGCTTCGTCTTTTTCTTGTGTCATCTTCCGAAAATATGAACTCTAGTTCCCTTAGAATACCTTTAAATGCTTCGACGTCATTGCCTCCGCGTCCTACTAATGATTGCTGGTATTTCAATGGTAGCTTCATCGCGCATAATTTAATCAACTCTCTGTCACTGTATGGTACATCTAAGCATTGATTTTTCTTTGCCATTAATTCGAAAAATTTCACGGGACTCTTCTCTCCTGAATTTTCGAAATATGGGTTCTGTAATAATTCGTACTTCACTCTGCTCTGTGCTTCGCTGGACCAACATCGTGAGAGAAACTTCTCTCTGAAATCTTCGTACGATCGGCATGTCGCTGCAACATTCTGCATGGTTTCTGCGACTGTTCCTGACATGTGTGCACGTATAAAATCTAATTTGTGTGCTAGCGTCCAGTGTTCTGGTAATCCTACTCGCAATTGATCAATAAAAGTTCGTGGATGTAATGCGTTTCCTTCTCGAAAGTGTTGAAATTTTCTGACTGTGAGGAAATGATCGTTGTCCTACTTCGTCATAGTTCCATATGAAATTCGCGATTCTTCGCCACTTTTGTTTCTGATCATTTCTCCCGTCGTTCTTTCTGGTTGTGGTAGATCCATTGGATATTGTCCACTGTAACTTTCGCCTACCCTTTCGTAGTGTCGTTGGTGTGGTACGCAACAATTTTCTTCCATCGGTTGTGAACGTGTAGCTGAATGCATTGCACTGTACTATTCGCGACCTGGCTTTCCATTGTCAGGTAATGGTACGGTATCTTGTCTGACTAACCTTGCTGCTTCATTGCACGATCCAGACTGTGTTGAAACATACATTTGTGGTTCCGCATGTGTTTGTGATGACGTTTGTTCATCAAGAATTTCGGAACGTGTTTGTTGCTGTGCAGGCTGTCTCATTTGACGTATGTTACTTTCTGCCTGTGATTGGAATCGCAAATGCGTAATATCTTCGTTAATTGCTTGTTTTTCCGGTGCTGTTACAGATACGGATGTGGTTGCAGACTTAGTGCTTGTTCGATCTTGTTCACTACGCTCTTCAATGGTTTGCGACAACTCTGTTCGCAATTTCTGAAATTGTTGCTTCGTTTGCGCTTCTATTTTGACTATGCAGTTATCATATCTTTTCAGCGCTGCTTTTGTGATACATTTGTGTAGCACACTGTTTTCAACAATTTCACGCGCTGTACCTGCTGCTTGTCTAGTAATTACGTTTATCTGTTTCTCTAGTTTCTTGACTTCTCCCTGGGTGTTGTTACGTAATGTTTTGATCTCGTCCTGAATGTCATTACGCAATGTTTGTACATCCGCTTGTACCTTGTCAATGTCTGTTCTCAATTGATTGTGACCTGTTATTAAGTTTCCTATCACTTCTCGAGATTCTTTTGCCTCGTCTTCAATATGACTTAGGTGTAACTGAATTTTTTTGTTTTGTTCTTTAATCTCACGCATTTGTCTCGTGGTTTCTGCATTCTGAATCTGAATTTGGTTCGCTATGTCTTTATTTTGCCTTGTCATGGTTTCCGTAATTTGTTGTTATAATTCTGCCAAATTGGTGGGTCCTATTGCGTCTTCTTCCGACGTCCTACGCTCTGTGCTTTCGCCCAAGTGTTGGTTCGCAACCGATTGCATTGAACTGTGCTGTGACACGTTTCTGCTCGCATTCCTTGTACTCTGTGGTGAGGGAGCTCTGATTACTTGTACTATGGGTTCTACGTATTCAAGACGCAAGTTAGAATCCTCATCGACTGTCTCTCTACTTTCCTGCTCCTCTGTCGTATACTGACTTACGTTTTCTATGCCTTGACGTACATTATCCTCGTTATGGTGTGTTATGTGTCCTATTTCTCGCGATACTGCATCGTCTGTTGTACTGTACTCTATTTTCTGTCCATTTTCATGCTGGGTCTCTACCTCAATTCGGTCAAGTTCTCGATCTGCCATTGCTAATCTTTCCGAATCCCTTATTTTCTGTTTTAAAAGCAATTCACGCGCCCTACTTCGAGTCAACATGCGCTCATACGATCTCACGCGTTTCATAAACTTTTTGTTCACACGACTTGACACTTATTATACCCAAGACCGACAATCCATTCACTTACTTGATGGGTCAGAACCAACTTGTCAACGATGTATCCGCCACCTGTGCGCTTGTATTGAGGAGAAAACTTAATTCTAACAATTTTTAAAATTCATAACTTAGGTATGCTATTGTCTCTGCTAGAATGTCTCACTATCTGTCGCTGCAGCTACTGTTTTCAACTATTTACGCCTTTCAAAAAAAAATTTTTTTTATTACGAAAATTTTTAACAGGATATTTTTCTGATCTAGTTAGGCATGTGGTCGACCTTCAGTCATGGTATTTTACCATCCTGGCAGGGTCGCCATTTTCTAACATTCTGCGTGGTGTCTGTTTGTTCTATATCGTGTCTCCCTACCACTTTCGCGCAACGACGCTCTGAGCGTGTTTTTTTAGGAAATTGACTAATTTGAACCTGGGACCTGTTGCTGGTAAGGAGACGCTAGACCACACATGACATGTAGAGTTCAGAAGAGATCAGTGAGACTAGCGATGATATAACCAAATACTTAATGATTTCAGCGTTAGCTCCACTGCACTCCCTGTAAAAGAATCTTAATACTAACTAAATTTAGTGGAAGGGGTTCAAGGATTTCCTATTTTTTCGTTAGCTGGTAAAATAACGTCGAAAAAGCAGTTAAGTTTACCATTGGAAATTTTATTCTACTCACAAAACATTGTTTATAAATTGCACTATTGATAAAAGGAAATGTTTTAATACAGGATGATAAAAACCAACTGCGTTCAACAAAAATGTGAACGATTATTCCCTGAGTGGGTTTCCAAGTTCTACAATGGATCGAAGGATGACCTATGCCATATCACAATCTAGGTTTAAATTAAGTTTCGCAAGAGAGAAAACTATCAAAATGGTCTACAGTGACCCTCAATTATCTTTAATTACTTATCTAACTTGTCGTAAATTACAGTGGCTGATATGGCTTCTCAATAACTATATAACAGAAAAATCATTGCGTTTCAGATTTTTTACTTCAAGTGGCAAATGTGAACACCATGAGCTTTAATTGACGATCGACACTGGTATTACGCAAAAAGGGGGTGTAACAGATGAGACTTCTGCAGTTCTGAGTGAAGCTCTATGCGCTGTTATGCGGCATCGCGTGCGTTCATTACCTTGTCGGTGTTCGTCAGGGGGCGGCGGGCAGCACAGCTCCGCTCACCTCGCCGTCTCGGAAGCAACTCTCCCCTAACTTCTCCTTGCTACAATTTCCGAAGTTGGTTTAAAAAAACTATCTGGCTGTGTTTTCATCTGACCAATCAGGGTCTCAATGTTAACCTTAAGCTCCGCCTACAAAAATACCTATGTAAGGATGTTTATGGTGTCTAATGTTTAAAAGGAACGAAATTATTTTGTGATATGATGCGCATCGTAGAGGCTACGGCTAGAGTGAACGTTGAAAGTAATCAGATTTTATTGCTTTTAATAATTTTAATTAAAAATTTTTGATCGATATTTTATTGCCTTTAGAGATCACAGGTCATATCTCCGAAAATTTTGGTATTGCCATGTGGCGTTAGAATCTTTTATTTAACGTTGCATTATGCAATTTGTATTTTTTCATTTGCTTGGAAAGGGATTTTGACTTTTAAGCGTTGTAAGTTGATTCTGAGAGCTGTTCTGTGATCTGTAAAAATACTTCAGGAACTTTCATTAACAAACTATATTAAGGATCTTACATCTTATTGTAACGAATGTTCACTTACAATTTTAAAACAAAGTTAGTAAAGTTGTAAAATTTTAAAATTAATAAAGAGCTATTATTAGAGAGACGGTGCCAGCCCTTACCCCCCACAACTGTTCAAGGTATTGGCCTTCGGGCGTTTTCTGATGTTTTCTCCGGTGTCTATCGCAGCCAACATCTGCGGGCCTATGTCAAGCATCAAATAGAATTTGTGATTGGATTGAGGATATTTTGATAGGGAGGACGCAGCATGTTACCTTTGATGGAGACTCATCAATAGATGTACAAGCAACATCAGACGTCACTTGAGAAAACATGTTAGAACCTCTGCTGTTGATATGATATGTAAATTATCTCTCTGACAATGCCGATAGTTATCACAGAGCTTTTGCAGATGATTCTGTCATCTACGGTGAAATACACTATTGGCCATTAAAATTACTACACCAAGAAGAAATGCAGATGATAAACGGGTATTCATTGGACAAATATATTATACTAGAACTGACATCTGATTACATTTTCACGCAATTTGGGTGCATAGATCCTGAGAAATCAGCACCCAGAACAACCACCTCTGGCCGTAATAACGGCCTTGATATGCCTGGGCATTGAGTCAAACAGAGCTTGGATGGCGTGTACAGGTACAGCAGGTACTGGCGTATTGTGACGAGCCAGTTGCTCGACCACCATTGACCAAATGTTTTCAGTTGGTGAGAGATCTGGAGAATGTGCTGGCCAGGGTAGCAGTCGAACATTTTCTGTATCCAGAAAGGCCCGTACAGGACCTCCAACATGCGGTCGTGCATTATCCTGCTGAAATGTAGGGTTTCGCAGGGATCGAATGAAGGGTAGAGCCACGGGTCATACCACATCTGAAATGTAACGTCCATTGTTCAGAGTGCCATCAATGCGAACAATAGGTCACTGAGACGTGTAATAATGGCACCCCATACCATCACGCCAGGTGATACGCCAGTATGGCGATGACGAATACACGCTTCCAATGTGCGTTCACCGCGATGTCGCCAAACACGGATGCGACCATCATGATGCTGTAAACAGAACCTGGATTCATCCGAAAAAATGACGTTTTGCCATTCGCGCACCCAGGTTCGTCGTAGAGTACACCATCGCAGGCGCTCTTGTGTGTCATGCAGCGTCAAGGGTAACCGCAGCCATGGTCTCCAAGCTGATAGTCCATGCTGCTGCAAACGTCGTCGAATTGTTGGTGCAAATGCAGACATGGTCTCCAAGCTGATAGTCCATGCTGCTGCAAACGTCGTCGAATTGTTGGTGCAGATGGTTGTTGTCTTGCAAACGTCCCCATCTGTTGACTCAGCGATCGAGACGTGGCTGCACGATCCGTTACAGTCAAGCGGATAAGATGCCTGTCATCTCGACTGCTAGTGATACGAGGCCGTTGGGATCCAGCACGGCGTTTCGTATTACCCTGCTGAACCCACCGATTCCATATTCTGCTAACAGTCATTGGATCTCGAGCAACGCGAGCAGCAATGTCGCGATACGGTAAACAGCAATCGCGATAGACTACAATCCGACCTTTATCAAAATCAGAAACCTGATGGTACGCATTTCTCCTCCTTACACGAGGCATTACAACAACGTATCACCAGGCAGCGCCGGTCAACTGCTGTTTGTGTATAAGAAATCGGTTGGAAACTTGCCTCATGTCAGCACGTTGTAGGTGTAGCCACCAGCGGCAACCTTGTGTGAATGCTCTAAAAAGCTAATCATTTGCATATAACATCATCTTCTTCCTGTCGGTTAAATTTCGCTTCATCTTCGTGGTGTAGCAATTGTAATGGCCAGTAGTGTACTATCTTAAATAAGCTGCAAAAACATACACACTGATCTTGATAAGGTTTCAGCGTGGTGCAAAGATTTCAAAAAGCAGAAAAATGGTATTGTATACTTACAATATCACTGAGTCACACAGTCTGCCAACCCATGCAATTACCTGCGTGTATCAGTTTGTAGGGGTATGAAATGAAATGAAATAACGATGTACACTCAGTCGTAGGTAAAGCAAGTGTCAGACTTGGTTCATTTACACGATACTGGGAAAATGTAATCAGTGAACCCATTAGCCTACTTACAAAACACGTGTTCATCCGATCTTAGAGTATTGCTCTGTGGAATCCAAATAAAATAGGATGTGGACAGGGAATAGTGAGGTAGTAAAAATAGTCCCACGTTTTTTAGACTCACTGGAGATCATCACGAAAATGATGAAAAAACTGAACTGGCAAACGAGAAAGCCTGCTGAAAAAGCGTCAAGAACGAATATTTTGCGAAGAATATGGAGACATTCATGTTCTCCAGTCCCGTTTGTGCTGCTCCCATAGGGACCTTGAAGACGAGGTAAAACTAATTTCAGCGAATATAGAGGCTTTTAAGGAGTTATTCTTCCCACGATACATACGCAGTTGTGTATTTAGAAGCAGGCATAACATGTCATGTGTCATACATTTTGGATGACATCAGTAAAACTGAAAAACATGTATTCTGTTGTAGTGGTCATAACATTTTCCTAATTAAAGATGCCATTATTATTATTATCAAGCGGATATTAAAAATAACACAATTTGGTGCACAGTATGTCTGTCTGTATGTCTAGGCTAATCTGAAGAACTGCTGTAGGAATTTGGATATTGGTGCTAGTCAGGCAGATTGCGTGGCATGGTAGCTCACAGCCCCGATGGTTGCCCTGAGGAATCACTCCAAATGTGAGTATGGAACAGACGACATTCGTACCTTCTGAGAAATTTCTGCCATTCTCTGCATAAATCATTTAAGCTGAAGGTGGTAGTATTTAGTTGCCTAACATCATCATTATCATAGTGGTGCTACAGAAGGATGCTGAAGATTAGATGGGTATATCACATAACTAATGAGGAGGTATTGAATAGAATTGGGGAGAAGAGGAGTTTGTGGCACAACTTGAATAGAAGAAGGGATCGGCTGGTAGGACATGTTCTGAGGCATCAAGGGATCACCAATTTGGTATTGCAGGGCAGTGTGGAGGGTAAAAATCGTAGAGGGAGACCAAGAGATGAATACACTAAGCAGATTCAGAATGATGTAGGTTGCAGTAAGTACTGGGAGATGAAGAAGCTTGCACAGGATAGGGTAGCATGGAGAGCTGCATCAAACCAGTCTCAGGACTGAAGACCATAAGAACAACAACATTATCATCTCAATTTTAACTCTACACAGCAGTCCTAAGTGAAATTGGCACTATGAGACCAAAGTCGCTTGGCCATAGATACTTAATGCTAACCATATGAAACTGAGGCAGGTCACCAGCCTTTTATACATACATGCAGCATAGTGTATGTGTGTATGTCTGGGATGTCCTCCCAAACCCCTGGATCAATTTCAGCTAAATGTGGCACAGGAACAGCAGGCCTCTTGAGTATCAGCACTGTGATGTTTATAATCTCCTAGCTGTAATAGGGGTGGTGATAGGGCAAAAATGATTTTCCGAACCCGTGGTATGTAGGTTACACTGCATGACAGGCAAGTTGTGTGGGAACACTATGGACCTGCGAAGTGAACCAGCTTTTCAGGGGAGCCTTTGTGTCATGAGCAAGAAGCTCTTTTCTGGACTCTGGTATGTATTCTACTCTGCATGACAAGCATGTTGTGTTGGAGGAATACGGTCTGCTTTAACGACCTGCTTTATGGAGCGGCCTGTTCATCAGGCGCAAACAAATTATTTTCAAACCCCTGATGTGTAACATGCTCTGCATGACTGGTGTATTATGGGAGTAGTACTGGCTTGCTTTACTATGTGCTGATGAACATGGATTGTGTTCGATTGAGATGGATGGTAGAGGGGATGGATAGGGTGAAGAGGAGGAGGAAATGGACAGAGAGAGGGGAGGAGGGGAGAACGTGAGGCAGAAGGAAGGTGTAAAGGGACAGTGTGGCCAGTTGGTAAAGGAAGAAGGGAGGTCGAAAAAGATAGAGGATAATATGGTCAGAGAGAGAGGGGTGGAGCCAGTCCCTGTGGCCGAGCGGTTATAGGCGCTTCAGTCTTGAACCGCGCGACCGCTACGGTCGCAGGTTCGAATCCTGCCTCGGGCATGGATGTATGTGATGTCCTTTGGTTAGTTAGGTTTAAGTAGTTCTAAGTTGCAGGGGACTGATGACCTCAGATGTTAAGTCGTATAGTGCTCAGAGCCACTTGAACCATTTTTAGAGGGGTACAGGAAATGAACAAAGAGAGGGTAGAAGGCGATTAAGAGGAGAGAGTAGGGAGGCACAGATAGAGGTGGTCGGATGTGGTGAACAGACAAAGGGAGTAAGAGGTGGACGCAGAGAGAGGGGAACAACTGGGTGAGTTCAGTGCATGTGTCGAATGCATATTCGGACAAAGCTTGAGAGAGAAGACTAGTTTTTAATAACAGCAACATCAGTTTTAATTTCTAATTGCATAATAATGCGAATATAAACAACAAATTAAAAATTGGTAAATTAAATAGAAAATGAAATGGCAATTATTTCTAGAGTGTGAACAGTACTACTGATATTGTTTCATTTAACCATAAGGGACTTCACATGTGTGTTTCAAATTGTTTAATGTTGTATGATCAGCAATTAAAATTAGTTTTATTAAAAAGAAATTGAGAACCAACAGCTATTCCGATTGCCAACACATGTTGTTGCTGTGGTCTTCAGTCCAGAGACTGGTTTGATGCAGCTCTCCATGCTACTCTATCCTGTGAAAGGTTCTTGATATCCCAGTACCATGCAACCTACATCCTTCTGAATCTGTTTAGTGTATTCATGTCTTGGTCTCCCTCTACGATTTTTACCCTCCACGCTGCCTTCCAATACCAAATTGGTGATCCCTTGATGCCTCAGAATATTCCCCATCAACCGATGTCTTCTTCTAGTCAAGTTGTGTCACAAATTTCTCTTCTCTACAGTTCTATTCAATACCTCCTCATTAGTTATGTGATCTACCCATCTAATCTTCAGCATTCTTCTGTAGCACCACATTTCGAAAGCTTCTATTCTCTTCTTGTCCAAATTATTTATCGTCCACGTTTCACTTCCATACATGGCTACACTCCATACAAATACTTTCAGAAACGACTTCCTGACACTTAAATCTATACTAGATGTTAACAAATTTCTCTTCTTCAGAAACGCTTTCCTTGCCATTGCCAGTCTACATTTTATATCCTCTCTACTTCGACCATCATCAGTTATTTTGCTCCCCAAATAGCAAAACTCCTTTACTACTTGAAGTGTCTCATTTCCTAATCTAATTCCCTCAGCATCACCCCACTTAATTCGATTACATTCCATAATCCTCGTTATGATTTTGTTGATGTTCATCTTATATCCTCCTTTTAAGACCCTGTCCATTCCATTCAACTGCTCTTCCAAGTCCTTTGCTGTCTCTGACAGAATTACAATGTCATCGGCGAACCTCAAAGTTTTTATTTCTTCTCCATGGATTTTAGTAACTACTCCGAACTTTTCTTTTGTTTCCTTTACTGCTTTCTCAATATAGAGATTGAATAACATTGGGAAGAGGCTAAAACCCTGTCTCACTCCCTTCCCAACCACTGCTTCCCTTTCATGCCCCTCGACTCTTATAACTGCCATCTGTTTTCTGTACAAATTGTGAATAGCCTTTCGCTCACTGTATTTTACCCCTGCCACCTTCAGAATTTGAAAGAGAGTATTCTAGTCAGCATTGTCAAAAGCTTTCTCTAAGTTTACAAATGCTAGAAACGTAGGTTTGCCTTTCGTTAATCCATTTTCTAAGATAAGTTGTAGGGTCAGTATTGCCTCAAGTGTTCCAACATTTCTACGGAATCGAAATTGATCTTCCCCGAGGTGGCTTCTACCAATTTTTCCATTCGTCTGTAAAGAATTCGCGTTAATATTTTGCAGCCGTGATTATTAAACATACAGAATTTAAATTAAATAAAAAATTCGAACGAGCGACTTTACGACTACAAAGCTACCTCGTAATGAGCTAATCTTCAAAGACGATCTTTAGGAGTTCTTGAGAACTGGACTTTACTGATGTAGGAGACTGACGTCCGGGCATTGGCATTAAAATCCCTGTGGCGGATCTCGGAGACGGGCAGTCAGTGTGGTCCGCTTTAAATGGTGAGACGTTTGTGCAGCGCGGGAACGGCGCTGCTGGATTGCGATCGCCGGCAGAAGCGGCGGGGCACGTAGCGCCGAATGCCGTGCGGCGACCTTGCGGGGCAATTTGGTGGCGCGCTGCAGCGCGGCCGCAGGCGGACGTGCGCCGCCGCTGCTGCCGGCGAGCGCAAGGCCGGCGCCACCCAGCGCAGCGCCGCCGCTGCCGTTGTGGTTGCGGCGCCGGGCACGTGCCCCAGCCGGCGCTTCTTGTGCTCGCCAGCCCCAGTACTGCTGCTGCCGTTGCGACAGTAACCTGACCTCTCATCCGTCTTACACAGCCGCTTCTCGACCGTTTCTAGCCACTCCGTAAAAAAGTGCCGAATAAGTTTTTGTTCTGCTTCTAAATCTAAATAAATTTTCCAGAAGACATAGTGCAGTGCGTGCGGGCGGGCACACCGTACTCGTGTAATCAGTTTTGTTCCTCGTTACACTCGCGTAATGAACAAGGCAAAATTTTATATGCACCTCTTGCGACGATTTTGATGGTTATTTCAATTACAACCCTGCCCTTACAAGTGTCACCACTGTATCTGTGGTGAGCGTACTGTAAGACCTTCAGTACACACACCATTAGATTATTTGACTTGTCGCTCTAACGAAGTAGGCGAGTGTTAGCAATATGTCTCGTGGTCTTATCGTGGCGTGTTTATCTTCTGCCGTTAGGTCACACGATAGAAATTCCACTTGCACGCTTAGAGTAGCAGATTGACGGTGACCAACTTTAAACAGAACTTGATTAATTTTCACACACATTCATTAAAATAATAAAATGCGTAACAATTACTTAACTTGGTTCTGGATGCTATTTGCAATTGACAATCTGAAGTTCCTTTGGTATTGGTACGTTAATCTTATTCTCACATATATCTCTCATACTTGACAAAAGTGCCTATACATTTATCTTCATGGCTATGTACAGGAATATAGTAATCTCATTAGGCGCAAACTGAAACTTGACTATAGACTGGTACAGACAAATGTAGAACTCGTACAGACTAGTGCAGACAAATGCAGACTGGTACAGACTCGTGCAGACAAATGCAGACTGATTAATCGGAGGTCTGTACACTCGTTATAATACCTCGCGCGTTCATGTATCACTGCGCGAGTGTCATCCGCGAGTAGAAAAGGTTCTACGTAAGCAGCAATCTCATTGGCTGCGTTACATATTAATACGCGGATCGGCGGAAGCAGAATTTGGTCCGTCTCTATGGCAGCGCCATCTCGTAGTGCAGAGACGGACGAGCGCTGCGCCTGCGCTGTCGTGCTTAGTGGGGCGCGCTCTAGTGGGAAAGTTGTGTACGCGCTGACTACGCGAAACTATGTACACTACAGTATCCACGGCACTGATCTTACTTTTTACTCATTACTGCAGTCCTTGTGAGAACCCGTGTTGGACATTAACACGTCGGAAAAGATGGCAAGATTCTGTAAGTTGTACTAAACTGGTGTCCTCACTGCAGGTACGTCTGCCCAACGCTGTGATAAGCGAAGTGTCGGTTGTGACTGATATTCAGCTGAGAGGGACATAATAGAAATTTCACAAGGACTGCCTTTTACTTTATTTACGACTTTCGCGTTGTTTAAGGCAACAGAATCAATATTACAGAGTCGTGCGTTCGCGACGATAAACGATCTCTAATTCATACACAAGATAATCCACATTACAGGGCTATTCAAAAGTCATGTCTCACAGGACAAATAGGGTGAACAAGAACACCACCGACAAACTTTCAGAGGTGGTAGTATGGACCGAAACAAGAAAAAATTCCAGTAAACATTGGCTCTAATATGCGCACCGTAACAGCTATGAGCACTTTTTCAGTAGTTTCACATTAGATGCCACAAACAGTTATCATCATAATTTAGGCTTTGTTCCCATGATTGCAAAAAAATAATTATTAATTAAAGAGGCTCCACCTTCTTGTAAGAACAGATGACAGCACAGACTGCGGTAGCTATGTGCAAATGAAGAGGCCTGTACAGGATGGACAGCGTGGAGAGCTGCATCAAACCAGGCTTCCCACATAACAACGAAATAACGTGATGAAGACGTGCTACTGTTTTTACAGTCACAAGTGCCATGGTGTGTAAAACTTAAAAGACTCAAGTAACTTTCGTATGATGTGCGTCTACCAAGTGACGTAGATCGATGAAACTTGGGCCGTACATAGCAAGAATTGTTACAGTATAACACAGAAAAAATGCACAATGAGACGAACAGGAATGACCCTTTTATTCAAAGACAATGACCGAGTGAGGTGGTGCAGTGGTTAGCACTATGGACTCGCATTCGAAAGGACGATGTTTCAAACCCGCGTCCGGACATCCAGATTCCGGTGTCCATTGTTTTCCTACATCGCTGCAGGCAAATCCGGGACGGTTCCTTTGAAAGGGCACGACCGATTTCCGCTCCCACCCTTGACACAGTCCGAGCTTGTGCTCTGTCTCGAATGACCTCGACGTCGACGGAACGTTAAGCCCAATCTTCCTTCCTTCCTTTAAAGACAACGATTGCACCGAAGTAATCGCGGTTCATGATGGTCTCCTGCGGATTACAAACGGCGGAAGAAGGTTCTTTATAGAGTGTCAGCTCACCACACACGGCACTGCATTCCCTGCAACGTGCTCCCATGCTGGGAGTGGTGGCGGTGGAGTGTTCCATTCCTCCACGAGCGCGAAGAGCAACTGCTAGATTAGATTAATACTTGTTCCATAGATCATGAATACAACACTTCGTAATGATGTGGAACGTGTCAGATTAATAAAAGATGTCTGTACAAGCTATTACATTACACAAAATATTGCATGAAACTAAGTTTTTATATTTTTCCCCTTAATTTATATCTAAAAATTCAGCCAATGAGCAGAAGGAGCTGTCATCTAGAAATTCTTTTAATTTATTTTTAAATGTTAGTTGGCTATCTGTCAGGCTTTTGATGCTGTTTGGTAGGTGACCAAAGACTTTTGTGGCAGCATAATTTACCCCTTTCTGTGCCAAAGTCAGATTTAACCCTGCATAGTGGTCATCCTTTCTCCTGGTGTTACAGCTATGCACACTGCTATTACTTTTGAACTGGGTTAGATTATTAACAACAAATTTCATAAGTGAATATATATACTGTGAGGTTACTGTGAGGATCCCTAGATCCTTAAATAGATGCAGGATGACCGTGGGTGGGCTCCAGCAATTATTCTGATTACACGTTTTTGAGCAATGAATTCTTTTCTACTCAATGATGAATTACCCCAGAATATGATGCCATACGAAAGCAGTGAATGAAAGTAGGCATAGTAAGCTAATTTACTGAGATTAGATGGTTCAAATGGCTCTGAGGACTATGGGTCTTACCATCTGAGGTCATGAGACCCCTAGAACTTAGAACTACTAAAACCTAACTAACCTAAGGACATCACACACATCCATGCCCGAGGCAGGATTCGAACCTGCGACCGCAGCGGTCGCGTGATTCCAGACTGAAGCGCCTAGAACCGCTCGGCCACACCGGCCGGCTGTTAGATGGTCGTCGGTGGAGTAAGTCGACCCATCGCATCCTACCTGTGTCCTCTTACGGTGAGAGGTGGGAACACGCAGCCAGGAACATTGTAAAACATGATCGTTTTGGGGTCTGGGAATATTCTGTGGGGAGGCATAATGTTACGTGGGCGTACTGACCTCCAAATCTTTGAGCACAGCACACTCAGCGGTCATCGTTATTGTGACACTGCACTGCCTGCGCTGAACCGCCGATCCTGTCGCAGCAACTCAGCATCGATGTCTGCAGCAGGGGAAAGAAAGGCAATCTGAAAAGAAACAGGCTTCACAACAGCCTAACCGTGTACCCAATATCGGCGATCCACTTCAGATCAAATTATAAGTTCTTTTTCCACTTACTTGAAAAATCCATAAAGCAAAACATTGAGCTGTAGCAGATTCAACCTAGAAGAAACGGATAGACGCAGCAAAATTCACCAGTTCCTGTTGTAGACAAGTTTTATCGTAAAAAAATTTTTTTTACCGTTCAACAAAGTCACAGAGCTTCTATATATTCGTTGTGCGGTCTGACACTCCTTGATATCTTTGCCAGAATAAATTGAAAATCTTCTGATTTTTCCTTAAATAATTAATTAATGTCACTAAAGAATCAATCCTGTTCTCATTCAGCGAAATGTTCCACTTTAAAACCGATCCTCCCGAACACAATCGCTGATAAAGTTTCAAAACAGAATCCTAACACACTTCACAGTATCGATTATTTTCAAAACATCAATACGTGTCGACCTCTCACCAGTAAAAGTTCAAACCAGTCAACCATTGAAGATCGTCCACACTCTCGACAAAACCCTGCCAGTCTGAATTTTAGTAATACTTGCAAATCTCGTACATAAGTAATATTTACGACGCATGTCGTAACAACAGAGTCAACTGACTGTTCCTACTTCCAACTCGAAGTTTATTTAACAGTTGATAACCAACTGATCTCCAATTACAAACTTTATCCTTCCACATACATTGAACTCCTTTTTCTTTTATAAAAAAAACATAAAACATATTTTAATAATGGTCAGCATGATGTTTCAACGGTTCTTCCAGGCGCCGGCCGTCGACTACGATTCAGTAGTGGTAAGCTCTCGTCTGGAGTCTCCACTGGATCATCTTGCTGCCACGCTCGACATGAAAGAAAAGAAACAAAATCTTTTTAAATAACAAGTCTCCACTTAACATACTACAAATAAATATATATATATTAACATTTCTTACCTGGCGTCGCTCAAGCGGGAAAGAAGCGCGATGTTTCCTGATTAGACTTTTGAAACACGACATGCTTCTCCATGTGCGCCTTTTCAGGGGTGCATTCGGCCCAGACTGTTTCTGTGGCTGACAGTCAACGACCGCATCGAAGAGCGCAAATGGAGGGGCTCCTGGAACGAGAGCATATTCAGCAAAAGGATTGGCCTGAGCGTTACTCCATCGAGCACGTCTGGGATGCGTTGGGGAGACATATAGCAGCACTTTCACATGCACCAGCGATCATGCACGACTTTTGAGCCGCGCTGTGAAGGAATGGAAAGCACTGTGAGAAGAACTCTGTATCACCCTTGTTGCCAGCGCGGGGCGCTTTGTAGAGCAGACACACTACAAGCTGGTCCAAAAGTCCGCAAAGACCCTCATAAAATTCAAATGGAGTAGCAAACAAGGAAACAGAGTCCCTACACACGAGGAACGGGAAGGGCTATGCCACCAACATGGTGGCCATTTTGAAAGCCGTCATCTTGGATTCAATTCGAAAATTTCAAATGGGAATGTGGTCATGTGACATATCAAACAGACAGAGAATTTAACCAGAAAAGCAATGCTGTGGTTATTTTAAACATAGCTTTATTCATTCTCAGGTTATAGCCAGTTACATGCGGCAGCGGTGGGACGCTCGGGAGCATGTGTGTTATGTGCCGAAGAGACATTACGCCGTTGTTACACAGTCCCGAGAGACCACCAACAGTCATAGGAATGGCTCAATATGTTGTGCATTAAGTTGGATAGTTAATGCTATCCTCCGAACCCAGTCCTGATGAACTTTGACCAACACAACTGGCTGAATTTGGCCACACGCATCAACAATGCGCTCCTTTAGATGATGCAAATCCCGTATTTTCACATAATAAACCTGTGCTTTGACATGTATCCAAAGATAAAAATCCAAAGGAGTGAAGCCTGGTGATCTTGATGGCCACTCCACAACACCCCTACGACCAATCTACTTTTGGGTTAACTGCACATCCAGATATGCTCGCACATCGTGCCCATAATGTGGTGGGGCTCCATCATGCTGGAAGAATTCCGGAAATGTCCCGTCCTCCGTTAACAACAAGGGAAACACTTCTTCATCCAGTAACCTCAGATAACCGTTGACTGTTAACGTACCATCAATAAAAAAAGGTTCAAATGGTTCAAATGGCTCTGAGCACTATGGGACTTAACAACTACGGTCAGCAGTCCCCTAGAACTTAGAACTACTTAAACCTAACTAACCTAAGGACATCACACAACACCCAGTCATCACGAGGCAGAGAAAATCCCTGACCCCGCCGGGAATCGAACCCGGGAACCCGGGCGCGGGAAGCGAGAACGCCACCGCACGACCACGAGCTGCGGACAATAAAAAAAGGTCCAACGACTTTGGTACCCCACACACCACGCCAGACCATCACTTTTTGTGAGCCGACCGTTTTGGAAGCATCAATCCAGTGCGGATTTGTGTCGGACCAGTATCTGTGATTCTGCTTCTTCACTTCACCATTGATAAAGAAATTGGCTTCATCACTGAACAGCACCTGATAGGGGAAACGTGGGTTTATCTGCAACTGCTGTCACCCATTCTGCGAACTGTAACCGACGGTCTGGTTCATCCTCGTTCAAGTGTTTGAGCAGCTGAATTTTGTACGGGTGCCATTTGTGCTGTGGCAAAATTCGCAGTATGGAGGTACGGCTAACCCCACATTCTTGTGACAGGCGACGAGTACTCCGTTGTGGACTCCTGCTAAATGATGCCAACACGCTCACTGTTGTTGCTTCATCGGTGGCGGATTTTGGTCTCCAGCCTTAGGTTTATATGCGACAGAACCTGTTGCTCGGAATTTTGCCAAAAGCTTGGCAACTGCGCTGTAAGTGAAGGGCTGTCTGGTTGGGTGACGATTGTTGAAATCCTGAGCAATGACCCGTGTGCTTCTTTCTACTGATATCAAGATGATTTCAATGCGTTCTTCATGTGTTAAGGACAATTTGTAACCTATAAATAAGGTTCAAATGGTTCAAATGGCTCTGAGCACTATGGGACTTAACTTCTGAGGTCATCAGTCTATAAATAAGGGAACAATGATTAAAACGTTAGCATGAGTAAATGATACCTAACAGTTAAACACACGTAACATATCAGGCATGGGATAGTCACTTTGCACCGTTTCAGACTCCATTTTATGACTTCTCAGTACGTAATACTCACGCTGCCGAGCGTCCCACTGCTGCCGCAAGTAATTGTCTATAACCCGAGAATGAATAAAGCTATGTTTAAAATGACAACGGCATTGTTTTTCTGGTGAAACTCTATCTGTTTGATGTCACATGACCACATTCCCATTTGAAATTTTGAAGTTGAATCCAAGATGGCGGCTTTCAATATGGCCGCCATGTTGGTGGCATAGCTTATAAAGTTTCCCCCTTCCCGGTCCTCGTGTGTAGGGACTCTGTCTCCTTGTTTGCTACTCCATTTGAAGTTTATGAGGGTGTCTGCGGACTTTTGGACCACCCTGTATTAACAACTAAGCTTCGCCTTTTGTAATGTCCAGCAACCCGTAAAGAATCTCGGTGACTTCAATGTCTTTGAATAAAAGTGTCGCGTCTGTTCGTCTCATTTCGTAATTCTTTCAGCTACTGTTCTATAATGTAGCAGTTGTTTCTAAATATCCTCCAAGTATCATCGAGCTATGTTACTTGCAGGAACACATCATGCGAAAATTACTTTCGTCCTTAACTTTTGCACACCAGCGTATATGAAGTATGAATCATCGTCATAAGAAATTGGCGTTCCTATAATTCTGACAGCAGTCTCAGTTCCTAATGCCGTTATTGAGTAAACGGCTAAGAAGTCCTGGAAATGAGGCCTTGGAGTGGATTTTAAGAAGTCTGTTACTGCTAACGAGTGCCAAGTGTACTGCAACAGACTACAAATATAAAATATTGTTGAGAACTTCCTGACAGTTTTTATGAGACGTCATAAAAACGTGAAAAAGCTGAAGCTATGGACAGTTAAGCGTCAGATACAAATAGCAACCTAGCGGATTGTGTACCTGGAGGCAAGGACTTTCCTGTATCGTCATTCGGAGACAATGAGTTATGGGTACTTTCGCACTCAAAGAAATAAAAAATTGCGTACTGCCGATGATATCTTTCTGTACCTTTCATTTTCCTCTCCAGCGAAGAAATCATCATGATCACAATGATGACAATCTTCAGCCATTTTGCACCCACTTCAGTACAGTCCTTCCGAATTCCATTTTTCTTCGATTTCTTCAAATTTTTCATGCAGCCATTTCGTCTTAGCTTCCCTGCACTTCGTATTTATTTCATTCCTCAGCACCTCGATTTTTGTATTCCTGAATTTCCCAGAACATTTTTGTACTTCCTTCTGTCAGCGATCAACTGAAGTATTTCTCCTATTACACCTGGTTACTTTGCAGTTATCTTCTTTGTACCTATTGTTTTCTTTCCAGCTTGCCTTTTTAGAGATGTCAATTCCTCTTCAACTGTACTTCTTCCAGGACTATTCTTTATTGCTGTATCTACAGCCTTAGAGAACTTCAAACGGATCTCGTCATTCCTTAGTACTTTCGTATCTCACTTTCTTACGTATGTTTCTTCCTGACTAATCTCTTAAACTTCAGTCTACTCTTCATCACTACTACATTGTGATCTGAGTCTATATCTGCTCCTGGGTACGCCTTAAAATCCAGTATCTCATTTCGGTATCTCTGTCTTGACCATGGTGTAATCTAACTGAAATCTTCCCGTATCACCCGGCCTTTTCCAAGTATACCTCCTTCTCTTGTGATTTTTGAACGGAGTATTCACTATTACTAGCTGAAATTTATTACAGAACTCAATTAGTCTTTCTCCTCTCTCATTCCTTGTTCCAAGCCAATATTCTCATGTAACCTTTTCTTCTACTCCTTCCCGTACAACTGCATCCCAGTTCCCCGTGACTATTACGAGGGTTGACTGAAAAGTAATGCCTCCACCTCCGTAACTCTTCAACAGTTGGCAACATTGATATGCGGCAGGTACTGACTTATTCCGTGGCCTCTTCTCTACAGCTTCAGTTGGCGGGAAGCCTTAGCATTGAACGGTTGTGTTGTTACAGTGTAAAGTATGGAACCCTGCGCAGACGGTCGGTCAACGCGATTAAACCAAGGTACAGTCATTGAATCCTTGACAGCAGAAGGTGTCACCCCAAAGGAGATTCATCAGAGAATTAACGCAGTTTATGGTGATTGTGTTGATCTGAGTACTTTGCGTCGTTGGGCGAGTAAGTTTAAAGAAGTTGAGGCGGGAACATCTGACCTGCGTGACAACCAAAGAGTTGGACGTCCCGTGACAGCAACCACCGAGTTTCACAATAAAAATGTTGACATATTGATTCAGGACGATCGTCGTATCACTCAGAGAGAAATTGCAAGCACAATCGGCATTTCACAAGAACGTGTGGGCCAAATTATTGCTTTGCTTGGCTATCGGAAGATCTGTGCACGGCGGGTACCCCGGATGCTGACTCCTGAAATAAAAGCGCACAGACTTGAACTCCTCTCCCGTTACGAGGATGAAGCTGACACCTTTCTCCATTCAATTGTGACAGGAGACGAAACGTGGGTACACCATTACGAAAGAACTGAGAGACTGTGGTTGCGGAAACTGAGTGTCGATTTCTTCCGTGGCGGTTTCAGGAAACTTGTTCATCGTTGGCAGAAATGTATCCAATTGGCTGGTGATAATGTGGGAAAGTGAATATTGGTAATTAAAGATCACATTCTAAGGATTATTTCTGCGTTTGATTTATTAAAATATTCCCATCCAAACCCCATTAATGAAAGTGGAGGCATTACTTTCCATTCAAACCTCGTAGATAGTCATAGATAGTCATCTCCCTTTGCGTATTGTATGACCCTTTCAGTATCCTCATATACTTCCTGTATCTCTTCATCTTCAGCATATATACCCGTTGTCGGTGTTGGTTTGCTGTCGATTCTGATAGTAACCCTATGACTGATGTGTTCCAGTGACACACTCTGTGGCCTACCTTCCTATTCATAACGAATCCTACTCCAGTTATTCCATTTTCCTCTGCTGTTGATATCAGTCTATACACATCTGACCAGACGTCCGTGTCTTCTTTCCATTTCCATATCTAGATTGAGCCTTTGCTCTAGCTTCCCTACCACATTCAAGCTTCTGACATTCCACGCCCGACTCGTAGAACGTTATCCTTTCGTTGATTATTCATGATTTTTCTCATGGTCACCTCTCCCTTGGCAGTCCCCTCCCGGAGATCCGAATGGGGGACTATTCCGGAATCTTTTGCCAATGGAGAGATCATCATAACACTTTTTCAATTACAGGCCACATGTCCTTTGCATACATGTTATGTGTCTTTAATACAGTGGTTTCCATTGCCTTCTGCATCCTCATGCTGTTGATCATAGCTGAGTCTTCCGCCTTTACGGCAGTTTCCCACCCCAGGGGCAAGATAGTGCCCCGAACCTCTGCCTGCTCCTCTGCCCTCTTTGACAAGGCCGTTGGCAGAATGAGGGTGACTTCTTATGCCGGATGTCTTCGGCCGCCAATGCTGATTTATAATCAAAATTTAAGCGGTGGCGGGTTTCGGACCCAAGACCGAGGGCGTTTTGATTATGAATATACAACACCACCCCTCGTTTTTATCTCATTTATTCGTTGCTGTTAGTTGAATTTGTTCGGAGAGGACGTCGCATGATGCTTGTTCAAGTTAATCGTTGATTCGTTAACTCAGCTTTTTTTGTTACAGAGGGCAGCTAATCGTCTGACCGAACACGCTGAGCTACCGTGCCGGCACCCCTAGACCACGGGTGCAGTTATATAGAAGACCCTAAAAAAAGTTTTTTTACCATTTTTTTCGCACCAAAACCGCGCCGCGGATTCCAAGACGGCTATGCACAACAAGTGGCTGAAATTTTTACGATGTGTATCTGCAAACTGAAGCGACAAATGAAATTTGTACTGACGCCAGAATTCTAACCCGAATCTTCTGCTTTCTAGATTCTTTAAAGCACCTTTGCCTGGGTTTCAGGCAGTCTTGGTAAAAATTTCCATTCGCCGCTTCAGTCCGCAAATATACATCATAGATGTTTGAGACTTGAAAAAGGTCACTGGAATCATACAACATCATTTGAAATTTATACGATATATTGCTAAGACCCTGATCTCAAGCATTCTTCAAAATGTTCTTGGTATCTACATCTGTTTCCGAAATACATATGTCCAAAGTTACCCTATTTATACGTGTTAAAATCCGGTGTGAGGCGAAAACGTAGTTTATAAAGTGACGAACCACCGAGAAATATGCTGTAAAGTGTCTCAGTTATCTTCAAAGGTTTCTGGGAACCCCATGTTGCGATACTGAGGCATATGTAAAATTTTTGTGCACGTAAAGTACGGTCTGAGGTGTAAAATTAGTTTTGCGTTATTTCAATTTCAAACAAGTAAACAGCAAAAGTTTACTGTCCCATAAAATTATTTTCGTACAAGGGGCAGGGAAAAGAAGTGAACCAGCAGAAAGATTCTAACTGAAAAGTGGAGTACAAGCTGCCACATTCCATCTACGGCCGTACTTTAAAAGAATCTGCTAGAAGTGTGGTATGCGAACATAGTCACGCTTTTTTATGCTGAGAGAGAAGACAAAAGTAGCGGGAAAGAGAAGCAAAAGTAATAAATACTGAAAGATAATAGACAGTGGTTGTAGTGCAGATAGGGCGAAGGGGACAATGCCACTGTGACAGAAAGAGAGGGATGCTGTGGTTGTGAAACATACTTGAAGTAAGAGAATAGCGCAGTGAAAAGAGTGAATGAGACAGTGCTAGTGGGAGAGAAATAAAGAGAAGAGGAAGGAGAAAATGGAAGTGATAATGAGAGACAGTGTATGACAATGACACCAAGAGAAAGAGAGATAGTGACAATGAGAAGAGACAGCAGCAGTGGGGAGGAATGAATGAGATAATAGCAGTAAAAGAGAGCAAGAAGGAGGCAGTGACAATGAGAAGAGACGGTTGTAGTACTCTCAGTAAAAGTAGCACAGAACGAAGGAGACTGTAGCTGTGATACAGGAAATTGTGACAGAGAGACACACAGAGATAATGACAATGAGCTTCATTGAATGAATGAGTGAGAAAAGGTGAGAGTGAATGAGTATGAGCGACTTACAGCGATGTAGTAGTGGATGTGGGCTAGTTACAGTTAGGGGAGCTTGTGGGAGTGAGAGATGAGCTGCATGTTAAAAAAAGCGCCAATGTTTTCGCATGCCAAAATTTTTGGTGCCCTACTTTTCAGTCAGACTCTTTTAAACAAGAGCATATTCTCATTTTTTCTGCTCCGATAGGAACATTTTTACGATGGTCTTCAATAGAATCGAATACCTAACGCCGTCCAAACGTCTCACGCACTCAGGCTAAAACGTAGAAAAGATTCTCCAATCGTCAGAGGATCCCTCTACGTCCTTGAATTGTGGTTCTGCCGTTGCCTCTGGTCTACAACTCTAGCCTTGGAAACAGTAAAACTATAAACAAATCTATCACGTGCTGTTGGATGCTCAAACTCGTAACGCACCACCCGTGCTCCATTCCCAGAATTCGTGAACTTAACCCAAATAGTATTCAACATACAGCGTTTCAATCATTCAAGACTGGATTTTCGCAGTAATCAGCTGTTACATGAGAAACGAATGCTTCTTTGTCGTTTCTCCTCTTCCCGTAGTTGTAAATCTCTGAAGAGCGGTGGCTTCTAGCAGAGTCTCGTGGAAATATTATTGCATTAAAAAGTATTGAAAAGTTTGTCCTGGTGTCATGAGAAACCATCTGTCAGTGACAGCAAATCGACTGCAAAAGCATTCTTATGATGATGTGGGTTGGAAGTGCCTAACACTTAGCGCCAAGACACCGGCATATGTCAGACCATCGAGACGAAACAAAAGCTTTAAGCTATACAGTATTGTCGACCGAGAGATATAAAATGTAAACAAAGTAATCAAAGTTTTAATTCCTCTCTTCTTTTATTCCTCAGTTTTCTGGCCATATTTTTGAATGAGATAATATATAAACTGATCATTATTTGAAATCATAAATTCCAAACGTTATTTTGGTAATTTTTTTCTGTTTCCAGTCTGGCGATTATATAATTAAATGGAATAATAAAATTATAGCACCAATAGATGGTACAATAGCATAATGACACATTTGTATAAAATAAAACTGGATACCAAAATAACACAGAGAAATAATAACCCCTTAGACTATATGGAAAGAACATTTTTCATTGTTGATTACTGCTGGATTCTTCTTCTCAGAATGGAGGTATATTACCAAGTAGTCGTGTTTGTTACATAAAGTTTTCAAAGTGGATACTGACAGTCTGCGGCGTCTTACTTAAAACGGAACAGTCAACAGAAACAGGTAATTCCACCGTAACCATTGTCTGTAGAAATTCCGGATCCAGAAGAAGGAACTATATACAATGGTGTCCAAAATTAACGCAACAAATGGAAATTTTTCAAGGATGCGTTTATTTTGCCACAAAACAGTGTAATCAGGTGACAGAAAAGTAGAAACAATGTAAAGAATAGAGAACGTGAACAACTGCAACGTGTATAACACTAGACGAAAATGTTCTTCATTTTTCTTTTCAACTTAAGAGATTTGCGCGCGCGCGCTCACTCACTCACTCACTCACTCACACACATTTCGACAACTGGTTAATGTGCTCACTACGGGGTGTGACCACCTCTGGCAGCAATACAGGCCCGACAACGACGGGGCACGCTGTGAATCACGCCATCAATGTCATGTTGAGACAATAACGCCCAGTCTTCCTGCGGAACTTCAAGTCTCGGAGAGTGGTTGGGGGATGCTGACGCGACCGAATCCCTCTCCCTAGTGCAGCCCAGATATTCTCTATGAGATTCAAATCGGGAGTGCGAGCAGGCCACGCCATGAGTGGAATATCTTCCGTTTCCAAGAAAACATCAACCACTCGTGCTGTATGAGGTCCAGCATTATCGTCATCAATACGAGTGTGGATGTACAGCACAGCACCTCACAACCACCGTACGTGAGGTCCCAAGGCCTCGTCACGAAACCTGATAGCAGTTAAACATTTCCGATGCATCCGTACAACTTCACGAAGGGGTGTTCGTATGGTCAACATAACCCCTGTCCACACTATTAGGAATCCTCCACGGTAACGGTCTCTTTCCACAACGCTTGGGTATCGAAATCGTGTTACACGTTCTCTTCAGATGCGAATACGTCGAGATCACTCTCAAGACCAGATCGAGACTCATATGTGAAAAGAACATTGGCCCACTGTTCGACTGTCCAGGTGGCTTGTTGACGACCACTCCAGACGTTCCATTCTGTGAAGATGCATCAGAGGTAAGTCTCCGACAATAAAGGCCACTTTGCCGAAGGCTTTTCTGCACTGTTTTTCCTCGATACAAGACGTCCAGTGGATGCTGCGAGGTCAGATGCCTGTTGCTGCCCAGTACTAAGACCGTACCGTCGTGCTCTTACAGCCAAGTAAGGGTCCTCTCTTTCTGGCGCCACACGTCGTTGGCCCTGCCCCGGTATTAGGGACAAAGTTTCGGTCTTTATAAACTGTCCGAGAAACAACAGAATGATTCACGTTAAGCCATCGGGCCACTTTGCGATGTCCTGCTCATATTCTTCCTATGCCCATCCACCGCAGAGAGCCCGATAGGCGACTTCTCCGTGCCATATTGCACAGTCTGTGGCTATGTACACAGCGACTGTGGATGTGGGAGTACCTGGCAAACATTACTCTGATAGGTGTCGTCGTTTCCCGCTGACCGAAATGCCATCTTCCGTGTAGAACACGATGGTACGAACATCTGTTGACAGTTTGTATGATCATACTAGATACAGGACTGGGAAGTAGCGGTTGGTCGCTTTAATTTTGGACACCAATATACCTTATTTCGTTGCGTTTAGACTCGTGCCGTGCTTTCATTTGCTGATACATTTCCTTCTACATCTACATGATTACTCTGCAATTCACATTTAAGTGCTTGGCAGAGGGTTCATCGAACCACAATCATACTATCTCTCTACCATTCCACTCCGAACTGCGCGCGTGAAAAACGAACACCTAAACCTTTCTGTTCGAGCTCTGATTTCTCTTATTTTATTTTGATGGCCATTCCTACCTATGTAGGTTGGGCTCAACAAAATATTTTCGCATTCGGAAGAGAAAGTTGGTGACTGAAATTTCGTAATTAGATCTCGCCGCGACGAAAAACGTCTTTGCTTTAATGACTTCCATCCCAACTCCCGTATCATATCTGCCACACTTTCTCCCCTATTACGTGTTATACAAAACGATCTGCCCTTTTTTGCACCCTTTCGATGTCCTCCGTCAATCCCACCTGGTAAGGATCCCACACCGCGCAGCAATATTCTAACAGAGGACGAACGAGTGTAGTGTAAGCTGTCTCTTTAGTGGACTTGTTGCATCTTCTAAGTGTCCTGCCAATGAAACGCAACCTTTGGCTCGCCTTCCCCACAATATTATCTATGTGGTCTTTCCAACTGAAGTTGTTCGTAATTTTAACACCCGGGTACTTAGTTGAATTGACAGTCTTGAGAATTGTACTATTTATCGAGTAATCGAATTCCAACGGATTTCTTTTGGAACTCATGTGGATCACCTCACACTTTCCGTTATTTAGCGTCAACTGCCACCTGCCACACTATACAGCAATCTTTTCTAAATCGCTTTGCAACTGATACTGGTCTTCGGATGACCTTACTAGACGGTAAATTACAGCATCATGTGCGAACAACCTAAGAGAACTGCTCAGATTGTCACCCAGGTCATTTATATAGATCAGGAACAGCAGAGGTCCCAGGACGCTTCCCTGGGGAACACCTGATACCACATCAGTTTTACTCGATGATTTGCCGTCTATTACTACGAACTGCGACCTTCCTGACAAGAAATCACGAATCCAGTCTCACAACTGAGACGATACCCAATAGGCCCGCACCTTGATTAGAAGTCGCTTGTGAGGAACGGTGTCAAAAGCTTTCCGGATATCTAGAAATACGGAATCAACTTGAGATCCCCTGTCGATAGCGGCTATTACTTCGTGCGAATAAAGAGCTAGCTGCGTTGCACAAGAATAATGTTTTCTGAAACCATGCTGATTACGTATCAATAGATCGTTCCCTTCGAGGGGATTCATAATGTTTGAATACAATATATGCTCCAAAACCCTACTGCAAACCGACGTCAATGATATAGGTCTGTAGTTCGATGGATTAGTCCTACTACCCTTCTTAAACACTGGTGCGACCTGCGCAATTTTCCAATCTGCAGGTACAGATCTATCGGTGAGCGAGCGGTTGTATATGATTGCTAAGTAGGGAGCTATTGTATCAGCGTAATCTGAAAGGAACCTAATCGGTATAGAATCTGGACCTGAAGCCTTGCCCGTATCAAGCGATTTTAGTTGCTTCGCAACCCCTAAGGTATCTACTTCTAAGAAACTCATGCTAGCAGCGGTTCCTTGTGTAGCGGAGCTCTCCCTCGCGGACAATTCCGTTCCACATTGGACCACACCGTGCGGCTGTCGCCGCAGTTAACAGCGTTCAAATTAATAACACAGTTTTCGAATGACAGCAAAAAAGGTTCAAATGGCTCTGAGCACTATGGGACTTAACTTCTGAGGTCATCAGTCCCCTAGAACTTAGAACTACTTAAACCTAACTAACCTAAGGACATCACACACATCCATGCCCGAGGCAGGTTTCGAACCTGCGACCGTAGCGGTCGCGCGGTTCCAGACTGTAGCGCCTAGAACCGCTCGGCCACTCTGGCCGGCCGAATGACAGCAGTCTATTAAGCGTGCGCTATTCATATAGGGCGGCGAAGTGCCTCCGCTGGACTGGGAAGGAGCGACGGGAAGCTGTGTGAGACGGAGGAGACGAGGAGGAGGGAACTGGGCTGCCTGAATACAAACGGCTGCGGGTCACGCGGGCCTAAGTAGCGCCTCTTACTCCGACATGGGACTTTAATGGCGGGCGCCGCAGGCCGCGGACCCCCGCCAACCGACGCATTATTTATGTCCCACTTTGTGGTTTAACACGCACCGTAAAGCGCCCCGCGAACCCTCATACAGAGGCTGCAAAGTATGAATTTAAAGCCGTTCTGCTCGGGGAAGCTTTTCTCCGGAGCGCTGGAATATATGGGGAAGTCATGTCAGCCAATAAAGATGGTATTTCACAGGTCAGCCGCGTATAATTCAGGAAGTAACCTCTGTTCCCGAGCGCTTCCCAAGACTAACTGGCCCTTCTTCTCACGGGAATAATTTAGCTGGCTAATGCTATTTAGTGTCTCTGACCCATCATTTGGGGATCGTGGCCTCTGCCTCTGGTTGCCCACCTTAAAACTGTACTTCCATTGTTCAGCTGAATGGGTCGTGCGATGGCTGCATTGCATTTCACAAGAAAGGTCCCTTTCGTCATACCAGGAGCCAGAGATTTGGGGGCCATAATTCTCTGATCAGCAACAAATGGGAACGACATAGGCAATACGTAATGAGTACAGTGTAAGCCTCAAGGTGTAGCTTTCCAGGTCCCAAGGTTTCTTTTCGACTTAATCCCACGATTAGACCTGTCGAAAATTAGTACAAAGTAGTTGGTCTGGTCCATACACTATTATGCGACGCTTGGCGTATGATGTGAAACTATACTTTTCTGTGAGCTTTTCCCGTCATGTTAATGCTTTTCGAATAGTAGCATTGAAACAACGTTACACTATAGATAGGGATACCATCCGTTCCGTTTTCTGCGGGATGTCCCCTATATTAAGGCAATAATTTGTGTCCCATTTTATTTGTATTTGTCTCATGAAATTAGATGAACCCAAGATCTGTATGAAAGATAACATTTACGTTGGTGGTACTCTCAACTGGAAAATCACAGTATTTTGTTTAATACTACTGTGAACTCTATAAATGAACATCTAAACTTCTGGAACATAAGAAAATTGTCTCATTTGCACTGTCTGCAGTGAAACAGCAGTCGAAACTTGTTCGACGTTTGTTGAAGATGTGTGATTCTGACGAAAATTAAAGAAACAGTTTCAAAAAATTGAATGACTTACCAGATGTCTTGGGCGAAATCTTGTACTTGGGCAAAGCTGTTTTTTTTTTCGTGTCCAGATCAAATTTTATTTTTCCAATAGTTAGCCACCGCTACGGCTTTGTCGTTGGCTTGTAGCAGGTCACTAAAACTGCAGGGCTCCGGCAGTAGTCGGCACATGAGCAGATGTGCCTCGTCTTGTACCTCTCCGCATCCGCAAAGAACGTCGTCATCGTTAGTCAGCAGTCCCCACTTGCACAGATTAGTTTTGCATCTGGGTACACCAGCCCTCAACCTATTTAGTGTTCTCCACACTGTATAAGGAAGTTTGTTTCCAGGTGCCATTTGCTCTTTTGGTATTATCTGCAGTGTGGTTTGTTCATTCTCCCATTTACGGACTCTATTATCTTCCTGTGAACCGTCGAGGATCTTGGTTCTTGCAATAAAGCTATTTCTAGACTTAAGCCTCCGAGCCTGAGTGACGTGCCCATTCAGTGGGTGTCGAGAATCTGTTTCTTTCTTTGTTCTCTCAGCGTCTGCTGCCACCTGCCTTCTGATCTTGGATGGGGCAATTCCAGCAAGTAGGTACAAATTACCCGTTGGTGTGGGTCTGAGACAGCCTGTAACAATTCGCACTGTCTCATTTACACTTACATCAACCTGTTTAGCATGTGCAGATGATTCCCATACTGGCGCTGCATAGTCTGCTGCAGAAACACACAGAGCAAGAGCTGATGTTCTCAGTACTCATGGATGAGCTCCCCATTCATAGTTTGTCAGCCTGCGGATGATGTTATTCCTGGAGCGGACTTTAGCCTTGGTGTTTTGGCAATGCTGCTTGAAGGAAAGCGTTCTGTCAAGTACGACCCCAACGTATTTAGGTGTTGGACAGTGCTTTAGCTTCTTACGTTGCCATGTAACGTCGAGCTCAACTCCAGCATCTCTATTGCGCAGGTGGAAAGCACATACTTGGGTTTTGTCAGGGTTTGGCTTGCGGTGATTGGCGTCATAGTATTGAGCCAATTCTTCAAGCGCTCTAGAGAGATTTTCAGATGTTGCATCAAAATTGGACCGCTGGACCACCACAGCTGTGTCATCAGCATATACGAACAGTCTTGCATCTTGAGGTATAGGTTGGTCATTAGTGTACACATTATAAAGGATGGGAGAAAGTACACTTCCTTGTGGTAAGCCATTCTTTTGCAGTCGCCATCTACTGTTCTTACCATTTAGGGGCCAAAGCTGGTGAATGGCAATAAGTTTAAAGCACGATGCCTGGCATACAATGGAACTACACTCCTGGAAATTGAAATAAGAACACCGTGAATTCATTGTCCCAGGAAGGGGAAACTTTATTGACACATTCCTGGGGTCAGATACATCACATGATCACACTGACAGAACCACAGGCACATAGACACAGGCAACAGAGCATGCACAATGTCGGCACTAGTACAGTGTATATCCACCTTTCGCAGCAATGCAGGCTGCTATTCTCCCATGGAGACGATCGTAGAGATGCTGGATGTAGTCCTGTGGAACGGCTTGACATGCCATTTCCACCTGGCGCCTCAGTTGGACCAGCGTTCGTGCCGGACGTGCAGACCGCGTGAGACGACGCTTCATCCAGTCCCAACCATGCTCAATGGGGGACAGATCCGGAGATCTTGCTGGCCAGGGTAGTTGACTTACACCTTCTAGAGCACGTTGGGTGGCACGGGATACATGCGGACGTGCATTGTCCAGTTGGAACAGAAAGTTCCCTTGCCGGTCTAGGAATGGTAGAACGATGGGTTCGATGACGGTTTGGATGTACCGTGCACTATTCAGTGTCCCCTCGACGATCACCAGTGGTGTACGGCCAGTGTAGGAGATCGCTCCCCACACCATGATGCCGGGTGTTGGCCTTGTGTGCCTCGGTCGTATGCAGTCCTGATTGTGGCGCTCACCTGCACGGCGCCAAACACGCATACGACCATCATTGGCACCAAGGCAGAAGCGACTCTCATCGCTGAAGACGACACGTCTCCATTCGTCCCTCCATTCACGCCTGTCGCGACACCACTGGAGGCGGGCTGCACGATGTTGGGGCGTGAGCGGAAGACGGCCTAACGGTGTGCGGGACCGTAGCCCAGCTTCATGGAGACGGTTGCGAATGGTCCTCGCCGATACCCCAGGAGCAACAGTGTCCCTAATTTGCTGGGAAGTGGCGGTGCGGTCCCCTACGGCACTTCGTAGGATCCTACGGTCTTGGCGTGCATCCGTGCGTCGCTGCGGTCCGGTCCCAGGTCGACGGGCACGTGCACCTTCCGCCGACCACTGGCGACAACATCGATGTACTGTGGAGACCTCACGCCCCACGTGTTGAGCAATTCGGCGGTACGTCCACCCGGCCTCCCGCATGCCCACTATACGCCCTCGCTCAAAGTCCGTCAACTGCACATACGGTTCACGTCCACGCTGTCGCGGCATGCTACCTGTGTTAAAGACTGCGATGGAGCTCCGTATGCCACGGCAAACTGGCTGACACTGACGGCGGCGGTGCACAAATGCTGCGCAGCTAGCGCCATTCGACGGCCAACACCGCGGTTCCTGGTGTGTCCGCTGTGCCGTGCGTGTGATCATTGCTTGTACAGCCCTCTCGCAGTGTCCGGAGCAAGTATGGTGGGTCTGACACACCGGTGTCAATGTGTTCTTTTTTCCATTTCCAGGAGTGTATATAGAAAGTGAGTTATGAAAACCCACCAAATTCGGGCTTCAGCGGGAATCTACGTAATCCAGTATCGCGTCTCCCACATTCTGACGTAGAAATCGATTTCTCCACGAAGCAAAACTCTAACATGTGATTTCGAATTTCACACTTGGAGGTGATCCACAGTGAGAAATTTTATGTTGTGATGTCACGAACATCGTCCAGCTCCGCGCGCACGTTCGCTTTAACGTCCCGTGTAAGTACGGCTTTACAGTTGAATACTACTGACAGCGGTCGTCAATCTCCAGCGCACGGGAATGGGTTCAGCAATTCCATTGCTAGCCCAGAACGACCCCCTGCTGGACAGCTGAAATTGCCCGATGCGGCTGTGGTTAATCGAAGTACCGAGGAGGGCGAGATTTAGCGACCTCAGAATAAACGTCGACACCTCTAATATGTTTGTTTAAAGTGGAATACACAGTGTTTCAGAACGAGTGATCGGTCCTGCAAAGCCTAAACTTGGGATATATTTTAACTTAGGCATTGAAATTCAAGATCACCTTGGTGCCGGCTGTAAGTTGCCGGTTCGTGCGGTTGCTTCTGGTGTAGCTAGCTCGTTCGTTCATGCTCCGATATGCTTGAGTTGATACGGCGCTAGTAAATCAGCAAAAATGGTTTTGCGCTATCATTTTCAGCGGTTCCTGGTGTGTCCGCTGTGCCGTGCGTGTGATCATTGCTTGTACAGCCCTCTCGCAGTGTCCGGAGCAAGTATGGTGGGTCTGACACACCGGTGTCAATGTGTTCTTTTTTCCATTTCCAGGAGTGTATATCAGCCTCTCATGGAGATGAATTAGATATGAAGCATCATGCTAAGAGTGCTGGTCACAAACATAACATGCGTTCACAAATTTCATTCTAAAGAAATAGGGCACTTTTTTCACAAACTAAATCACCTGGATGTAACCCTATTTCTGCCGCAGAATAAGCTCTTTGTGTTATACATTGTGAAACATAATCTGAGATAAAAGCATGGATTGTTACAATAAGTTAATGGCTGATACATCTGACCATTCGAAAAATGACACTGTACTCTTGAAAGCAGTGAAAGCAGCTAAATCGCACAAGAAATACTCTAGGGAACATTTATAAATTGATGGCGGTCAACTTGAAGAAGAAAACAGACATTTTAAGGCTTCTTTTCTATTATTATTTTCTTACTTTGTTCTTACAAATGATGTAAAACCTTCAACTCTTATGTTGGATATGTAAACATTATATTTTGTGACATATTTTTGAGAATTCTGGAACATTTCCGAGCATGTCCCTTATTTTCGTGAAATGTTCCTGATTTATAAGCTTGTGGCCGTGATTTCATTGTTGGAAATGTGGCAACGCTAATTAGGATTTTCTGCTTTAATAAGCTCTCACGTGCCATCTTTTTGAAAGTGAATTTAATCTTTCAGTATACAAAGAAGTTAAAATGTTAACTGTAATGCAAAAATACTTGAAAATTAAGATATGCAGTGGAGTTCCTGAGTGCTTAAGTTTAGAGAGCCATGAATAGGTAACTAACAGGTATTTATGTTGCAGAGTCAAACCTTTTCAGTGGTGTAGCAACAAACATGTTCAGTAATGTGTTTATCCCTCAAGAATCTGCTGAGCGAAAGAGCAATAATATTGTACCGTGACGCTGGTATTTGTTGCATTTGTTATCAACCAACTAACGTAGTAACAATGGCCAGCGTTAAGGTACACGTGAAAAGTACACTGATCATTTCTCATAATAAACACAGGCTGTTCCACTACACTGTTATGTTATATTTACAGGAAAAATTCTCAGTACTAAAGCAATTATTTAACTGTAACTCAATTTTCAAAAGGTATCTTTTATGAAGAAAGAAAAACAGGATACGATGCTGAGTTATTCTACACTGGTTTCGAATAGTGTCAAAAAGAAGTGAGTGATACATGTATCACCCTATTTTTCTTCGCTGTTTGTCACAACAGCAAATATTTTATTTTTAATTCTGCTAACAAATGATCTTATTGGAGCCTCAACCGACATTTAACCTGAGGGAGTATACATTGATTCTCAAGCGACCACGGGGAACTAGGTCTGTAATTACATACATATGTACCGAAGCTAACTAAACTATACTCATTGCACGGTATTCAAAACAAACCGTCGCTGGAAGCTCATTTTGATATGTTCCACCCACATGTCTCTCAAGCCAGGGCGCTGCATGTCAATGTATATGAGAAGATCTGAATAATACACAGACGTCTTTGCAGATCGGCTGGTGGTAAGTTGAAAGAATTTCTTTGCGTATGTCCCTGAATCATGGCACACGACGCCCCTGCACAATTCCTTTCTCTCCCTCTCCACCTCACCCTTCATCCCTAAAAGAGGGTGCTTCCTTCCTTTTGCAATAACATTTCTCAGTGCCTAGAAAATTCTCCAATTCTTCCATCGCACGGATGTAATTGGAATGCATTGTCATACGTACTTCTTAGAGGATCAGTGGTAACAGGAACAGTTTTGATCTCTCTCCCTTCTTAAGGAGTCAGCTTATGACGTCTGTAGAGTGGTGACACATTTTAGGCCTTGCGTGAATGAAGTCCTGTCTGCTGCCTTTGGATCGTGTAGTCTGCAATGTCACTATAGCACTGGTACAGCATGTGACACCGTTAATATTGCACTCTCTCTTAAGCAAACATTTTTATCACATTTTATGAACAAGAGCGTTAGAGTAGATTAAAGTGAGCTACTTACTTATAAAGCATTATTTCTCAATGTCAACATAAAGTAGATTGGCTGGTGTGAACGAATTAGACTTATTGTCTGGATCCCTACAATTTTGTTGGAATCGTTTCAAAGTGATTTTATTTACTACGACAAAATATACAAAGTCATATCAAAAATTTTTTTCATTTCCAAAGGTATTTGCCAAGGAAATTCACTTCCGACCGCACGCTCACGAGAATGAAATGTTCATAACGTACCCCATATCTTCCAAACTGTCTGAGTTATTGATACGAGATTTTGGCAAATGACAGCATGCAAAGAGGAGAGTAGTTTGCTACATGCTTAATATGCAGAACTTTCTTATCTATGGACGTATAGCAGAAGCTATGGTTTTTATTTTTTTGTCAACCCAGTACTATAACTTTTTAAGAGACTTCGATAGATATTGAAAAGAGAATTTGCTAATGTGAAAATAAGTATGAAGTTTCTTCTCTTATGTTACTGCAAGCGGAAACAATGCCGTTTTCTGTAAGCTATTGATCACTCTGGTCGCCAATACCTTTTTTAATATGACGCTTTCAGAATTATATCACAACAGCTGCTACAAGGCGATTTGTCCAAATTATACTGTGTTTTGGCAAAAGAAGCAAAATTAAATCTGTCAACAAGACAAACGTAGCCGTTTCTCATAAATGATGATGATCCTTCAGTTGAGAAAAGGTTAAAAATTCAGACAAAAATAACTCGCTAGTTCTGTTGCAAATTTTCACAGATTCCCATAACCTATCGTATTTTTAATAGTGAACGACTGAAACGGAACCGTACTGAGGAGTTTTCTCCATGTTATTAATCTGAGAAATAATTGAAAATAAGTCACAGCAAATAGTGTGCCATGTTTTTATTCCTATCCACATTCAGAGTGAAGCGGTGGTCTTCTTCGCCTTAATTGCCTTTGATGTGCTAAAGATAGATTATATATATTTATAATTTGTTTTAACCTTAATAAGCAGTGTCAAGTGGTTCATAAAGTAGTGACCATCATGTTCTGGTGACCTTGTTGTCTACAGGTACACAAGCACCAGAACTGATATATCTAATAGAAAAATGATAAATGTTTTCTGCAGAGTAGAACTGACCCAATAGTATTCTTTCCTAACTCTGAAACTGTGACCACACTGACGACTTGCAGGAGCTTGCCAGCTGTTCGTCAAAGTCAATATCACTACTGAATTAAAAGGTGTTTGTAGTAACAAGATTCACTCCCTCATGCTGTGCAGGGATAAAAACGTAAAGATGGTACGGTATTTGCTGTACTTTTTTATATGTCAAATATGACTGAGGAGTAGAAAGAAAATCCTTTGGTAAGTTTCAGTCCCAGCTGTTCATTATTAAAGATACACTGGGTTGCAGGATTCCCCCGAAATTGCAACAGAATTGACGATTTATCAGAAATGTCATCAGGGACGAGTTTTGAGGATCTAACTGCTATGTTAAATTTAGCTTTTTTTTTGTAAAAACACAGTACAAATTGCATAACCTAGCCATGCAATAGCTATTGCAACAGAATCTTGAAACAGAGTGTTTTATTAAAGAAGCAACAGGCGACCTCACAGAAAATCTCATTCTATCAGTTTGCTGTAACAGAAGAGAAGAAATTTCGCATGTATTTCCATACTAGCAAACGCTCTTTTCACTAACTGTCAATGACTTTTTGAAATTACAGTACTGGATTAAAAAAAGACTGTAGTCTTGGCTACATCGACTTAGATACAAAGGTTCCATATGTTAACCATATGGAAATTACTCTCCTCATTATGTACCATGTCTTTTCGATATCTCTAACGGTTTTGGTGATAGGTCTGTTATGAATATTTAATTCTCGCGCATATGCGATAGGAAGTGAACGTGTTGTGTAAATTCCATTTCCTCTAGACTGGAGACGGACAGAGACCACCTCACAAGCCTAAAGAAAAATGCAATGTGTTAGCTAAATTTAGTTCACAGCAACATATGGTGAAGTATACCTCAAATATAAAATCTCGGCGACCCGCATTTTTCACTGCAAACTTTTTGAAATCTACCGCAGCGTCTTACTTAAAAACGAGATGGACACTTCACCATGAAGATAACATGTAAAGCTATTTTTTTTTTGAATCATCCGTCTCCTGACTGTTTTGATGCGGCCCACCGCGAATTTCTTTCCTGTGCCAACCTCTTCATCCCAGTGTAGCACTTGCAACCTGCGTCCTCAATTATTTGCTGGATCCCTGATGCCTTAGCAGCTTGTCAGTATTTTCTACAAATTCCTCTCCTCTCCGATTACCCACAGAGCCTCCTCATTCCTCACATTATCAGTCCACCAAATTTTCAACATTTGTCTACAGCACCACATATCAAATGCTTCGATACCTTCTGTTCCGGTTTTCCCACAGTGCATGTTTCACTATCATACAATGCTGTACTCCAAACGTGCATTCTCAGAAATTTCTTGCTGAAGTTGAGGCCTGTTTGATGCTAGTAGACTTCTCTTGCCCAGGAATGCCCTTTGCCCAGTGCTAGTCTGCTTTTGATGTCCTCCTTGCAACGTCGTCACTGTTTAGTTTTCTGCCTAGATAGCAGAATTCCGTAACTTGCTCTACTTCGTGGCCATCAATCCTCTACAACTACATCTACAACTACATGGATACTCTGCAAATCACATGTAAGTGACTGGCAGAGGGTTCATCGAACCATTTTCACAGTTCTCTATTATTTCAATCTCGTATAAAGCGCGTAAAGAACGAACACCTATATCTTTCCGTGCGAGCTCTATTTCCCTTATTTTATCATGGTGATAGTTTCGCCCTAAGTTGGTCGGCGTCAACAAAATATTTTCCCATTCGGAGGAGAAAAATGGTGATTGGGATGTCGTGAGAAGATTCCTTCGCAACGAAAAACGCCTTTGTTTTAATGATGTCTATCCCAAATCCTATATCGTTTCAGTGACGCTCTCTACCCTATTTCGCATTAATACAAAACGTGCTACCCTTCTTTGAGCTTTTTCGATGTTCTCCGCCAGTCCTATTTGGTAAGGATCCCTCACCACGCTGCAGTATTCTAAAAGAGGACGGACCAGCGTAGTGTAGGCAGTCTCTTTAGTAGATCTGTTACATTTTCCAAGTGCCCTGCCAATAAAACGCAGTCTTTGGTTAACCTTCCCCCAATATTTTCTACGTGTTCCTACCAATTTAAGTTGTTCGTAATTGTAATTCCTAGGTATGTAGCTAAATTTACGGGCTTTAGATTTGAATGATTTATCGTGTAATCGAAGTTTAACGGATTCCTTTTAGCACTCATGTGGACGATCTCACACTTTTCGTTATTTCGGTTCAACTGCCAATTTTCTGACCATACCGATATCTTCTCTAATTGTTTTGCAATTTATTTTGATCTTCTGATGACTTTACAAGTCGACAAACGACAGCATCATCTGCAAACAACCTAAGACGGCTGATCAGATTGTCTCCCAGATCGTTTATGTAGATAAGGAACAGCAAAGGGCCTATAACCTACTCGATGGCTTTCCGACAGTTACTACGAACTGTGACGTTGCTGACAGGAAATCACGAATCCAGTCACATCACTGAGACGATATTCCATAAGCACGCAATTTCGCTACAAGCCGCTTGTGTGGTACAGTGTCAAAAGCCTTCCGGAAATCCATTTATATGGAATCAATTTTAAATCCCTTGTTAAAAGCACTCAACACTTCGTGCGAGTAAAGAGCTAGTTGTGTTTCACAATAACGATGTTTTCTAAATCCGTGTTCACTGTGTGTTAATAGGCCCTTTTCTAAGAGGTAATTCATAATGTTCGAAAACAATATATTTTCCAAAATCCTGCTGCATACCGACGTTAATGATATAGGTCTGTAATGTAGTGGATTGTGAAACGCCCTGCTAAACCGCAGGACAGGACAGGCAGTTTAAACTGTGTAAAAGTGCCAAAATAAGCGACTGTCAGTTGCACTCGAACATACAACTTAATTTATTTGACGGAACATTACAACAGCCAAGAAAATAAAAAAAAAACACAGCATTAATTTTTGGAACTTAATTACCGGCTGAATGCGCCATACAATCTCATGCCTTAAGGGCAAGACCACTTTAAAATCGGCTGAAAGCCAATAATTTAAGACTCAAACCAAACTCAGAAATCTAAAAGTCAGAAGGCCTTATCTTAAGTCAGTTCTTTCAATTAGGCTGAACGCCCAAACAATCTCACATCTTAAGAGCAAAACAACTTTAATTTTTAAAAAAATCGGCGAAGGCCCATCTCTTAAGACTCGAACCAAAATTAAATTTTTAAAAGGCAAAAGGCCTTATCTTAAAACAATTCTTTAATTAGGCTGAAGGCCCAAACAATCTGACACCTTAAGAGCAAAACAACTTTAATTTAAAAATCGGCTGAAGGCCCATCACTTAAAACTGAAACGAAAATAAAATTTTTAAAAGGCTGAAGGCCCAAACAATGTTACGCCTTAATGGCAAAACAACCTTAATTTAAAAATCGTCTAGAAGCCATACAAATACAAATAACAAGAACAAATAAGAAAAGGCAGTACACCAAACGGTGCTCAGAAGTTTCCGAGGGTCGACCTGGAATTCAAACACTAACGCTCGCTTAGGTGAGACAGGCAGTCGGCCCAACCATTCTGAATCTGACGACAACCCAACCGTCAGACAGTCAACGGACCCATCGACAAGATAACTTCCGCTCCACCCGACCAGCAGACAACAGGGAGTTCAATGAAACAATGTAAAAGGTATTGGCGCCCACAAGTATTGAGCTGTCAAAGTACACACCGTGCTGGACAGCGACAACACTATGAGGAAAATACACTGCCTGAAATTACATCAATGGCCCGGGCAGGTAACCGGAACGTTAACGGCCACAAGGCAGAAGATTCCGCTGGTGCACTTCAATTCAAAATAATCAAGTACGTTTAAACTCCACCGGAGGGTGGCTAAAATTTGCCAACTTGAAAACAACGTTGTTGCTCGCGGGAATGTCCCAACAGCTGACAACGAAATCCAAACGACACAATGTGAACAGTCGTGACTTGCTGGTAGATTAAGTCAAAACTCAACTTTCGTGTCCAGGATCGGTGAGCCACGGACCTCGTAGCAATGGGAACAGCACTACACACTCCGACCGCGCGTGGACGCCACCAGCGGCCTCGGCCAAACTACGCGCCGCGGAGATTTCCTCGCAGCTCCAAGCCAACCGACCAACAAATCGCACACCGCACAGCTGGAACTATAAGCGCCAGGCCAAAGATAGTACAAGGTGCGAATATCGGTACACACCGCTGCTGCCACTCGCGGAGAGAGATGATAACAGCATAATCGCGATAACCGCGGGAGACTAAACACAGAATAGCAACCAAGGTTTAATCCAACGCATAACATGAACCAGCCACGTCTCAGATTGCTCCATTACCTTTCTTTAATATTGGTGTGACCTGTGCAACTTTCCAGTCTTTGGGTGCGGATATTTCGTCGAGCGAACGATTGTATATGATTGTTAAGTAGGCTATGGATTTATTGCATCATCATACTCTGAAAGGAAGCTAACTGGTATACAGTCTGCCTTTATTTGGCAGGACTTGCTTTTATTAAGTGCTTTAAGTTGCTTTTCTACTTTCAGGACATCTACTTCTGTGTTAATCATGTTGGCAGCTGTTCTTGATTCGAATTCTGAAATATTTACTTCGTCTTCATTGGTGAAGAAATTTCGGAAGGCAGTGTTTAGTAACTCTGCTTTGACACCACTGTCTTCTATAATATCTCCATTGCTATCGCACAGAGAAGGCATTGAGTGGTCTTGTCATTAGCATACTTCACATACGACCAGAGAGACCAGGTTCCGAGACAAAGTTTCGTTGCGGAAACTATTATAAGCATCTTGCATTGGAGTCTGCGCTAAATTTCGAGCTTCTGTAAAAGATCCCCAATCTTGGAGATTATGCGTTCGCTTAAATTTGGTATGTTTTTTCCGTTGTCTCTGCAACAGTGTCCTGACCCGTTTTGTGAACCGTTAGGGGATCAGCTCCGTCGTTTGTTAATTTATTTTGTATAAATTCTCAATTCCTGCCGATACTATTTCTTTTAATTCAAGTTACGTCTGGTCTACACTTACATTGTTAATTTGGAAGGAGTGGAGATTGTCTCTCAGGAAGGAGTCAAGTGAATTTTTATCTGTTTTTTTTTAATAGGTTCAGTTTTAGTTTATTTTTGGAGGATTTGGAGGGTTACAATATTCAGTCTCGCTACGACAACCCTGTGTTCACTAATCCCTGTATCCGTTTTGATGCTCGTTATTAACTCGGGATTATTTGTTGGTAAGAGATCAAGTGTGTTTTCATAACCGTTTACTATTCGCATGGGTTCGTGAACTAATTGCTCGCAATAATTTTCAGAGAAAGCGTTTAGCACAATTTAGGATGATGTTTTATGTGTACTTTCGGAATTAAACGTGCATTTTCGCCAACATATCGAGAGTAAATTGAAGTCACCGCCAACTAGTATAATTGTGTGAGACGAGTACGAGTTGGAAATTAAACTCAAGTTTTTTTTTTTAACCTTTCAGCAGTTGTATCATCTGAATTGAGAGATCGGAAGAGGATCCAATTGTTATTTCATAACGGTTGCCAAGAATGACTTCTGCCCATACTAACTCACATGAACCATCTACTTCAATTTCGCGACAAGATAAACTGCTTATAACAGCAAGAAACGCGCCACCGCCAACTGTGTTTTGCCTGTTCTTTCGGAACACCGTTAGGTTCTTCGCAAAAATTTCGGCTGAACTTATCTCCGGCTTTAGCCTGATTTCAGTGCCTGTAACGATTTGAGAATCAGTACTTTCTATTAGCCCTTGGAGCTCTGGTACTTTCCTAACACAGCTACGACAATTTACAACTGTTATACCGATGCTTCCTGTATCTACGTCCTTCCTGTGTTCGGCCTGCACCCTTTGTGACTGAAACCCTTTTTGTGTTTTCCCGAGACTCTCCAATCTAAAAAACCGTCCAGTCCACAGCACACTGTCCCTGCTACCCGTGCAGCCAAGTCCTGCGATTAATGGACTCCTGACCTATTCAGCGGAAACAGAAACCCAACCACTCCACGGCGCAAGTCGAGGAATCTGCAGCCTACACGGCTGCAGAACCGTCAGAGCCTTTGATTCAGACCCTCCAATCGGCTCTATACCAGAGGTCCGCAATCGGTCCTGTCGACTATGCTGCGAACGGTCAGCTCTGCTTTCATCTCGCAAGCAAGACTGGCAGCCTTTATCACTTCTGTTAGCCGCTCGAGACCAGAGAGAATCTATTCCGATCCACAGTGACAAACATCATTGGTACCGACGTTAGCCACTACCTGCAGTTAGCTGCACCCTGTGCTCTTCATGGCATCCGGAAGGACCCGTTCCACGTCTGAAATGACTCCAGCCGGTACGCACACGAAGTACACATTGGCTTTCTTCCCCTTCTTGGCAGCATGTTCCTAAGGGGCTCCATAACGCGCCTAACGCTGGAACTCCCAACTATCAATAATCCCAGTCTCTGTGATTGCCCGTATCTCGCAGGCTGGGAAGTTTCCTCTGAAACAGGACAGGCAACTGCATCTAGCTGAGCCAAAGACAGCCCTAGAACCTGTTTGTCAGACTAACCGGGGGAAGCCTCAAATGCGGCCTCCTGATGTTAAGTTTCTCGCTGTTCTCATTTCTGCTACTTCTCATTACTTTCGCCCTTCTTCGATGTACTCTCACATTCACTCAGGACAGCAATGTCATCAGCGAATTTTATCACTGATATCCTTTCACCTTGAATTTTAATTCCTCTCCTGAACATTTCTTTTAATTCCATCATTTCTCATTTGGTATAGAGATTGAACAGTAGGGGCGAAAGACTGCATCCCTGTCTTACCACCTTTTTTAATCCGTGCACTTCTTTCTTGATACTTATTATTCCCTCTTTCTTTCTCGATCATCCACTCTTATTATTCCCTCTTGGCTCTTGTACATATTATAGTATCGTCTCTCCCTATAGCTTACCCCTATTTTCTCAGATTTTCGAACACTACGCACATTTTTACACTGTTGAACGCTTTTTACAGGTCGACAAATCCTATGAACGTGACTTGATTTTCCTTTAATCTTGCTTCCATTATTAACCGCATCGTTAGAATTGCCTCCCTCGTGCCTTTACCTTTCCTAAAGCCAAACTGATCATCATCTCTCAAGCCGCGACATTGTCACGAATAAAACAGTGACCTGTATATACAATAAATTTCCTTTAATTTACGTCTATGGTCACAAACATTTTGTTCACAGATTACCGGTTTCGGCCTATAATGACCATCTTCAGATCTGTGTTTTATAAAAACAATGTCCTAATGTATACAGATTTGAAGATAGTCATTATAGACGGAAACTGGTACTCTGTGAGCAAAACGTTTATGACCATAGACGTAAATTAAGGGAAATTTATGATCAACATCTAACACAACCTCAATTTTCTTTTCCGTTCTTCTGTGTATTATTCTTGTAAGCAACTTGGCTACATGAGCTGTTAAGTGGATTGCGCGATAGTTCTCGCACTTGTCGGATCTTGCAGTATTCGGAATTAGGTGGATGATATTTTTCCGAAAGTCAGATGGTACGTCGCTAGACTCATACATTCTACACATCAACGCGAATAGTCGTCTTGTTGCCACTTCCCCCAATTATTTTAGAAATTCTTATGGAATGTTATCTATCCCTTCTACCTTAATTGATCCTAAGTCCTCCAAAACTTTCTTAAATTCTGATTCTAATACTGGATCCCCTATCTCTTCTAAATCGACTCCTGTTTCTTCATCTATCACAGAAGATAAATCGTCCCCCTCATAGAGGCCTTCAGTGTACTTTGTCTACCCATTTGCTCTCTCCTTTTGTATTTAACAGTGGAATTTCCGTTACACTCTTAATGTTACCACACTTGCTTTTAATGCCTTAATGTCACCGAAGGTTGTTTTGAGTTTCCTATATGCTGAGTCAGTCCCTCCAACAATAATTTTTTTTTCAATTTCTTCACATTTTTAATGCGGCCATTTCGTCTTTGCTTCCCTGCCTTCCTATTTATTTTATTCCTGGGCGACTTGTATTTCTGTATTCTTGAATTTCCTTGAACATTTTTGTACTTTCTTCTTTCACCGATCAACTGAAGTATTTATTCTGTTATGCATGGTTTATTCACAGTTACTTTCTTTATACTTATGTTTTTCTTTTCAACTTCTGTGACTGCACTTTTTATAGATGTCCATTCCTCTTCAACTGTACTGCCTACTGTGCTGTTCTTAATTGCTGTATCTAAAGCCTTAGAAAACTTCAAGCGTATCTCGTCATCCCTTAGTACTTCTGCATACCATTTCTTTGCGTATAGATTCCTCCTGACTTCAGCCTGCTCTTCATCACTATTAAGTTGTGATCTGAGTCTATATCTGCTCCTGTGTATGCCTTACAATCCAGTATCTGATTTCAGAATCTCTGTATGACCATGATGTAATATAACTGAAATCTTCCCGTATCACCCGTCCTTTCTCAAGTATACTTCGTCCTCTTGTGATTCTTGTACAGAGTATTCGTTATTACTAGCTGAAATTTATTACAGAATTCAATTAGTCTTTCTCCTTTGCCGTTCCTGGTCCCATGCCCATAATGCCCATATCCTCCCCTAACCTTTTCATCTACTTATTCCCCTAGAACTGCATCCCTGTCCCGCATGACTATTAGATTTTCCTCTCCCTTTACGTACTGTAATACCCTTTCAATTTCCTTATATACTTTCTCTATTTCTTCATCTCCAGCTTGCGACATCGGCATGTGTACCTGATCTGTGGTTGTCGGTGTCGGTTTGCTGTCGATTCTGACAAGAACAACCCTATCTCTGAACTGTTCACTGTAACACACTCTCCGCCGTACCGTCTTATTCATAACGATTCCTACTCCAGTTATACCACTGTCTGCTGCTGGTGATATTACTCTAGACTCATCTGACCAGAAGTCCTGGTCTTCTTTCCATTTCACTTCACTGATCCCTACTACATCTAGATTGAGCCTTTGCATTTCCCGTTTCAGATTCTCTAGCTTCCCCACCACGATCAAGATTCTCACATTAAACAGCCACCCTCGTTATTCCTTCGTTGGTTATTCAATATTTTTCTCATGGTCATCTCCCCCTTGGCAGTCCCCTCCCGGGGATCGAATGGGGGAATATTTCGGAATCTTTTGCCAATGGAGAGATCATCATGACACTTTTTCAATTACAGGCCACCTGTACTGTGGATACATGTTGTGTGTCCTTAATGCAATGGTTTCCATTGCGTTCTGCATCCTCATGACGTTGATCATTGCTGATTCCTCCGCCTTTAGGGCAGTTTCCCTCCTCAAGGACGAGAGAGTGCCCTGAACCTCTGTCCATTCCTCCGCCGTCTTGGACACGGCCGTTATCAGAATGCGTGCCGCTCTTATGCCGGTAGCGTGTTTAGAACCCGAGACTGATGCAGTCTTTCCAGAATGAGATTTTCACTCTGCAGCAGAGTGTGCGCTGCAGAGTGAATCTCCTTAAACACAATGAACAGAACGGAGAATAAAACAAATTGCATTCGGCAGAAAACGACCAACACAAATAATTTGCTACGGTTATGTTAATTAAGTTACGAAGTGAGCTTATTGGTATTGTTAAGAACACTGGTCACTGCAGAGAATATTTGTTGCCCTTCTAAAGAGACGCTCTAGACTGTGTAGTGTGTAGCACTCGTACCAAGGGCTCATCCACGTGATCCTTCACTGCTGTCGCAACTATTGCCAGTGAAGTGGGGGGGGGGGGGTGATGGAGAGCGGGGGGGGGGGGGGGGCAGTTGGCTGTTGGGAATCAGCGCTGACTGTCCAGCATGTCCACAAGGAACCGTGTACCACTTGTAACGAAGCAACAAAGTGTAATATAGTAAAAACATCTTAACCGACAGCAGCCGAAGACAAGTGACATGTCTTAAGTCAGTGACAGTCGGTTTAAACTTGACAGGAATTCCTGGTGTAACTGACTGGTGATCTATCTCAGCCAGTTTCCGAGCATATATAGTAATGGACATTTGGCCATGGCTAACATTGGCACATAAAGCTACCTAGCTTCAGTGGTGCAAACAATGCAGAAACTGGACAGCAGCTGATTGGAGGCGTGTAGTGTGGTCCGACTGTACTTTATTTGCAAAAGATGAAAGGTGTTGAGTACACCGACGGACCAATATTACGTTTTCGCTGCAATGTGTGGGGCGTTTAGTTCAGGGCGGAGGTTCTTCAGTTAGAGCCAAATGCACCTATCTCGGTCAAAAAGCGAGAGAACGGTGGTCCCGTGAACGCAGCCAATAGCCAACCACGTTTTAAAGTCTGTGCGGTGCACCAACGTTAATCGCCGATTAACAAACCGTTGTCAGCCAACCGTTCATTTTACCGTGGTTAGCTCCGTGTACTGTTTTGGAAGTAGGACTGTTGATATTTTTAAAACTACTGGGAATTCAATATCTCAATATTCAAAAAAGTTATTATCAGCTTCCGACATATCGAAGTAAGCTATCGATATCACGTCGAAAAGATATCGATGGTTCGGCCTATAAAAGTATCGGCTACATATGTAAATATACTGCCGTTCTCAAAGCTGAATATTTATGTATTAAATTATTATTAGATATTCTGTACATTAATAAGCTAGCAGCCTGCCGATCCCCCTTAGAGCAAGAATTAAAAGGAAAACAATACACGTACGTGATTGGCTATCGCCACTTTGCTAACAACGGTACCTGCATGTAAGTGGAACAATAAGAGGTGTCCGATGGATCCGTCGTTAGGTTTCCTCACATATCGAATTTGTCCGGAACACTTCATGTCGACTTCCCTGTTTTTCTCATTTCTGACAACGCCAGCGACCTAGCAGTTGTAGTATCAAAATTGCGTACTGAAGCCAAACGTCGCAGTTTCTGTTGGTAGTGCCGATCGCCGATTCTGTCATTTAGTTTTTTGTTCTTCATTTCCAGCAACTGTTTTTGAACAATGCCGATGTGAAGAAGTAGCACAGCATTGTGTTAAAAATTGTTTTTAACGCAACTGGTGTGCTACATCTTCACATCAGGAATGTTGTTATTCCATTCACACCGCCACTCATTCTTTTGTACCACAGTGAAAAGAGAAAGATTGGACGTGATGAAAGCTCAAAAAGTAGTAAGACTCCTTCACACAGTGAAAGTAAAATTATTTTCTACTAAAACTTCAAAAGAACAACCTCAAATTGTGAAAAAATATAAAACTATCGACACTCGCTATTGCCTTATTGATATCCACATATCGATATAGCGGGAGGAAATATACCACCGATAATTTTCTGCATTTTTTGGAAAAAATATCGATATATCGACATTTCATCAATAGCCGTAAACGGAAGCCTCCGAGGAGATGTAAAGATGTTAACATGCAAAGATGTTAACAATTTTCTCACAGCCGCTTAATACGTAAGTTTTCTAGACTCGCTGGTGAGTGACGTCATTGTCGCGTGCTCTCACTTTCGTCAACAAGCAGAGGTGTGTTTATAACTCTCTACTAATCTGTTCGTTTATTTTTGGCAAAATGGAAAATAAAAGACATGGATATACTTCCCGAATTTGTCAGTGCGAATGCGTCGGTTCTTGAAAATAAAAGAACTGACAGCTGCAGTACAAAAAGAGAAATGTGCAGTGTTTCGTTTCGGTCATTATTTTCTCATTTCTTTTCTTCATTCAATTAGCATACCTAGGTCATTTATAAATAAAATTCATGAAATATATGCTAATTACTACATATAATTGTCATTTTTATAGAAATTCACGTTTGTTTATAACTGTACACTCTGTACAAAAATCCAGTTTTCATTGCAAAAAAATTCTTAATTACCGATCTTTTATAAAATACTATTAATCAAGACTGTATAGTTAAAAAAACTACAAATTAAACATTTTCTGTCTTTCTGTATTTACGCTTGACGTAAATGCTCCCAGAACGTGCACCTTTGTTTACAAATTTGAATCCACCTGAAGTTGAACCCAGGCCACCCATCTATACAGCGAGCAAGAACGCTACCACAGTGACTCTGCTTGTTGAACGAAGTCTACTTTATTTTAGCACCTTCAAGATGGTCGGAAGACTTAGAAGTCGATTTACTCAAGACTTTTTTGAGAGTTGCATGAACTACTTTAGGGAAAGCATATTTATGTTTTGAACATCACATACCATAAAGATCAAGAATTACAAAAATCTGATTTTCGTGTGATCCCCATGTCAGAGAAAAACAGCCAGTGTGGTCACATGTGGAAGCACAATTTATTATTCCTGGTAAGTTTGATTTATAAATTAACAAACTTTCTGGGTTACGGTATAGGGCACGGTATATGGTGCATCGAGTCTGACTCAGTACACTGAAACTGTTCCGCCATCTTAATAACGTAAACTTATAAAACCCTGGTTATCGCGTGACAATCTGGCGTGAGATATGGTCTAATTTAACCGCTGCCAGCTCCCTCGTATAACTCTGATCGAGACGGGTGTACCGTTTTTTGAAAAATCTGTCAGATCGAAATTAATGTATTTTTGCACAAAGTAGTCAAAATACTTTGTAATTTGCGAGTAGCCGAACCCATGTTGCATTCAAGAAGAAATTAAAACTTGACTAATTATCACTGGCGTAGTTTTCCTCTCGGCATATGTTGTAATGTTGTTACTTTAATTTGCTATGAAAGCGGTACTGATAGACAATAAAAGCAGGTTAAAGCTGTGAGCTGTCTGGGGAAGTTAATCTTGCATTACTGAGCAACTGTTTCACCAGGTATCCAGTCTAGCTTACCAAATTCCCAACCAGACTAACATGAATTATAATCTTTTAATAGGCAAACGATAACCGGTGATATATATATATATATATATATATATATATATATATATATATATATATATATATATATATATATATATATATATATATAAGAGAATTTAAATAAAAAGAAATAAATCAGTTTATATTTGGAAGTTTATTTTAACATTGATCATTAAAATTTCAGCCGGCCGAAGTGGCCGTGCGGTTAAAGGCGCTGCAGTCTGGAACTGCAAGACCGCTACGGTCGCAGGTTCGAATCCTGCCTCGGGCATGGATGTTTGTGATGTCCTTAGGTTGGTTAGGTTTAACTAGTTCTAAGTTCTAGGGGACTAATGACCTCAGCAGTTGAGTCCCATAGTGCTCAGAGCCATTTGAACCATTAAAATTTCAGCATATTAAACGTGAGTCATAACTAAACTGGTGCCTTATTTAGGACTGTGAAAATGTGAGTTTGTAACCTTACGGAACACATCAACTATGGAGCCAAGATTGGAAGCCTGCATGCAACACTGCATTCATAAAATAACACACGAAGAACGTTGAAACATATGCAAGAGCAAATTAACCACAACCAACCGATTCAATTTTCACCCAAAGAAATTACGTTCGTAGCACAATCCTGTCCATCATGTAATTACCACACACTGGTATACTAAATTCATACTAACTCTCTGTGAAATCTTCCCGAAAAGAATAGCTGAGGGCTACTTTGATGATTACACCACATGCTTCACGTGGTCAACTTGGTTTACACAAAGAGTGAAACTCCACAATAATTTTGATAATTAAAATAAATTAGATCGAAAAGCAGTTTACAAAAGAAAAACCTCGAACTGGTTACTCACGTCTTACTATTAACCTGATGGGTCATACAGTTATATAAGCACGTGGTACTGGTCTCGCAAAGTACACCCCACGTGGGTTGAACATAAAGAAAAGTTTCTATATCGAAAAATATTGTCAAGACGAGACGTTATAATCACACAAGCATTCGCATTTAAGATTGATGATCTTAGTTAGAGTTACTGATCAACACGTGGTTCCACTTTACTCACAAAGTAGTGACAAAGCAACTACCGGAAGATATTCTGAACTTCACACGCGAATTACACTGCGTTGCAATTTACGATAACATTAGATATTTTAGAGATAAACCTGAAATAAAGGTGGTTAAATTTTCAGTTAGGCTGAACTTAAGAAATCCATTGTCCTACGGACTTAGCAGACACGCGCTTAGCCGGAGATCTTACCACCTCAGACGCTCGCCCCGGACAGACTGCCCTGCGCTCCTACCGAGCGTGCTTCCTGAGGGTGGCTCACAAATACAAACGCAAGTGGCCAGAGGGGCAGCTTCCTATACCAACATGACAAGGGACGGCCAGGACCATTTTAAGAATAGAAACCTCTCTGCTTTTAGAAAGCGTAGCTACCTGTTCCGACGTTGGTCCTACTGTTCTCTAGCAGACAGGCTTGTCTGCTACCCTCAAGCATGCAACTACAAATACATTTGCTCATTCATCCTCTCACACAGAAGGGAAGGGGGATGACAGTATCTTATAATACACAGTATATAAAAGAAAGCGGATGTAGGTTCCGTATGAGACTGTGTGACATGAATTACATATAAACTGTGTTTTAAAGTGTAGTAGTGTGACAGATCGTTCTTGTTTATGTGTAAAAGTAACACGTTTCACTACTCAGTCTCCTCCCAGATAGTCAGAAACGCCACAGTAAATTTAGAAGAGGAATTTATGCCGTAAATGACAACAGATTTAAGAAATTAACATGAAAGGAATCCAACAGAGACCTTTCAATGTCAGCTGCCGTCCTTCTCTCCAACGGCGAACCAATGTTTCTTTCACACTATCAGTTCTATCCATGCTTTCCTCATTCATATTACAGTTCATTTCCTTTCGTCCTGATCTGTTAACTTTTCACTATTATTTATCGCCTACTTCTTCACGAAGTTTTATTCTTTCTCTGTTGCTGCTATGAATTTGTGATTGTATGTCATTACCCAAGTTTCACAGTTAACGTAATGAGAAAACTACTTAACATTGTGTTAATTAGACTACGTTAACGAAAAACCGCTATTCATTACTGTAATTTTTTTTTCTCCATATGGGTCTCAAAGACCACGTAAAACTCCTGATTTAACTTACGATTTCTGTAATAATTTTTCATTTTATCAGAGTGCTGTTGTCTCTGAGCTTCTGACCGCTTTGCTCTAGCTACTTAAAAAAAAAAACTTAGAGATGGGAATCTAAAACAATCTTTGGAAAAGCATTTCTGTAAACAATTATTTGTTCTTTAACCTTCGTTTCTGTCAGGTTACTTAAGATTTCTCCGGTCGACTTGCACGAAGGAGATTTTTTTCCAGCTGACACGTTGAAATTTCTCTTCCATTTCTAGTTTTCATTTCTCCGAATCAGATGGCCGTTAAATATCATTCTACATTTACGCATGGTTACGTTTTGTACATATCTTTGTTACTTCTGTTCCTGTATTCAGCTTTGCGTTTCATTGGGACGAATATTTTTATAAGGATTTTCCTCTCTTTCTTTTGCATGTTTTTTATTTCCAGTATTTTAATCAAATGCAGGAATTCGGCCTAGTGCAGACATTCTGGTTTTGTTACGGCAAAAAAGTTTGAGGCGAACATCCGCAGGTAAGGAGCATATTAACAGAATAAAAATCCGCATCTGTTGCCAGTAATTTCTTATTTATTGCACGACCGGTTTGGAGGCCTAAAGCTCATCTTCAGAGGCCACCAAATAATTGGGGAAACATAAATGTGTGGCAGTCGGGCCAGACAGTCATAAGCGGTCACACCCACGCCAAACAAACGCATGGGAATGTAAGATCAGCAACTGGAGCGCCCGCCACGATAGCCGACATGAAGTGGTTGTTGCACTTGGAGATGAAGCTTTAGGCTTTGAAACCAGGCATTATTAGCAACTGAAGCAGATTTTTGTTCTGAAATGATAATTAAAGCGACACCCTAGCTGCAAACATTCGTTGATATACATCATTGGGGACATGTTGAATGTAGTGGCGTTGAAGTGTTCGGTCAGAGCTGGTTGGCTTCTGTAATAAAAAACTGAGTGGAAGAATCAAGTTTAACGGAAATTATGTGACGTCCGCAACGATCAATAACGAATAAAAAAACAAAAATATGGATAGGGCGTCTGCCATGTGAGCAGGAGATCCCGGGCTCGAATCCCTGTCGGGGCACACATTTTCAACATGTCCCCAATGATGAATATCAACGCCTGTTTGCAGCTAGGCTGTCGGTTTAATTATCATTTCATTCTAGAGAAGCTGCACGGTCATCAGTGGTATCTGTTCTTTCGGGATCAGATACTGCCCTCATTATAGATTTTTATTCTGTTGAATACAGAGGTAAAAACTTAACTCTGGAGGAGACTGACCTCTAATTGGACACATCTTTAGTCAACTGAAAGGCCATTATTATCTTCGATGCACTGAGATCTTCTGTATACCCTCACCCAGATATTTGTATTTATCGACTCTTAATTTTTTCGTAAACTGTATTACTGAAATGTGGAGCATATTTTAAATTTGACAAATTGTAAGATGGCAAGAACTATGCCCCATACATGAAGTCATTAAAGATCACCTAACTCACATTGAGCGAACATTAGGGCTGAACAAAAATGACTGACAAGGCACAATGCATCTTGTAGAGGGTATAGTATGGACGTATTGAAATAATTAATGTTGGGTGATGGTTTTAAAGTAATTCACACGACATGAAAACTTTGTGGAAATGCGTCGATTTACTGGAGGCTAGTTTATCCCAGGGAAGTACTCAGAATTGACTGTGGCCGCTGGGGGAATGGCTAAGGGAAGCGACAATAGGCAGCTCAGAGCGGCTCAAGCTCTGAGAAAGTGGTAACGGGGCACAGCCTCCAGCTGCCTTAAGATGAGTGACAGCATGGGTGGTTGACCCCGACCCCATGCTGGTGTACCGGGAAGCAGACGGAGAATTTGTACGCCTGTTGATAAATGTCCATCGTCCCGTTTCCTGTGAAACATGCGAGAAAGCCGCGCAAAGCTAAGGTGGAGCGGTCAACAGAGGTCAAAATATGCGTGTTCTTGACTATAGCAACTTCACGCTGAATTCACGATCTGCAGAGTCTGAAGTAAATCAAGTGAAGAGCGACAGAGTGAAATACGCTGGCCTCTGATGGGAACGTAGGACCGAGGAATTTGAAGTACTCTCCTGTGAGTCAGAATTCCGGAAAAATTGGTGTTTGTGCAGACGCTAACCTTGATGGGTGGCCTGGGAGGAGCTAAATAGCAGAAGTTGAGAGGAAAGGAAATTTTGTGGGAATTTGTTCACTTCCCAGAGCAGGCATTGGTCGGCACTGGGAAGCGACGCATAATTAACGCGACTTGCGCTGCAATTGGCGTAAGTGATTTTGCTGGAGGGGAAATCGAGGCGAAGAGCGGACTGTGAGAAGTCTCTGTAGAGGTCTTCTGTTCCCAGCTTGCCTAGAGTGTGGACGTGGCGTTCTTGACTCAGCTTGCCTGAGAAAGAGTGAGCATCTCTGCAGTTTAGGACTTAGCAAATGGAACGATTGAGCTTGGAGATAGGAAGTTTTGGTTCAGCTATGTACTGAGCAAGATAGCTAGGAGTGAATAGATGAGCGCAGCCTTGCAGCACCACGAGGTCGGCCGACGTCTGCACAACGACGCCGCTCTGCCACGCTGTATTTGCTGATATTGCGCCCGCTCCAGCCACTCATTAATTTGTTGGATCACGTCGGCAAAGTTTCCACGAGGATTTCATGGAGCGTGTATTGTAGAATTCTTCTCGCACTTCGCATTACGCCTGGGTCAGTTGATAGGAATTACTTTTGATTTATCGCGCTTTACTCCACGCAAACGCAATTTATGCAATTTATTACCACTGCCTGTTAAGAGAGTCATGTAATGTGATGATTGAAAATCGTGAGTTAAAATAAATCAGCGCTAATCGTCTGCATCTGTTTTCAATCAAGTAGTTTAAATGGTTCAAATGGCTCTGAGCACTATGGGACTCAACTGCTGAGGTCATTAGTCCCCTAGAACTTAGAACTAGTTAAACCTAACTAACCTAAGGACATCACAAACATCCATGCCCGAGGCAGGATTCGAACCTGCGACCGTAGCGGTCTTGCGGTTCCAGGCTGCAGCGCCTTTAACCGCACGGCCACTTCGGCCGGCGTAGTTTAAATCCCAAGTCACTTTCTTAATTAATTTTATGTTCAACATTTGCATCTGGTGTTCAATAGCTGAATATAATATCAATGTGCAACCCATTTTAATTAAAAGGGATCAATTCTGAATCAATTAATGTCAACACTGCCACCGCAGTTCAATCAGGAGTCACAGGCCTTATTACTTTCTTTGCGTTATACGACACTGCGGCAGTTTTGCACTCTCTATTGATCTGTTAGTCAGTTACCTGGGGTGAACACACACCAAAACCAGATAAGTGAGGTGTGGGGTGTTACAAAACATTGTGTGTTTTCGTAAGGTATGCGAAGACCTGTTTCTTTCTGCAATTCTTTTCAAAAAGCTGATTTGTCTTATTGCCATTTCTAAGTCTCTGGGCAATAAGAGTTTTGTTTTTATGACCCTGTTGCACCAGTCATTTACTCAACATTGAGTTGTTCTTCCCATTCCTTGACCATCTTTTCGAGGGCCCAGTTGAACTAAAACGGGATAGACTATCCAACTAAGGGGCGCCACCACGTGCAATTTTGGTAATTATTACTTTTATGATACGTAACAGTGGAATTAAAATTTCAATATCATGTAGTAAACGAAGAGCCAATAAAAAAATTTTCACAACTTTCGTTGCTTTCGCGTACGCCCTTCTCAAGGTATTTACAAGGGAACCTCCCCATCGCAGCTCTCTCAGATTTAGTTATAAGCTGGCACAGTGGATAGGCCTTGAAAACCAGAACACAGATCGATCTAGAAAACAGGAAGAAGTTTTGTGGAACTATGAAATAATAGGCAAAATATACAAACTGAGTAGTACGCAACATCAAGGATAGTCTGAGATCAAGAACGCCGTGGTCCCGTGGTTAGCGTGAGCAGCTGCGGAACAAGAAGTCACTGATTCTAGTCTTTCCTCGAGTGAAAATTTTACTTTCTTTATTTTCGCAAAGTTATGATCTGTCGTTCGTTCATCGACGTCTCTGTTCACTGTAATAAGTTTAGTGTCTGTGTTTTGCGACCGCACCGCAAAAACGTGCGATTAGTAGACGAAAGGACGTGCCTCTCCAATGGGAACCGAAAACATTTGATCGCTAGGTCATAGGTCAATCGATTCCTCCCCAGGAAAACACGTCTGATATATTCTATACGACACTGGTGACGGCATGTGCGTCGCATGATAGGAATATGTTGTCGACCCACCTAACTTGTACACTTGACGAATGGGTAAAAACATTATTCTACCTTGCCCGATTTAGGTTCTCTTATGGATGTGATAGTCACTCCCAAAAATGTGATGAAAACATAAGAGTTTGACACATAAACTGAAAATAAAAAATTAACCTTTTTGCACGATGGAAGACTTGAACCAAGGACCTCTTGTTCAGCAGTTTCTCACGCTAACCACGGGACCAATTTTTTTTTTTTTAATGTCATTTTGTTCGCTTTCGTTCGTTGCATCTGCTCGGGCCGGACATCGTAAGACATCCGTTTAAGTTCGTTGTTGATCCATTAACTCAGTTTTTTTTTTTAATACAGAGGTCAGCTAACCCTCTGACCGAACACGCTGAGCTACCGTGCCGGTATGGACCACGGCGCTCCTGACCTCAGAGTGTCCTTGATGTTGCCTATCTTGTGCATCAACTACTTAGTTTGTATATTTTGCTTATTTTTTTTCATAGTTCCACTCAACTTCTTCCTGTTTTCTCGATTGATCTGTGTTCAGTTTTTCAAGGCCTATCCACTGTGCCAACTTATAACTAAATCTGAGGGGGGTGCGATGGGGAGGTTCCCTTGTTAGAACGTTTAGAAAAACATTATCATCAAGGTTGGAGCAGTAACATTTAAATATTAAAAAGTTACTGAAGAACAAATCCTTTTCCCAAGGATAGCAGTAGGGTTAAATTGTGAACTAACGATGGCAGCTGGCTCCCGGGCTATTAGAATAAAAAGAGTGGTGTGCTGGGAAAGACGGCGGAGTGTGGCACCGGCCGTGCGACAGGCCAGGAGGGCGGGATGTGGTGGGGGGGGGAGGGGGGAGGGGAGGGGAGTGCCGCGGCCGCAGTCGCAGTGTATCACGCGGTCAAGGGCGGCGGCGGCGGCGGCGGCGTAGGAACTCCAAGGCCGGCGGGTCCCGGGCCGGCCAGGAAGCGGCCGCGCGCCGCCCGGCTCCCCACACTGCCGGCCAAACCACACCCTCACTGCTGCTCTTCTCGTAAAAAATAAATAAACAACACTGTTCCCTAGGACATTCAAGTACGTCATCTTCAACTTCTTTAACGAATTACGAGGATGTAGATTGCTTACGTTCCATCCTCTGTTCCAAAAAGTCCCAAAACATTTTGTCCGCAGCTCGTGGTCGTGCGGTAGCGTTCTCGCTTCCCGCGCCCGGGTTCCCGGGTTCGATTCCCGGCGGGGTCAGGGATTTTCTCTGCCTCGTGATGACTGGGTGTTGTGTGCTGTCCTTAGGTTAGTTAGGTTTAAGTAGTTCTAAGTTCTAGGGGACTAACGACATAGATGTTAAGTCCCATAGTGCTCACAAGGGAACCTCCCAATCGCACCCCCCTCAGATTTAGTTATAGGTTGGCGCAGTGGATAGGCCTTGAAAAACTGAACACAGATCAATCGAGAAAACAGGAAGAAGTTGTGTGGAACTATGAAAAAAGTAAGCAAAATATACAAACTGAGTAGTCCATTCGCAAGATAAGCAGCATCAAGAAGAGCTTGAGCTCAGGAGCGCCGTGGTCCTGTGGTTAGCGAGAGCAGCTGCAGAACGAGAGGACCTTGGTTCAAGTCTTCGCACGAGTGAAAAGTTTACTTTTATTTTCGCAAGGTTATGATCTGTCCGTTCGTTCATTGACGTCTTTGTTCACTGTAATAAGTTTAGTGTCTGCGTTTTGCGACCGCACCGCAAAACCGTGTGATTAGTAGACGAAAGGACGTGCCTCTCCAATGGGAACCGAAAACATTTGATCGCTAGGTCATAGGTCAATCGATTCCTCCCCAGGAAAACACGTGTGATATATTCTAGACGACACTGGTGACGGCATGTGCGTCGCATGATAGGAATATGTTGTCGACCCACCTAACTTGTACACTTGACGAATGGGTAAAAACATTATTCTACCTTGCCCGATACGATCCTGAGACGGCATGTGCGTCACATGACAGGAATATGTTGTCGACCCACCTAACTTGCCCACTTGGCGAATGGGTAAAAAGATTCTTCTACTTTGCCTGATTTAGGTTTTCTTGTGGATGTGATAATCACTCCCAAAAAAGTAATGAAAACATGAGAGTTTGTCAGATAATAATTGTCTGAAAATAAAAAATTAAACTTTTCACTCTAGGGAAGACTCGAACCAAGGACCTCCCGTTCCGCAGCTGCTCACGCTAACCACAGGACCACAGCGCTCCTGAGCGTACTCTCCTTGATGTTACATATCTTGCCATGGACTGCTCAGTTTGTATATTTTGCTTATTTTTTTCATAGTCCACACAACTTCTTCCTGTTTTCTCGATTGATCTGTGTTCAGTTTTTCAAGGCCTATCCACTGTGCCAACTTATAACTACATGTGAGGTGGGGGGTGGGGGTGGGGGGGTGCGATGGGGAGGTTCCCTTCTCAGAGCCATTTGAACCATTTTTGAACCCAAAACATTTTCTATGTGATTAAGATCGACTGATTTAGCGAAATCCGTAGAGCTCCGAAACGGTGCCCGAGTGTTCATCGAATGACCGAGTACACCAAACTCGAGTTAAAGTTATCCGCGGTAAAGTCAGCATTTCACCCTGTTCGACGCAAAATTCTGGTCCACCGGCCTCGAACAGAGTTAAGGTGGGGACGTACGCGCAAACGACCAAAACTGAAGAAAAAAAAATATCGGGTCTTCATTTACTTCATCGTCCTGAAATTTCAATTCCGGAATATTATGTTCCAAGTTCACTCCTACGTATGATAAAAATAATAATTAACAAAAGCGTGAACGTGGTCACGCCCCTTAGTTTCTATGTATTTCCTCATATTATTTATTTCTCTGCCGTTTTCTTCCAGTTTTATGCAGTCACAGTGTGGGAAGTACACGTATTTCGATGTTTAGCAGATCCAGAACTGCTACTAAAATATGTGCATGGAAAAATTCAAAATCCTAATGAAAGTTACAACTCTGATAAGAAAACCATGCCCTAAGACAACATTTGTTTCCACAACTGCTGATGAAGATGCAGCGTATAATGACTGTTTAGTTTTTAACTGTGCTAATCTTGGCGGACTATGGACGCTACAGTGGCTAGGATTTGATACAGGGGTTTTCACACTGTCGATATGGAAAGTAATCGACAGCAGGAAAATTGACGCAGCTAACATTGTGGTTACTAATTTGAAAATCAGGCTAACCTAGGAGAACAAGTAGGAAAAGATTAGTTGAGTATGAAGAGGAGAATGCAACTTGCACTAATTCACCCAGATAAGGTAAGGCGTAATACAAACACCGTCAAATCTTAGATTCAAGTTTTCCGTAACTTAAATTTTCTCAACTTCATGTACCTTTGTCCTCGCAAACGACTGACATTATAGTACTTAAATTTGGCATGCATGTGGAAGGAATTTTCATTTACCACTGTAGTAAGCCATTTATGTAAGACAAACCCCTAAGATATGGCATTTATTTTCACAGAAATTTGGAGAGCTGTTAAAATCTTGAAAACGAAGATATCACTATTCTGTTCCACAGATATTCGTAATAAAATTGAAAAAAAGCTTCAAAATAAGAAAAAACGGCAGAGACATGTCTTTAAATCAGAGAGGGAAGGCGAGGGTAAGAATGCAATTGCAATTCCAGTGTGAAGGACAGAGGAGAGAGAGTAGAGTTGCAGAGACTACACTGATGGCCATCACGAGGGCATGGAGGGCGGGGGGGGGGGGGGGGGGTTGCGAAAAGCGGCAAAAAAATTGCTACTTGAATTGCTATGTAGAATCTGACTCTGGAGAAGAACCATCAGTCAACCACGAACATATCGAGAGCAGGTACTTGCGATAACTATTGCACAATCATCTTAACAACTCATGGATCCAAGTGGATACAATGGAAAAGAAAACTGATGATCTGTTGGATGATGAACCGGAGAGGCAGTCCTGACGTTGCACTTGATTATGGAAGCAAGAATTAAAAATAGAAACACAAACCACAAAAAACAGTAAAATGTTTCGTGAAATGGGTGGCGAAAAGTAAGAAATAAAATATGTTAGACAAACATTTGACTCGGCTTCGAATAATGCTCGTAATCATGTGCAGCAAATGAGATACTGTTGGCCAATTCGAAGTTCGTCGTTTAATTTAGAATCTTCGAATTTTAAAGCGTAAAAAAAATGGTTCAAATGGCTCTGAGCACTATGGGACTTAACATGTGAGGTCATCAGTCCCCTAGAACTTAGAACTACTTAAACCTAACCAACCTAAGGACATCACACACATCCATCCCCGAGGCAGGATTCGAACCTGCGACCGTAGCAGCAGCGCGGTTCCGGACTGAAGCGCCTAGAACCGCTCGGCCACTCCGGCCGGCTTTTAAAGAGTACTAGAGGATATTTGTGTGATGAATTATGTAGACAGTGCTGTCTGCCGTTGGGTGAGGTTGACATATTTGTATCGCCCTTGCCTCTAGCATTCTTTTAATTCAAAGTTAAACACTGAACTTTTAACTCTCAATTGGCACCTCATTTCTTGTGCGTGATTTCGAGCATCATTCAAAGACGCGTCAGATGTTTATCTAATCTCTTACATTTCATGCTTTTAGAAAAATCATTTCACAAAAAATTTGACCGTTTTTTCTTATTTTGGAGCTTTTTCAATTTTTTAAACTAGAACTCACGCTGGTCATCGTGATACTCCATTTGTTCATGTCCTACTGCTAGTTTGGTTAGGAAAATTCGTTCGGTAATTTTTCCTCAAATCACTTATTAACTTTTGCTTACTTACCCCAGTTACTTTCAAGCAATGAAACTACTTTCTTTCCTTTTTTTTTTTTGCAAAACTAGGCCTCACGCTGGTCAATTTTATACGGCATTTGTCCGTTTTCCACTCTTCATTTGAACATAAAACATCGGACAAAAACGCATTGTGCAATTTCTATGGAGTCTAGTTTTCGCTCTGCTCAAACATTTGGCCAAAAATGAAGAAACGTTCATAGTATTTGACGACGTACCAAAAGCATGCGACCTTAGTAAAATGGCGCGGGGTGTAAAATTGGTGTAGGCCATAGAGGAAGACGACTAATATACTACATGTATAATTGTAGAACATCAAGAACGAAGAGAAGATTGGATCTATCCCTTCATGTTCTGACTTTCGATACGAAGAACTAGAGTCTTTATAGAACTTGACTAACTTTGAAAATTTCTATTGGAACGTCGCACATGACAACACAAAATGACAGCACGGTGCTCCAGTTTATCCATTTCAATGAAACAAGCTTCTGTGGTGCTTCCTTGGGTAGTGATATGCTCCGAAATACGTGGGATATCAAAAGGCTCTCTCGCAACGGTGTGGCGATGTCGCCTGTTTCCCTGTTGCAAACGACGTCAGAGGCTACCCATGAGCCTTGTCTCTTTCTCAGCTGTGGCCTAGGATCACAAAACTCAGAACTTGACGCTGAAACGGTGCCGTAATGCCACCAACTGCCGATCCGAGCACTCTTAGCAGCCTCACCCCGCTACAATGGCGACTAGGGTATCGAGCGCCATGGCGAGTTCTGATGGCAGTGCACAATCAAAATTTAAATACCCACCGATCTAAAGGTCGGATTGCTCTGTGTTTGCACCAGACAATCTCAAATGAAATAGAGCATAGATTAAAGATATTTTCCACTGTCATACCTTGCCTTCCTCTACGAGTTAGCTATGTGTCATAAGTAGTGGAGGATGAGTGTGGCCAATGGACAGCGGTAGAAGCGTGCGAGGTGGTGAATGGAAGGTCCTGCGGTTTTGCTAGACATACTATGTCATGCAAAATTATTCAAAAATTGTCATTGTCGGTCTACTAATTTCATTAATAACTTACATCAGTCTCTGAGCAAACTTACTTCGAATTTGTACTCCGTTTGAGGTTCATAGTTAAAACGCCAAGCAACATTTCCTTGATCCGCGGGGAGGACCAGACACCTTACGATCAAGTATTTGTAGTTAGCGAACTCCTGTATCATAAAAATTACCTCATCTAAATGAACTCCATTTTCCCAAACTTGTAACGTTTACTTTTACAGGAAGATGAAAATATTTACGAAAAAAATTCAAAATACTTCCAGAGAAGATTGCATGATAATACGCTCCTTAATTTAGCAGCAGTTTAGTGCACCTGCTTTCACAGGAGTGATAGAATAGACGTGGTTCGCATTGAAGTTAGTTTTTGACTCCAAACTAACTGTGTATTCCGCTATCCTTTCTGAAAAATCATGTACCAGCAAGTCTATAACTTTCATTAATTGTGCCTGGTGCGCTACGAATTTGTGTTTCGATAGTTTCTGCGACAAATACCATTTGGAATTCTGTTGTAGCACGGCAACCGATACAAATGATAACGAGTAAGACGATTCTGTAACCTATTCTGTAATAAACGGAATGTCCGCAGCTCGTGGTCGTGCGGTAGCGTTCTCGCTTCCCACGCCCGGGTTCCCGGGTTCGATTTCCGGCGGGGTCAGGGATTTTCTCTGCCTCGTGATGACTGGGTGTTGTGTGATGTCCTTAGGTTACTTCGGTTTAAGTAGTTCTAAGTTCTAGGGGACTGATGACCATAGATGTTAAGTCCCATAGTGCTCAGAGCCATTTGAACCAATAAACGGAATACACATTGGAAGAATGTTTGTTGTAATGATTGATTTAATAATTCAATTAGTACGGCGAAAATGACTATTTTTGAATAATATTGCATGACATACGCTATTTAATATTTTGTACGACTAAATCGAAAAAAAGCCTACACGGGCTGGATCTGAATCTCTACCATAAGCGTGATAGCTGTGAATAACAGCCGCTGCACGAATAGGAGATACGCATAAAACTTCAACATCGGTTTACTTGGAAACTAAGGACCATAGCATGAAAAAAAATGGAAAAAAATAAAACTTGGAAACTTGCGGTAAGTTCTATGGGACCAAACTGCTCAGGTCGTCGGTCCCTAGGCTTACATACTATTTAATCTAACTCAAAATAACTTACGCTAAGGACAACACACACATCCATGCCGGCGCCTTAGCCTGCGCGGCCATAGCATGAAAAGCTGCTTGCCAGGTACGCAGGGGAGCTCCCCATTTAACATATCGAAGACTCATCAGAATCTGTGATTGACAACTCTAATGGACTTTCTGTGAGACTCTCAACTAGCCGCTGCTGCTCTGCTTCCTCGTGCAAAGAGGTTCCAGGAACGACTCAAGTGAGAGCAGGTCTCTGCCACGTCTCCTAGTTGTAAACAGTGCTTATTTTAAATATTACGCTGCTGCTCGCATACAAACTGAGTCGACCGAAGATCGCAGAGAATCTGCAGCAACTCTCAAAGTCTTAATTATTGAATAAATTCCGAAGTTTTCTTTTGAGCTTAAGTTGCGACATCAAGTCGCGCAGGATGTCTGTGTCCGTTATGTAAACCCTGAGCATGTTTTGTATCACTGCTTTATGAGGTCTCTAAAAAAGCAACCGCAGATTACCTGTAGTTCTTAACAGCAACAATTCGCAGTATTGTGACGGCAGTATAGTCCAGTTCATACCTTCTAACAAATCATGATATTACTTGAAGCAGGCATACAAACGCAATTATTATGCTGATAGAATTGATACTTGACCTATATTCTTGCACAATATGTATCTATGTTAAAAAAAGGATTTCTTTTCTCTCACGACTGTTGTTCAAAATGGTTCAAATGGTTCTGAGCACTATGGGACTTAACATCTGTGGTCATCAGTCCCCTAGAACTTAGAGCTACTTAAACCTAACCAACCTAAGGACAACATACACATCCATGCCCGAGGCAGGATTCGAAGCTGCGACCGTAGTCACGTCTGTTGTCATCTTAAAGATATGACATACGTTATGTAACAATACCGAGCAAAAGAATGTACTGATTGGCGCGGTTGACTGTCGTGTAGGAGGGCAGGCTTCAGACTCTCGCCTAATCCTTCGGTTTTGGGTCCTCGTGGTTACCGTCAAACGATTAAGGCGAGTGCCTCATCCTTGTCCTCTCGAAGCTTTGTCATCGTTGCCAATGTAACTCTGAAAGCTAATTTTCCTCCCTTTTCTTTCGAATAATAAGGGACTCAAAACGGAAAAAGGAACGTTAATATAAAAAGAACATTAGTACAACTGCTTGTGATAATGAATTAAAGGGGGTCCATCTTCTTGCAAGATCACAAAAAAATGGCTCTGAGCACTATGGCACTTAACATCTGAGGTCATCAGTCCCGTAGAACTTAGAACTACTTAAACCTAACTAAGCTAAGGACATCACACACATCCATGCCCGAGGCAGGATTCGAACCTGGGTCGCGCGGTTCCAGACTGTACCACCTAGAACCGCTTGGCCACCCCGGCCGGCGCAAGATCACAATTTATTGTTCTGTTTAATCTCCAAACATTTTTCGTCACAGTTATGATGTCTTCAATGAGCTTTTCTTTTTATTGTTCATAAAACGTACACATACATCTTTTATGAAGGTTAGGAATACTTTCATATCACATTTAGTTGTTTTTTAAATTACATGTAACCTTGACTTTTGCTTAGATAATATGTAGACTGGCAATGGCAAGGAAAGCGTTTCTGGAGAAGAGAAATTTGTTAACATCGAGTATAGATTTCAGTGTCAGGAAGTCGTTTCTGAAAGTATTTGTATGGAGTGTAGCCATGTATGGAAGTGAAACATGGACGATAACTAGTTTGGACAAGAAGAGAATAGAAGCTTTCGATATGTGGTGCTACAGAAGAATGTTGAAGATTAGGTGGGTAGATCACGTAACTAATGAGGAAGTATTGAATAGGATTGGGGAGAAGAGAGATTTGTGGCTCAATTTGACTAGAAGAAGGGATCGGTTGGTAGGACATGTCCTGAGGCATCAAGGGATCACAAATTTAGTATTGGAGGACAGCGTGGAGGGTAAAAATCGTAGAGGTAGACCAAGAGATGAATACACTAAGCAGATTCAGAAGGATGTAGGTTGCAGTAGGTACTGGGAGATGAAGGAGCTTGGACAGGATAGATTAGCATGGAGAGCTGCATCAAACCAGTCTCAGGACTGAAGACCACAACAACAACAACAACAACAACATGTACCCTGTGGCTGCCGACATAAATAACGTTTTAGCGTTAAAAAAACTATACATTGTGTTCTTACAAGAAGGTGGAGCCTCTTTTTAATTTATTATTATTTTTTGCAATCATGGAAATAAAGCCTAAATTATTATAATAACTGTTTGTGGCGTCTGAAGTGAAATTACCAAGTAAAAATGAATTAGACTGAGAGTTTCTGAGCTTCTTGTGGGAAGCTGATTTAAACTTTACCTGGAAGCTTCTGTAGCTCTTAACAAAAAAGAACGCCACCGATAAATGTTGGAAAGACATAGAGAAGTGTTAGATTCTGGAGAATTTAAAAAATAATTTAAGTGAATGAAGTCGTTAATTTTGTACTTTTGCTCACTATGAGATCAATGTGAAGTGGTGTCAAGAGCGTCAGAATACTTCTGACATGATGATTCACTTCAACATGAGACGTACAGAAAAATTCCAGTTTCAAAAACATTTTTACTACACAGTCGTTTTCCTATCTACAGAACAGTTTGTAAGCTTCCTTCTAGCTTTCGAGGACGGATTATCTACAAAAGTATGCCGTCAATTGAAATGTTCTTACGTATACAAAGTTTAGACTCATGAATGTATATAGTAACGCGATCAGACTGCCAAACTGAGGAGACCAAGAAAGATAGACTTTGTACGACGATTTATAGTGGACATGGTTAAAAGATGATTGATTTACATGAAGTTGATTAGCCGTAGCAAACATTTGAATTTACTTCAAAAACGAGTAGCCAGAAAGGGTTATAGCCTCGTGGCGAGCAGTGTGCAAACTGTATCAATTCTGCTAGCGTAACTCATAAAATGCAAGACGTAAAACAATCACACTCTATGTAGAAGGATAATCTGCAAAGCTTCCAGCTCCGCCAAACTCCGACACTCATATTTTTTACCGGAAAGTCACTGATAGAAACACAGTGTGTAGTATTCACTGTGATTGGTGAAAGATTTTGGGCAATCGTAGAATTCATTTTAGGAATTACTACTTTTGCTGATGGCAAAGTTATGCACCCTGTTTCGAGTGGTATTGTGCGAACTGCAAATTGCAACTCCCCGCAAGCGCATCTCAACAGGAAAGTGATGGTAAGGAAATCCAGTTGACTTATGATATACCTGAGTTGAGAAGTATATAATTACCTTAAAAATTGCTTAGGTACTGCGACTACAGCGCCGTCGATAAACGTACAAATATAGGAAACAGTATTTTCCAATTATGGATAAACCACTTTATGTTACTTGTTAACGTTCGTTAGCGTTACTGCTTTCCACCTTCGTTGTTGGTGTGGGTATTAAATTATCACTCGAGTACATCTCTTTTCACATCGTGTAACGGGTGGTAAACTAACGTTGCTTTCATATTGCTTCATTTAATGTTGGTAAATAAATATTCTTAGCGAGAAATTTCTTAGCTATGGGCTGTAGTTCGTCTCAAACAAACAAAGTTTTAACAGGCTATGTGGATGCTAAGTGCTATTTAACGGCGCTTTGACTTTCAAATTCCTACTCCATGTGTTTACTGCAGAAAAGTTTCCGTTCAAAGGCGTTACAATCTGGACTCGGTATCCCAATCAGGCAAAATCAACGTCAGCATTGAGGTAATCACCCCCACTGACTCACAAAGTTGAAGATATCCATTTGGTAAAACACCGTGTCCTGCTGCGTTAAGAAGTCCGCAGCTGCCAGCTACCTATCGTCGTCCGACGGAAGTCGACCCTTAGAGACTTTTCTTTAGGGACCAAAGGCATGATAATCGCATGGTCGGGACTATAGGGCGGATTCTCGGATGTCTCCCACTTGGGTAATGAGTGAGGCTGGCCTCCCAGATCGACCGGCGTCTTGTGTCGACTCGCGACCACCATGGAACTGGCGCACCATTCTACATCGGTGGTTTTCGACTGATATACTGCCGCATACCCATTTTTTGTTCTCCGATGGATGTCTGCCTGTCTTTGTTCTTCAGCAGACAAGAAAGTAATAGTAGCACGTTGGTCCTGTTTGGACGCATTTGGTAACATCACCATAGTTCATGTTTCAGCATTTATTGCACGCGCCCGGAAAGACAGGAGTGCAGGATTAATCCCTTGCCTACGAGTCGTTATTTGTATACATGCATCGGAGACGCTGCGTTGCATATACACTGCAGGAACGCCCTCAAACTGGGATTTTTTGATCGGCTGTCATTTAAAAATAGATCGAAAAGTCGTAGTTCACAACATTATGCGTTTTCAGTAACAAACGGCAACTCCTAGTTTTTTGGAAAATTTGAATGATTAGGCAGATATGCGAATTTATAAATACACACTCTAAAGTAAAAAAAAGGACGCACCATGAACGAATTATCCAAATGGGACGGAAGTCAGTAGATGTGATGTACATATACAGACAAAGAAATGATTACAATTTGAGAAAAACTGGATGATTTATTGGAGAGAAATAGCTTCGCAAATCAAGGAAGCCAATAACGCACTGGTCTATCTCTGGCTCTTAAGAAAACAGTTATTCGGCTTGGCATTGGTTGATAGAATTGTCAGATGTCCTCCTAAGGAATACTGTGACAATTTCTGTCCAGTTGGCGCGTGAGATCGTCAAAATCCAGAGCTGTCCGTAACGCTATAAACGTTCTCAACTGGGGAGAGATCCGGCGGCATCGAGGCCAAGGAAGGATTTGTCAAGCTTGAAAACAAACAGTAGAAACTCTCCCCATGAGTGGGCAGGCGTTATATTGCTGAAATGTAAGCCCAGGAAGGTTTGCCATCTAGAATATCGTCAACGAACCGTTTTACTGTAAGGGTGTCGCGGATGACAACTATAAGCGTCCTTCTTTGAAAATAAATAACACCCCAGGCACTTACTCCTGGTAGTCGGGTCGTATGGCGGCAGCAGTCAGGTCATATTCTATCTGTCTGGGACGCCTGCAACCCGCCTTCAATGGTTAAAGGGGTTCAGAAGTTCAGTCCGAAGCGGGACTCATCACTGAAGACAATTATATTAGAGTTAGATTGCAGGCCGAAGACCTATCTGGAGACGCCCCAGACAACGGTGAGATACCGACCTGACAGTCGCCCGCCACACGGCACACGGCCCGATAATTAGGAGTGATGATCTGGAATGCCATTTATTTTCAAAGCAGTTCCACTTTGGTTGTCATCACCGGCACCCTCACAGTACAGCGGTACGTCGACGATGTTTTACACCCCGTTTTGTTGCCCTTCACGGCAAGCTACCCTGAGCTTACTTTTCGGACACGGCGAGGGTTTCTATTGCTTGTCTCCGCGTTTGCCAAACCCTACCTTGACCAGCAATGTCGCCGGATCTCGCCCCAACTGACAACGTTTGGAACGTTACGGGCAGGACTCTCCAAACACCTCTGGAATCTGACCATCTAACGCGCCAATTAGACAGAAATTAGCACAGTATCCCATAGCAGGACATCCAACAGCTTTATCAACCAGTGCCAGACCGAATGACTGTTCGCTTAAAAGCAAGAGGTGGACCATTGCGTTATTGACTTGCTCGATTTGTGAAGCTCTTTCTCTTAAATAAATCATCCAATTTTTCTGTAACTATAATAATTTGTTTGTCAGTACATGTACGTCACATGTACCGCCTTCCGACCTCTGACCCATTCAGATACCTCCTTCGTGGTGCGTCGTTTCTTTTTTTTTTTATCGTAGAATGTATTTCCGAAATAAATTTTCCCCTTCATATATTTTCATCGCGGTTTGCTTTCACTTGTGTAGTAACTCTATAGCATGTGCAGTGTAGTAAGTGCTCTAGCGAATGACACATCTATTGGACTTCCTCTGAGCTTCCAAGTACCACTGTCCGCATGCAACGGGTGACCCGTGATACATTGTTCTTTTTTCTCTTGGGACTCTAGACTCGCAGTAAAAATAAAATGTCATGACAAGGGCCTCCCGTCGGGTAGACAGTTCGCCAGGTGCAAGTCTTTCGATTTGACGCCACTTCGGCGACTTGCCCGTCGATGGGGATGAAATGATGATGATTAGGACAACACAACACCCAGTCCCTGAGCGGAGAAAATCTCCGTCGCAGCCGGGAATCGGACCCGGGCCCTTAGGATTTATATTCTGACGCGCTGACCGCTTTTTTTTTATCTCATTTTGTTCGCTTTCGTTCGATTCATCTGCTTGGGGCGGACGTCGTAAGGCATCCGTTTAAGTTCGTTGTTGATCGATTAACTCAGTTTTTTTTTATCATAGAGGGGTCGCTCAGCTACCGGGGACGGACATACTCGCAGTGATTGTCTGTCTACTGTAAAAACAGCTATCACACCCGGTCATAACGCGTGCGTTGCATGACGAATCGACCGCTGACGTTATTTTGTGTACAGGAGTAATGAAATTGAACTGTACCAAAGAACTTTCAAATACAGTGTTGGGAAACAGCTACTGTTTTTCAACGTAACAAATGTCTTTTCTGGTTTAACGATCGCTTCATTACATGCAATGCTCTTACGAAATACATCTCGTGTGAACTGCACGTATTAAGGGCACCATAAATGTTTCTACAGAATCTGTAACCTACTGCGTGTCTTGACTACTGTACCACGCCGAGATTATAGCTTTGTGTTCGTTTACGACACCCCGCATCATGTTAGCAGATTTCTTCGTCGATCATTGAGAATATCACTAGGACCCCCTTACAATTGTAATCACTCTAGTCAAGACACCAAGATAAATGCACAACAGTTGTGTTTTTTAAGTAGGACTACATAGCTTTTCAGCTCCAGTATAGCAGCTCATTATAAGTAAAGTGTACTAATATAACTTGAAAGTCCTCCGTCACGTTCTCCAGCTCTACTACTAAATTATTTCGCGTATTATTAACTCGCAGGACCAATGCAAAGACTAATTGCTGTACCTAGCTATCGATTTCTGCAAGCATAGTTGTCACTGACACGGTGTGTAAGGCGTTACGGAAGGACACATTGAGTTCCGGTTCCAGAGGACAATTAGATTCATGCGAGGCTCATTGGAAACTGCGGCAGCGTGCTTTTTTTCCGTCACACTCGCTGCCAATCAGCTCTCTCGACTCAATATTTTGAACACACATATATTTTCTTTTGTTTCAAGTTCTCATGTGTTAAAACTTTTGAATCACCTCGGTTCCGAGAGTTCCGGAACCTGTACATTAAATTGGCATAGAGATCAAGATAAACACCATTTTCGCACTTTTTATTGCTCATGAAAACCACACATTGCGTGTTGTACCACCATACAGCCAGACCTTCAGAGGTGGTGGCCCAGATAGCTATACACATCGGTACCTCTGATACACAGTAGCACGTCCTCTTGCAATGATGCATGCCTGTATTCGTCATGGCATATTATTCACAAGTTCATCAAGGCACTGTTGGTCCAGGTTGTTCCACTCCTTAACGGCGATTCGGCGTAGAACCCTCAGAGTGGTTGGTGGGTCACGTCGTCCATAAACAGCCCTTTTCAATCTATCCCAGGCATGTTCGATAGGGTTCATGTCTGGAGAACATGCTGGCCACTCTAGTCGAGTGATTTCGTTATCCTGAAGGAAGTCATGTGCACCATGGGGCCGCGATTTGTCGTCCATGAAGACGAATGTCTCGCCGATACGCTGTCGATATGGTTGCACTATCGGTCGAAGGATGACATTCACGTATCGCACAGCCGAAACGGCGCCTTCCATGACCACCAGGGGCGTACGACGGCTCTACATAATACCACCCCAAAGCAGCAGGGAGCCTCCAACTTGCTGCACTCGCTGGACAGTGTGTCTAAGGCGTTTAGCCTGACCGAGTTGCCTCCAAACACGACTCCGACGATTGTCTGGTTGAAGGCATATGCGACACTCATCGGTGAAGAGGATATGATGCCAATCCTGGGCGATCCATTCGGCATGTTGTTGGGCCTATCCGTACAGCGCTGCATGGTGTCGTGGTTGCAAAGATTGACCTCACCATTGACGTCAGGAGTGAAGTTGCGCATCATGCAGCGTATTGTGCACAGTTTGAGTCTTAACACGATGTCCTGTCGCTGCACGAAAAGCATTATTCGACATGGTGGCTTTGCCATCAGGTTCTTCCGAGCCATAATCCGTAGGTAGCGGTCATCCACTGCAGTAGTAGCCCTTGGGCTGCCTGAGCGAGGCATATCATCGACAGTTCCTGTCTTTTTGTATCTCCTCCCTGTCTGAGCAACATCACTTTGGTTCACTACGAGACGCCTGGACACTGCCCTTGTTGAGAGCCTTTCCTGGCACAAAGTAACAATGCGGCCGCGATCGAACCGCGGTATTGACCGACTAGGCAGCGTTGAACTACAGTCGACACAAGACGTTTAGCTCGTTCCTGGTGGGATGACAGGAACTTATCGGAAGTTGGACTCCCTCCGTCTAATAGGCGCTGCTCATGCATGGTTGTTTACAACTTTGAGCGGGTTTAGTGACATCTGTGAACAGTGAAAGGGACAGTGTGTGATACAATATCCACAGTGAACGTCTATCTTCAGGAGTTCTGTGAACCGGGGTGATGCAAAACTTGTTTTGGTTTGTGTATAAAGGAAAATGATCTGTCTGAGTGACTGACTCATCATCGCCTTGGCCCAAACGCTAAGGATAGAAACTTGAAATTTGAAGAGGTTGTTGATCTTATACTGTAGGAATATACTGTAGGAAACGCTTAAGGAGTGATTTTTCAAAATTTCAAGCCTTAAAAAATGGTGCAAATGTCTCTGAGCACCTTGGGTCATCAGTCCCTTAGAACTTAGAACTACTTAAACCTAACTAACCTAAGGACATCCATGCTCAGGCAGGATTCGAACCTGCGACCGTAGCGTCCACGCCTTAAGCGGTGAAGTGGAGGATAGAGATTTTTTTTAATATGTCGTTGTTAAAGTAATTTTTAAGTTAGAATTACGACGATAAGTATTTGCTTTCTCGATCGGAAATAAAGAAATACATCTTTCAATATTTATGGGTATCAAACACTAAGGGGTTGAAATAGCGGATAAAAGCTTTTTAAGTAATTCATTGTTAAACAACCACTAAAGCATCTGCAAGGATGCATATTTGGTATATGACTTCTCGTCAGAAATAAAAAAAATATGCATTTCATTATTTTTGGAAATTTAGCCCCTAAGGGGGTGAAAAAAGGGACGAAAGCTTTTATGGAAATATTTCGCTACGAAAGCATTTTTGAAGGTAAATCTATGAAAATTTGTATTTGGTGCCTCGGTTGGATTAAAAAAATTCGTGTTTTAGTGTTTTTGGGAATTCGAACCGCAAGGGGGTGAAATAGGATGTGAGATGTTTTATAAAAATATTTCGTTGTATTAAAACCTTTTTACAATTAAATCTGTGAAAACTGATGTTTGACTTCTCTGCTAGAAATAAAAAAATATGTGCTAAGGAATGAAAGTTTATATGGAAGAGTCATCGCGAGAAGTCAAAGGCAAGATTAAGAGAAACCTCCGATTACAACTACCAGAATCACTTTTTGGACAGAAGTACGTTAGAAAAAGACCATCTTCTACGGACTTAATTAACGTGAAAAACTTAGTAGGTGTTGCAATACGTGTACTAAATCCAAGGAAGCTATTTATCAGTCATTACGACAAAACTGCTTTGTTAGAATTGCTTAGAAAAGCAATGCCTCTTTAATACATTAATTTTTCAATAGGCCTAACGTAGGGTTACTTTTGCATCCCGCCTGGATATGAGGCGCGTGGATCTTCTCCTGTGAACTGCTTTTGCAAAATAGGCCGACAGTGAAGGACGCGAGTAGGAGCAGGAAAAGGTGAGGTACTTCAGTACTGCAAGTACACCTTTACTGGTGCATAAACATATACAAACACATTACTTAACTTTTGGTACAGATGATCACGTAGATGCGAAGCCGTTCATGTGTCGAAGCTAACAGTTACTAGAAGATACAAAGGCAAAGTCTATAATGGCTAACCCCCCTACAAGTTGAAGCTAAGCTGCTAGGTCGTCTGCTCTTGATCAAATGGGCTGAATGTGGAGCGGCGCTCGTCGAGCTCCACAGCGTCGGCTAGAGGGCGCTGTGGTCGGCGTTGTTCGTCCGCTCTCGTAGTGCCAACCTACGAGAGCGCACCTACGTTGTGGCATCGCAGCTATCGATAACACAGTTATAAAATTATTTTTGTTGTAATTCTAGGCAAACGGTAGCGAAGCAGCGGGCGCTAATGTAATTGCTTATACGTAGAAAAATTGTTTAGAACGTTATCGCGTATTGCGTGTATAAACAAATAGAAATTGAACGATCGATTAAAAAACAGTAATTGTAACTTATCGGTTGCGAAAGGTTACGATCCACACTGTATTTATTTATAGCCGTCCGAAGTGGCCGTGCGGTTAAAGGCGCTGCAGTCTGGAACCGCAAGACCGCTACGGTCGCAGGTTCGAATCCTGCCTCGGGCATGGATGTTTGTGATGTCCTTAGGTTAGTTAGGTTTAACTAGTTCTAAGTTCTAGGGGACTAATGACCTCAGCAGTTGAGTCCCATAGTGCTCAGAGCCATATTTATTTATACACTTTACAGAGTTATATGCACTAATGGGCCAAAGCATTAGGACAATCTGCTTAATAGAATGTATTCTCCTTTGGAACACAATAAGGCAGTTATTCTTCTTGGTACGCCTTCGACAAGGCCTTGATAGGTTTTCTGGAGGTATGTGGCGCTAGATTTCTATGCACAGGTCACGCAACTGCCGTAAATTACGGACCGGTGGTGTGTAATCGCTGAGATAGCGCCCGATAGCACCACAGATGTATTCAACTGGTTCCGATCAAGCGAATTTGTTGGCACAAACATCAACGTGAGTACACTGTCGTGTTGCTCAAACGACTGTAACATGATGCTGGCCTTGCAACATAGACAGTTATCCTGGTGGAAGGTGTTACTGCCATCGGGGAAGACACCAAGTTATAGATAGTCAGCACTCACGCCTACGTACTCCACAGTTGTCATGGGTCCTTCCTTTACTTTCACAGGTCCCATGGAAGCCCGGGTGAAAGTCCCCCATTGCAACATACTGCTCCCAGCGGCCTGCATTCGTGGCGCTGCGCATCTTACGCGAGCATTTCGCTTGGATGACGTTGAGCATCAGCTTGGTGGAGAAAGAAACGTGATTCATCCGTCCAGTCGAGACTGTCCATTAACACAGTGTCCAATCTCGATGATTCCCTGTCCACCCCAATATTAATTGACAATATCGTTGTATCAGCATCAAAGCCGGCCGAGGTGGCCGTGCGGTTCTAGGCGCTAGAGTCTGGAACCGCGTGACCGCTACAGTTGCAGGTTCGAATCCTGCCTCGAGCATGGATGTGTGTGATGTCCTTAGGTTAGTTAGGTTTAAGTAGTTCTAAGTTCTAGGGGACTGATGACCTTAGAAGTTAAGTCCAATAGTCCTCAGAGCCATTTGAACCATTTCAGCATCAAGTGTCGTTGTACGAGGAGGGTTCGTCTGTCTGCTGCAGAGCCACAGAGTTAACTCAGCGCTGAACGGTGTCCTCCGAAACACTTTTGCCTGCACCAGCATTGAACTTCGTCCAATGGAGAAGGTATCGATAGACAGCGGTTCAAAAATGGCTCTGAGCACTATGGAACTTAACTTCTGAGGTCATCAGTCCCCTAGATCTTAGAACTACTTAAACCTAACTAACCTAAAACATCACACACATCCATGCCCGAGGCAGGATTCGAACCTGCAACCGTAGCGGTCGCGCAGTTCCAGACTGTAGCGCCTAGAACCGCTCGGCCACTTCGGCCGGCCAGATAGCGGTGCACGTGCCATTTTCAGTAGGTGCAATGGCTTGGCTAGGTGAGAATGGTGCGTGTCTGTCCAATGGTGTCGCTCTTTGCATTACCTCAAGTGTCGAAGTGTCGCTTAGCATTGACTGTAGATGTGTATAGCTTAGGAGGAGCTGCTCGGCCATTACGCAATTTTTTTTTTTTTTTTCCCTATGCACAGTCATTGCGCTAGCTTGACAGCTGGTGGCACATTGGAAGTCACGGGTGATTCCCGCCACTGATTTCATGCCATGTTTTTACAACCATCTTCCGCAATACTCGGTAGCTTTTGTTCGTTAGTAGAAGGGGTCTGCCTGGTCTTGGTTTGCCTGCAGCTGGTTGTTGTTCCACTTCACAGTCACGTCACTGGCAATCGACTTGGAGAAGAATAGACCTGCCCCTCATGGATTTGTTAGCCAAATGTCATCCAATGACTAGTTCACGTTCGAATTCGCTGAGTTCTCTTGACCGACGCATTCTGCTGTTACAACAACACTAATGGCATCACAATACTACTTTTCTCCTTTTGTACTGACGGGTCCACTTCTCATGACTGTAATGGTCAACTCCCATTACATATAGGTGTCCGGAAAGTTTTGATCACATAGGGTACCGACAACACGCTTATACGCTTAAATCAGAATTTTCAGGCTTTGGATATTTACCAAGATTTGCAACATACTCCTCTAACTTAGGTTCTTACGCATCATACATCGCATAATTCAGAATGTATTTTACGGTTATTGATATTAACTGGATTTGTTCAAATGGCTCTGAGCACTATGGGACTTAACTTCTGAGGCCATCAGTCCCCTAGAACTTAGAACTACTTAAACGTAACTAACCTAAGGACATCACACACATCCATGCCCGAGGCAGGATTCGATCCTGCGACCGTAGTGGTCGCGCGGTTCCGAACTGTAGCGCCTAGAGCCGCTCGGCCACACCGGCCGGCTTCAGTGCTTGACAGTACATGCTAATAATGTTAAATAGGGAACACTTCCTACCATTCTGCAAAATTATATTTATTTGGTCACTAACCGGAATACGTCTTGTTAATCTACAGGTGACAAATGAATGTTACAAACACAGATAAAATTACGTGCGACTGACGCAGATATCACCTACGCTGCAAATACAAAGCTACGAGTGTGATGACAGTTTACAAAGGAAAGCATTTCATTTTTTGGTAGCACAGAAATAGTTGTGTAACTAGAAAAGAAAGAATACATTATTTGTGTGAAGATAATCTGGATAATATTCTTCCGAAAGGCCGATGGCATGTCTCCAGTCCAATAGTTTCTACACGCTAATAATCGTTTGGTTGTCACTCTTCAAATTGTTTTAAAAAATCGAAATTAAAGCTATCCGTTTCATTTTGAGAATTCGTCAATAGGCTGCTGTCTGGTATGTGACGCCGGCGAGCGAGAACGAGGAAGCAGCAGGCGGCGTTACTCGCTCTCTCCATTGCTGCCGAGAGTGGTGGGTAGCAGTGCTGCCTGGCCGCTGCTTTCTCGTCGTTTGTCGTGCGATCCATGGCGCCCACCTAACGGACACAGCTCATTGTTCGGCTGCTGCGCAGAAGCCCTAATAGAACAACTTTCTCGCTATGCGGCTCCTCTGTTGGGCCTATAAATCGCCTCAGCCATTGGAAAGTCATCAGGTCTGCGCGCTGCAGCTTTCTCCGGCGTCGCACATGCAAGGGGAGTGGCTCCCGCTCCCCGCCCACCCTTCACGGCCGTAAATCTCATCATGTGCGGAATTTTATCCAGCTGTTTACCGACTGAGAAGATCAGCAACGATTACTCATCTAATGTAAACAGCTTCATGTAAAGGAAAGAATCTTGTTCCACACCTGGCAAAGCCTATATGCGCTGTCAACCAGTCAACCCTCTCACTACCAGAGGGGAGGGGGGGGGGCAGGGGGGGAATTGAGGGGTACGTGATGAACACATTTTGAAAATATTGTATCTAATCAGTTACTCCAGGTTATAAAATTTTGAAAAAAGTATTTGTTGTTTTCATTGAATTCTTCTACCAGATTCCAAATGTTTTAAATTTTTCAGCTAAACTTAACCCGAAAATTTAAGTCTCAGTAGCTGATGTCACTTTCTTCCATGAATATTGTATTCAATATTTCCAAAGTCAAGCCGGGACTTAAACGCAAGTATCTTTTTAAAAGGTATCGTCAGAGTAAAAAGAGAACAAAAATAGTCGAAATTTGCATATTTAAATTTTTTTGTGGTGGTCATGAGGCCAATAGTACACGATACTGAAGGTGCATTGTTATTTCTAAGAGTGTGCTAAATGCGATTTTTCAGGTTCTGTAGCCGGCCGTTGTGGTCGAGTGGTTCTAGGCGCTTCAGTCCGGAACCGCGCTGCTGCTACGGTCGCGGGTTCGAATCCTGCCTCGGGCATGGATGTGTGTGATGTCCTTAGGTTCGTTAGTTTTAAGTAGTTCTAAGTCTAGGGGACTGATGACCTCATATGTTAAGTCCCATAGTGCTCAGAGCCATTTGAACCATTTTTTCCAGGCTCTGTGCCCAATTACACGTTAATGGTTCTTTAAAAAGTTCTGTGAAATAATAATTTTGTGGCGAAGATCTGCTCGCATTTGCTTCCTAATGTGTAGTAAAGAAATGTGATCCTACCTTCACCAAGCTTGAAAGCATGATTTTACTACCTATACATGTTTCGGAGAATTTTATCCATCTTCAGTGGGTTTGATCTATTATCTGTTGAACAATATACGAAGAATTTATTCATTATGATATTTACTACTTTTTGAGACTATACTGTGTACATTACTGTAATTATTAACAGAAGTATTAGCATGAATAATAAATATATACCTTATTATCACATACTGGTGTTCACAACTCGGTTTGGTATTAACAGCACAGTTACAACTATTACCTTCAAGTATATCACCTGCAATTAACAAGAGGTTATCATTGCTTTGTTACGTAATTTCTCACAACCTTTTAAAGCATAATGTGATATTATCGTTTTCTATTTCTTTCTGTCGCACAGCTGTCTGTGTTTTACATTCTTTTGTAAACAAATATTCGCTATTTTATACTTTGACTAGCATTTTTTACATTACAGTACCCCTTATCGAAAAACGTACGACTAGGCACTATGAAATGTTTATTGGACAGGGGAAACAGACTATACAGGGTGTTCATTTGAACTGAAGACATTTAAATATCTCGAAAACTACACATCGGATCAAAAAAAGTTTTTTGTTTGTGTCAGTGGCGGACATCCAATGACACCGCACGCGACCCCCCACCTCACCAGTTACATGTTTGGGGGGGGCAACTTTGAAATCTTCAATGGGAACCCTCGTTCATTGTTTCAGATTACGATTCTACGGCAAAATCCGCAGAGGTTTTGTCTGACGCGTTTTCTTCGTTCCTTTAGAGAAGTTATCGGAGGAGTAGAAATGGGTATACCATCGTAATTTACGGCATGCTACTCGATGGCCCTCGAATATACAGTGACCCATGGGAACTCACTCCCATACTGCGAGGGTAGGACAGGCTAGTTTTTCGTAACTTATAATTGAAAACCGCATTTGCAACGTTGCATTTCTTCGACGTATCGAACAGTGGAGACTACTCCACGCGCCACAGTTACAGTGGCTCCCGAACGCTACTAAGTTTCCAGTTACAGTAAGTGTTCCAATGTAGTACCGCCAACTTAAATACACTCAGTGATCCGCTTTTCAAACGACCTTACGCAGGACAGTAGCATATCTGCGAGAATGTCAGCAGAGGCGTTTCTGATGCTGTCGACAGTGTCTTCAAGGCCTGTTGGTACTTGCTAGTACACATCTTTTAAATATACGTGAGATGCGGTCGCAATGTACGGACTGTTATGATACATCATAGTCCGCTACCCTGTCACGGTTGCACGTCGAGTAGTTAAAATGAACACGCTCTAGATGTAAAAGTGTGTACTTGCCTTTGGAGATCTCGCGTTTCCGTGCTCCTACAAGGTCTTAGAGTCGTGCTTCCTGACACGCACTACGTCGCTGTTGGTGATGTTCACTTGTTCCGCCACTTGCTCTGTTTGTTCAGGGCGGGAATTTTGAATTTTGCAGTAACATTAGGTTGTGGTATGTGTGTGTGTGTGTGTGTTTTATGTACCTCGGTTTTCTGATAATTCCTTTGGAGCTGGGAGCAGGGTTCCATTGCATAGTACTGTGTATTCATTCATACATATTTTCCTTCCACTAGGGCTTTCTGTACATGATAATTTTCTTCTATTATGAGTTGCTGCATTTAAAATTTTTAAGTAAGTGTTTATGTCTATGTTTCCTGTCCGGGAGCTGTTCTGTAAATGTGGAATGACTGCTGCTACTCTTCAGTGTATCAGACGCAGAAATTTCTACTTCTTTGTCCAATATAAGATGTGTAGTGTTTGTCTGTGTTAGTATTAATTGGCTTCAGATTCTTTTGTACGGAGTTGCCTATTCTGTAGGCAATTTTCAGTCCCTGTTTTCTGAATATACCGTCTGTTATGTAAGCTCCTTTGTTGTGTAGGAGTGTGTGTGCCAGTTGTTTATTGTCGTGGATGCTTCTTTTTCAAATGTGTTGCGTATGTTTCTGTTTTGTGAGCCGTGGTTGTGTGTTACTGTTGATCTATTTGCTGCTTTGTGTTGGGTGAACTTTTGATTTTTATTTTCATTTTTTGGTTTAGTTTGCCTATCATACTCGTTTTCTATCCATTTTCAGCTGCTGTTTGTTTATCTGTAGCTCATTTTCGTAGTCCTCATTGAGGAAAGTTTTATTCAGTCTGTGTAGCATGTGTCGGTACCCAGCCTTCTTGTGGGTAATGGGATGGTTTGATTGGTGATGTATTTTTGTACTGGTGCTTGTGGCTTTCCTGAATATGGAAAATTGTTGATTTTTGTGTCTGTGTATTGTGATGTCTAAGAAATTTAGGTTTTTGCCATTTCCTAATTTTAATGTGAATTTTATCTGTGGGTGAACTGAATTTGTATCAAGTTTGGGCTTGCTACCTTCGTGGGAGTTCTTTAATTTTTCTAGTTTTCGTGAATTATTAATGTGATTGTTGGAGCTCCCACTGGGCTACCACTATACAGATACATTCACTTCTTCACTTATGATGTTGTCTTCTACCTGTAGCGCAACTTTACGCTAGCACAGGAACGGTTCAGTTAATGAAAGGACTAGGCCACAATTCTCAAACATGATTGACTTTATTGCAATATAACTCTGAGCAGGTTTCACACATGGGTGCTTATTATAAAAAAAAAGGCACAGAGGATAAAAGTGTAAGGCAAAGTTTCTCATTAAAAAATTTATTAAATATAGAAATCTAAAAAACGAATTCAAGCTGACTTAAGAGTTAACTTCTGCAGTAGTTCGACACAGGATCATTAAACAAACTCGTGGTTTTAAAATCAAGCCACCACTCACGCACCTACAAAAGCATCAAGAAATAGTGGTTGTAATTAGAGGCGTATACTCAAAGCATGATTACACAGATTTCCTTTCATTACACATGAACTGCCGCTCTTGGTACGAGCCCTTTTACTCTCCGACAATCAACAGGCCCAGCTCTGCTACGAGGCCGTTGTCCACACGGGAGAGAACACAAAGTACCAAGACAAGCTTCTAAAACACAGAAACAGATGGTGTTAATTCAACAAGCCTTAAAAACATGTTCATACGTGCTTCAGGGAATACAGGCCAGACAATAATAACAATTTATACTATGGCCTGGTAAGCTTCAAGCAACCAGTTGGTCCAGTAAATAAACTTTAAAAAAAATTAACCACACTTGATAAACATCAAAACACGCGCATTTCACTACTAAGGAAATCGTTCAGGACTGGCAGTTGGCAATACTCATAGCACAGATTGAAGGAGCTAACGAGAATTTCGAATGAGGCAACAAGAGGCAGCAATACACTAAATCTCGTTGTTACCACAGTTCATGAGCTGAAATTTTGCTCACCCAAAGAAAGAAAGAAAAAAAACAAAAAACAATCCATGGTTCCAATGTCGCCGTGAGCAGAAACTAGGCTGTCCACTCAGAGTCCCGTCAACCAATGAACGTCAGAATCACTAACGCCAATACCAACAGTCTCAGCTCTACGCGTTGTCAGCTTATACTGCAGCCCAGCGCGCTTCCACACACAGTGCATGCGCGACTCACGCCTCCTAGCGGCTGCGTGTTCTCTCTCTCTCTCTCCGCCTCGCCTCAGGCGCGCGCTATGTAGGCAAACTTTACGCCAGACGGAATCGATAACCGCTAGGTCGATGTGCACACATCACCACCGGTATTATTTCATCCTTTGTTTTACTCTTGCCGACTCTTGTTTCGAGAATCCTATTAATGTTCCTCTTCCTTTCTCATTGAACAGATCCAGTAATCAGGCCATTTTTGTTTCATACTTTTTCCTGTTTCCTCACGGCTACTTTCTCTACATTTTGATGTAATTCCTTCACCTATGTATCTTTTGCTCTCCTGGTAAGTACTGAGCGATGTCGCGTTGTGGTTAGCACACTGAATTCGCATTTGAGGGACCGACGGTTCAAGTCCGTTTTCCGTGGTTTTTCTAAATCGCTCCACACATATGGCATGATGGTTCCTTTGAAAGGGCACGGGCGATTTCCTTCTCTATCCTTCAGAAAAGTGATCAGAGATTGTGTGCTGTCGCCGGCCGGAGTGGACGAGCGGTTCTAGGCGCTACAGTCTGGAACCGCGCGACCACTACGGTCGCAGGTTCGAATCCTACCTCGGGCATGGATGTGTGGGTTGTCCTTAGGTTAGGTTTAAGTAGTTCTAGGTTCTAGGGGACTGATGACCTCAGAAGTTAAGTCCCATAGTGCTCAGAGCCATTTGAACCATTTTTTGTGTGCCGTCTCTAACTACATCGTTGTCGGCAGGACGTTAAACTAAATCTTCCTTCCTAATAAGCCAGCATCCTGTTTGCACTATTATATATGGCGGTACAGTCTGGAACCGCGCGACCGCTACGGTCGCAGGTTCGAATCCTGCCTCGGGCATGGATGTGTGTGATGTCCTTAGGTTAGTTAGGTTTAAGTAGTTATAAGTTCTAGGGGACTGATGACCTGAGAAGTTAAGTCCCCTAGTGCTCAGAGCCAGTTGAACACTATTATATATGTCAGATCCCTTAATCGGGCAGGTAGGTTAGAAAATTTAAAAAGGGAAATGGATAGGTTAAAGTTAGATACAGTGGGAATTAGTGAGGTTCGGTGGCAGGAGGAACAACACTTTTGGTCAGGTGAATACAGGGTTATAAATACAAAATCAAATAGGGGTAATGCAGGAGTAGGTTTCATAATGAATAAAAAAATAGGAGTGCGGGTTACCTACTACAAGCAGCATAGTGAACGCATTATTGTGGCCAAGATAGACACAAAGCCCATTCCTACTACAGTAGTACAAGTTTATATGCCAACTAGCTCTGCAGATGATGAAGAAATTGAAGAAATGTATGACGAGATAAAAGAAATTATTCAGGTGGTCAAGGGAGACGAAAATTTAATAGTCATGGATGACTGGAATTCGTCAGTAGGAAAAGGGAGAGAAGGAAACATAGTAGGTGAATATGGATTGGGGGGAAGAAATGGAAGAGGAAGCCGCCTTGTAGAATTTTGCACAGAGCATAACTTAATCATAGCTAACACTTGGTTCAAGAATCATAAAAGAAGGTTGTATACCTGGAAGAATCCTGGAGATGCTAAAAGGTATCAGACAGATTATATAATGGTAAGACAGAGATTTAGGAACCAGGTTTTAAATTGTAAGACATTTCCAGGTGCAGATGTGGATTCTGACCACAATCTATTGGTTATGAACTGCAGATTGAAACTGAAGAAATTGCAAAAAGGTGGGAATTTAAGGAGATGGGACCTGGATAAACTGAAAGAACCAGAGGTTGTAGAGAGTTTCAGGGAGAGCATAAGGGAACAATTGACAGGAATGGGGGAAAGAAATACAGTAGAAGAAGAATGGGTAGCTCTGAGGGATGAAGTAGTGAAGGCAGCAGACGATCAAGTAGGTAAAAAGGCGAGGGCTAATAGAAATCCTTGGGTAACAGAAGAAATATTGAATTTAATTGATGAAAGGAGAAAATATAAAAATGCAGTGAATGAAGCAGGCAAAAAGGAATACAAACGTCTCAAAAATGAGATCGACAGGAAGTGCAAAATGGCTAAGCAGGGATGGCTAGAGGACAAATGTAAGGATATAGAGGCTTGTCTCACTAGGGGTAAGATAGATACTGTCTACAGGAAAATTAGAGAGACCTTTGGAGAGAAGAGAACCACTTGTATGAATATCAAGAGCTCAGATGGCAACCCAGTTCTAAGCAAAGAAGGGAAGGCAGAAAGGTGGAAGGAGTATATAGAGGGTTTATACAAGGGCGATGTACTTGAGGACAATATTATGGAAATGGAAGACGATGTAGACGAAGACGAAATGGGAAATAAGATACTGCGTGAAGAGTTTGACAGAGCACTGAAAGACCTGAGTCGAAACAAGGCCCCGGGAGTAGACAACATTCCATTAGAACTACTGATGGCCTTGGGACAGCCAGTCATGACAAAACTACCATCTGGTGAGCAAGATGTATGAGACAGGCGAAATACCCTCAGACTTCAAGAAGAATATAATAATTCCAATCCCAAAGAAAGCGGGTGTTGACAGATGTGAAAATTACCGAACTATCAGTTTAATAAGTCACAGCTGCAAAATACTAACGCGAATTCTTTACAGACGAATGGAAAAATTGGTAGAAGCGGACCTCGGGGAAGATCAGTTTGGATTCCGTAGAAATGTTGGAACACGTGAGGCAATACTAACCTTACGACTTATCTTAGAAGAAAGATTAAGAAAAGGCAAACCTACGTTTCTAGCATTTGTAGACTTAGAGAAAGCTTTTGACTATGTTAACTGGAATACTCTCTTTCAAATTCTGAAGGTGGCAGGGGTAAAATACAGGGAGCGAAAGGCTATTTACAATTTGTACAGAAACCAGATGGCAGTTATAAGAGTCGAGGGGCATGAAAGGGAAGCAGTGGTTGGGAAAGGAGTGAGACAGGGTTGTAGCCTCTCCCCGATGTTATTCAATCTGTATATTGAATTGAACAAGCAGTAAAGGAAACAAAAGAAAAATTCGGAGTAGGTATTAAAATTCATGGAGAAGAAGTAAAAACTTTGAGGTTTGCCGATGACATTGTAATTCTGTCAGAGACAGCAGGAAGAGCAGTTGAACGGAATGGACAGTGTCTTGAAAGAAGGATATAAGATGAACATCAACAAAAGCAAAACGAGAATAATGGAATGTAGTCAAATTAAATCGGGTGATGCTGAGGGAATTAGATTAGGAAATGAGACACTTAAAGTAGTAAAGGAGTTTTGCTATTTAGGGAGTAAAATAACTGATGATGGTCGAAGTAGAGAGGATATAAAATGTAGACTGGCAATGGCAAGGAAATCGTTTCTGAAGAAGAGAAATTTGTTAACATCGGGTATAGATTTAAGTGTCAGGAAGTCGTTTCTGAAAGTATTTGTGTGGAGTGTAGCCATGTATGGAAGTGAAACATGGACGATAAATAGTTTGGACAAGAAGAGAATAGAAGCTTTCGAAATGTGGTGCTACAGAAGAATGCTGAAGATTAGATGGGTAGATCACATAACTAATGAGGAAGTATTGAATAGGATTGGGGAGAAGAGAAGTTTGTGGCACAACTTGACTAGAAGAAGGGATCGGTTGGTAGGACATGTTTTGAGGCATCAAGGGATCACAAATTTAGCATTGGAGGGCAGTGTGGAGGGTAAAAATCGTAGAGGTAGACCAAGAGATGAATACACTAAGCAGATTCAGAAGGATGTAGGCTGCAGTAGGTACTGGGAGATGAAGAAGATTGCACAGGATAGAGTAGCATGGAGAGCTGCATCGGCCGGCCGGAGTGGCCGCGCGGTTAAAGGCGCTTCAGTCTGGAACCGCGTGACCGCTACGGTCGCAGGTTCGAATCCTGCCTCGGGCATGGATGTGTGTGATGTCCTTAGGTTAGTTAGGTTTAAGTAGTTCTAAGTTCTAGGGGACTTATGACCACAGCAGTTGGGTCCCATAGTGCTCAGAGCCATTTGAACCATTTGGAGAGCTGCATCAAACCAGTATCGGGACTGAAGACCACAACAACAACAACAACTTTATTTATTTTTGTCTCTTGTACACGATGGTGCGTCTCATCTTTCCTTACTCGTCCAGAGGAAGAAGGCGCCGAAAGTTACGTCAGTGCTCAAGACACAAGAAGAGAGTGAAGACGCCCGTGATGACCCATCTCTGGTTATGGGAAATGGATGACAAACCAGGCACGGACAGACACTAATAAGACAGTGCACTACGCCCTATAGCAATTAAGACTAGTGTTGTTCACAAGTAAAAGATTTTATAGAGCCGGGCTAATATATAAAGCACAGATAACAATTATAACAATGTGGTTTACAATATTTTAGGCTAGCAAGTTCGCCAGATGATAATGTAAACATTCGAAATTAGTTGTAGCTTAAAGTTCTTAGCAGCATCTCGTTGTACATAATGTACAAAATTGTAAGCATACTAAATAGTGTGTTCGCTTTGAAACGCTCAAGTAAGCAGGTAATAATATGTGCAGTAAGGCTGCACTGATGAACCATCACGTTATTTTAGAACGATTTCCACCGTGTCAGAAAAGACGTTGTTTTGGTAAATATCAGAGGGAGGAGAGTAGGGAGACATGTTTAGTCGGTTTCGGCTAGAACGGCGTCCCTGGCATCGAGTTAGCCGCAGCATTGAGTCCGCGGCGTATGCAGTGAGGGGAAGCTGGCATTAATGAACTTGATTGAGGCGCGGCCGGATTCCTTAACGGCGGGGGCGCCGTCGGAGCGCTTTCTGACGAGGCGAACTGCGCATGCGCGACGCCAAGCACCGTCTGCGCGTGTCAGCTTCTGCCCCCCACACTTCGTATCAGGCGGTCTTGTCTGCACTGTCTTTACCATCAGCGTCACTCACAAATCCATAAACGATATGATTTCATCTAGTTTCGGAAATAATTTATTGAGCACTTCAGATAGTGCAACGTACGAGGAGTTTATTGTAAAATTATCGATATATTGAAAATATCTGTTGGTAGTCTTAGTCGAACTTGAGTTGCTATCTGACTTAAGCTGGCTCTGTTTAAACGCGCGGTTATGCCCCCAGTATCATTTGCATCTAAATTATCATTACACTCTAATTATTAAACAAAAGGCCGGCCGAAGTGGCCGCGCGGTTCTGGCACTGCAGTCTGGAACCGCGAGACCGCTACGGTCGCAGGTTCGAATCCTGCCTCGGGCATGGATGTGTGTGATGTCCTTAGGTTAGTTAGGTTTAACTAGTTCTAAGTTCTAGGGGACTAATGACCTCAGCAGTTGAGTCCCATAGTGCTCAGAGCCATTTGAACCATTAAACAAAAATATGGTGATTGCTAGCTACGAAATCAATAATGCGCTGATTAGCATGTGATACCAAATTAAGATTTATCTCAGAACAGGCTGAGCAATATTTCTAGCATCACATGACAATACAATACACTCGCTAACCTAACTAGCCTATCATTGGCACAATGTATCCTCTTTTCCTAACTACTTAAGTCAACACTGAACCCGCAAGTGACTCTATTGCAGTTCTGCCTGAACGGACACAGACTCAGAGAGCGGCATTCAAAGAGCTAGCGGAATACGAACTCATTTAGAATTACAGTGCCCTAGTTTGGCTGATGATTGCTAATATCACCGTAATTCTCCGTGATGATTACGACGGTCGGCCCGGCCAACGTCGTGATGCCGTCTTTCCCGTGAGCGAGCTTGGCTTTAATCTCTAACGTGGACGTGATTTTTGCCCGTAAACTCCTGTACGTAAGTGTTCAATTGCGGAGTCCGTCACTAGTCAATATTCAAGCTAGTTGCACATGTACCAAGAGTAGTTGGTCGACTCAAGTGCGTGGCAGCAAAGGTACACCTCAGATTGCATATGAACACCACAAGTTAGTACAAATCTGTTTCTCTCCTCAGAGGAACAGATAATGCTACGTGTGTGGAGTCGTATGCTCTATTCAGACTTACAGAGTAACCACTGGACTCAATGCCGGTAACTTCTCCAACCTACTTCTCTCCACGCTCTCCAAGCAGGGCAGCCAGACACCGCGACTGCACTCCTCCACAGCCGACCCCACAATCCTCCTTCAGAGTTTTTGCAAACCTGGCCGTTTTTCGCCGCATGGATCCGTGCGCGTTGGTAGCCAATCACGACACAGACTTCCATGTATCCGTGCGCGTTTGTACCCAACCACGACACAGAATTCTCCCACGGTTACTGTTGCCGCCACACTTTTAACACGTATCTCTACGCGCTCTGCTCCAATCCCGTCACAGTCTTCCGCAAATGTTCCACTGTGGCGCGAAATCGTCTTTCTCTCTTTCGCATATAGCTCCTTCTCGCTTCTTGTTGTGATGGCCCAGCCTCTCCGAACGTCTTTGGTGGTCTGTAGCGCCAGCCGACAAAGGGGTTCGGCCGCAGCCATCCCGTTAGTTTGACTTGACATAAACACCTTCCTTAGGGGTTCCGGCCCTGATCCAGCCTCTGAGCCCATCTCGTTAGTCTGACATGACACACACAACTTCCTTTTCTGTGTCCATTCTCTCCTACCTGTGGGCCAATTATCAATTATTATTCGATGTATTAGTACTGATTTAGCATCATTTAAGGTGCAAAATCTAGTACATTATAATAGGCTGTAAGGTTCATTCTGAACGATTCAAGTATTAAACCACTGTCTTGGAGTAGATGAGTTACTTAAGTAAAAATACGACTTTGAGATGAAAATTTCGCCTTAGAGATATGGTTGGTTGGTTGGTTGTTTGGGGAAGGAGACCCGACAGCGAGGTCATCGGTCTCATTGTTTTTGCAATGTTCTCAACTTGATTCGTGAATACTGTTGTTTTTCCGGCTTTTCTAAAAAGTCCTGTTATGTATTTTGTTGAAAGGCTAATCGAAAGTTGGAATATTGTATGGACGAGCTGTCGCAAGCAGAAATTCGTTCTATATTAGTCACTGTGTTGCCCATTCATTTTGGACAATGAAGAAATGCGCAGCTGAATTCCAACTTGACCATATTTACCTTGAGGATGTTTGTCGAGGATGTTTCAGAACGGCAATCACGTACGACATCTTTAAGGAAGAACACAATAATAATCGTATTAGAAGCATACAAAATATCTGTCATCATAGGCCAATAATATGAAACAGTACGATAGATTTTACACGAAGAACTAACTATGAGAAGGCTTTTTGTAAGATGGGTACCGAATTGGTCGAATGATAACCAGAAATAGTGTGAAAACACTGATCGAGGATCGGATCGTTTTTAAACTAATCAAATGAGTTTAGCATACGTCAGGTGATAAGTGGTCCCCCACCCCACACAATCTCAGAAAAGAAACAAGATTGAAAGGTACGAGTAAAGTACGATGGCAATGCAAAAAAAAAAAAAAAAGGAAATTTAGTCTGCCAAAGAGACTATCATTTGCTTTCTGGGGAATTGCAATGCATGGACTCACAATGGCGCTTTGGCAAAGGGGCGACAAAGATATCTCAATTATAAATTTTTGTAATACCCATTTTATTCACTAGATTGGACATCCACATCTATTCAAATATCTAACGAAATTTATGCTTGACAAATATTCCAGGTTTGTATGGAGGTGTTACGGTAATCCTGTCTCAGTGTTTTTCAGATCTGCCCGATGAATAGCTGATGCAGATTGAATTTACTCGCTGGCCAAACGTTTGGACAACGTGCATTGATGTAAACTGGGATAATCTGGCCCAACCGCACAATAACCCTGAGTTCGGTGTGGGGTGGCGATGGGGTGAGTGGACTGCTGTAGCCTGTTGTGGGGTTGTGTACCACTGAGGGCTACGGCGGGGACGAAACCTCTCCGTCGTTTCTAGGTCCCCAGTTTCATACAATACAATACAATACAATACAATGTTTCAGCCAATATTGAGAACAGAGGCATTACTTTCAACATGCCCTCGTAGAGTCTTTCCCTTTTCCGCTGTTGTTGATATTTCTGTATCTTTATCTGGCCATAAATTTTTATCTTCTTTATGTTTCACTTCGGGGATACGCACTGTATCTCGGTGGACCCTATTTGTTTCCCTTTTCAGGTTTTCTAGCTTCGCTACTACGTTCAAAACTGTGGCATTCCATCCTCCGACTAATAGACTGTTACACTTTCGTTTACATCGAACAATGATCCTGATAAAAGTATAATTAAAACTGTGTGCCGGACGGGCGCTCTAAACCGGAACTTGTAAGCTGTCAGAACTGGGTAGCCCAGTCGGTGAGAGTATTTGCAACTGAAAGGCAAGATTCCGGAATCGGGTAACACAGTTTTAATCAGTCACGAAATTTCAGAACGGCGTACACTCCTCTGTAGACAGATTTTTTCAATGTTGTCTGACTGTAACCTGCTTCTGAAAACTTGTATGTCTTTCCGGTAAATCCCAATAGCAGTAAACCAAGAAATCAGTCTACTTTGGAGAAAGAAAGCAATAGGCTATTTAATTTTCTGAATGTATGGGTGATTAAACGTGCAGATGTTCGTAAGGCATACAGAAGATCAATAACTCCAACAACCATAATTCAAACAAGAGAGGTGTAATTAAAACCTTGGTGACAGTGTAAGTGAAGTGTGAGCCAGCTTAGCTACAAGTAACATTTCATTTACATAAAATCTGCGTTAAGAAAGGTAATTTATAAGTACGAGTGGGAGAAACACTGCGAGCAAGAATACAGATCAGTAAGAATAATGAAGAACAATAACCGCCAACGGGGAAAGCTTGTTGCGCTTATAACTGTAGTACTGATCGCACTGGAAAAATTTTGTCAAAACTTGTGGCTTAACGATTTTTATGGGCAATGAGAAAATAAATAAATTCCGTACAATTGTAAAAGATCTATTTCATTTATCGGCGACAGCTGTTGAGTACCCATATAAAATTCCGAACAGCTGTGGCCATGTACTATATACCGGAATCACGAACAGAACTGCTACCACCAGTTTAGCGAACAAAAGAGGAATTGCCTATTGGCTTCTGTCTCGGGTACTTCGGCCGACGTTCATCTAATGATTTTTCTGACGTTTCGCCAGCACGAGTGGCTGGCATTGTCAAAGCTTCACCCTCCATTGCCGGTGGTGAACTGAGGGCAATGGAGGGTGAAGCTTTGACAATGCCAGCCACTCGTGCTGGCGAAACGTCAGAAAAATCATTAGATGAACGTCGGCCGAAGTACCCGAGACAGAAGCCAATAGGCAGTTTGTCAACAAGTGGCCACGAAAGCCTCAACAATTTTGTAAAAGAGGAATTGTCACTTTCGGAAGATTGGTGAGTCGACTGCAACGACACGTGCTTTGCAGTATGGTGGAGACCATGAAAGAAAACTTTACCGTTGCATCCAACACTACGTATTATCATGCGCTATTGTACTGAGAGGCAAAACAGAAATAATAATAGTAACGGAAAGGATGTGAGTGAAAACAGTTTGTTTACGCTGGCTACAAATTTGAAGTGTTTTATGTACTAGTTTAGGAAAACAGATATGTATGTGATGATGGATACATAAATCGAAACCGGTAGTAAATCAAAGGAAAAAAAATTACGATCAAATTTCGAACATGGGGTTTCTGTATCATTCAGTGTTATTGTATCGCATTTCATGAAATTGAAATGTGGATGCCGCCATTTAAAAAGAAGGCGATTCTAACGACCGATTAAATTGATCGAGAATGAGGTCATCTATCAGAGACAATCCTATAATGTTATTTATAATCAGTCTTGATTGCAAAAATTTGTGACGCAGCATGTGAAAGTTGCTGGATTTGGACGGGTTACTCCTGTAACTGAAATATCAGATCTGAAGATGGTTCTGGATGAACCGAAACTGGTCATATGAATAAAAAAAAATTTTCAATCAAGACTGATTATAAGTAACATTATACAATCACTGATTGCTGCTATCCCATCAGACATTATGTCTGTTCTTGCAAACACTCCTATAACTTTCATATCACACAGCAAATTATGGCGCCCTGTAGTCTGTTCATATGAATTTGGGTCGCTTGATCTTTCTACACAGTTATCAATTGTTTCCTCTTCGATGACGTCCCCAACGCATGGGGACGAAATATTAGTGAACGGTTTTACGGATCGGCCACGGAATCTCAGCACGGTAGTTTTAATAGAAGAAACGTGAATGACACATACAGGTGTCAGTCATTATTATGACTCAAGGTCCCAAAAATTATGGGGCACCTCTTAATATCTTGTCGCACCTCCTTTTGCCTGGCGTAGTGCAGCATCTCGATGCGGCATGGACGCAACAGGTCGTTGAAAGCCCCTGCAGAAACACTGAGCCGTCCATAATTGCGAAAGTGACGCCGGTGCAGGATTTTGGGCATCAACTGATCTCTCGATTATGTCCCATAAATGGTTCGAATGGCTCTGAGCACTATGGGACTTAACATCTGAGGTCATCAGTCCCCTAGAACTTAGAACTACTTAAACCTAACTAACCTAAGGACATCACACACACACACCCATGCCCGAGGCAGGATTCGAAACTGCGACCGTATCAGTAGCGCGGTTCCGGACTGAAGCGCTTAGTACCGCTCGGTCACCGCGGCCGGCCTCCCATAAATGTTCGATGAGATTCATGTCGGGCGATCTGGGTGGCCATATCGTTTGCTCGAACTGTCCAGATTGTTGTTCGCACCAGTCGCGGACAGTTGTGGCCAGGTGACACGGTGCGTTGTCATCCATAAAAATTCCATCTTTGTTTGTCTGAAAATGGTCCCCGAGTAGCCGAACATAGCCGTTTCCAGTCAATTATCGGCTGAGCTGGACCAGAGAATCCAGTCCATTCCATGAACACACAGCCCACGCCATTATGGAGCCTCGACCAGCTTGCACAGTTGACAACTTGAGTTCGTGGCTTCGTAGGGTCTGCGGCACACTCGAACCCTACCGTCAACTCTTTATAACTGAAAGCGGGACTCATCTGACCAGATCACGGTTTTCCAGTCATCTAGGGTCCAACCGGTACGGTCACGAGTGCAAGAGAGGCGCTACAGGCGATGTCGTGCTGTTAGCAAAGGCCCTCGTTCGGTCGTCTACTGCCAAATTTCGCAGCACTGACGTAGCGGATACGCTGGTCGTACGTCCGACATTGATATCCGCGGTTATTTCACACAGTGTTGCTTTTGTGTCAGCACTGACAACTCTACGCAAACGCCACTCCTCTCGGTCGTTAAGGGGAGGTTTACTATCTTTGTCCCGATAAAAGCATGTTCTTTGAGAATTTTTTCTCGCGATGTGTTATAGATATCAATCTCAAATTTGGTCAAAATGTTTATTGACGTATCATCTTCAAACTAGAATTTTTTCGACCGGAAATGTCGAAGAGGAAAGGCGGAAGTGCCGTCGGAACGAAAGAAAATTTCGATGTAGACCTCCACGCGCGGTACGTCACAGGCCAGCCGGCTCGTCTGAAATCAAAACTGAGTTGACGTTACCGAAGTATATAAGATTATTTAGTAGTTGTACCTCGCTTAAGTTATTTGGACCATAGGAAACAAAATGGCGGCCATATGAAAAATAGGGTTTTTTCATCGATTTTTCGACTACGTCGGCCAAGTAAAAATATTTATAGTTGATGGAACGGAATAAAAGTGGTACAACTCCTACACAATTCAGTTAGCTTCGTCGGAAACAAAGAATCATGCCGATCGGTTCAGTAGATTTAGCGTTACCATACCGCGCGATAAAAAAGACGTCATTTCGAAAAAAACGCCTTTGACCTTTTGACTACGTATAAATGCAATATTATGCAACTCACGTTCGATCTGCTATTCCGGGTCCATAAACTAGTCCTTCCTCTTCCTTATAGAGGGCGTTCTGCTCGATCTGGGCCATCCTGCGCTGCTCCAGAGCCGCTCGTACGGCCGGTGACAAGCTGTTTTCGTCCACTTGAATACGGTGGTCGTCCGAATGCTTGGCGAACTGCGTCGAATAGAGTCCCAGGGTGACGTCCATTGTTGTCATGGTCTTCATAATTGCTGAATACCCTTCGTTGAAGCTGCTCACTGCCAGAAAAGTCGCAGTCTCCACAGTCTTCGCACCAGAATGTAAATGCTTGGGGGCTAACTTGTCAACACACGCGTTCAAACTTTCATTCGAATTTGTGTGTTTCCTCCCAAGCATCGGTACAATAACACGTCCTCCGAAAGTAAAAAACTGGTGCGTGAAAAAGGCCGATTTCAGACAGGTGCATTTTTTATTCAACCGCGAATAACCTTGCCCGATTTAGGTTTTCTTGTGGATGTGATAATCACTCCCAAAAAAGTGATGAAAACATAAGAGTTTGTCACGTAAACTGCAACAAATGAATGCAACAGTTTTACAGTCGCACAGTTTTCCCTGTGCTCTGTCAAAACATATGTTTTTAACGTTTTCAAATTTTTCCGTGTGTAGACTGTCAAATGCTGCATATGTCCAAGCAAATCTGAACATGTCCTGGAATTTTGCAGAGCGAAGTTGACTATGTGAGGGTGCCTGAACTTTGGTAATTGTCTGAAAATAAAAAATTAAACTTTTCAGTCGAGGGAAGCCTTGAACCGCGGCTACTCACGCTAACCACGGGACCGCGGCGCTCCTGGGCTCATACCATCCTTGATGTTGCCTATCTTGCACATGGACTACTCAGTTTGTATATTTTGCTTATTTTTTTCATAGTTCCACACAACTTCTTCCTGTTTTCTCGATTGATCTGTGTTCAGTTTTTCAAGGCCTATCCACTGTGCCAACTTATAACTAAATCTGAAGGGGGTGCGATGGGGTGTTCCCTTGTGAGTATAAATGACAGCTGCGACAACGCATTGCCCTTCTATACCTCGTGTATCTGTTTATGCTATTCCACTACTTTTGTAACCTCAGTATGTATGTGACTGGCGAGACTAACTTGCGCTCATTACAGTTGTTCCAGACTAGTATTTCATAACTTCGACAATAACATCCAGCGAGGGGGAGGCGTATTTCTCCAGAGCGCTCGTAACATGTGGGGCAGAGAAGTGTTACGGAAGAGGAAGCGCGGCGCGTTGCCCTGGGCAGAGGAAGCGCCTGCGGCGGCTGCCCGCGGACTTTCCCTGCGTCCTCTAATTACGACCGCTTATTACGCGGCCAGCAAATTGCCGTTGCATCAGGCTACGACCGCGGCTTCGCCAGCCTAATTTGTGCACAAAGTTACTCCTGGGCTCGTCGCGTGTGGCCGCGGTGAAAACGGATTTCACTTTCTCCGCCTAGCTCTGACAACTAATTTCTTTAAAGTCAGTACCGCCATTAGACTGTTTTTTATTTGCAGTCTTACATTCACACGATCATGATTTCGGCTGTAAAGTGCCATTATCAAGCGTTTTAATGTTATACAGTGGCTAAGATGACATACTGTTGCCGGCCGTTGTGGCCGAGCGGTTCTAGGCGCGACAGTCTGGAACCGCGCGACCGCTACGGTCGCAGGTTCGAATTCTGCCTCGGGCATGGATATGTGTGATGTCCTTAGGTTAGTTAGGTGTAAGTAGTTCTAAGTTCTAGGGGACTGATGACCCATAGTGCTCAGAGCCATTTGAACCATTTTGACATTCTGTCGTATTTAAAATGAGCCTTAGACAATATGTCTAATAGTGTATTTTAAATACGACAGTATGGCATCTTAGGCACTGCATAACATTAAAACACTTGATAATGGCACTTTAAAGCCGAAATCATGATCGTGTAAATGTAAGACTGCAAATAAAAATCAGTCTAATGGCGGTACTGACTTTAAAGAAATATACAGGGCGAGTCAAAAGTTCCTGGACACCTTCATAAGTTGGAAGATTATAGGGTAAATTGAAATGTCATAGGTTTGACGTGAGGCCGCAACTTTTGGAGTGAATGTCATTCATGGACGCCATCTTGAAATCCTCCATTTTGGATTCAAGTCTTTTTTTTTTTTTTTTTAATGGGAAGGGGGATGTATGACACATCAAATAACAATCGCTTGAGCTCTGGAATTTATTGATGTAATTTGTTTTGTCTATCTTGTACCGTTTAGAGATTATTAATGTTCAAAGTTGGGAAATTACCTTCATACCGACTGCTACAGCACATGTTCTGTGTGTTGTCCGTCCCGGTATCAAGGTAACTTTGAACATTACTAACTTCTAAACTGTACAAGATAGACAAAAACAAATTACACCATTCAATCCCAGAGCTCAAGCGAGTGTTATTTGATGTGTCATACACCCCCCTTCCCATTAAAAAAAATTACTTGAATCCAAAATGGCGGATTTCAAGACGGCGGCCACGAATGACATTCATTCCAAAAGTTGCGGCCCAACGTCAAACCTATGTTCCCATCATCACATTTCAATTTTCCCTATAATCTTCCAACTTATGAAGGTGTCCAGGGACTTTTGACTGGCCTGTAGCCACACATTATGAAAAAATTATTATTGACAACTAAGGCGTTGACAGTTATGTGACTTTTCCCCACAATGGATTAAGTAAGACACCTTATGTCTTCGGAATATAATAATGATTTGTTACAGGTGATTTAGTAGGCAGGTTGATGCTGCAGTGAAACGTTAGGTTCCTTAGAGGGGGAGTGAGAAAAGGAGGAAAAGTGAGGAAGAGGATTGCTCACGTTGGCAGCACACGCTCTGCCAGGTAGACTGCTGTTCTTGGTCCTTAGCTCCGAACCACGAGGTAGCCCCATCTTCCCCGGCTTACCGCCAGCAGTAGTCCAACGCTTGACATTGCTGGCTCAGCCCTCTTATCGCTTTTCTGTCCTGGTACTAATGTTTATTGAGAATACTCCACCTCTCGCGGACCTCTCTGTTCATCTTGTAATGTGGCCTAGCGGTTTTCCTTTGTCTTTCTGCTCGGTTATCTGGAACAAAATAGTTTTAAACCGAAGTGAATTGGTGATACGTTCATGCTATAGAACTGAAGCATAAACCATAACAAGAAAGATCCAGCATTAATCATGAGACTTTCTCACATCATAGTTTCTGCAGGTTTACGAATGATTACGTGCAGCGTACCTCTACGTGAAGTACATATGCCTATTGACTGTTCCAAATGAATGAAATGTGGATTCACGGGCAAGTGTCAACTTCTGTAGGAACTCTGACAGCCATAGACAATGGGCTCCAACTGTGGGGACAATGTGGAAAACCCAAAACACAACACTTTACCATGCCTAATAAAGTCCAGGAAACCTGTTGACATTCAAAACAGCTTACTGAAGCTTTGTAATACGTAGTTTTTAATGGAAACACACCATTCTTGTTGAAAAATAGTTGCAAGGTTAGATAAGTAAGATAGAGGTGGATAGCTATGACGCACACTTCTCTCCAGAGTAAAGCACGAAGGCTCAGTAGCACTGCGACCAGTGACGGTGGCGGCCAGGGGAGATTCGACGACTGATTTTCGAGCTCACAAAGCCAATCCTGAACGATGCCAGCTGTGTGAACACCGGCCTTCTCGTCTTGGAAGACAGCATCACGATTCCGGACCAAACATTGTACCATGGAGTGGACCTGATGAACCAAAATCTTCACATAATCTTTGCAGAGTAAACATGGGGCCCATGAAATGTCACATTATGGCTTCCCCAATCATCACTGGCCCCCGGTTATCTTTCATCCTCGGCAGCAAGTAGTCTCCATTGGGGGAGGCGTGTGCCAGATGTAACAATGTAAAGCAATACTCATCTGCCAAATGACTTTCTTCCATTGCTCCATAGTCGAGGTTGTATGGCTTCGGCAGCACGTTTGATGAGTGGTTTTCGAAATCGGCTTACCCTGCAATTCCCAACGTATGGAGCTCCCTTCGCGCTGTTATGGTTCTGACAGGGTTCGTGAGTGTGACGTTCTGTTCTGCTGTGACTTTTACTACTGTGATTCTATTATTTATCGTCACAATCTTCTTCCATGACCGTCTGTCACGATAACTCAACACACACTTTCGTCCACGTTGCGACTTGGCGGATGATGTTTATTCGCTTTCCCTGTGTGCGGTATAAATCTTCGGTACAGTACCTCTTGAAACACCAAACACTTCGACTACCTCGTTTACGGGAACACCCACCTCACAAGCACGTACAATTTACCCACGTTCGAATTCACGTAGCTCCGACATTGTGCACTCACAACTACGCAAAAGACTGTTCCGACCACGAACGGCATTTGAAAACTGAGGGAATTACACAGATGCCATTCTTGGTGAAATACAACAGCGCCACCTGCAGGCTTGGTTAGCTTCTGCACCGACCTTCGAGCATGCATTTGTTGCTGCGTTTCCATGTTTCTCTCCAACCGCTTTGTACGACGTAGTTCACCGCCGTGGCAGCATGTGGATCTGGAAACTGAGAGTGTTGTATTAACACTACGCCGTCCGGTGACACCACAGTGGGCGAAATAGTGGTCAACGACCGGGAACACCTCAGTGGTGTCGTGTGCATAGTACCGCTCAGCGGCCGGCGACGCCACAGTGGTGTGAGCACAGTATCGCGCAGTGGCTGGCGACAGCACTTTAATATCTTTTGGATTCTGCTGGTGTTTTGTTCAGGTGACAATAAGTTACACACCTCAACAAGTTTTTTGTTTTTATAAGTACTTGGCTTTTTCATCATGGCGGACGAAAGAGACGATACGATAAAAAAAATGAAGCAGAATAGTCGGGAGATAGTGAAAAAAGTCCAAGAAGAATTCGGCGAACGCCACGGTTGCCAACTGATTCGGCTGAATCAGACGAAGAAGACAGTGCACAGTGGTCAGACTTTGATTCACCGAGGACCAATAATAAATTTAAAGGATCCCCGCGCCAAACATATTTTCCAAAGATACCCAGAGCGTCGAGGATATCGTAGAATTATATAATGGGAACGATCTATTTGAATATATGAGTTACGAAACCAACACGTACTACAGTCAAAATTGCAATAGAAGGAAACTGGATTTAAAAAATGTCAAATTTGTCAACGTTACGGGACCCGAACTTAGAAAATGGTTTTTGCTTGCTATCCTTACGGGAATTGTAAAAAAAGCAAGGATCGATGATTATTGGTCAACGAATCGGTTGACAGACACACCGATATTTCGTAAAACGATGTCCTGCAACCGATTCAGACAAATATTATCATTTTTACATTTTTCCGACAGCAACAATAAACTCGATAATGCCGACTAGATTGTGAAAGTGCAATTCGTAATTGATTATTTTTCCAGAAAGTTGAAAGAAACGTTTAATCTAGGTCAAAACATCAATTGATGAAGGAATGATACCGTGGCGTGGACGATTAAATTTTAAAGTTCACAATCCGTCGTAAATTACGACATACGGTATACTCATGCGGATGCTGTGTGATTCGAAAACGGGATACATTTACTCATTCAAGATATATTTCGGCGCTGGACAGCCTTTAGCAAAAACGGTGATGGATCTATTGACACCTACTGATGGAAAATGCCATCAACTCTGCATGGATAATTATTATAACAGTGTAGAACTTGCAGAGAAGTTACTTGGAAAGAAAATTCGAGTTTGTGGAAAGATACGGCAAAATAGAGGATTTCCGGAAAATTAAAGCGCGTACAATGGTTCAAACGGCTCTGAGCACTATGGGACTTAACATCTATGGTCATCAGTCCCCTAGAACTTAGAACTACTTAAACCTAACGAACCTAAGGACATCACACAACAACCAGTTATAAAGCGCGTAAAAGTCAACGTGTTTGAAGCTTGTCATCAACAGAAAGGTGACAAGCGGCCGGCGACAAGCCAAGTAATCCGAATTAGCGCTGCCGGCGCCAAGCGAATAAATTTGTACAAACGTGCGGATGGCAAAGTGTTAATAATACAATGCTACAATTGTAGTCATTTTAATATGCTTGCTTTCAAACCTGGTTGAATGCTCAGAAAAAGCGGCAGGATTCATCTGTCTGTTAATGACTGCTTTATCTCTGATAGTATCTCTATATGATGCTCCACTAGTTCGTAAACTCGCAAGTGCTGAAACTGTCTGCTCAGGTGCGTTGGTTACTACCACGTAGAAGCACGAACGATCCACGGCTGCAGCATCCCTAACCACTGTGTGTTGCGCGTGCGCCACTGCACGCCTGCTCCTCGTTGTTTCACACTCGACTCTGCGTCGGCATTCTCAGACCACGCCCTCCAATGGGGGACGCCACTCCTATCTTTTTTTCGTACTCTCTTCTAACGTTTCCCACTACTGAGGTTCTAAGAATGGCTTTACAATCTGCTTATGCACCGAAGGTAACTGTATTCGTCAAATCTGCAAGGCAGTAAATTAGGCTTATTGCAAACGCATAAAATGACAAACTGCTGCGCCCACCGTCACACACGGTACATAGCTGTAGCCATTAGGGAGCCAGGCATTTTCCATTTTGGCGTCACATAGTTCTGTCTGCCTCGTAGCCACCAATGGGCTTATAACATCTGTTTGGCCTCTGGTTACCCCGGCGGTATATGGTGACGATTTATGTATCTGGTGCTGCTCACACTCGGTAGCATCTGCTGAGAACCGGCTCCAAGACGCCATCCGATGGGCCTCTGCATGGGCCGTCTCCCATGGCTTTCAGTTTTCTCCCTGCAAAACGCGCGTTATGCTTTCTTGTCGTGTGCCGCAGCACACCCCAATCCAGAATTTTATTTATGTGACCTACTCCAAGATGTTGTAGCACAATTCCGTTTCTTGGGCCTTATTTTTGATAAAAACCCCATATTCGCCACCTGAAGACTACATTCACGGCGAAGCTTAATGCTCTCTACCTCCTGGCCCCCGCGCGACCGCTACGGTCGCAGGTTCGAATCCTGCCTCGGGCATGGATGTGTGTGATGTCCTTAGGTTAGTTAGGTTTAAGTAGTTCTAGGTTCTAGGGGACTGATGACCTCAGCAGTTAAGTCCCATAGTGCTCAGAGAGAGCCATTTGAGCCTCCTGGCCCACACATCTTAGGTGCAGACAATGCTATTCTTCTCCATCTTTACCATGCTCTGGTCTTGTGAGGTTGATGGCTCAGTGGCTCCTTCCACTCTGAAAATACTTTATCCTGTTCACCATTGTGGGTTGCGTCTGGCTACTGGTGCCTTTTACACCAATCCCGTGACAGTCTCCTCGCAGAAGCAACGATTCCTGCTCTACAAATAAGACGGAGCCAGCTCCTGGTTTCTTACACAATCGCTGTTCACTGATACCCTGACCATCCCATGTGCCCTGTTCTCTTTGCAAACGAGATATGTCTCCGTCCTGATAACCGCCCTTGGGTGGAATTACCAGTTGGAATGCGTCTCTTCCCTCTGTCAGGATCTCCATCTGCGCTCACTGGAATGATCCCAATATCTTTCATCCCACTCCTCCCCCTTGGATGATGCTTAGACCACGAATTAGGACTGACCTGTTCAAGGGCCCTAAGGAATCTGTCGCCCTTATGGTCTTCTGGCGTCTTGTATGTTTCATCCTTGCAGAGTTCCAGCGTGCTACCATCTTCTACACTGATGCATCAAAGACGATAGATAAGGCAGGATATGGTTTCAGGCTTCCTACTGGCTTAGAACACCATTTATTGCTGGCATCATATAGTGCGTTCATAGCAGAACTGCTGGCTATTAACAGGGCCTTCCATTTTGTTACTCCATTTTGCAACTACCTCCACAGTATTTTATGATGTACCGACTCAGCAGCCTACAGGCTACCGACCTATGCTACTGTCGTCACCCTTTGGTCTCTGCTATCCACGACCTTCTCTCTGCTCTTGGCCGTGCCACCTGCTCAGCTGTCTTTCTCTATGTCCCAAGTCATGTGTGCATCCCAAGGCAATGAAGTGGCTGACCATTTGGCTGATTCCAGCTGCAGATAAGCGGATCTACGTCAAATCTTCCTTTGTCTAAAAGTGGAATGGCATCTGGCGCCCTACTGCTCTCTGTAATAAACTCCACACAATGAAGGAGACTGCTGCGGTTTGGTGCTCTTTCTTCCGATCCTCTCGGAAGGAATCCACTGTCTTATGTCGTCTACGCATTGGTCATATCAGGCTCACATATTGTTTTCTCGTGCATAATGGGCCATATCTTGGTGCATTGTCCCCTTCTTTTGGCCCTTAGTACTAAGTATAGTCTCCAAATTCCTTATCTTTAATATTAGCAGACAATTCACGGATGGTTGAACTGGTCCTGAGTTTCCTCCATGAAAGTGGTTTTATTTTCAGATATAAGGTTTTGCTTTACTCCTGGACCAGGGGCAGGGTCGTTGTAGTTGGAGCTTCTATGTTGTTGGGGCCTCTCTTCATGTTTTCTCGATCGGGGACCCATGACCACTCCACCCCTGGAAAGACTGCTCTTTGGTTTTCCAGTTTTTAGATTTTTTTCTACCCGTTCATGGCTTCTACTCTGTGTGTTTTAACTTCCTCGTTTTATATTTTGAGTCCCCTGACTATATACGTCCACTTTTAGCGGACCCTTTCCTTTCCGTGAGTAACTTTGGACTCGCGGGAGTGATAGCCTATGCATTTAGTCTCATACCCTCCTCAATCAATCAATCACTCAATCAATCAATAGCTCAATTGAAAACTGTCGAAAATGACAACGGAATAATGCGTGCGACCTCAGAAATTTTGCTAATCGTACAACAAATTTTTTCATGGGTACTCCGTGCCTGCAAATTTGGCACAAAGTGTTTCTTGACGTACGGATGAGTGAATCGCGTCTGTCGAGCGTTATAATTTTTTAAATTCTCCCTACACGGTATTGTAATGACTTTTCATAGCAAATATTAACTTAAACGAATTGAGAATTCTCATGCCTCTCTTCTGTCATTCCCATTCATTTTAAAGATACATTGTGAAGATACATCGCTAGGCAGTCTCTTTTTGTGAAAAACATCCTTCACACTACGCACAAGTAGCGAAGGACAAACAGCACTGACTCCACGATTCTGCCGAACTCAGAGTGTTGTGGCGGCTGAATGATGCCGCACCGCAATACTAAATGAAATATGACACTCTTCCGGGTGCGTCCGAGAAGGAGCGAGCAAAGCCGAGTGACAGAGCTGACCGTGGCCTGCACGCGGCCTGTAGACGCTGCACGCATAAAGTCTGGCACGTCGCGGCCTGCCCTGCTTACCCTCATGTCCCCTTTAATGAACCTGACGAGGTTATAAAACGTAATCTGATCTATCACTAGAAAATCAGCACAGCAGGAACCATATAACTCAATGAAATGCTTCAATTATGATGCCTTTAATTTCAGTTTTAATAATAAAACATATTACAAAAAAACAAGGTCTTGCAACGAGATATAGCTTAACTGGCACACCGGCTGATATTTTCATTTATGATTTAGAAAATAAGTCATCTACTGTACACATCATGTAGACGTCACCTTGGTGACGCTACAAGGAACCGCAAACGACGTCGATTACTTCGTACTTCTGGCGTGCCACAGGAGAGTGTTATGGGACCATTGCTTTTCACAATATATATAAATGACCTAATAGATAGTGTCGGAAGTTCCATGCGGCTTTTCACGGATGATGCTGTAGTATACAGAGAAGTTGCAGCATTAGAAAATTGCAGCGAAATGCAGTAAGATCTTCAGCGGATAGGCAACTGACCCTTAACACAGACAAATGTAATGTATTGCGAATACATAGAAAGAAGGATCCGTTATTGTATGATTATATGATAGCGGAACAAACACTGGTAGCAGTTACTTCTGTAAAATATCTGGGAGTATCCGTACGGAACGATTTGAAGTGGAGTGGTCATATAAAATTAATTGTTGGTAAGGCGAGTGCCAAGTTAAGATTCATTGGGAGAGTGTCCGGAAAATGTAGTCCATCAACAAAGGAGGTGGCTAACAAAACACTCGTTGGACCTATACTTGAGTATTGCTCATTAATGTGGGATCCGTACCAGGTCGGGTTGACCGAGGAGATAGAGAAGACCCAAAGAAGAGCGGCTCGTTTCGTCACAGGGTTATTTGGTAAGCGTGATAGCGTTACGGAGATGTTTAGCAAACTCAAGTGGCAGACTGTGCAAGAGAGGCGCTCTGCATTGCGGTGTAGCTCGCTGTCCAGGTTTCGAGAGGGTGCGTTTTTGGATGAGGTATCGAATATATTCCTTCCCACTACTTATACCTCCCAAGTAGATCACAAATGTAAAATTAGAGAGATTCGAGCGCGCACGGAGGCATTCCGGCAGTCGTTCTTCCCGCGAACCATACGCGACTGGAACAGGAAAGGGAGGCCATGACAGTGGCACCTAAAGTGCCCTCCGCCACACACCGTTGGGTGGCTTGCGGAGTATAAATGTGGATGTAGATGTATGTTCTGAGCATTCCAAAATTAACTTTACCATGAAATAGAGAAAAATAACTCTGTTAACTACACTCCTGGAAATGGAAAAAAGAACACATTGACACCGGTGTGTCAGACCCACCATACTTGCTCCGGACACTGCGAGAGGGCTGTACAAGCAATGATCACACGCACGGCACAGCGGACACACCAGGAACCGCGGTGTTGGCCGTCGAATGGCGCTAGCTGCGCAGCATTTGTGCACCGCCGCCGTCAGTGTCAGCCAGTTTGCCGTGGCATACGGAGCTCCATCGCAGTCTTTAACACTGGTAGCATGCCGCGACAGCGTGGACGTGAACCGTATGTGCAGTTGACGGACTTTGAGCGAGGGCGTATAGTGGGCATGCGGGAGGCCGGGTGGACGTACCGCCGAATTGCTCAACACGTGGGGCGTGAGGTCTCCACAGTACATCGATGTTGTCGCCAGTGGTCGGCGGAAGGTGCACGTGCCCGTCGACCTGGGACCGGACCGCAGCGACGCACGGATGCACGCCAAGACCGTAGGATCCTACGCAGTGCCGTAGGGGACCGCACCGCCACTTCCCAGCAAATTAGGGACACTGTTGCTCCTGGGGTATCGGCGAGGACCATTCGCAACCGTCTCCATGAAGCTGGGCTACGGTCCCGCACACCGTTAGGCCGTCTTCCGCTCACGCCCGAACATCGTGCAGCCCGCCTCCAGTGGTGTCGCAACAGGCGTGAATGGAGGGACGAATGGAGACGTGTCGTCTTCAGCGATGAGAGTCGCTTCTGCCTTGGTGGCAATGATGGTCGTATGCGTGTTTGGCGCCGTGCAGGTGAGCGCCACAATCAGGACTGCATACGACCGAGGCACACAGGGCCAACACCCGGCATCATGGTGTGGGGAGCGATCTCCTACACTGGCCGTACACCACTGGTGATCGTCGAGGGGACACTGAATAGTGCACGGTACATCCAAACCGTCATCGAACCCATCGTTCTACCATTCCTAGACCGGCAAGGGAACTTGCTGTTCCAACAGGACAATGCACGTCCGCATGTATCCCGTGCCACCCAACGTGCTCTAGAAGGTGTAAGTCAACTACCCTGGCCAGCAAGATCTCCGGATCTGTCCCCCATTGAGCATGTTTGGGACTGGATGAAGCGTCGTCTCGCGCGGTCTGCACGTCCAGCACGAACGCTGGTCCAACTGAGGCGCCAGGTGGAAATGGCATGGCAAGCCGTTCCACAGGACTACATCCAGCATCTCTACGATCGTCTCCATGGGAGAATAGCAGCCTGCATTGCTGCGAAAGGTGGATATACACTGTACTAGTGCCGACATTGTGCATGCTCTGTTGCCTGTGTCTATGTGCCTGTGGTTCTGTCAGTGTGATCATGTGATGTATCTGATCCCAGGAATGTGTCAATAAAGTTTCCCCTTTCTGGGACAATGAATTCACGGTGTTCTTATTTCAATTTCCAGGAGTGTATTTAGACATGACAGTAACTAAAATTAACAACAGACATACCTTCAACATTTATAGAAAACCTGTGTGCACCGATAACGTTATTCATGCCAAACCCCTTCACCCAGTGCGGCATAGAAGAGCACTTTTTACTTCCATGATTTATCGATTCATCGGCTTGCCATTAGACAGCCAAGAAATACGTAAAGAATAAACAAATTAAAACAAAAAGCTGTAGCAACCGGGCACTCAGAGAGCTTTGTCAAGCGACAATATAGTAGGATGAAGGTAAAAGAATAAAAATTTTGCCCTGATGACACACTACGGAAAAGTTTCTCAACAGCTAGAGAAGTTGTAAGTAGCGTGAATAAAAGGACGCTATGTGTAAGAAGCATGAAGCGCCCTTTGAATGTATCCTGATAGCTAAAAGAGCCACGCGCACTTTGAATAAGAAAACGCTATTTGACACTGAAATCAATGTAAAAGATAGGGTCGCCACCAACTCTAGCCACACGACAAAGAAGAGGTAGCACTGAGTCGGAAAATTACTTAATTTATTAATAAGAAAAACTCACAAAAGAACATTCATTGTAAAGTCATTGATAAAGAATGGGACGTAATTATTAATATGATCCAGGCATTCTTCCCGTGAATCAAATATTGAGTAAAGTAAAGAGGGCGTGAACACCATGCGTAAGTGCAGCCTGCAGCAAGATTCGTGAAAACACGATCTCTTCCAGAGCATTTGTTTCAGATAAAAACAGGGACACTAATCACTACACCTGTGCACATGGAAACGCTATAGATGGGCCAACAAGGAAAACTACAAGGTAAATGGCGAAGGTAACGGCGACGTAACATCGGTACACTAGAAAAGATTGAAGGCAAAATTATTTATTCCTTAAAACATTGATGTAGTACATCTATAGACTGCTGTTACATGCTAACTATGTACAGTTGCTTGTGAAATACTATACGTTTCATAACAGACTCGCGTGCCCACTCGGTCCGTGGAGACAATTTCTATGGACCGTGGCCAAATTTTAGTCACATGAGACAAAGGAAATTCACAAATACTCAAAAATTACCAAGATCCGGAAAAGATTAGAAGCATACACACACAGTTGTAGGCACATAAACATTCACACTGAACCGAGGGCACTTCAACATATGCAACTCCTTTGTGCTGCGTTCCTCTCACGGATCAAAGTCAAGACTACATTGGGAATCAAACTGAAAGTCTACAAAAGCCTTGCATTCCCTGCTGCAACCCAGCAAATAAATCTTTATAAGACGAAATTCGAGACCAAAAGCTAAAAGCTCCCCTCTCTATGTGACAACGCGCCACGCGGTCAGTCCAACTCACCCTTCTTCGACTGGAGCACAGCTGTGTACGCTTCCCGTACCGGCGGCAGACTGCCTCCCGCTTCTCCAGCCTCTTCCACGCTCCGCGTGGACCGGAAAACCCCAAGATGCCATTTCCGCCACCAACCTAACGCAGGTGGATTTCTCACCAGTAGCGGAAACCTCTTTGCCGACTTGACCACTACGAGAGTTGGCAATGAAAGGTGGCTACAGGACCCTTTCAAAGTAACTGGAGAACACAACCATCAGTTGGGGTTTTCAAACAAATAATGCTCCGAAACAGAAGATAGGTGTCAAAAGTGACAAAATTTTCAAATCTGAACGTCAGCAATATATACATTGCAATTATGGTGGCTTCTGCGCTAGATACGCTTGGCTCCTACTACAAAGCCAATCATCTAAAGCCAAACCCCAACAAGACTCAGGTCTGCGCGTTTCACTTGAAGAATAGAGAAGCTGGACGGGAACTGGCAAGGGAAGCGACTGGAGCATCGTTCAACACCAGTGTATCTGGGTGTTACCCTTGACCGAACTCTGTCCTTCAAGAAACATTGCCATAACACCAGAGTGAAAGTTAGTTCACAGAATAACATCCTGAGGAAGCTCACATCCACCGCCAGGGGATCAAGTCCTCCCGTCCTGAGAATTTCGGCTCTTGCTTTGTGTGTCCGCTGCAGAGTATGCTTCACCTGTGTGGAGTGTATCCATTCACACCAAACAGGTTGATATTGCAATCAATGGGACCATCCGAATCTTGTCGGGATGTACGAAGCCAACTCCAGTCAATAAAATCTACCCGATTGTTGGTATAGCTGCCCCCACTGTTAGAAGGGCTGTTGCTGCTGATGTAGAGAGGGCCAAGCAAACTTATGATCCCCGACATCCACTGCATGATCATCAGGCTGTAGTCCGTCGACTGAAGTCGAGAAAGAGCTTCATCGCCATATCTCAACCACTACAGGGAACACCAGAGTCTAACCACATCACCAGGTGGAAGAGCAAGCTACCACTTGATGATATCCCTGTAAAGGAAGAGCTAGCTCCAGGAAACGACTTGCCCTACCCTATTTGGAGATCGCTCAATCGTCTTAGGGTGGGCGTTCCTCTATGCAAGACCAACATGCGAAAATGGGGCATTCTTCCAGCTGATGCAGATACATCCTGCGAGTGCGGAACAAGACCCGGCCCCCCTGCTAAGCTGTCCTCAACGTGAACAATCGTGCACAACACAGGACCTGATCGAGGGAACCAACAAGGCTATCGGAGTTCCTACTTACTGGAAATGGTGACCGGGCACGGAAATGAATGAATGGTGAGATATTTTAATTGGACAGACAGAAATTTTAATATTAGGTCTACAGAACCGTAGGTGAACAACACATGACTGAATACAAGCGTACTGTAACCAACATAGATTCCAACATGCAAAGTCGTACACATTACGCCGAAGGTCTGTTGTTTGAATCTTTGGGGGGAAGTAGAGATCTACGGAAATTGGAAACGCCACCCCACAAAACTTCTGAATGAACATAACGAATATACGTCGAACGCCTATTTTTCGGTGTAAGGCACGGTGTTAAAGTTCTTGCACGTCCTGATATTCTGACTCTGTGCGTTTATTTTCTGCGTCGTCCAAGTATTTTTAGCTCTGTTTTCGCGAGCCAACTGTTCCTGTGGCTTTTAATATCGTTTTGGTATGCTGCTTTCAGTTAACTTCATTATGTGCTACGTACGCAGCAGATACCTGTTTGATTGCTAGCATGTATAATTTTAGCTAACATTTTATTGTGGAACAGTGTTTAAGCTCTGGCCCTTTTTTAAAGACACAGTTGAACTTACTGATGTGTCGGCAGCTGGGCCAACACCTTGTAGATGGAGGTGGCTTACAAAGGCACGCTAGACTAACGCAGACGGGCGTGAAGTACTGGAACAGGATACGTAATTAATGCTATGAAGAAAAGTACGTAGCTGGTATAATACTTATCTTTACTCATTCATTGTGGTACATCGCACAAAGGAGACTTTAATTAAATCACTATAAGGCTAATGGCGCCTTGCTAGTTCGTGGCCATTAACTTAGCTGAAGGCTATTCTGTCTCTCGGCTAATGAGAGAGAAAGGCTTCGTACGTCTAGTCGCTAGCTCTGTCGTCCGTACAACTGGGGCTGAGTTCGAGTCAGTCTCTCGAGACCTGCCTTGTGGTGGCGCTAGGTTTGCGATCACACAGTGGCGACACGCGGGTCCGACATGTACTACAGGACCGCGGCCGATTTAAGCTACCACCTAGCACGTGTGGTGTCTGGCTGTGACACCACACTTACCCTTTTCCGTCTCGTGTAGAATGTTAAAGATCATACCTCTCGCTTCGTAACACGCCATTGGAAACAGTATTTACCGGCAGCGACACGTAACCCCCCTCACCTGTTGGTATTGCACAGTGGGCTAGCGACAGTCCAACATCATGGGACATAAGTGTTTACAGTGATTTTTTTAATTTCAACGACACAGATTTATTGTTTATCACATATGTTGTTTCTCGCACAATGTGAACCAAGTGTTCTACTTATGCTGTTGTTAACTTATTGTAATTCTCTCAGGTGTAAATACACACTTCACTTTTTAGATCAGTCTGAAGATCGTTATTACGATCGAATCCTGACATTGGAAGAAACAAATACCTGCTATAATAGACTGTTACGGTTTCTAAGTACTAGTAATGGACGCCTGTCAAAAAGTTTTAGTTCCACTAAGATACTGCCTAGGGTTGGAATGAGCGATTTTCGCATCTACTCGCAAAGCACATTACCTGAATACGTTGGCTATTCAGAAAGTCGGGAACGTGTTGGCATTAAAAAAAAAACTAAGTAGAAGAAATACATTTTATTACATACATCTGAAAGAGCGACTGACATACTACTTTTCCACATAGTCACCAAACACATTGAGGCACTTATCATAGCGGTGGACAAGCTTTGAAAGACCTTCGTCGTAAAATTCTGCCGCGTGAGACTTCAGCCAGTGAGTCACGCCCGCCTAGAGTTCCGCGTCGTCATCAAAGCGCTGCATTGCAAGCCAGTTCTTCATCTTGGGAAACAAGTGGAAGTAGCTCGGTGCAAGATCGGGGTGTAGGCCGGATGAGGGAAAATTTCCGATTTGAATGAATTAAGGAGTTTTTTAGTGCTGTTTGCCGTGTGAGGTCGGACATGGTCGTGCAAAAACAAACTTTTGGACGTTAGCTTTCCTTGGCGTTTGTTTTGAACTGCTCTCCTAAGGCTGTGCAAAGTTTAATAGTACAGGGCAGAATTTATGGTTGCTCCACATTCGAGAAAATCAAGAAGAAGCACACATTACCTATCCCAAAACACTGTCGCCATCAGCTTCCTTGCTGCCAAGGCTTGCAAACATTTTCTTGGTTTTTGGGGGGGACTTTGGTTGCCCCACTCCATGGTCTGTAATTTTGTCTCGCAATTGATGTGTTTCACCGAAGTCTCGTCACCGGTTACGATTCGATCCAGTAATGTTTATGGTAGGCCTCCAGGAATGCCAGGAATGTCAACATTGCCCCCATTCGCTGTTCTTTATGCCTTGCTTTTGAGTGACAATTTCAAACAACAAAGTCCGTGAAACTTATGGACAAGAAAGCGAAAGCTCCGTTATTGTGAAGCGACGGTTTTCACGAATAGTTTCATCAACTTTAGCGACAAGATCGTCAGTCACAATGCTATGGCGTTCACTCTTCTCTTCATTATGAACGTTCGTTCGACCATTTTAAAATCGAATGCACCATTTCCGGACGAACATTCACTCATTACGTTGTTTCCGTACACTTCTCACAGTTCACGATAAATTTATATGGGTTTTAAGTTTTTTGCCAACAAAAAAGTATCACAGACCGCACCTAACAAGTGGCGGAATTTTTGATTGCAGCTCTCATTTCAAATTAGAACATCGAAAAAGACGTGAAGAGACGTTCCCGCTGTCACGGATGGATGCCGACTGAGCTGTCGAGCACGCACATACCAAAATATACGCGATCGGCGCGCGCCTAGCGGCGTCGGACAGAAACTTTCCCTACTTTCTGAATAGCCCTCGTATGTTACTTGGTTAGGTTCCTTCAGACCAGGAAGATTACTTACTCAGTGCAGATCATTGTTACAAAGCTAGCTAACAGTGATGCGTCGTTCATATCTAAATAAACAGCCGGCTGTAAAAATTGCGACACTATGAAGGCAGCTTGAAACAAATGTCAGTTTTGCTTGAAGTGTACTGCACGCTTAGATAACCAAACTAAACAAAGTAACACCAACTTCATTTTGTGTATAAGTAAAGACTACATAGTGAATTTCTAATTCAGAAATCATGTTTGAATGTTGTTTGTTTGTGAGAAGATCGTGTTACCGTGTTACGTCTAGTTTAAGAAGAAGAAACATGTAGCAGATCGTGTCGGAAATTCGACAGCAGCAGAATAGAGAATGTGGGTTATCGCTTGTGATATTGCTGATTACATTGGTCGGAATAGCACGAGTGTCACGAGAAGAAGAGAATGATGGGCTCGGGATGGCCGTTCTTATCGCCAGGCAGGATCTCTACGGGCCCACACGTCTAGCGCCAGAGAGGAAAGGCGTGTTGTTGGCCGTGTAGGTATCTCACTTACATAAAGCTAGGAAAAGGGCGTGTTTGTAAGGGGGAAATAACCACTTAGACGTGGGGCGACGACTGAGGAACCACCAACCCGACCGGCGACGATTGTTGCAGCCTCCCTTTAGGCGGCAGGAACGTCTAGCTTCTCCGAGTTGATTTTGAAGACTCAACGTGAACACTTGAAACGAGGCATGACATTTAGAAGACAGGCTGCGCACAATGACAACACTGGACAGAGCAGTGGCACCATGCAGTCTCTTCAGATGAGCCCTGGTTCTTCGTGCAGCAGCATCGTGGAAGTGTCCGTGTGTGGAGGCTCCGGTGAACGTTGCCACATTGCATTCGTCTTTCTCGTAGAGGCTCAGTACCTGTCGTGACGGTATTAAGATCGCCTGGCTATACGAAACAATTACTTCTTTTTGTCAAACCCGATGATCTGGAAAGCGGACTAGTGGCTATGGTGTTTATCTTTGAGTGCTGCATGATCCGAATCCTGGACTTGCACAATTATCATTCAACGATTCAGTATGCGTATATTCATCTTATAAACTCTTTTCAAGGCACTCTTGGAATTAGCATTTCCTACAGCTATTTCCACCACATTTCATCATAATATATAAAGCTGAGGAAATATGGCAAGCAAACTGATTGTATAATTACTTGCAGTGATGAAGAACTAGACTATCCCATATTCGTTTATCCGCTGTTTGGAGATGCGCATTTAATTGTTGGCAATAGTGAGATTAATCTAAGAATAGCAGCTGATCAACTACAAAGAGTGTATGCTTCATACAGCTTGCAGCTGACGTAATTTTACGAGGAAAAGAGTTATGAAATGACATTATGTCTCGGTTAGGAGCTGATGCCCATCCAGGTGAAGCTACTTTGCTGCCAAAAGCGGAAGCCCTGTGTACTAAATTTTGCACCCTATATGCATCAAAGATCACTTCCAAATTGAATCCTGCATTTATCCCCATGTTCTATGTAGTGGTAACACGTAAAATTTTGTTAATTGCTATCCTTCCTGATGCTAGCATTTTAATGGCTTACAGCGCAATAGGTGGAAAGTGAAAGAGGCCGGCAAAAAGTCGACGCACAGCGGGTGGGCCGAGGTTAGGGGGTCTGCCGCCCCCGTGTAAATCACCAGGCAGGCCGCGCCTCGCTTAACCCTGGCCGGGAGCGCAGAGCTGCTCCTGAGACGGGGGGGCGCCGGTCCACTGCCTAGGAAGCCTCTCTGCTGGCCGGTGCTCCTTATTAATGTTCCGGCCCGCGCGTAAAATACGTTATCATCGCAAACAATAGACGGCGGTGCCTTTGGGCGGTACCGTTACTGGCGGCCCGGCCGTAACTGTCAGGGGGATTACGCTTCATCTGAAATGCTGGCGTACTGCTCCCGGCCGTTTCCTCCGAGAAAACTGCTGCCCGTAAAACACTGCCAGCCTCTGACAGCTCCAGCTGGCGGTTTCGACGGTCGTCGCTAAACGACGCTTTTGCCCCAGCACGGCCGTTCATCACACCTGTCACGTATACGAGCGCTGTCTCTAAACTCATCTAGCGTCTACGAGTTCGAAGAAGGGAGAGTTGTTCATTACTTTTCCAACTATTTTCATGTTCAAGATACTCCGTTGACGTCGGAACAGTATATCTCTCTCTCTCTCTCTCTCTCTCTCTCTCTCTCTCTCTCTCTCTCCCCTCCCCCCCCCCCCCCCCCCCGCCCCCCTTTGACTACACACTGATGTAACAGAAGTTATGGGACAGCAATATGCGCATATTTAGAATGTAAATTCACGGCCGGAATTGTCACAATTAATAAAATATTCCGGGCTATTATGTCGTGGGCTAAATAGATTTTACTTCAAAACCCGACGTTTCGTCCCCATCTGCGGAGGACATTTTCATTGGGGATCGTAGCTGTGTTGAATGTCTAAGTTTATCCCATATTGCACAACTTTACGGCTTGTATGTACCACATTATGTAATTAAATGACTGCCTCCCAATAAACTAACGATATGTGGTGTAACTGGAATCTATTGAGCGTAAGTCGCGATTTCCCAGGACTTGTGTTGTGTAGAGATTTCTGCTACTTCTGGCTCTTTTGGATCTAGGAACAACTTCGAGCGATAAATGTAACAACCTGCGTACAGAACCTCTGATCAGTCTTCCGCAGACTGTTCCAGACAGATCACGGTCGTCCATTACAGTCCAGGCTGAGAATGTTCAATACTGATCGGTTAACGTCCATGATGTAACGACGATGCCCCACCGAGTATAGCTTCCTGTTTACTTTTAAACAGTAGCCGGTCATGACGTGGAATTCCTGTCGAATATAGTAAATAAAGGTAAAACACTCTCTTTCATATGGGTTATTGCTGGTTCAAATTTCCTGCCGCACTCCTGAAAGCTTTACCATTGTTTCCGTCATAACAGTTAATTAGAAAGGATCTTCGTGGAATGAACGCGACAGATTCTTTCCGCAACTGTGTCCTTTCTGCTCTTGTGTACCGTTACTGAAGACCTTGTCGTTAACGGAGCTTCAACTTCCCCTCTTTCTTTTGCCTGCTCACTATCCATAGATACGCTTGTAATATTTCTACACGAATTTGCTATTCTGAAATCGGGTCCTAATAGTAGAATAAAAGCGGGTTGAAAGCCGTGAGCTGTCTGGGGAGGTTAACCGTGCGTTTACTGGGCAACTGTTTCACGACTGGGTATCTAGTCTAGGTTTACCACATTACCAATCCGACTAACATTGATTATAATCTTTTACAGTCATACAACAACCGGTGATATATATATATATATATATATATATATATATATATATATATATATATATATATATATATAAAAGGAGAATTTAAATAAAAAGAAAGAAATCAGTTTATATTTGCAAATTTATTTTAAGATTGTTCATTGAAATTTCAGCATATTATACGTGAGTTATAACTGAGCTGGTGCCTTATTTACGATTGTGAAAATGTGAGATTGGAATCTTACGGAACACATAAAATATGGAGCCAAGATTGGGAGACTGGATACAACACTGGATTCATAAAACAACCCACAAAGAACATTGAAACACATGCAAGAGAAAGTTAACCACCACTAACAGATTCAAATTGTTACCCAAAGAAATTGCGTTCGAAGCACAATCCTGTCCGTCATGTAATTACCACACACACACTGGTACACTAAATTCATATTAACTCTTTGTGAAATCTTCCCAAGAAGAATAGCTGAGGGCTACTTTGATGATTACACCACATGCTTCACGTGGTCAACTTGGTTTACAGAAAGCGTATAACTTCACAATAATTTAGATAATAAAAATACATTATATCGAAAAGCAAATTACAAAAGAAAAACCTCGAACTGGTTACTAACGTCTTACTGTTAACCTGACGGGTCAAACAGTTATATAAGCACGTGGTACTGGTCTCGCAAAGTACACCCCACGTGGGTTGAACATAAAGAAAAGTTGCTATATTGAAAATATTGTTCAGACGAGACGTTATAATCACACAAGCATTCGCATTTAAGATTGATCTTAGTTAGAGTTACTGACCAACACGTGGTTCCACTTTACTCATAAAGTAGTGACAAAGCAACTACCGCAAAATAATCTGAACTGGACACGAGAATTACACTCCGCTGCAATTAAAGATAACCTTAGATATTTTAGAGCTAAACCCGAAATAAAATGATTAAATTCTCAGTTAAGCTGAACTTAACAAATCCATTGTCCTACGGACTTAGCAGACACGCGCTTAGCCGGAGATCTTACCACTTCAGACGCTCGCCACGGTCCCGCTGCAACTGCCTACCGCCAGACTGCAACCGCCTACTACCCAGCGTGCTTCCCTGAGGGTGGCTCACAAAGACAAGCGGAAGGGGCCAGAGGGGCAGCTTCCTATACCAACATGACAAGGGACGGACCGGACCATACTAAGAATAGAAACCTCTTTGCTTTTAGGAACCGTAGCTACCTGTTCCGACGTTGGTCCTACTGTTCTCTAGCAGACAGCCTTGTCTGCTACCCTCAAGCATGCAACTACAAACACATTTGATCATTCATCCTCTCACACAGAAGGGAAGGGGGATGACAGTATCTTATCATACAGTATATAACAGAAAGCGGATGTAGGTTCCGTATGAGACTGTGTGACATGAATTACATATAAGAATTACATATAAACTGTGCTTTAAAGTGTAGTAGTGTGACAGATCGTTCTTGTTTACGTGTAAAAGTAACACGTTCCACTACTCAGTCTCCTCCCAGATAGTCAGAAACGCCACAGTAAATTTAGAAGAGGAATTTATTCCATAAAAGACAACAAATTTGAGAAATTAAACATGAAAGGAATCCAACAGAGACCTTTCATAACCCCAACGCTCCGGGAAAAGACTGCAGGGAATTTTCTGGCCATGCTAGGACATTCCCAAGCAGGCTTCTCACACCCTACTTAAACCAAAAGTGTAAAGAAAAGGCAAAAGGTCACCAGCTACTTGCTAAAACACAATAATTTCAAACATCTTTACAATCTACCAATTTCAAAGAGAGAGAGAAAAAAAAAACTACACAATCTGTGACACCTATTTAAAAGATCGTGTAGACCTAAATCGGTCAGCAAGTAAAAACAATGGTTCCTGTGTCATTAATATGAAACAATTTCTGGTTGTTACCCTTATGGAGTTCACCAGTATTTGCTCATTGCAAGAGCCAACTGATCACAGGCAAATTTATGACTGTTTACTAACCAGCAAAATTTATGAAAATAGCAAAGGTGCCACAGCAATTAAAAAGGAACATGAAATAACATGAGTATTATAAAGCAGAACATTACAATGCACAATCCGCAAAACCAAAAAAAAAAAAATTATAAGAGAAAAAACATGTTTTACAAAGTGGTTATCGCAAAAAAAATTCTATATCTTATAAAACTAATAATCTGTAGAATTAACCTAACTATGTAGCACTAATTTAATCGCTCTACAATATTTCAGTTAGTTAGCAAACAATGAGCACTGTGTCATTATACTGAAACTACAATAATTGTGTGATTGTTACCCTTAAGGGGTTCCTCACAATAAATATGCCCCATGCAAAGGCTAATCGATCACAGCCCAATGAGAATGAAAAGCTATCTGACTGATAAAGGAAGCAGTGCCACAGCAATGAATTTACGAAACAAAATATCACAAATCTAATACATCACACAAGAACAAACATTGATCAATAAAACAGTACAATAGTCAACATCTAAAACAAAACACCAATAAATAAAACACCTGCAAAATACAAGAGTCAAAGTTTAAAAAAAATATAGAACACCTGCAAAATACAAGAGTCAAAGTTTAAAAAAAATATAGAACACCTGCAAAATACAAGAGTCAGAGTTTAATAAACACCAATAAATCGAATCCCTGCAAAACATACGAGTCAGAGTTTCTCTGACAGAAACACACGTATATGCACTGGACTAAGAACCGTATAATCACTGTTCACTGACACACTCACTAGTTCCACTGTTCCGAGGCACAATATAAGGGGTGGGGGAGGGGGTTCGCCGCCGCAGCTGTCAGTAGGGATTTTTGTCCATCTGTTGCGTGCAATCCCGCCGTCTCTGCCCTCTCATGAAGTTTCTCTTTGTGGTCTGTGTCACGTACATCTCGATTTGGTTCCATGTTTGTGTTGTCAAATTCGTGCGGTATCCTCGATTGACACGCCAGGTTGATATTCCTGGGCAAGGATGACACTTAATGGCTCTTCTTTGTGTCACCCTTAGCGACCAGAGAACATCGAACCATGATTTACTGTTGCTTGACAGTAGGCATCCGTCAGGAAATGTCGATAGGCGTCGTTGACGTCTGCAAGTTTCTTTGGACAGTACCTGTCAAAAGGCTCCACGCCCTTTGTGTTGTTACACCGCGGCCGTCTCGTCACGGTCGCATGCGTGAGGTGCGTTGCCAGGAGATGGATTTCCGCGCGGTGGACCGCTCGCCCATCTCAGGTCATCGCCTCGAGGAAAGGGTCGCCCGGGGCGGCCGCCCATTAGCTCCAGGTACAAGGGAAAGTGTTTGCGGCGTCGCTTCTTTTGTTGTCGGCCGCGCTCCCGAAGTGTCCCGGTTGACAGCGTGTCCCGCTGGGAAACCCGCCAGTTTACAACTAGTCCGGCTGCTCCCGCTGTCTCTTAAGAGTTTAGCCGGTTCGCTTTCACGTTCTCAACTGCATTCACAGAAATTTTTCATCATCCTTATGTGATTACACAATGTCATACATAATACCACTTAGTAGTGTCTTTCACAATTTTTAAGAACAAAGTGAGACTTAATTAAAAAATTAGATGAATCGACAATATAAAATAAAATTTAAATGACTTGACAATGTAAAAAAAAAAATAAAAGTGAAATGACTTGACAATGTAAAAATAAAAATTAAATGAACTGACAATACAATATTTAAATCCACATCACTAATGTGGTTCACTTGTGTTTTAATAAATCAAATGCTACTAATTAATTCACTAAAATGAATAAGATTATGCCTTGTGCAAGTATAGGTCAGGACAGCATAGGGTTCACATGTTATTTACACACACACACACACACACACATGCACACCTGTTGTCTATTCTACAAACTAACTACCCATAAACATGCATTACTCAAAATTCTACTTCTATCCACTACTAATTAATCCCACAAGCCACTTCAATGCTACTTCAACAAAGTGTTTACACCACTACAGCAATGTTCTAATTCGCCCTCTTCTTGACGCTCGCGGCATACGTCTTGTCACATGATAAATATGTAGAAACTTTCCTTAAACATACACAGTAAAAAGAACAATGGTTATTTACACGCCAAAACATTTATACCAGTTCACACACCTGAAAAGAGACTCGCAATTATACATTTATCATATTCATATATTCACACATAAAACAGTAAGAAAATTTCATCTAAACTTACGTTATCACTAGAATTAATCACACAGATGGCTCTGAGAAGGTTAAATTATTTGCATTATACAGGTTATATTACATTTTCTTACCCATTTTGCTTCGATTTCGTTCCTTCTTTACGTTACCTTTCGCTGCCAAATCAGTTATTTCGCCTGTGGTGGTTATTCTGGATTCATTTCTCATGAATGGCAAAATTGTGGTCACCTCTATTCTGTAAAACAGTATCATCTTAACATATTGAACTTACAACAGACACAAAAGATTCGAATCCTCCTGTAGGTTAAATGACAAATATTTTGCTTCATCCTTATTACCTTAAACCAAGCTTTCCTTCGTTCCCATAATCAAAATTATTTAATCCTCCTCTACCTTCAAGAGGGAAACTTCCACAGTACAAATCATATAGGCTGCAGTGCATCCCGCACCAGCGAAAACAGTAGGCTGTAATGCTCACAGCATCAGCAAAACACATAAACGTCGCTTTTCTAGGACAAGTATTAACGCAGAATAATTTTTTAGGCTTTGGCTCAACATCAATCAAGACTACAAAAAGGATCCATATTTCCGTTCCATTCTCCATTTGCTGAAAAACTGCTCGTATTTGACTACCACAATAATATTTCAGAGCCACGTAAATTACACAAACCACAATTCTTCTTTCACCTTGCAGGGAATCAATATACTTACGAAATCCACAGGCAGCACTTTACGTACTCAGCTATAAAGAACAAAAAAAAAACATATATCATCAATATTAACATATTATCGCATATTGGGAAGCCAATGGTTAAACAATCGTATTATCGCATCCTGTTTTCAAGATTCCAAACTTACTCATTCCTTTCTCAGAGTTCTCCTATCTTAAAATATTCATACAGCACTCATACTATAGTAAGAGATCCTCATTTATACTGACAGATATAGAATAGTAATAGATAGATAGTAGCACTGAAAACAGAAAATCGGAAACACGGCTACTAACAGCTGGGGACCTGGGTTTGCCAGACCCATAATACCCACAGATCGGATATTCCCCTGAGTTTTTGCACTAATTCAACACAGATCTTGCTTCCCTCAGGAGCGACTCTTTTCAATTGACACAAAAAAAACATAAACAGCATTTTACTCATTCACAAAGAAACCTTTTATGTTCACATTAGAACCAACCTAAATCCTAATTGCACAAAAAAAAAACTAAGAACATCACATAGAAACATCTTTATCATTATATTTACCAACATATTATTCAAAATGCATATGCCACAAATTTAAACTAATCAATTCTTTCTCCTCACCGTCCTCTCTACTTCTCACTGTCCTTTCTACTCAATGTATGGTTTTACGTTTGACACATGGTGTAGCCCTTTTGATTTCTTCGATCGAAGAGTTTCCACTTCTATGGCGTTTTCATGGGGAATCTTCCTTATCCGATACGGGCCGCTAAAGAGATTAAAAAATTTCTTGCAGACACCTGACCGTTTGTTAGACAGCTTGTGTGATCTGATAAGAACTTTTTGTCCTACATGAAACACTGTTTTTCTCACGTGTTTCTTATACGCCTTGACTCTGGCTTCTGCTGCACGCTTGATGTTGCGTAAAGCTAAGTCAACAATTGCGTTCCGGCGTAGTCTCGGCTCTAGTGGCCAAGGCACCACCTCTTTGATTTTGCTTGGGGGCTCCTTGTTTTTTAGCACAGTGATTGGCGGAAGCTTTGTTGACGTATTAGGCAACTCATTAATTATATTCTGAAATCCTTTTAGGTGTATGTCCCACGGTCGGTGATCACGACTGCAGTATAACCTACATAATTTTCCTAATTCACGCATAATGCGCTCACTGGGGTTCGAGCTGGGGTGAAAGAGAGATATATATATATAGGTTTAATTCTTCTTCTTCGAAGCATCCGCTGCCAGTATTGCGATCTAAATTGTGGTCCATTATCCGAGATAACCCTTTTCACGCTCCCGACTTCATGCAGAAACTGCTTTGCAAATGCAGTTGCCACTGCCCTTCCTGTGGCTCGCTTCAACGGAGTCAGACACACAAACTTGGAGGTTAGCTCTACCGCTACGAAAACATATGCAAAACCTGATTTAGATCGTATTAGTGGCCCAAATAGATCCACGGCCGCGAGGTCACAAAGTTTGCTTGGTATTATCGGGTGCAAAGGTGCAGCATAGGTCACTGTGGCCGCCTTTGCTCGCTGACAAGGTCCGCACACTCTAAGTACACCACGAATACGCCGTAGCATGTTATTAAAATAGCATGTCTCTTTCAGTTTTTCACAACATTTCTGTGCTCCGAAGTGACCATAACTCAAGTGTATGTACCATATAATTTTGTTTACGAGTTCCTCCGGAATCACCAACACCCATCTGGAGTCGTCCGGGGCTCGTTTCTTGAATAATATTCTGTTGCGGACTAAGTAGTACTGGCGTATTCCTACATTCTCCTTGTCCTCCCACTTCTTCTTTATATCTTTCAATACTGCGTCCTTATCCTGTTCGTCCGCTATACTCCCTAAAGAGGTGGTAACAAAATTCTCGAACGCTACATTCTGTAAGTATAGGATGCTAAAATTATTTTCACCGAGTTCCCTTTCTTCTGTGTGAACCAAACCTATAGGAATGCGCGATAAAGCGTCAGCAATTACATTTTTCTGTCCAGGAATGTATTCTACAGTGAAGTTATATTCCTGTAGGTATAGTGCCCAGCGTCCTAGTCTCCCATGCGTGATTTTTGTGCTCATCAGAAATTGGAGTGCACGATGGTCAGTGTACACCTTGGTGGTCCTTCCAAATAAAAAATACCTAAATTTTGAGAATGCCGAAACTATCGCGAGTGCTTCGAGTTCCGTCACGGAATAATTTTTTTCACATCGTGAGAGTACCCTGCTCCCAAACGAGATTGTTTTCCAAGTTGTAATATCATCATTTCCTTCCGTTTGAAACAGTACCGCACCTAATCCTGACAAGGAACTGTCCGTCATTAAACAGAATTCTTGTGTCAGGTCGGGATGCACGAGGATGGGAGCCTCTACCAATGCCTTTTTCAATTTATAAAATTCATCCTGTGCCTCTTGATCCCAGACCCACAAAGCGTTCTTCCCTGTTAGTCCACATAGACGAGGTGTACCAAGTACACTAAAATTTATAAATCGCTTATAAAAATTACACAGGCCTAAGAATGCTCGCAACTGTTTTTTATTTGTCGGCATTGCACACTCCGCTATCGCCGCAATTTTCTCCGGGTCAGGTTGTATTCCATTTGCTGAGACAATATGGCCTAAGAATTTTATGTTCTCTCGTCCGAACTGTGACTTATCTAAGTTGACTGTTACACCTGCCTTCTCAAAAACATCCAGTAGTCTGTTCAGAACGTCATTATGGTCCTCCCACGACTTTTCCGCAATTAATATGTCATCCACGTAAATTGTCACTCGCTGTTTCAAATCATCAGGTAAAATGCTATTTAATCCCCTTATAAAAGCAGCTGATGAGACGTTTAGTCCGAACGGGAGACGCCGGAATTGGAAACAATTTCCGTAACACAGGAACGCTGTATATAATCTGCAAGATGGGTGTAGCACGATTTGCCAAAAACTCGAACGGAGGTCGACAGATGATAGTACCTTTACCCCGTGGAAACGTTGTAAGAGTTCCTCAAGGCTCTCAGGCCTGTCCGTTTCCGACATAATAATTGTGTTTATCTGTCTCGAGTCTAGCACCAAACGAACTGAGTTGTCGCGTTTTGGCACGACAAGCAAAGGTGAGTTGTACGAGCTTACTGCCCGCTCAATTATTCCTTGTTCTAACATCTTGTTTATTTCCTTCTCCACCTGGGCTTTATACGCCACGGGAATAGGGTATGGTCTAAAAGAAAACTTCTGATGGTCACGTACTCTGAATTGGTACATAAAACCCTTAATAGCCCCCGGAGTCTCAGAAAATACCCGTTCATGATTCCTAAGTAGGCAATACAATTTCTCCTTTTCCCTGTCCGTGGTTCTGACACCCGCGATGCTCTTTCTCAGTGCATCAGCAAAAGCAACATCTTTCCCCTGCTCACCAGACATAGAGCACGACTCACTTACATAGTTCACGAGTAGCTCCAGTCTGGGTTGCGACTCGGTTTGAGCTTGAAATTTTAGGCAACTAATTTCTGATTCGGCACGTAATATGCATTCATCAAATACTAAATTAATTTGCTGATCCCCAACTTGAACTGTCATTACTCCTCCACCCATGTCAATTACCGCACGGTGGGTGTTCATGAAGTCATTGCCTAAAATCATTGCCACATTCAGCATTGGGAGCACATAGAAATTGTACTCAAACTCTCTTCCCTGGCAGGTAAAATTAAGCCGAGTCTGCCTTCGGATTTCTACGCTCTTGCCGTAGATTGCGCCCTTCACCTTTATTCCTCGCACTTGAAAAACGGGCCAAGTCCCAGTCCCTTCGCATTTTTGAAATGGTGCCTCGCTCACTATCGAGAAAGGGCTTCCAGTGTCAATGATACACTTAAAACATATTTCGTTTACTGCAACTGTCACGACTGGATTTATTCCCGAAATTTTAGCACTCGTAGTTTCTTGCAACAAATCCTCTCTAATATCTTCCCTCTCTATATACCGTATGCACTCCTTTGCCATGTCGTTCATTGGTTCCGATTGGGCGCCTTCTGCGCTGATCGTTTGTCATTGCCGGTTTTGTTCATTTCCATTTGCTGGATTATGTCTAGGGTTAGCTGGCCGAATTTCAACATCATGAGGTGCTCCGCCTATAGTCCTATTCCCACCGTGTTCACCGTAGTATCGATTCTGGTTGCCGTAACTATTCCGTTCACGATTCTGTCCACGTCCTCGATCATTTCTGTTGTTCCACCTGTGTTCGCGACTGTTACCCCAGTTTCTATACGGCCGGTCCCGATTATTGTTTCGTTCGCGTCGCGACCAGTCACGCCGTTGATTAGTAATACGGCCACGACTGCGATCGCGCTGCTGTGCCCCGTAATAACTTTGTGCCTGATTAGGTGGACATTCTGCTGTATTGTATTCCAACTCTTGGAGAAGTGTTTTAAACGTTTCCACGTCCTCTTTGCATCGTCCCGCAAGAATGACGTGCCGCAAGTGCATCGGCAATTTGGTGATGCATATCCTAATTAGTTCCGCAGGCCCGTATGGGTCGTATAAAAATTGATTTGCCTGCAGCATGTGGTCGAATAGGCATGCAGGGCTGCCGAAACCAGACTGGTTCAAATTTGGCAGCATAATTATGCCATGTTTGACCCTATCTTGTGCCGCTTCCGACCAATAGGCGGACAGAAAGGCTTGTCGAAACTCCCGAGTGGAGTTGCAGTGACGCGCTGCCGACCTCATGCGACTCGCCGGTTCGCCTTCCAAATAGCCACACATATACTCTATCTTATGTGAACTTGCCCAGTCGGGAGGAAGACAGAACTCAAATTGCTCGAGCCATGCTCGTGGATGTATGCCTTTTTGAGAATTTCGGAATATCTCAAACTTTCTTACCGTAAGGAAATGTTTGAAATCAAATCCCCGCATTTCCTTCCGGCGAGGCCCTTGTATGTTTTTATTCGTCTCATGTCTGCCCCTCAAATTACATCCTTCCCTGTCGTCAAAATCTCCCTCGTGGCCGGAGTCCCTCTCTGCACTGTTCGTACGGCTATTTTTAGTGCTATTGGCGAGTTCGGAATCACACGCCATGCGGTTTTCCAGACGCGCCACGCGTTCTTGTAATTCGCCTGTTACAGCTTTGTGTCGCCTGTTCACTTCGAATTGTCCCTTCTGAAATTTAAGAAGCGAACGCACTTCTTCGGTCTCTGCGGCTGCTACCGGTGTAGTATTGTTCTCGCTTTCCGTCAGCTTCATCGTGCCTACAATGTCCGCTAATGCCACAATCTTATCATCTATTTGTCTCTTGTCCTCCGCCCCAGTCTGCTTCAATTGTTCAACCTGCTGTTCCAACGCGTGGAACGCTAAACTGTTGTCCGCTATTGTGTTGCTAACGACTGTGGGACAATACGTTTCCGCCTCTTGGACCCTTGAGAGTACCTGTTGGTGCTCCCTTTGGCATTCTTCTCTCAGTTCTTGGAAATTCCTAAGTAGCCGTTCTTCGCTTTCTTTAGATTCGGCCTCGCCACTCCGCTTGCTCTGTTCTAGGGCTTGCAGACGGTCATCGATTTGTTCAAATGTACGGCCTAATTCTTTCATAATATCACTTTTTATTTCACTTGCCATATTGTTTATTCTTTGTGAGATATCATCGGACACTCTCTGCATCGACTTGTCGACTTTATTTGTCTGCTGGATTAGTTTTTCGTCTATTTGTTCGCCTAGCTCTCGGATCGATTTCTCAGATTTTTGCGTCATTTGTTCGCCTAGCTCGTGGATCGATTTCTCAGATTTTTGCGTCATTTGTTCGCCTAGCTCGCGGATCGATTTTTCGGATGATTCTTTTTGTTCTCGGAACGATTTTTCGGATGATTCTTTTTGTTCTCGGAACGATTTTTCTAATTTCTCTGCGTTTTCTTTATTTTGTTGCAATAAAGCTTTCATGAGTTCTGCCAAATCCGTTTGGTTAGTTGGAGGCAAATTAATTTGTGGCTCTGATGTGAGCCCGTTCGTGCTGTTTTGCATTTCGTCTGAAGTATTCTCCATTGCATTTTCGGAACCGCCCGACGCGTTAATATTGGAAATCAAATTATCCCCTTGGTCCATGTTGCTTAAGTTGTCGGACCGCTTACTTTTAGCTTGGTTACGTGTCAGCATTAGTGCAATTTACACCCAGTACGCAACACACTAATCACAATAAATGTGTCCCCCAAAAATTACGACAGTCACAAGAAAGATACCCAACCTAGTACGCACTTTTTCACACGCGAAACAAATTTTTTTTTTTTGATCGAAACAGTGGAATTTACAAGCGAGAAAAAAAAAACCACACACACACACATATAAAACACGCAAATATAGAAAACACACAAATATAGAAATCAAAACAAGACAAACAACGCAACGCCGCTCAACAACGCCGTGAATCTTTTGAACGTCTGCTCGGAAACAACGCAAAAGTTGTTTGAGCGCTGTAGGGAAAAAAAATTAAGATTATACAACGCTCGCAATCTAACGTATCAGAGATTCCAGAGTCTAGCGGAATCACAGAACAGGGTCGCCATGTGTAATATTGCTACATTAATTTTGTATGCTGAAATCGGGTCCTAATAGTAGAATAAAAGCGGGTTGAAAGCCGTGAGCTGTCTGGGGAGGTTAACCGTGCGTTTACTGGGCAACTGTTTCACGACTGGGTATCTAGTCTAGGTTTACCACATTACCAATCCGACTAACATTGATTATAATCTTTTACAGTCATACAACAACCGGTGATATATATATATATATATATAAGGAGAATTTAAATAAAAAGAAAGAAATCAGTTTATATTTGCAAATTTATTTTAAGATTGTTCATTGAAATTTCAGCATATTATACGTGAGTTATAACTGAGCTGGTGCCTTATTTACGATTGTGAAAATGTGAGATTGGAATCTTACGGAACACATAAAATATGGAGCCAAGATTGGGAGACTGGATACAACACTGGATTCATAAAACAACACACAAAGAACATTGAAACACATGCAAGAGAAAGTTAACCACCACTAACAGATTCAAATTGTTACCCAAAGAAATTGCGTTCGAAGCACAATCCTGTCCGTCATGTAATTACCACACACACTGGTACACTAAATTCATATTAACTCTTTGTGAAATCTTCCCAAGAAGAATAGCTGAGGGCTACTTTGATGATTACACCACATGCTTCACGTGGTCAACTTGGTTTACAGAAAGCGTATAACTTCACAATAATTTAGATAATAAAAATACATTATATCGAAAAGCAAATTACAAAAGAAAAACCTCGAACTGGTTACTAACGTCTTACTGTTAACCTGACGGGTCAAACAGTTATATAAGCACGTGGTACTGGTCTCGCAAAGTACACCCCACGTGGGTTGAACATAAAGAAAAGTTGCTATATTGAAAATATTGTTCAGACGAGACGTTATAATCACACAAGCATTCGCATTTAAGATTGATCTTAGTTAGAGTTACTGACCAACACGTGGTTCCACTTTACTCATAAAGTAGTGACAAAGCAACTACCGCAAAATAATCTGAACTGGACACGAGAATTACACTCCGCTGCAATTAAAGATAACCTTAGATATTTTAGAGCTAAACCCGAAATAAAATGATTAAATTCTCAGTTAAGCTGAACTTAACAAATCCATTGTCCTACGGACTTAGCAGACACGCGCTTAGCCGGAGATCTTACCACTTCAGACGCTCGCCACGGTCCCGCTGCAACTGCCTACCGCCAGACTGCAACCGCCTACTACCCAGCGTGCTTCCCTGAGGGTGGCTCACAAAGACAAGCGGAAGGGGCCAGAGGGGCAGCTTCCTATACCAACATGACAAGGGACGGACCGGACCATACTAAGAATAGAAACCTCTTTGCTTTTAGGAACCGTAGCTACCTGTTCCGACGTTGGTCCTACTGTTCTCTAGCAGACAGCCTTGTCTGCTACCCTCAAGCATGCAACTACAAACACATTTGATCATTCATCCTCTCACACAGAAGGGAAGGGGGATGACAGTATCTTATCATACAGTATATAACAGAAAGCGGATGTAGGTTCCGTATGAGACTGTGTGACATGAATTACATATAAGAATTACATATAAACTGTGCTTTAAAGTGTAGTAGTGTGACAGATCGTTCTTGTTTACGTGTAAAAGTAACACGTTCCACTACTCAGTCTCCTCCCAGATAGTCAGAAACGCCACAGTAAATTTAGAAGAGGAATTTATTCCATAAAAGACAACAAATTTGAGAAATTAAACATGAAAGGAATCCAACAGAGACCTTCCACGCTCGTCACTGTCTTGCCAAGTTCTCCAGTTACTCGTTTGTAATATTACGTAACGGGATGGTGCCTGATGTTGCGCTAGTGCCAAATGACTCATTATAACTTTCATGTTAGTATAAATGTCATGAAAAGTACGATGATGTGAAAGTTTGTTCATAAAATTATTTATTTTACTGATATTTTCTGTTTACTGTTTTTTCTAAGGCAATTGATTTTCTTGGATTATCTGAAAGGTTGTTTGAGAAGTTGCGTGATTTCCAAGAATGTGTACCGTGTCACCTAACAAACAAAACCAGATTCTACCTAAGTTGCCTTCAAAATTCGTAACACTGTTTCATATTTCTTTACTTCTCTGACATTAAATTTGACAAAACCTTGACTGCCCCGGGCATGGATGTTTGTGGTGTCCTTAGGTTAGTTAGGTTTAAGTAGTTCTAAGTTCTAGGGGACTGATGACCTCAGATGTTAAGTCCCATAGTGCTCAGAGCCGTTTGAAAACCTTGACTGATTTCTGGCCTTATCAAAGGAAGTCCCTTCAAGTCTGAAATGTAGTTTTTTTTTTTCTCTTCAGCCTTGCCTGTGGCAACTGCTCTCTGAAAACTGCTCTGCTGCTGCTATTGAAAAGTATTTAAAAAGCGTCTCTCGTTTACTTGAGCCGCAAACTAACTACAGGTGAACTCCGTGTGCAATAAGTCCAAGTTATGTGTCTGCATTTTAAATTGTAACTGTGAAACTTTACCTAGTGAATGGCAAAGATGGGGAAATGGATGAAGACTTGGCGAAGTAAGTTAATGCTTATTCCTTTAAAAAGTGTATTCGCAAATTTAGAAATGTCGCTTTATAAAATTATTCTTCATTATGTTAAGAATTGCAAAGAAATGACACTCTGAAAATACTTAAACTTGTTTACCAGTCTCATGTTATAAGAATTATTACAAAATATATATGTTCATCGCCAATTACAAAAGGTTGCGTTAACTGAATTAATCTTCACAGAAATGTCGCAAATATTACCTACCGAGCGAGGTGGGGTAGTGGTTATCGAACTAGATTCTCATTCGGGAGGACGACAGTTCAACCCCGCGTCCGGCCATCCAGACATAGGTTTTCCGCGATTTCCCTAAATCGCTCCAGGACAATGCTGGGATGGTTCCTTTGAAAGGACAAGGTCGATATCCTTCCCCATCTTGACACAATCCGAGCTTGTTCTCCGTCTATAATGACGTTAAACCCAGTCTTCCTTCCTTCCTAGCTATTTTTGCCTAATTATGAAGAGGATCTGAGTTGTATACTAAATTGTTATAATGGTGGAAAGGTAGCAACTCACGCGCAATTAAAGGAAAGTAAATTAATTATTACCTTATTATGAAGTCTTCATCAAAGCAATCAAAATATCTTTCCCTCTCACAGTAAAAATATCAAAAACCATCTTAAGAAAATCTGTTTCCTCAGTGAAGGTATTTTCATCACATTTGGCATGCCGCTTTTTCGGCCGTGGCTTTCACGACTCCACGACTCGGGCTGGCTGACTGTGCGATCAGCAGATGCGCGGTCGATCCACAGACGTTACTGCAGACGCGCGGTGTCTCAGATGACATTGTGCGCCGTCTGAGAAACGCGCGACTGTCATCTGCGTTCATGGTATAAGGGAAGCTGATGGAGAACAAATATCAGTGTCCCTTTCAAGTAGTAAATGGCTATTAAGATACGTGAAACTTGGCCCATTCGAAAAAAGGAATTACTGTTTTTTTCCTTATGAAGGAAACTATCTAACACAATTATAATTTTTTGTTATTTTCAGTGTTGATACAAATGTGTAAAGATTATTAACTCAACGTTTTTCTTATTGTTTGAATCAGCCGCGTACAAACTTGAAATACACGTCTGGTTTACTCATGCATGATAAATGTTCGTGAATGAAGTGACGCTAGTTGTGTGACTACTTTCGAGATGTGTTTTTTGCTGTCTCAGGATCTTAGAGCAGTCTGTAAACGGACCTCCGCTTGCACGCAGTGCATGTTTTTGTAAGCTTAGCCGTTCACGATACATTAACTGCACGTAAATGCTGCTCGCATGACATAACATTAAATTATAATGAATCGCCAGTAATAAACCTCTGTGATATAAGTATTTTACTGGTAGATTTGTCTTCTCATTCTAGAAGGAACATTTGTATATAACTTTTTAAACTGCTGCCTTCCATATAATATCTTTTACGTGACAAATAAATACCGTGTCAGTTTGCAAACAAGTTGAGATAGAATTTTAGCTCCGCGTAGTCCGCATAAAATCCTGTACCGCCTCAGAGATTTTCAGTTCGTTCTTTCATCACGATAAGTAAAAGAAACTTTCATCTAATAAAATAACATAGGGATTTACGTCAAGGGAAGCCGCGAGCTTACTGCAACTGAAATGTAGCCGGCAGAGCGCTCAAGTTTACTGCCGCAGAAATGCTCCATTTGGTGGCCTCGAATATGGAAGGTAAACGTTACCATCGCGCTCTCGAAGCCAAACGTTGTCACTAGCTACGCTCTAAATGGTGATAAAGTTACTCTCGACTCCTAGACACTCAGTTACTATAATTTACTTTTATAGCGTGCCTTACGTTAGACATTTCTGAAACGTACCTACAAGCAGGCCATGAATAAAAATTGCTCTCCAGCGTGGTTAGTAGCGCATACCATCACTCCATTATGTGTGTTCATCAAAGAACTCACAAAAACAAACATATGTTAAACCACTTGGCAAAATCAGGACCATGATGCCTTCTGCTACGTGTAACCAGACATCTTTAAAAAAATGGCTCTGAGCACTATGGGACACATCTGAGGTCATCAGTCCCCTAGAAATTAGAACTACTTAAACCTAACTAACCTAAAGGCATCATACACATCCAAGCCTGAGGCAGGAGTTGAACCTGCGACCGTAGCAGTCGCGCATTTCCGGACTGAAGCGCCTAGAACCGCTCGGTCACAGCAGCCGACAGACATCTTTCCATACAGTGTTAACGAGAAACATACTAGTGCATATATTTTTGCAATGAGGTGTAAAAATATCATTCAGACAAAATCACAAACACGCGGAAGACAAAGGCTCAGAAGGAAAGAAATCCTGATTCGAAGAACTTTTTTTGCTCAGCCCCCCCCCGAAACCGCAAGACATAATGATAGGTCTCCGGGAATTTGATTTGTCATACCTTAACATTCCTACTCATATTGCGATGACAGCGACGTATATGTGGCACAATTGGACATAAGAGTCTGGTACACAACGACGAGTGATCTATGGATCCCGCAATGATCATAACGTGGTAGAGGGTGTTGAAATGAAATAGAAACAGTAACAAGAGGCGCAGTATCATTACTCGAGACAATTCGAACGGGGCAAAATGATCGGTTCCAGGGAAATCAGTTTGTCACGATACGGGCGCATATGGGTAGCTTGTGTGTAGAAGAGCGTTTTGTCACCGACGTGTGTTTACACAGAATGACAACCATCTTGCACACTCAGCTACAACGGGCAGTACCGCTTCATCTTTCATCTACAAAGTTTGCTCGACGCTGGAGTACTGCAACGGCTGCAGACCTGGTTGCGTCGACGGTCCGACTGAGCTACCCACACAGAACTTAACGATACGTTCTCATAATTTCAGCTCTGCCAGTATCTGTCACTTCCACCTCAGACTTCGCAAGCATTCTGCTGCCAACTTTAGAGGAGCAGCAATTCTAAAAGAAAGGAAAATGCAGAGAAGCGACTTAGCCACAACCTAGGAGTTTTTTCCAAAATGCATCAAGAGAGAGGTACTCGCACGTGACCTTACAGTCCTCTTGCGAGGCCCTGTCGGCAGACAGTTTTATTATGCAGGAATTTTCATAGCAGCGAATACAGTGCAGACGGAAAAGTTCATATACCGCGATGGTGCTGTCCATTACAGAACTGGAATAAGGAAGAAAAACGGAAAAATGGCCAGTACACAATCTGTCTCAGAAAACCTTAATCCATGTAGGATTGGGACTTAAGGCAGGGCCAAGTGCATAAAGTAAGGCCCCTACCTTACCCCTCCTACCCCCACGCTTGTTACCAGCCCATTCTTAACTGAGCTAAACGTAGCCCGTACATCGTCTCTCACACCCTGGTGCACCTTCCCCTCCCAAACATACAAACGCACACTATACTACACCACTATCCTGGACACTCACTTCCAACTAGACTTTACTTACTTAGACTTAATTTATCCAGTGGTAAGGGTCATATCGGAAAACAAGTTTCCTCCAGAGAACTCGACCAGCTGCCAGGTTTTCAACATTTTCCCAGTTAAAGTCCATGCATTGAAATTGAAGCCCTTTTGCAAAAGATAATTTCCAGTTGTTACAAGGTCTTCCTCTACTTCTACATTCATCCATTGGTTTCCACGACAGTGCAGATATAGGGAATCTTCCATCTTTCATGAGTAGAACATGTCCCGCATGCTACTGTCGTCTTTCAGCAACGAGTTCTTGCAGGCTGCGTAGTACACTTCTTCTCAGCATTTCATCATTTCAAATGTGGTCGCGAGAACTGGTCTTCAAAATTTTCCTCGTCCATAGTTGATGATGATGATGAGGGTATTAGATTAGGAAATGAGACACTTAAAGTAGTAAAGGAGTTTTGCTATTTGGGGAGCAAAATAACTGATGATGGTCGAAGTAGAGAGGATATAAAATGTAGACTGGCAATGGCAAGGAAAGCGTTTCTCAAGAAGAGAAATTTGTTAACATCGAGTATAGATTTAAGTGTCAGGAAGTCATTTCTGAAAGTATTTGTATGGAGTGTAGCCATGTATGGAAGTGAAACATGGACGGTAAATAGTTTGGACAAGAAGAGAATAGAAGCTTTCGAAATGTGGTGCTACAGAAGAATGCTGAAGATTAGATGGGTAGATCACATAACTAATGAGGAGGTACTGAATAGGATTGGGGAGAAGAGGAGTTTGTGGCACAACTTGACCAGAAGAAGGGATCGGTTGGTAGGACATGTTCTGAGGCATCAAGGGATCACCAATTTAGTATTGGAGGGCAGCGTGGAGGGTAAAAATCGTAGGGGGAGACCAAGAGATGAATACACTAAGCAGTTTCAGAAGGATGTAGGCTGCAGTAGGTACTGGGAGATGAAGAAGCTTGCACAAGATAGAGTATCATGGAGAGCTGCATCAAACCAGTCTCAGGACTGAAGACCACAACAACAACATAGTTTATGAAAAACATTGAGCTTTCGTGATAATTTTACAAACATTTCCCAGCTCTCACTAGCGTTCATGTCCATAGAGGAGCACAGCCGAAGCTTTTAGGACATACTTGTCTAACCACCACATGGATTGTATTCGTTGGAAGCCTGCAGAAGCTTTCCCAGTTCTGCTGCAGGTGACTTATTACAGATAAGGCGCCGAAATATGGTAATCCGTCAATATATTTTACATCTTCTACTACACTATAATTTGAGCAGAGTAATTTTCACTTTTCATGCACATTGTTTTTGTTACATCAATCCTTATTTTTAGCCCTATAGACGCATTCCATCCAACTTCGTAATCATTAGTTGTAAATTTTGTGGTGTTTCTTCTTGGAGAACAATGTCATCAGCAAAATCCAGACCCATAAGCCTAGGTTGCTTATTTCAACGTATGTCAATATTTGAGTCTGTCCTTCTCTTTTCTCATTACGAAATCTATGGCTAATATGAAAAGCAATGCAGATAAAATTCATCCTTATCTGTCAGAATGCTAAACAAATGGTTGTTCCCATCTTCTGTTTTATACTGCAACTGGAGCCTAGATACAGGTTTCTGAACCCATCAATGAGATGGTCACAGGTTCCGTATAGTTGTACAGTATTCCACAACCATTCTCGGTGTATACTTGGGTTAAAAAAGTTACACTCTGTTATAAATGCTTCAGTAAAGCAAAATTTAATGTAAAAAATCTTTCTCTTCTTTATCAATATATGGTACAACTATTCATCAGTACATCATTCCAAATAACAAATAATGATCGCTACCAGAGATAAATTGTAATTAAATTCAGTAACGAATTAGTTCTTACTAGAATCTGTATTTAACTAGTAAGAAAGTCTTGTCACATTTACAACAAATAAATTGAAATTTCACAGATTACAACACAGAATAATGTAACAAAAATTGAAATAATAACTCATACAATATTTCAAGATTAAATAGGAAAGAAAATGGAATTTCAAATCAGTAAACAAAAAGGTGTGTAAACATGTAAACTACCAACCACATTACGCGCTTAGTCGTCTAAATTTTTGTTCTACTTACATGCTCGGTCAAACAGCACATTTTTTGTGCAGGCGAATTCTGATTTGGTACATGTACTGTTTTGCAATTTGAAAGATTTTTCGATTCTTTTAAGCCACTGATGAACAAAATGTTTAACACATAAACAGCAAAACAATAATCAACCATAAAAAACAATTTTTATTATATTCAAATGCAGCACTGAAAATGCAACGCATTTCTACGAAATAAAATTTCATGTGCAAAAGCGCGATGTTTTTGCTGTAAATCCCTAACAACGAAAGATTTTTGCAGACGCTTCTTACAGTTTTTGTCATAATCTGTATCACTTTAAATCGTCTCAGCTCGTGCGATCCGCGTAAAACTAGATTTTAAGTGCATTTTATGCGCAACTTTAGACTTCTACGTCGTGGCAGCGGATAAAGATTTCACAAAACAACAGGACGATCATTAATTACATGTATTTGTATACCTTATTAGAAAATTTGAACTGATTCGCACCAGTTTGAAACACAGAATAGTCGCGTGTAAAAAACGATCAGAAAAACGTGTTTTTGTACGTAAGATACGAAAGCTAGATTTTTGAAAGTGAGTTTTCAATTTTAACGTAAGAACGCATTTTTTATTTATTTGTTTCGCTTTAGGCCGTTACTCGCGTTCAATTCACGTAAGAACGGATTTTACGTGCAATATTTAGCTCGACTTTAAACCACTGTATCTCGACATCGGATGAAGATTATTGGATTAAATTTTTTTTTTTTTTTTTTTTTTTTATCTCCATTTATATACGATTGTGCAAACTCTGAAACCCTTCGTACAAGTTCAGAGTACAGAAGCGGCACGTTTTGGAAACCTCCCAGAGAATTTTTTTTTTTTTTTTTTGCGCGCGTAAAATCCAAACGAAGTAAGTTTTTTTCACTCGGTTAAAACTCATCTTAGATCAAGGTCCGATGGTCTTGTGGACCAAATTTGAACCACCTGACTCGTTGCAGTTCTGAGTTATTTAAGGGTGACAGTTTTTGCACATAAAATCCGAACGGCGTACATACAAATGGCGCCATTAGCTGTACATTAATGTCATCCCAATTAAAATTTTCTACAAAATAAATTAATCGATCCGCACAATTTACCTCGGCGGCAACTCCGGTTTTTCGTTCAAACCTCGCTTGATATCTTGGTATACTGTAACACAACTACAGTGAGACAGAAGTGCGAATGGCTGTATAAATTTCAGCTGGTCCGGGCTAAAGAAAAAACTTTCTACCTGAAGTTTATAGCTCAAGTAGGAACAAAGCACCAAGCCCCCCCCCCCCCCCCCCCCAACCACGATTCTGCGCGCGACCTATTCATAAATATTTTTTACTGCTCTTCAGCGCTCTAATGATAATTAGTCTTTCGTACTGTTACACTTTGTACGGATGTAACTACGCTACTTCTATACTCTACGGACCACCGTAACATGTGTGCCAAAGAATACTTTTCACTGAACTATACATTCAAATCCGTTGCTGTTCCACGTACAGATGGACCTTGGGGAAAGTGACTGGCCGTACGCCTCTGTGTGAGCGTTTATTGACCTAACTTTCTCTGCACGGTCTGTGCGGTCTAGACGCATAGGTGTCCGAAGATATTTGTAATTTCTGTCCTGATAGACAGGTCTTGGAGTTTTCTGAGCACGTTCTTGCGAGATGTACGGTCTACTACTTTTGTGTTCTGCCATTTAAGGGTTGTCAGCATATGCGTTACACTCGCTAGCCAGTCAAATAATCCTGCGACCGCTCCCCTCATACAGATGTTATTTCGAGACCAGCTAATCGTTCCCACTCACTGGAGAACATAAGTATATCTTAAATGTTTTTAACTGGAAAAAGAACCCTTAACTTCTGCAACAATCACAGGTTCTGTTACCTGTATATCAGGACGGTTGTGCTACTGTCTGGATAATTCGACATCAGCTCTGCTACGTCATATGCGTCAGACAGTTTCTATATTTGCACTGTAAATGAAATTCTTATCAATGTCAGCTAAACCGAATGCAAAAGAAAAAAAGTCGTGCGAAGATGTCATTAAAAAATTTCATGCTACGTGTTTTAGATATTCATCACATGCGGTAGATACAAAAAGATGATATTGCTCTGTATGCGTTTATAACTTACTAGCAGCTAAATGTTGTCAGTCAGTGGTTAAATAAATTGGCATTCTAAGTCTAGTTAATTGCGCTTTCCATCTTATTTACTGTAAATGTTAGTGTTTTAGGGAATTTGGAGGATTTACATTCGATGCTTCATTTTTCACAGATGTTGAAAACTTCTTCACACAATTTGCCGAATGATCCTTTCTGTTCCTAGGAGTTCGAATGCAGAAGAAACGTCTACACTCTCAAACTGTAAGGTCGTAAGTACTGTCTTGAGTCTTCCGAGCACTTCGTACTGAACAACTCTTCGTCCGTTACTTCTTTCACTCGTAATAATTATATTACGAGTTTAAGAACGTCAATGAGTCTCTCTTTAAGTGTATAATTGTCGTTTCTGATTCATCATGGGTATTTTCATCGTTACCTTCAAGTACTCAGGAAACAAGCTTTTTAAATCCAACCACCGTCGCGTGCTGTGGCCAATAAATGTGTAGATTTCATCAGCTGTTTGACGTATTTGAGTTCTACTCCAGACTGATCTTTGAGCTGGTCAGTGACATAACTACGGTAACTGGAGACCAGGGTGAACTTAACTCCACCGGCGCACTACGACTAACACATCTTTTTGAAAATTTCTGATAGATGCTCCTAGCTGCTTACCTAGTTTATTCTTTTATTGCCATCAGTGTGCCTATATATAAAGCAAAATGTACACATTTCTAGAGATATTTTTTGTATCACATAATTCAGAACATGGAACAACACACAGTCCAAATTGTCATTGCTTGCGAGAATGCCGCCATTTTTTTGCCATTTCAGATTGATGCTAAGCCATACCGAACAAAGCAACAAACGCGAAACAGACACTTCATAAATTTTTTGTTTCATCATTTTGCATGAGAAGAACTTCTCCATCTAGTAAATTGAAACGAGACAAAATTTGTCCATAACAGAGAAAGTTAGATCTTATGGAACTGTTGCTCAACACAGCCCAATCCGAAAATCCTCGTGATTTCCTTGATTCGTCTCTGCACTCTCCCCATTTTAGTGCCTTCCAGTCCTTTCCCTTCTTCTTCTTCTTCTTCTTCTTCTTCGTTCCGTCCTTCCCGCTCCCCCTTACCTTTCATCCATCTTCACTTTTTTTCGCCTGCCACAAAACCACACATCAACGGAAGCGGCGTCCAGAGCACTTATCCACGGCTGCCATGCCTACTTGCATAACTGGACCTGTGTAAAGGAGGCAAGTGACTAGCAGATCTTTATTTCTAAAATAGTTCCAGAACCACTTATGACTATTTCGAGACTTCATTTAACTGGACGATTGTATGATTTTTTCCATTTTCCTGTTTGTATTTTATTTCTTTTCTTCGTGCGCCATGGCCCCCACATCCTCGGGGGTCCTGTGGCTTTGTCTCAGGTGCGACAGACAAGGTACCCCCTGCTGTTACCACCAGATGCTTTCTTTCCTTATGAAATGATTATTTTCCTCATTTCCTCTGAGAATATACGAACTGTGATGAGACGAAGTTCTGCAGATGCACTTCATAAATTCTTACGGACAAATATGAGATGTTATGGATGTGTTCCACGCGGCAGCTATATTCCTAGAAATTTAATTTTTCAAAACCAGTAATTCAGACTGTTTACTTCTCTTGTCTAAGCAGTTTGTGTTCGAGAAGCCTGCACTTCAGCATTCACTCCCGCAGATAAAGTTCAGGGAGACGAGAGTATCACCATGACGTCTTGAAAAATACATTTGCCATGCATATACACAAATCAAAAAAAGTTTTGCATCACCCCGGTTCCCAGAACTCCTCAAGATAGACGTTGACTGTGGGTATTGTATCACAAACACAGTCCCTTTGACTGTTCAGAGGTGTCATGAAACCCGCACAAAGATGTAAACAACCATGCACGAGCAGCGCCTATTACACGTAGGGGGTCCGACAGCCGATCAGTTCCAGTCATTCCACCAAGCCGCGCGGGATTAGCCGATCGGTCTGGGCGCTGCAGTCATGGACTGTGGGGCTGGTCCCGGCGGAGGTTCGAGTCCTCCCTCGGGCATGGGTGTGTGTGTGTTTGTCCTTAGGATAATTTAGGTTAAGTAGTGTGTAAGCTTAGGGACTGATGACCTTAGCAGTTAAGTCCCATTTCACGCACATTTGAACATTTTTGAACATTCCACCAATACCGCGGTTCGATCGCGTCCTCATTGTTAGTTTGAGCCAGGAAGGGCTCTCAACAATGGTAGTGTCCAGGCATCTCGACGTGAACCAAAGCGATGTTGTTCGGACATGGAGGAGATACAGAGAGACAGGAACTGTCCATGACATGCCTCGCTCAGGCCGCCCAAGGGCTACTACTGCAGTGGATGACCGCTACCTACGGATTATGGCTCGGAAGAACCTGATGGCAAAGCCACCATGTCGAATAATGCTTTTCGTGCAGCGACAAGACATCGTGTTACGACTCAAACTGTGCACAATACGCTGCATGATGCGCAACTTCACTCCTGACGTTAATGGTGAGGCCAATCTTTGCAACCACGACACCATGCAGCGCTGTACGGATAGGCCCAACAACATGCCGAATGGATCGCCCAGGAGTGGCATCATATTCTCTTCACCGATGAGTGTCGCATATGTCTTCAACCAGACAATCGTTGGAGACGTGTTTGGAGGCAACCCGGCCAGGCTGTATACCTTGGACACACTGTCCAGCGAGTGCAGCAAGATGGAGGCTCCCTGCTGTTTTGGGGTGGCATTATGTGGGGCCGTCGTACGCCGCTAATGGTCATGGAAGGTGCCGTAACGGCTGTACGATACGTGAATGCCATGCTCCGTCCGATAGTGGAACCATATCGGCAGCATATTGGCGAGGCATTCGTCTTCATGGACGACAATTCACGCCCCCATCGTGCGCATCTTGTGACTGACTTCCTTCAGGATAACGACATCGCTCGAGTAGAGTGGTCAACTTGTTCTCCAGACATGAACCCTATCGAACATGCCTGGGATAGATTGGAAAGGGCTGTTCATGGTCGTCGTGACTCACCAACCACTCTGAGGGACCTACGCCGAATCGCCGTGGAGGGCTGGGACAACAGGGGCAACAGTGCCTTGATGAACTTGTGGATGGTATGTCTCAACGAATACAGGCATGCTTCAATGCATGAGGACGTGCTACTGGGTATTAGAGGTACCGGTGTGTACAGCAATCTGGACCACCGCCTTTGAAACTCTCGTTGTGTGGTGGTACAACACGCAATGTGTGGTTTTCATGAGCAATAAAAAGGGCGGAAGTGATGTTTGTGTTGATCTCTATTCCAATTTTCTTTACAGGTTCCGAAACTCTCCATTTTTCATCATTGTTTAGAAATTTGACTGTAAATGATAGACTCATACATGAGAGTCGAGGCGTTTAGTGAGACTGCAGAAAGTAATTTTTGTTTTGTTTGTTCAAATTGTGCCATTGTAATATCTAAAATGTTGCAGAATATAAGCGTTTAAAAAGATAACCTGCGGACTTCATCATGCATCCAAAGCAGATAACGAAGCCAACATCAAGGTGATTATGAAAGTAAATCTTGATATTTTCATATGTGGATGTGTCTTTCGATGTAACTCACTTGTAAATAATGACTAACGTCCTGTCTGAGGACAAGTCATTAAATATACTGCACTGAAGAGGCACACTACAATGAACAGTGCAGGAATGTACGCGTATAGCGCATTATAGACGGATTTGATGCGGTATGCTTTCTTGTCAGGAGTCTTACAAGATTTGGTGATTAGCGCAATGAAATGCGACTTGGAACTGTTGTTTTTGATGACGTATCATTGCATAAGATGTCCGGCCCGATAGCTGAGTGGTCAGCGTGACGGAGTGTCGTCCTACGGGCCCGGGTTCGATTCCCGGCTGGGTCGGAGATTTTCTCCCCTCAGGGACTGGGTGTTGTGTTTTTTCATCATCATTTCATCCGAATCCGGCGTGCAGGTCACCCAATGTGGCGTCGATTGTAATAAGACCTGCACCAAGGCGGCCGGACCTGCCCCGCAACGGCTCCCGGCCAATTACGCCAAACGCTCATTTCCATTTCCATTGCATGAGATGGATTGGCTTCATTGTCTTTGAGCCAGTACAGTTCATATTCTCAGTCTTGTACAGTGCTGCCGTATCTACTCGGCGTCTCCCTAGTGCTGAATCGGCAGAGATATTGAGCTTAGTGTCTGTACTTTAAGAGCACTCACGGTACAAGTTCTTAAATCCTACCGTAGCAGGAAATTTTGTAAATGTTTCAACTGTTTAGAAATACAGAGATGTTTCATAATTAGCCTCTGCAGTGCTTTTAAGGTCTAAATTTATATTGTGGCTATTTTTTTCGCATTGGTGTATATACCACTCATGATGGGTTCTGCGTCATAGTCTTGGCCATAGTATTTGCTCATATCTAGGCCCTTTTCTACTACATAGGCTCGATTAATTGATGTTCGAATAATAATGCAGGCTGATCTTTGAGCTGGGTAAAAGAGGTAAATGATTCACATATATTTACCTGTTAAGGATTTCCGGAACTAGCTTTGATTACTTCAATAATAGAATCCTTCACTTGACTGAAGGTTTCTATTAAATTTTCTTCTTTTCCCTTTCTTTCCATCGTGCTTGTGGCCGAGGAACCCGGGTCATTGCCCCGCTTGACCAAGACTAGTTACGCACCTGGCTTTAACTGTCTTCTCACAGGCGTGAGGACAGTACATTAGCCACGGTGGTACTTCATTCAATCGAGCATCATACAGAAGGGACCGAGTAGAGTATGTTAGCCACGGTGGTACTTCATTCGATCGAGAATCATACAGATGGGACCTAGCGATAAAATGACCTCTTTGTAGAGATACTAGTGGTTTTCGTTGCTAGTGTACCCAGGTTTTTGCTTAAGGAAAGCTTGCAGCTTCCTCGTAGACTGTGCCAGACAGTTGAGGCAACTAGACATGTGATGCTAACAGGGCCCGGAGGTGGTCCATTGCTGTGGTGTTTTCGTTTTGTCTGGAGCGCTTGGCGATAGTGAAGGATGTAATTAATGTCCGGCCTGAGCGTCACAGCATGTGCTCTGCAGCGGGGCTCATGTCGTGGCGGCGAGACAACCTCCAATTACCCGGCCGGCTGAGCCACAGGCCCCGCGTCCACTGTCAGCCATAGGCAGCACTCCACCTCTGCTACCTGTCTGTGCTGGCCGTTTCGCACACACAGGGCTTCGCTTCAGGCACCCGTGAGCTGATAACTACACTAAAATGCGACTAGAGAACGCATTAATTGTCAAGAACAGCATCGATAAGCAGGACTCATTCACGATTCCGTTGAAGCAGTTCCTTCAAGTTCGTCTTACGTAATTATGTCATCAGCCTGAAGGTTCGAACACCACGGAACTTTTCTATGCGTGGTCCTTCGAAATGACTTGTGCAGCAAATTGCAGGCAGACCTACGGTTTAACTCCGTCTGGCCGGCCGCGGTGGTCTCGCGGTTCTAGGCGCGCAGTCCGGAACCGTGCGACTGCTACGGTCGCAGGTTCGAATCCTGCCTCGGGCATGGATGTTTGTGATGTCCTTAGGTTAGTTAGGTTTAAGTAGTTCTAAGTTCTAGGGGACTAATGACCACAGCAGTTGAGTCCCATAGTGCTCAGAGCCATTTGAACCATTTTTTTTAACTCCGTCTATGAACCACACTGCAACATGTTTTATTCGCAAGTGCAAAACACTGCCAGAGGCGAAAGGAACGTTAAGTGACAGGAACCGAACTTTTAGTCGGACATCTTAGGTTTCTGATATTTTAATCTGAGAAAGTAGCATTACTTCGGAGGTTATGAAAGTAGTTCAATACAAATGGCTGATCAGGCAAGGCACATTGATTCGTTGTGTGGAGAATGCAATGCCTGTAGGTTAATCACACTCGTTTTTGCCTTTCATTACATTGCTCACAACTGAAGCTAGTCATGTCATATAAATATCTGCAAGTAGAAGTGCGTGGTGAGAGAGTAAGGAGGATATGAAGATTTTTCGGGACGCATTATAATACTGCTCAGTAGTTTGAGATCGATAGCAAGTTTTATTAAAATGGGACATGTAGCAGTTTCGAAAAGAGAGGCCTAAATCCTCACAGGTTCATTTGGCTGGAGATACATTGTAGGAGTGCACAGAACGAGACATTAGTGAAATTTCATAATACGGTGTCCTCATGATCACATATGGAAGAGAATGCTAGGAGTCACAGCCAAAATAAACCATGAGTACGTGAAATTAGATGTTATGTAAGGATGAAAGGACGTTTTGAGATAGAAAGATTTAAAATTTTTAAAAAATGAGCGATATTAAAATATATTGTCTTCTAAAGCAGGAGAATCATTTGAAATGTAGTGAGCCTCTGTGAAGAATGGAAAATGAAAGATTACCCTAAAAGTTAAAACTTGGTCGAGACAGGAGGGCGGTGAGCATACCATGCAACAAATGGATACGGTATTTTGCTATCTTACCTAAACTTAAACAGAAGAAGAAGAAGAAGAAGAAGAAGAAGAGGAAATAAAAAACTGAAAGATGTATCTTGCAAAATCATATTAACAAATACACCTTTTCTGCACTTAGTCTAACAATAATCTTCAGCCTCCTGAATATTGCTCCTCTCGATACCACAGACTAAGACCAGTAACGCCTCGGAGGGAAACATATTACCAATGAGTTTTCCCACGTTCCCTCCTTAATTGAATAACACGAAGCGTAAATATACAGACTGGTCTGAAAAGCTTGTAAGAGAAGCTTGTAGTGATAAATAATTTTTGAGAAAAAATTCGACACGTTGCGCCGTTTCCGAGTTAATTAACAATGAAGTTAGCCAATCAGGCTGTTGCGCACGCAAATTCAAGCGGTCCGCCAGAGACGGTGTACGTTACACGTGTACGTCGTTCGATTTCCTAAAACCGAAAAAGAGGGCGATACAAAAACTGGACATGGGACAGTAGTCATCTTCGAACCCGAGTGAAAGGCTGAGCAGTCTCATGTGTTATCTTCTACGCTATGAGAGCAAAAGACACTAATTGTATATGGCGAGCCGCAACGGCTTTATTGCCTGCCTTCAAAGCAACTTAACTCGGAAACGGCACAACGTATTGAATTCTTTTCCTAGCAATTATTTCTAAGCACAACCTACTCTGCAACACCTTTACAAACTTTTCAACCTGTTTCTGGCCACATTGTATATCGCCCTCACGAAGGTTGTAGCTGTTTTGGTCGGTGCGGGACGCCCTACAGCATATACACTCCTGGAAATTGAAATAAGAACACCGTGAATTCATTGTCCCAGGAAGGGGAAACTTTATTGACACATTCCTGGGGTCAGATACATCACATGATCACACTGACAGAACCACAGGCACATAGACACAGGCAACAGAGCATGCACAATGTCGGCACTAGTACAGTGTATATCCACCTTTCGCAGCAATGCAGGCTGCTATTCTCCCATGGAGACGATCGTAGAGATGCTGGATGTAGTCCTGTGGAACGGCTTGCCATGCTATTTCCGCCTGCCGCCTCAGTTGGACCAGCGTTCGTGCTGGACGTGCAGACCGCGTGAGACGACGCTTCATCCAGTCCCAAACATGCTCAATGGGGGACAGATCCGGAGATCTTGCTGGCCAGGGTAGTTGACTTACACCTTCTAGAGCACGTTGGGTGGCACGGGATACATGCGGACGTGCATTGTCCTGTTGGAACAGCAAGTTCCCTTGCCGGTCTAGGAATGGTAGAACGATGGGTTCGATGACGGTTTGGATGTACCGTGCACTATTCAGTGTCCCCTCGACGATCACCAGTGGTGTACGGCCAGTGTAGGAGATCGCTCCCCACACCATGATGCCGGGTGTTGGCCCTGTGTGCCTCGGTCGTATGCAGTCCTGATTGTGGCGCTCACCTGCACGGCGCCAAACACGCATACGACCATCATTGGCACCATGGCAGAAGCGACTCTCATCGCTGAAGACGACACGTCTCCATTCGTCCCTCCATTCACGCCTGTCGCGACACCACTGGAGGCGGGCTGCACGATGTTGGGGCGTGAGCGGAAGACGGCCTAACGGTGTGCGGGACCGTAGCCCAGCTTCATGGAGACGGTTGCGAATGGTCCTCGCCGATACCCCAGGAGCAACAGTGTCCCTAATTTGCTGGGAAGTGGCGGTGCGGTCCCCTACGGCACTGCGTAGGATCCTACGGTCTTGGCGTGCATCCGTGCGTCGCTGCGGTCCGGTCCCAGGTCGACGGGCACGTGCACCTTCCGCCGACCACTGGCGACAACATCGATGTACTGTGGAGACCTCACGCCCCACGTGTTGAGCAATTCGGCGGTACGTCCACCCGGCCTCCCGCATGCCCACTATACGCCCTCGCTCAAAGTCCGTCAACTGCACATACGGTTCACGTCCACGCTGTCGCGGCATGCTACCAGTGTTAAAGACTGCGATGGAGCTCCGTATGCCACGGCAAACTGGCTGACACTGACGGCGGCGGTGCACAAATGCTGCGCAGCTAGCGCCATTCGACGGCCAACACCGCGGTTCCTGGTGTGTCCGCTGTGCCGCGCGTGTGATCATTGCTTGTACAGCCCTCTCGCAGTGTCCGGAGCAAGTATGGTGGGTCTGACACACCGGTGTCAATGTGTTCTTTTTTCCATTTCCAGGAGTGTAATATTGACAGGAAGAATAGTTCTCGGTTTGTGTTTTTGGGTCAGAATGATATCCCGCAAAGTACCACTCATTCAAGTCAACTCTTTTTGCCCGTTGTTTTATGTGGAAATCTCAACACTTTCTCTGGAAAGTTTGCAAAATGCTCATCTAAAACTGCCGGAAGCTCTTTATTATATTTACACGTTTTTCAGGTTGCAAATATTGTACATGGTTGTAGTTGAATATTTGCGGAGGTCGAATCTGCCGAATAGTCAGGCTATTCAACAATTACTACTTCAAAACGTTAAACTATAGCCAGCCGCTGTGGCCGAGCGGTTCTAGGCTCTTCATCCCGGAACTGCGCTGCTGCTACGGTCGCCGGTTCGAATCCTGCCTCGGGCGTGGATGTGTGTGATGTCCTTAGGTTAGTTAGGTTTACGTAGTTCTGAGTGTAGGAGACTGATGACCTCAGTTGTTAAGTTCCATTATTCTTCGAGCCATTTGGTCCATTTGAACGTTAAACTCTAACCTTCCTTTTCCGAACCTGTCAATTTTCCCGTTCCGAAAATATGTTAGTGCGCACTTCCATTATTCTGGTTTTCTTCCTCTTCTCCCCGCTCACTTTCGTTACGTAAGTTTTTCCGTTCGTTTGTTGCAGACAACTGTGTGGTACTCTACATTATTGTTTTACTCTCTACACCATAACCAGAAGAACCTCTGTGCAGCCTAGGAAACTACCAGCATATAAAGTCGACTTTGCTTTTTTGGTGCAGCACCATAGACCTCAATTCATTCCTCTGACTACTGTTTCGTTTCTTGCGTTGTATGGTGTATCGACGTCTTATTCACAGTAACAAACTGTCGCGAAAATCATTTCTCTTCGTTCGAAAACGTTCAAACATAGCTGAGAATCCCGTTTTAGTGTTTGCTTTTGGTCGACATTGAACAGACGCGACTTCAAATTACGTCAAACTGTATCACAGCTTGTTATCCGCGAAAAAATAACGCAGTATTTCTCCAGTAACATTTAATCGCCGATTGTCTAACTTCATATTCAGAACTGTATGCAAGGTTTCATCTGTAACCGTGGTTCATCTTCAAGAGTACTACGGACCTTTCAGTTCAGTCGCCTAATTTTTTAAAGTGAAGGAACAGCTTGCAAACCATCACCAACTTTGAGTGAATATACCGGGTGATCAAAAAGTCAGTATAAATTTGAAAACTTAATAAACCACGAAATAATGTAGATAGAGAGGTAAAAATTGTCACAGATGCTTGGAATGATATGAGGTTTTATTAGAACCAAAAAAATTTGCTAGACGCGTGAAAGATCTCTTGCACACGCCGTTTGGTGATGATCGTGTGCTCAGCCGCCACTTTCGTCATGCTTGGCCTCCCAGGTCCCCAGACCTCTGTCCGTGCGATTATTGGCTTTGGGGTTACCTGAAGTCGCAAGTGTATCGTGATCGACCGACATCTCTAGGGATGCTGAGAGACAACATCCGACGCCAATGCCTCACCATAACTCCGGACGTGCTTTACAGTACTGTTCACAAGATCATTCCTCGACTACAGCTATTGTTGAGGAATGATGGTGGACAATTTGAGCATTTCCTGTAAAGAACATCATCTTTGCTTTGTCTTACTTTGTGATGCTAATTATTGCTTTTCCGATCAGATGAAGGGCCATCTATCGGACATTTTGTGAACTTTTGTATTTTTTTGGTTCTAGTAAAACCCCATGTCAATCCAAGCATGTGTGTCAATTTGTACCTCTCTATCTACATTATTCCGTGATTTATTCCGTTTTCAAATTTATACTAACTTTTTGGTCACCCAGGATATTCGCGATTAAAAAAAATTGTATTATTTTGTTCCACTCTAGTAAGTAACAGTTCCAAGACAGAGGGCAATATAATTGTAGCCAGTAGATGAACTTCGACAACAAACTGTATCTCCCCCTCCACCTTCGAAGCCTAGTGTCCTAAGGTAATGCAACACCTTCAAAGGCTGCTGCAGGGATGAGTGTAGGAGCCGCAGCTTTATGACGCGAGCACTGCGGCCAGCTACCCGCCCGACAGTTTTCTGCCGCCGCCTCCTTGAATGAAACGTCCGGCAGCGACCGACGGAGAGCTCCGCAGCTGCGCGGCCGTCGCCGCCGCTGCAGCCTCGCGGACCCGCAGATGGGACTGCTGCGCCTGCCCCGTTAAGTAGAGCGGCTTTTTGCACGCCGCCGGCCGCCACCGTAACTCGGCTCGGCCGGTAATTTGTTTCTGCCACCTGCTAGTTAACTGCACCGTCTCGTAAAGACTGAGCTAACCGGCTGCACTTTTGTTTTGCCTCTCAGCTCTCCCGTCTCATTACCAATCGGATCCAGTGCGAAACTGACCTAAACGGTTTTCACTGATAATGTTACAATAAATACAATGTCTTTGTATTAGAAACCCGTACAAGAAAACACGCCATATGTATTTATTATTCTATGTTCCGCAGTTGTTTAAATTATTTTTAAAGGCAGTGGTAAGTTACTTCCAGACAATTTGATTACAACTGGAATGAGATTTTCACTCTGCAGCGGAGTGTGCGCTGATATGAAACTTCCTGGCAGATTAAACTTGTGTGCCGGACCGAGACTCGAACTCGGGACCTTTGCCTTTCGCGGGTAAGTGCTCTACCAACTGAGCTAACCAAGCACGACTCACGCCCCGTCCTCACAGCTTTACTTCTGCCAGTACCTCGTCTCCTACCTTCTGTAAAGTTTGGAAGGTAGGAGACGAGGTACTGGCAGAAGTAAAGCTGTGAGGACGGGGCGTGAGTCGTGCTTGGGTAGCTCAGTTGGCAGAGCACTTGCCCGCGAAAGGCAAAGGTCCCCAGTTAGAGTCTCGGTCCGGCACACAGTTTTAATCTGCCAGGAAGTTTGATTATAACGGCTTGTTATTCAGCACTTTGTTCAACAGCGATTTTCTCTGTTTTGTAGCTTCCACTGGCTCGTAATATCACAAGAGAATCATACACCACTGGCCATTAAAATTGCTACACCATGAAGATGACGCGCTACAGACGCGAAATTTAAACGACGGGAAAAGAAGATGCTGTGATATGCAAATGATTAGCTTTTCAGAGCATTCACACTAGGTTGGCGCCGGTGGCGACACCTACAAGGTGCTGACATGAGGAAAGTTTCCAAACGATTTCTCATACACAAACAGCAGTTGATCGGCATTGCCTCGTATAAGGAGGAGAAATGAGTACCATCACGTTGCCTCGTATAAGGAGGAGAAATGCGTACCATCACGTTTCCGACTCTGATAAAGGTCGAATGTAGCCTATCGCGATTGCGGTCTATCGTATCGCGACACTACTGCTCGCGTTGGTCGAAATCCAATGACTGTTAGCAGAATATGGAATCGGTGGGTTCAGGAGGGTAATACGGAACGCCGTGCTGGATCCCAACGGCCTCGCATCACTAGCAGTCGGGATGACAGGCATCTTATACGCATGGCTGTAACGGATCGTGCAGCCACGTGTCGGTCTCTGAGTCAACAGATGGGGACGTTTGCAAGACAACAACCATCTGCACGAACGCTTCGACGACGTTTGCAGCAGCATGGACTATCAGCTCGGAGACCATGGCTGCGGTTACCCTTGACGCTCCATCACAGACACGAGCGCCTGCCTCAACGACCAACCTGTGTGCACGAGCGGCAAAACGTCATTTTTTCGGATGAATCCAGGTTGTGTTTACAGCATCATATTGGTCGCATTCATGTTTGGCGACATCGCGGTGAACGCACATATTGGCGTATCACCCGGCGTGATGGTATGGAGTGCCATTGGTTACACGTCTCGGTCACCTCTTGTTCGCATTGACGGCACTTTGAACAGTGGACGTTACATTTCAGATGTGTTATGACCTGTGGCTCTACCCTTCATTCGATCTCTGCGAAACCCTACATTTCAGCAGGATAATGCACGACCGCATGTTGCAGGTCATGTACGGGCCTTTCTGGATACAGAAAGTATTCGATTGCCGCCCTGGCCAGCACATTCTCCAGATCTCTCACCAATAGAAAACGTCTGGTCAATGGTGGCCGAGCAACTGGCTCGTCACAATACGCCAGTTACTACTCTTGATGAACTGTGGTATCGTGTTGAAACTGCGAGGGCAGCTGTACCTGTACACGCCATCCAAGTTCTTTTTGACTCAATGCCCAGGCGTATCAAGGCTCTTATTACGGCCAGAGGTGGTTGTTCTTGGTACTGATTTCTCAGGATCTATGCACCCAAATTGCGTGAAAATGTAATCAGATGTCAGGTCTAGTAAAATATATTTGTCCAATGAATACCCGTTTATCATCTACATTTCTTCTTCGTGTAGCAATTTTAATGGCCAGTAGTGTACAACCACCAAGTCAACGTTTGTTTATGCCATGTAATTAACAAATTAGTATTGTGCAGTAGCTGAAGATGAGTTTCCCTTTTAATATTGTCCTGTAAAACTTCAAAACTGTGAAATAAATTCAACTGCCAATTTAAGCTCCTGTTGCTTGCCACCGCCAACAGCTGATAACATTTATAGATATATCTGAGTATCACACTTTCTTTAAGGCACAACAGAGCCTGAAATTAAATATTTTCCACGTACATGATGTTTGTCAAATATCAAATGGTTCTTTCCAAATCTAAAATGTCTGCAAAAGTACATTAGAAATGCATAAAATGTGCAATTTTTAGGTCAAATATTGAAATGGAATTTTCCATATACGAAAATATTCATCAAATGGCGCCTTAAACATGTATTTCACCCCCACAGTAAACACGCCAATGCTATTTCAATGTCTAAGTAGTTGCAAGTAACATTATAAACTAACAGTTGACATCAGACTTTAAGCATAAGAGAAAGATATTTTAAAATTAACCTGACCATGCTTAAAGCTATAGAAAAAAACATGTTAGTTAAAATGCTATGCTAGGCAAACACACAAACAAATAGGCCGTCTAATTTACTATGAGAATATAATTAATTAGCCCTATTCTTGTTGAAAATCGAAATAAACTCTCAAATGAGTTGGTTCTTAATAGGGATTAAGATCACCATTCATGGCAATGCATGCTCTGTTCTCAGTTGTTGCTCAGCACTTTTAGAAAGGGCAAAGAAAACGCGCCATGTCGTAAACTAGAAAAATACACTGACAGAAAAAAATCGCAACACCAAAACTTAATGTAGAGTGATGAAATTTCGCGAATACGTTTGTCTAGGTAACATATGTTTGTGATCAACACTGCAAGATCACAGGTTAATGTAAGGGTGAGATAAGCCATTGCAAATGTGTAATATTGTTTCATTAATAACCAATGAAGCCCGCAGAATGTTCAATGCAAGCATATAAACATGCATACATACAGGTGCCAGATGTCAGTTTTTGCCGGTCGAAGTGGCCGAGCGGTTCTAGGCGCTTCAGTCCGGAACCGCGCGACTGCTACGGTTGCAGGTTCGAATCCTGCCTCGGGCATGGATGTGTGTGATGTCCTTAGGTTAGTTGGGTTTAAGTAGTTCTAAGTTGTAGGCGACTGATGACTTCAAATATTATGTCCCATAGTGCTCAGAGCCATTTGAACCATTTGAGATGTCAGTTTGTGGGATGGTACTTAGTCGGTCAATAAAGGGATGGTTAAATGCTGTTGCTGGATGACTCTGGAGTTGTCGTCCGATGATGTCTCTCATGTGCTCGATTGGAGACAGATCTTGTGATCAGGCAGACCAGGGCAACATGTCGACATTCCGTAGAGGACGTTGGGTTACAACAGCGCTTTATGGGCGAGCGTTTTTCTGCTGGAAAACATCTTCTGGAATGCTGTTCATGAATGGCAGAACAACAGGCGAACCACCAGACTGACATACAAATTTACAGTTAGGGTGCGTGTGCTAACCACGATAGTGCTCCTACTGTCATATGAAATCGCAAATCGGACCATAACTCCAGGTGTAGGTCCAGTGTGTATAGGATGCAGACAGATTGGTTGCAAGCCCTCAACTGGCTTCTTTTTAGCCAACACGCGGCCACTAACTGCACAGAAACAGAACCAGCTTTCTTCAGACACCACAACAGACTTCCACCTTGCCCTCCAGTGAGCTCTCGCTTAACACCACAAATGGCGTTGGTTTTGGATCAGTGGGGTTCACGCTACAGGGCTTGTAGTTCGGAGCTGTCCTTGAACTAACCGATTTTTAACAATTCGTTGTGTCACTGTGGTGCCAACTGCTGCTCAAATTGCTGCTGCAAATGCAGTAAGATGCGCAAGAGACATACGCCGAACGCGATGGTCTTCCGCCTCGGTAGTGCCACGTCGCCGTCCGAAGACCGGTCTCCTTGGGATTGTACAGGGTTATTACAAATGATTGAAGCGATTTCACAGCTCTACAATAACTTTATTATTTGAGATATTTTCACGATGCTTTGCACACACATACAAGAACTCAAAAAGTTTTTTTAGTCATTCACAAATGTTCGATATGTGCCCCTTTAGTGATTCGGCAGACATCAAGCCGATAATCAAGTTCCTCCCACACTCGGCGCAGCATGTCCCCATGAATGAGTTCGAAAGCATCGTTGATGTGAGCTCGCAGTTCTGGCACGTTTCTTGGTAGAGGAGGTTTAGACACTGAATCTTTCACATAACCCCACAGAAAGAAATCGCATGGGGTTAAGTCGGGAGAGCGTGGGGGCCATGACATGAATTGTTGATCATAATCTCCACCACGACCGATCCATCGGTTTTCCAATCTCCTGTTTAAGAAATGCCGAACATCATGATGGAAATGCTGTGGATCACCATCCTGTTGAAAGATGAAGTCGGCGCTGTCGGTCTCCAGTTGTGGCATGAGCCAATTTTCCAGCATGTCCAGATACACGTGTCCTGTAACGTTTTTTTCGCAGAAGAAAAAGGGGCCGTAAACTTTAAACCGTGAGATTGCACAAAACATGTTAACTTTTGGTGAATTGCGAATTTGCTGCACGAATGCGTGAGAATTCTCTACCGCCCAGATTCGTACCTTGTGTCTGTTCACTTCACCATTAAGAAAAAATGTTGCTTCATCACTGAAAACAAGTTTCGCACTGAACGCATCCTCTTCCATTAGCTGTTGCAACCGCGCCGAAAATTCAAAGCGTTTGACTTTGTCATCGGGTGTCAGGGCTTGTAGCAATTGTAAACGGTAAGGCTTCTGCTTTAGCCTTTTCCGTAAGATTTTCCAAGCCGTCGGCTGTGTTACGTTTAGCTCCCTGCTTGCTTTATTCGTCGACTTCCGCGGGCTACGCGTGAAACTTGCCCGCACGCCTTCAACCGTTTCTTCGCTCACTGCAGGCCGACCCGTTGATTTCCCCTTACAGAGGCATCCAGAAGCTTTAAACTGCGCATTCCATCGCCGAATGGAGTTGGAAGTTGGTGGATCTTTGTTGAACTTCGTCCTGAAGTGTCGTTGCACTGTTATGACTGACTGATGTGAGTGCATTTCAAGCACGACATATGCTTTCTCGGCTCCTGTCGCCATTTTGTCTCACTGTGCTCTCGAGCGCTCTGGCGGCAGAAACCTGAAGTGCGGCTTCAGCCAAACAAAACTTTGAGTTTTTCTACGTATCTGTAGTGTGTCGTGAGCATATGTCAATGAATGGAGCTACAGTGAATTTATGAAATCGCTTCAATCATTTGTAATAGCCCTGTATATACTCGTGACCACAGCTCGCAGCATTCATGTACAGTGACTACATTCCTGCCAAGTCTTTCTGCTGTATCGCAGAAGGAACATCAAGCTTTTTGTAGCTCCATTACACGACCTCGTTTAAACTCAGTGGATTGTTGATAATGGCATTTCGCGCCTCAAAGGCGTTCTTGACTAATATCAACTCACCATGTCCAATTTCAAACGTAACTTAACATTCACGACCGTTATTGCCTGCGTCTATTTTAAGCAAACCCGATTTTCGCCCTCACAGTGGTGCTACTAGCACTACCCTTGTAATACTGGCGGAAAATTTGAATAGACTTCATCTTTCAGATGTAGAAATACGCCTCCTTCTTAATGTTGAGATTTTATGTGTCTGTGTAGAAAGAACTGCTACTGTTATGGTATACTACAGAAGGTAACGGATAATTATAAAAGATGGGCCATCGTCGTTAACAAGGTGTGTCATCACCCTGCATGCCGTGCAACACGCTCCCACGCTACCACAACGTTGGTAAGGAGTTATTGTGACAGGGCGTTCGTTCCTCCACCGGTGACGACCACAACTGGTGGGTGCTCGATGGTTCATGTGATCGAGCTGCAGTACGTTTCCCCAATGCATTCCATACATTCTCGATAGGATTTAAATCGTGGGAACGGGCGGGGAAGTCGTTCACCGAATGTCCCCTCATTTTGAGAGCTCCTCCATCTCCGCTGTTCAATGCTGTAGTGAATTGTCGTCCATAAAAATGACGTCATGTCGAAATGCAAACTTGAAAGGACGCGCATTTCTAAGGAGTACAGCAACAATGACCATTGGGTGTAGTGTGTTCTGAATTTTATTTCTGTGGCATATTCGCGTGTTTTTCTACCGTGTCTTGGCGTGTAAGGCGTATTTCAGCAGTTGAGATTTCTGAATATATAAAGGGTCCGAGAGTAGCCTTCCGTGCTCGTATGTTGTGGGAACAGATGCAGGACCCTGAATCTCCTGTAAAGTTTTTCAAACTATGGCAGATACTGGTGAATGTTGCAAATACCACATGAAATTTAACAAGGCCTCCATTTGACCAACCTCCAATGGCAACAAGTGGCGCTGACGAAATGATAATTTGTAGCACTTGATCAGGTGTGGATCGTTGCCTGAAAGATAGAGTCTGAGTTTGAATGTCATTGTTATCTTTCATCAGTCCTATATGCCGTGCATGAAACGACAAGACTGAATCCATTGTTATTGATTGACTTACTTGACTTAATTCCTTTGGCCCCTATGGGGGCATAGGGCATCCAGGAGAGCTCGCCATCCGTCTCTGTCTTTTGCCATTTGCCTCAATTCTGCCCAGGTCTTGCCAACTCTTTTTGCTTCCCCTTCCACTGTCCTCTTCCATGAGCCCCTAGGTCTTCCTCTCTTCCTTGTTTCCTGGGGATTCCATTCCAGCGGGACTGCTACGGTCGCAGGTTCGAATCCTGCCTCGGGCATGGGTGTGTGTGATGTCCTTAGGTTAGTTAGGTTTAAGTAGTTCTTTCTAGGGGACTTATGACCTAAGATGTTGAGTCCCATAGTGCTCAGAGCCATTCCATTCCAATGATTTTTTCTCGGTGGCTCCATCTGGTTTTCTCAAGGTGTGCCCCAACCAACCTCACTTTCTCTCTCGTATCTGGTCTTCTATAGGTATTTGGTTTGTTGTTCGTCAGAGCTCCTCAGTCCATATTTTTTCTGGCCAACAGATATTCATGATGCGTCGAAGACATCTATTTATGAAGCTTTGTAAGTGGGATGTTATCTTTTTATCCATTTTACAGATATCACTGGCGTACAGAAGGACAGCCTTCGCATTTGTATTGAAAATACTGATTTTTCTTTTGTACGTGATATTTCTATTTTTCCATATTGGATAAAATAGTATGAAGACAGCATTTGCCTTTTTAATGCGGTTTTTCACGTCATCTCCAGCTCCACCATCTTCCGCCACTATAATACCTAGATACAGGAATGAATTGACAGTCTCCACCCGCTGCTCCACCTCCATGTTCCCTGAATTTACTCTCCTTTGTTTTGCCTGTATTTATATTGAGGCCAGCAGTCTCTGCTTCTTCTTTCAGCAAGTTAAATTTAGCTTGCATATCAGTCAACCTTAGAGCTAATAAAACTACGTAGTCTGCAAAATCCAAATCCTCCAGACGTTCATGAATCCTCCACTGGATTCCTCGTCTCCTGCCTGCTGTGACTCTTCTCATAAAGTATTGGCGATAAAATGCAACCCTGCCGGACTCCAGTTGTTACTTTTATGGGCTCTGTCATATTTCTCTTGTGGAGTACGCAAGATTTTTAGCCATCATATAGATCTTTTATGATGTGTAAGATTTTCTGTGGTATGCCATACTTCCGCAACACCTGCCAGAGCACTTTGTTTCACGAAATCGAAGGCCTTTTGAAAATCAGTGAATGCCAGGTACATGGTTGCCTTGCTCTAAAATGATGCTAAGAGTGTTAATAAGATCAACACAACTGCGTTGTGCCGTAAAACCGGCCTGTTTTTTACGCAGTCGCTTTGCAAGAAACACATTAATTCTGTTTAAAATAATTCTGGCGAGGACCTTACTGGGCACTGACAACAACCTAATACCACGCCAGTTGTTACAGCCTGACAAATTTCCCTTTTTTTGGAGCTTTACCACCAAACCATTTTTCCCACTCCTTTGGAGATTTCTCTTCGAGCCAAATATGCTTCAGCAAGGGATGGAGCATTTTAACAGCACTTTCAATATCGGCTTTTAAGAGCTCCGGTGCTATGTTGTCTAGGCCTGGATCCTTTCTATTCTTTAGTGTTTTCAAAGCAATCCAAATTTCGTCCATTGTGGGGCTCTACAAATTTATATTTGATCTTCTACGACTTTCTCTGGAACATCTCTTACCTGTTCCTCTTGTTTGTCTTCACAATTTAACAGTTCCTTGAAGTGCTCCTCCCATCTCTGTAGCTGTGCCTGTTGAGTTTTAAGCATCACCCCATCCTTGTCCTTAACTGGTCCTTCACGTCTGAAGTTCTTCATTGACAACCGTTTGGGTATATTATAGAGCTCTTTCATATTTCCTTGTATTGCTGCCTCTTCTGCTAATTTCACTTTCTCATGTATCCATTTCCTTTTATCTCGACGTAGCCATATTTTCACTTTTTTGTTCGCCTCCGTATATTCTTTATGCACTTCGCTCTTCTGCGCTCTTGTCTTACAAAGATTTAACTGAAGTTTTAGTTCTTTCCTGTGGCTGATTTCATTCCATGTAGCATCGGGGATCCATTTCTTCCTTTGATGTGCCTTAAATCCTAAGATTTTTTCTCCTGCATCTAAATAACTGTCTTTGATTTTTTGCAAACATGTTTCAATTCCATCTTCCATAAAGTTTTCTTCAGAGAGGACCTGGAATCTGTTTTGTAGTTCAAGGGCAAATGTTTCTTTGATCTGTTGGTCTTTTAACCTTGCCACATCTATTTTCTTGCACCTGTGATTGAGCTTGGTTCTATTGGCCACTATCTTCAGTCTGAATTCCGCCAGAACTAGGTGGTGGTCACTTCCAACGTCTGCTCCTCTTCTATTTCTGACATCTAACAGAGAGTGTCAGAACTTACGGCTTATGACTATGTGTTCTATTTGATTTTCGGTAACGTGGTCTGGAGAAACCCACGTTATCTTATTGCAATTACGATGTGAAAACAATGTGCCTCCAATGACTAGGTCATGTTTAGCGCACGTATCTGTCAACAGTTCACCATTTACATTCCTGATCCCCATGCCATACACACCCATGATATGTTCAAGCCCTTCATTTTCTGAACCAACTTTTTCGTTCAAGTCACCCATTAAAATTTTTATGTCCCTAGAATTTATTTGTCTAAGGACTCCGTTAAGCTCTTTATAAAATGCATCTTTTAATTCGCATTTAACTATTTCAGTTGGTGCATAGCATTGAATTACAATGACATATCGCACATTTGTTTTAAAGCGTGCAGTTATTATCCTTTCTGAGACTGGTTTCCATTCCAGTAAGCTCTTCTTGCTGCTTTTAGATAGTAAGGGCCCTACACCGTTCATATGCATTGCGTCGTCACCTGTCTGACCCACATACAGCAGCACTCCACCCTTTAGTGTTTGGAATTCCCCAGATTCTGGTCACCTTATTTCACTTAGTCCCAATATATCTAGTCGATAGTTCTCCATCTTTTTTTCAACCTGTATTAGCCTCCCTGCCTCTCTCAACGTTCTTATATTCCAAAACCCAATACAGGTTTTCCTTTTCAGGCAAAAGGTCATATCCTTAAGATCCATCCGACTGTTTTTCCCTTTTAGTTTCTGTGATATGTGTTTTTTGGTGGTGCGGGTTATCAGCCCACAGCCCCCGAGTGTCCTGGTGGGGTTGCCACCTCATGGCCTGGACACCTGCCAAGGTTTTATTTCATGGCCTTACCCCTTAGATAGCTTACCTTCACCACGACTACAGAACACTATCCATCTCTTTGCAGTAAGGACTATGTGCATCAACGTTGTCCTGGTTTCCAAGGATCTTCCACTGTCCACATTAGGGGACTGTCTCTGCTGCCACACAATCAGAGGGAGGAAAAGGAAAGGAAGGGAGTTGATGGGATAGAATAGAATAGGATAGTACAGGACAGGACACTAGACTGGACGTTGTGAGACACACTTTGTGTGGATCCTCTATGGAGACCTGTGCGGCTTGGGAGGCCCTGCTGGTAGTTAGGCTACGGCCAGTATAGCCCTCCACTTCATTGGATCACACAAACCCCCTCCCCACACGGACAGTGTTTCGGTAAGGCGGTGTCTCCTGAGGGGGTTTGTTATTGATTGGTTTTCCTTTAGCAGTAAAGTCCATTGGAGGGGAGGAGGACCGCTGGTCATAAGGGACGTAGACGAGTTACGTCTTGGGAAGAGGAGGTTTACTAGGGGGCACAGGTTAAGGGTCTTTGGATTTTTGGGTCTGTTATTTGTGGGAGGAAATGTGCTGATGTATTCCAGGAGGAAGAGCATCGCACCAATCGGGTTGTACACCTTAAATAGCTTAACGGGTTTTGCATCTTACGACAAGTTAGGTTGCAGGGGGTATTATTGGTGCTAATATTATTGTGCTAACATTGAGGAGAATGGGGGGGGGGGCGTAAAATCGGCTGTTGGAAGGAGTAAAATTTGGTATTCTATTCGTCAGTCTCACCTTGGTGAGTATTGCTCGCGGAAGAGTATTCTGAAGAGATTTTGTGTTGTTTAGGTTTTCACGAAGTTAGTTGGGAAAATTTATGCAAGGTGTTGTTTTAACTTGAGACAACTAAAGATGTCGAAAACGACGCATCGTACGAAATAAACTTTCTATGTGAAAAGTTAGTTCTAATAAATGGGACATCCGTCACATCTGTCACAACTGGCCACCTCCTAACCACATGGGCGAGGTCAAACTTGTATTTTTAAATGGGAACCCCTATTGCATATTCAGATCATACGCCAAAAAATACAGATCGTTTACTCAAATTATCGTTTTATATGTGTAGTAGATGGCCCTGTAATCCATAAATATCAAGTGCTCCTGTTTTTGCAATTAAGAAGGGACGCATTTGACTCTCTATATTTCGTTTACGATGTAAATATAAACATTTGTGTTCTAATGGTTGACATTGATGTTCAAATGTCATTTGAGTGTTGCAAATGTGATTGTTTAATGTACTGTACAATCAAGTCTGCAACACTCAAATAACCTTTGAACATCAGTATAAACAGTTAGAACACAGAGGTTTACATTTATATCGTAAATGAAATGTACAATCAGTGAGTCCATTCCCACGAGTCTATAATTCATGATTATACAATATGTGATCTAAAGTATCCGGACACAACCAAAAACATACGTTTTTCATATTACGTGCATTGTGCTGCCACCTACTGCCAGGCACTCCATTTCAGAGACTTCAATAGTCATTAGACATCGTCAGAGAGGAGAATGGGGCATTCTGCGGAACTCACGGACTTTGAACATGGTCAGGTGATTAGGTGTCACTTGTGTCATACGTCTGTACGCGAGATTTCCACCCTCCTAAACATCCCTAGGTCCACTGTTTCCGATGTTATAGTGAAGTGGAAACGAGAAGCGACACGTACAGCACAAAAGCGTACAGGCCCACCTCGCCTGTTGACTGCCAGAGACCACCGGCAGTTGAAGAGGGTCGTAATGTGTAATAGGCGGACATCTATCCAGACCATCTCACAGGAATTCCAAACTGCATCAGGATTCACTTCTACGACAGTTAGGCGGTAGGTGAGAAAACTTGGATTTCATGGTCCAGCGGATCCTCATAAGCCACACATCACGCCGGCAAATGCCAAACGACGCCTCGCTTGGTGCAAGGAGCGTAAGCATTGGACGATTGAACAGTGGAAAAACGTTGTGTGGAGTGACGAATCACGGTACACAATGTGGCTATCCGATGGCAGGGTGTGGGTATGGCGTATGCCCGGTGAACGTCATCTGCCAGCGTGTGTAGTGCCAACAGTAAAATTCGGAGGCGGTGGTGATATGGTGTGGTCGTGTTTTTATGGAGGAGCTTGCACCCCTTGTTGTTTTGCGTGGCACTATCACAGCACAGGCCTACACTGATGTTTTAAACACCTTCTTGCTTCCCACTGTTGTAGAGCATTTCGGGGATGGCGATTCCATCTTTCAACACGATCGAGCATCTGTTCATAATGCACGGTCTGTGGAGGAGTGTTTACACGACAATAACATCCCTGTAATGGACTGGCCTGCACAGAGTCCAGACCTGAATCCTATAGAGAGCCTTTGGGATGTTTTGGAACGCTGAATTCGTGCCAGGCCTCACCGACCGACATCAATATCTCTTCTCAGTGCAGCATTCCGTGAAGAATGGACTGCCATTCCCGAAGAAACATTCCAGCACCTGACTGAACGTATGCCTGCCAGAGTGGAAGCTGTCATCAAGGCTAAGGGTGGGCCAACAGCATACTGAATTCCAGCATTACCGATGGAGGGCGCCACGAACTTGTAAGTCATTTTCAGCCAGGTGTCCGTACACTTTTGATCACATAGTGTAGTTCGACGCCATGGAAGCGTTTACGTCTATTGGTCGTCACTTTGAAGTCGTGTTTGTTACATCTGTGGGTGTGGTATGACGTCGCTGGACAAACGTGACTGGTGTAATCGTACGATGTAGCTTATTCCTCCCCGGCACTCTGTGAGAAAACTTGGGTGTACGTCACCTTTTTTTGGTAAGCATTTTCATTTCTTCATTGCGTCTATTTTCCTGACTGGTTGCTTTGTTTACTGGCAGTATAGCTGTCTATATCACACAGGCAGAGTGGTGTCGCATTATTTAGAGGAGGAAGGTAACAGTAGTTTCCAAGTGACCCTCTGACGCATATATTGGCCAGTTACCAGGCGTGCCCGGAAACATCAGGGTTCATAAACCATCACCTAATCCACGAGAATTTCCTAACTTCCAAGTGTGTACTATGCTCCTTCTACACCATGTCAGCTATGAGGGAGTAGTAGAGTTCGTGTGGCGATGAATTACAGTAGTTATGTGTGCCAATGTTTTACCACCCAATGGGGTTGCGGATCCGAATATTATGGCTAATTGCTATGGACAGTATTTAGAATATAGAAAGATTACGGAAATAAATTTAATGATGTAATACTGTAAAATAAGGAAAAAACAAGTTAATGTATTTAAAATGTAGGTATTTAATGCCAATATCGATACAAATGCGACACTGGACACTGGAAACTGCCATTGAAGTAAAGACATTAGAACGTGCCATTTTCCTGCCCATAACATATATTTGAGTGTAAAAAGAACGACAGAAGAAATTCCCTTTACCAGCATTTGGCCAGCAATGGCGTCAAATTCCTGATCACTAAACCTGTTGTTGAAGTCATGGATCAAATTCCAGATTTATCAGTGTGTCTCGTAGAGTGAGGTGGCGCGGTATTCTGAAAGCATTGGCGTGTCCGTGAGGGGAGGTGCCATACATGGTGGCTCCTTTAATGATGTTCCAGAGGAATCGGTCCTGTTCCGGTACATTGTTTCATTCTTCCTCAGCATTTTGTTCCATGCTCGTCCATTGCAACGCTACGTTGCGCATGTAGTGGTCATAAGTATCCCACGACACAATTACGTTCACATTTTATAACAGGTCTATGAAAAGAACAGAAAAGCATCTCTGGTAAGACCTCTTAGAGGATAACAATGTGAGACTCCTACATTGTCTCCATCGCTCACTATATGAATGTAGAAAAGGCGATGGCTGTTTCTTACTTGTATGTTTTTTATGTTGCTCAGTTATTTGTGCTATAACTGAAATTTTCGTAGTCACAGTATGAAGAAAGCAACGAGAGCATCGATTATTTATTTCATATATGATTAATGCGTGTCATATTTACGAGGGGCGTTCAGAAAGTAAGCTCCGATCGGTCGCGAAATGGAAACGACTATGAAAATCCGATAAAGCTTTGCACAGATGTGTTGGGTAGTGTCTCTAGTATAACCCCAGTTAGCATCACGTCGCTCTTCTCATTTCTGAGCTCGCAGTGAGTGCGTAAAGATGTCTAGAAAATAGTGTCTGCCGCCAAGTACGAGGGCCTGGTGAGAAATTTCGCCTGAAGCTATGCAGCTAACATTACATAACTGTCGTGCTGTTTCTTCTTCAAGACAATTCTCAGCCGCATTCTGCAGGGGCAATGAAGATGCTCCTGCATCGTTTTCAAATGGAAATGTGAGATTACCCACAATACAGTCCGCAATTGTCTCCCCCTGAGTTTCATCTCTGGTCACATGAACCGCTGTCTTTGAAGACAACATTTTGACACAGACAACGAGGTGTAGGCCAGCGTGGAGAATTGGCGGAAAGCACTGGCGGCTGCCTTCTATGATGAGGCTATTGAAAAGTTGGTACAACGCTATGACAAAAGTCTAAGTCAGAACGGCGACTACGTAGAGAAGTAGCTGAAAGGTGTAGCTAATTGTTACAAGTAAAACATTTCTGATGTTCACTGTGGTTTCAATTTGGCAATCAATCGGAGCTTACTTTCTGAACAGGCCTCGTATAAGAGAAGGGGATATTTCAGCCAGAAACGTTTGCACGCTGCGCAACTGAAATGTGAGGAGGGCTGCAGATGTACAAGGCGGAAACCGCAAACAGGTCGGTCCTCTCCTCTTCTTGCCCGCTTATGCAAAGAGAAAACGGACCTACTGTCCTGTCTACTAAATTTTTATTTGTATTCGTAATTTAAATATAACGTATCTATCTCACACGTGATATATAATTGTAACCTCATCTGGTTCGTGTTTCTACACAGTTTATCATTCAGGTGTTATGCCAAAAACGCAGCACACTTTCGTCTCCACTGCAATATCCAAATATTTAACTTTCTCTTTACTTCCTACTACCTACAGAAACTTCGATTTAGATAAAATAATTATAATTACTTTCGGTTGTTACTTTAGTGTTTCTTCAAAGCTGTGAATGTGTGTAATTGAAAGGTGTTCTTCGCAGGTATTTAACGAAAAATGCTAGGCTATGAACTTCGGCTTTAGTAATTTACAAATAAAAATAGCCTACAACACGGAAAGTATTAGAAATGCATATTGGGTAATAGAGGTGTTCTCGTGCGTGCTTGTAACAGGAAGAGTAGCATTACAAAGACTACTACAAAATACTGAAGCAAATAATTCAAAAATGTAAGCAGCTTTATTACGAGAAAAAGATAATTACACAAAGAAACAAAATGAAAGCTATGTTGGGTATAGTGAAGACAGAGTCAGGTGGGGGTCAATAAGGAAGAGCAACAGATCAGGTTCAGTAAACAGTGCAGTGGAGTAGCTGAGATGAGTCTTTACAGGTAAATGGAAGTGACACTCACATATCCCAAAGAAGTTGAATCCATCATAAAATCCTTAAAATATAAGTTTTCTAGTAGGTGTGTTTATATGTCAACGAAGTTAATTAAAGAGGGCTCATGCGAGTTGAGTTCTATCTTAAGTTATTTGTGAAATCAATCTCTTATCAGCAGATCATTTCCAGACTGGCTAAAATATGCTGAAGTTAAGCCTCTTTGCAAGAAGGGGTATAAAGAGACACCGCCAAACTATCGACCAGTTTCACCTTTGCCAGCTTTTTCAAGAAGATTTGAAAAGGTCGTGTTCAAGCATCTTCTTAAGCATCTGACTGCAAATAATATGGTATACAAGTCACAGTTTGGGTTACTTAAGCGTTTAATATATGGAAGGCTACTTACATGTACAGTGGGAATGTACTTAATTCATTAGATTACAAATTAGAAGCTACTGGCATTTTCCGTGATCCGTCAGACGCCTTTGATTATGTAAATCTCAGCATTCCCTTAACTAAATTGGAATGTTATGGTGTCACTGGCAGTGCTGAGAAATGTTTCGAGTCTTACTTAATCTTAAGAAAACGAAGGATGTCGTCGCAAAATACCAGTGGAGTAAGCAATCAGTCTTCATCTGATTGGGAATTAATTATATGTGGTTTTCCTCGTGGTTCCTTTTCGGGTCCATTGCTTTTTCTTGTTTACATTAATGACCTCTCGTGTGTTACTTTGCCAGAAGCTGAGTTTGTTTTGTTTGCAGCTGATACAAACATTGCAATAAGTAGCAACTCAAGTACAGATTTAGTAATAGCTGTTAGTCAAATTTTCATTGGCATTAATAATTAGTTTAAAGCTAGTTCACTGTCATTAAACTTTGAAAAGACCCACTATATACAGTTCAGAACATGTAACGGATTTCCTTCCAGGACGTTTATAACATATTAAGACACACAGATCTAAAGGTTGACAGTGTAAAATTTGTGGGATTACAACTTGATAGAAAATTCAGTTGGGAAGGGCATTCCACAGAATTGCTGTAGTACCTAAACATGTCTATATTTGCAATGCGAATGATGTCAGATGTAGGAAATATAAATACAAAAAACTAGCACGCTTGTCTTACTTTCATTCTATTATGTCATATGGGATCATATTCTGGAGTAACTCGTGACATAACTAATGAGGAGGTTTTGAATAGAATTGGGGAGAAAAGGGAGTTTGTGGCACAACTTGACAAGAAGAAGGGACCGGTTGGTATGACATTTTCTGAGGCATGAAGGGATCACAAATTTAGCATTGGAGGGCAGCGTGGAGGGTAAAAATCGTAGAGGGAGACCAAGAGACGAATACACTCAGTAGATTCAGAAGGATGTAGGTTGCAGTAAGTACTGGGAGATGAAGAAGCTTGCACAGGATAGAGTAGCATGGAGAGCTGCATCAAACCAGTCTCAGGACTGAAGACAACAACAACAACTCGTGAAACCGAGCCAAAAGATTCTAGAGTGCAAAAGTGTGTAATAAGACTCATTTGTGGTAGAAATTCAAGAACATCATGTAGAAATATATTTAAGGAACTGGGGATTCTAACTGCTGCTTCTCAGTATGTTTATTCTTTAGTGAAACTTGTTGCAAATAATGTTTCTATTTCCAGCGGATAGCGCAGTACATAGTATCCACGCTAGGAATAAAAACCATTTACATGATGACCTAAAATCACTTACCTTGGTCCAAGAAAAGGGTCCATTATTCGGGAACACACTTTTCCCATAGATTGGCAGCAGCAATTAATATTTTGGTTTCAGATAATGCTCAGTTTAAACAGAATTTGAAAGAATTTTTGATAGGTAAATCCTTCTACTCTATAAATGAATATCTTAACTAGGACTGTTAGGCCAACTTCCGTAAAAACGTGTATGAGATTTCAGTTTTGATAGCACATGGTCACAACAGTCAGATTACCTATTCTGTGTGATAAATTTATTAAGAAGGCATAACTATGTGTCATTATGACAGTGTATTAGTTCTGTAAATATTTTGACAAATGATCAGGGAAGTGTGTTATATTCATATTTTCTATATTTTTTATGTTATTCTTCCTGACATGTTTCACAGCCACGAGCATCATTTCATTTTTGGGTCTATGGAACGAAAACTCAGTTTAATCTAACCTAATCTAAGTGGCGAGGACTATCAGCTGTCGGTTGATGAAGATAAACGCAGACATCAAGGACCATTACCGAGAGGAAGATTCTACTAAGCACGTACGAAGAACGTTGGACGAATAATATCACTTCTTGTATATTCAGCAATTTTTAATTGTTGCATCTCCTCTCGTAACTAGTATCTGGGTCACATGTCTTCGTCCACTTTTGTGCCATGGATCAGAAGTAGTATCCTGTTCTAGCAATGGTCAACGTCCATACTGCTCGGTCAAACTTTTCCTTTCAGATAATCGGCGATTCTCTTTCTCCCTCACCATATGCTGCCTTTCAAGTAGGCTATATCCATCGGTACCAGGAGCCATAAATCTTAAATACAGTAAACACGAGCTATGTCCAGACCGTCTCAATCCGCAATGCCATAGGCGGCGTACAACCGAAGAAACAGTGGTACGGGTTTAATTGCAGCCCACAGCATCAAGTTTCCTAATATGTGCAGTAGTTAGTTGTAAGGGGCAAAGAATGAAGCGTATTTTCGGACTGTCCTCGACTCCAGACAGAATGTTGGTGGGATGTGATTTGATGAATGCGTTTCCAAGGGTTTATGGGGAGTGGTTTAAGGTTGAAACTTCCTGGCAAATTAAAACTGTGTGCCCGACCGAGACTCGAACTCGGGACCTTTGCCTTTCGCGGGCAAGTGCTCCACCAACTGAGCTACCGAAGCACGACTCACGCCCGGTACTCACAGCTTTACTTCTGCCAGTATCTCGTCTCCTACCTTCCAAACCTTATCTTGCAAAAAGCAACCCTCACTCGACAACGCAAACATGACAACACAGGGTGTCCCAAGAGGAATAGACAACATTCAGGCATATGACAGAAACGATCATTTGAAGCGAAAATCTTCATTTGCACGTATGCCCCATTCCGCGACAGAACAGATTTAATGTACATTGTTATTTATTTTCTGTATTATTCAACACAATAGCAGGCTTACAAGTGTGCTCGTCTACAACAGTTAGTAAACTTTACAGTATGATATTTACAAAATATCAAAAGAAAAGTACGTATTTTTATCACATTCACCTATAAGCATTACCGTATACGTCCCATTGCAACTGTTGTACTGTTAACAATAAATGTTCGGGTATCCTACTGACAACCTCAAATCATTCTCGCAATCTTGGGCGAACATGTTATGTTGCTGGTCTGAGTGCCTCTGCACTCACAGGACAGCAGCGTCTATGATGCGAGCAAGCAGTTCATCAAGCGTAGTCACCATTCGTTCGTGCACTTCAGACAAAAATTTAGTGATGTGAGGTCTGGCGATCTTGGTGGCCAGTAAGTTGCACTACAACGACAAACACAGTGATTAGAGTAAGTGCAGTTGAGATGTTCCCTCACACGTTTGGTAAAATGTGGAAGTGCTCCATCATCGTGGAAGTACATTGCAGTCCCTTCACCAAAGGAACATCCTCAAGATATTCAGAAATCAAACTTTCCAAAAAAGCGCAAGTAATTTTGTCCCATCAGACACTTTTCTAAAACGAGTGAGATTCTCGACATGTTACCGATCGTGTCGCACCAAACATTGAACGAAAAACGAACTTGGAAAATGGTTTTCACTGCAGCATGTGGTTTTTCTGTGACTATCTATGATTATTGTGTGTGTTGTTGATTCCATTCCGTGTAAACGTGGCTTCATTAGTGAATAGTATTAACGGAATCAAATGACGATTGTCATTAAATCAATCACAAAATTCTTGTCATGCGGCATTATAACCCATGTGAAGGTCGTGGACATGCTGTATATGAAATGACTACAAGTATCCCGCACGTAATGTTCGCCATACATGTGTCTGAGGGACGCTGATACGGTCAGATTGTCGCTTTGTGCGGGTAGTAGGACTACACTGCACCATTTCGACAATGTGTTGCTGTTCCTGCACAGGTTGTTGAACTACACGTTGAGAAGAAAAATGGGAACTTGGAAGAAAGCCTGTTTCACGCACTGTGCTGGAAACGCTGGCGAACACTCTACGATCAGGAATCGATGTGTCGAAATCGCCGACAGTGTTGTTAGATAACATTAGAAGCACTACTAACCCGGAAATCACGAACATAAACCACACCTGCATTCTCTTCGTAAGTGTTGATGAGTAGCATATTAGCCAACACGTGTTCAAACACAATTAACCGATGCTTCTCTGTGATACACTCTACGCCATTCCGTGAAGGTAACACTACAGGCTGATATACAATTTTTTTTTCTTTTGAGCATATTTTCTTTTACTTCTTTCCTGCTTTTTCTTCATCATACATTGAAGAGGTTATTTCAGAAAAAGTTTTGTAAATTTAATCTTGGTATGATTATGTTTCTGTTTGCATAATGTAGTTGTCAGGAATGTGATAGCCATTTTCAGTTATTCTGATGTTGTATACTTTCTTATTGTGAACACGTTGTTTGAATTCATTACTATAAATCGAAGTAATCAGAATATTTGAAAGCGTTATGTGAAGCGAGGTATTTGAACAACGGAGAATCGTATCGATAGGCCGAAAGAAAAGACATCACCAAAGAGTCGGGAGTGAAAAAAATGCTGCACATTGAGTTCGTGACCGGTGAAAAATACGTGTTTGGACAGCGCTACATTCATGACTTTGGTGTGTACGGCGATTGAAGACCAAGTGAATTTAAGTGACGCGTTGCGCATTTGCCGGAACTGTGTTTTGGCTCATTAAACATAGAACTGTGATATGCAGACCGGTAAACTACGTGCACGCCGTAAAATACTGTTTTCGGTTATAGATGTCACAAATTGTTTAGTGCATACCACGGACTGTGGAACGAAACAGAAAGTATGGTTCACATTTTCGTATTGTATGCGGATACGAACAACTTTAACTGTGACGGTATGATGTGCTGATTGCCGCGTAACTGGAGTGATTGCGTAGACGATTGCGCAGCGCACAGTAGTTACTGTTCTGTTTAAACAACGGACAAATGATTTACGGTACGATGGACCTTATTTGCGTTCGTACTGCGGACGGATATACTGTGAAAGGTGCTACGCCGCGATCGTAAACCATAAATCCTGAAACTGTGGCTAATGTGTGCAACAAGCATTATGACGACAGGTTACGTCACGCGTTAATGGAAAGAAGCGTGTCTTATGTTGGTCGCGTCATGCAAATACCCTAATTGGATTTAATTTTGCAAACATCGAGCGGTCCCATTACATTTTTAACATGCGCCCCCGATCAAGGAGCTCAGCAAGACAACGCCAGTTATTGGATTAAACGCTCAAGGTTTGTGGGCTAACGACCCTGACGTCGACAACTCTCCGACAGTGTCATCTAAGTGGGAACTCTTTTGAAGGAACATTGACTAAGAGACACCGCTATCTTTATTGTCCTAATTAGTGACGTACGAGCTCAGTATACACAAGCAAGAGGAACGTTTAACAGTGATTAATTTTACGTAATTGTAAATTGTCGTATTCCAAGGCTGTTTAGATTTCTTTTCATAATTATAAAAATTTGCAAACTGATTGACTTACTGCATAGTCCGTATTATTGGAAACAATTGCTATTAATACCAACGAGGTTAAAAGTTAAACAGTTTTACTCCCTTTCATTTGCTTCTAATTGACAATGCTTTGTTTATATATTTTGTATTTTGCGTATTTTATTGTTTCGCATTTGATGTCATGCGAATTATTGAGCTCTGTCGATGGAGTGTGCGAACTATGCATTGCAATACTAGGTAGAAACACGTAATGAGTTGATGAGTTTGTTTAGGACAATATTTTATCAATGGTACTCTGTTTGATTTGGGCTAATGGTTGATCATTCGTAATATTACAGTTTTTGAGTTATTGCTTGCATTTGTGAATGTAATATTCATTTCAATTGAAGAAATGTCGAGTATTCCTGGTTCCAGTTAACTTAAAATTTCTGGGCTCGATAAATTTAGGGGAAACGGATTGGGGTATTGTCAGTCCGAGTAATGGAATACGATCGGTTCTAGTTCAGTCGACGTTCGAGGATGTGCTGAGATACAGTTACTTTTTGTGATACACTCTGACATGCTATCGCCACAACTCATAACACACCGTGTACAACCGCGCGCTAGATGGGGTAGTTTAATGGCAGAAAGAAGTTCCAAGCAGACAGGTCGAATGCAGCGAGACAGGCTAGGCTAGAAGAAATCGTCAAAGATGGTGGGTGGGTAAGACACATACGTGCGCGCCCCTAGCTCAAAAACAAATGTACGTTGAATGTGTTCTATCTCGAAACCATTGTGAATAAGGCACATGTCCATATGAAACTTTTTGCTTCAAATGAGCGTTCCTGTCATATCCATGAATATTTACCTTTCCTTATGGAATACACTGTGTATGGACTGGAAAACACCACCATACTGCAGTGTTTCCATTAATGACGCACTGGTTTTAAATCATAAAGAGGAAAAACTGGTAAACAAAAAGAATTGTGTGTGAAATCTAATGGGACTTAACTGCTAAGATCATCAGTCCCTGGCCGGCCGGTGTGGCCGAGCGGTTCTAGGCGCTTCAGTCTGGAACCGCGCGACCTCTACGGTCGCAGGTTCGAATCCTGCCTCGTGCATGGATGTGTGTGATGTCCTTAGGTTAGTTAGGTTTAAGTAGTTCTAAGTTCTAGGGTACTGATGACCTCAGATGTTAAGTCCCATAGTGCTCAGAGCCGTTTGAACCATTTTTTCATTAGTCCCTAAGCTTACACACTACTTAACCTAAAGGACAAACACATACACCCATGCCCGAGGGAGGACTCGAACCTCCGCCGGGACAAAAAGAATTAATAGAAATGTCAAATCATGTATAACACAGAAACTGACAGGGACAAATCACTGAAGACAGAATTTTTAGAATGCTTGAACCCCCATACATGACCTGAGCTTGTAGTAATAAAAGTTGAAGTTTTAAGATTACAGCGATTGAGGGAAAATTAGGTAGGTCGGAGAAAGAGACAAAAACCTTAACCAAATGTCTAACTGCTTGGATATTAATCCAAATAATTTGCTGAAGCTAGATGAAAAAGTCAACAAATTATAAGACTGTACTGCACTGCTGTGCTGCAGAGAATCACGTTTGTCGCAAAACTACCAAAATTAACATTTTACAATACAGTAGCGTACCAGAAAAAGAGCTTCCGTTTTCGCACACTTGTGGTAAAACTGTATGTCATACAGTCTATGTACCTCTGCGCGATGTCGCTAAGTATGCACGACACAGTTTGCGAAAATGTAACATTTAGTAAGTGCCGCTGTATACGACCGGGGATGAGAAACCGGCTTCGTCTCCCTGCTTCTCAGAATCACACTGCAGTAGAACTGCAACAAGAAATGGGAGAAAATATCTCGCACAGCGTCGAGTGACATCTCGTCGGACTGGTACGGGGACGATGAAAGCGAAAGAGCCAGAGACAGCCGTATGTGCTGAGAGGGCAGCAATTAGAAGCCGCCGGCTCTGGGAATGGCACTCCGACCAGCTGCCCGGGGGGCGCCCATTCACTGCCACGCGAGTGCCCGCAAGCGCGACACGCCGCGGCCTGCCAACAAAACGACAACAATACGCGTCAGTCCGACAAGATTCTCGTACGCACTTAATGAGTTACTCGGGCAAGCTGACAAAGTATTCCGCGTGACATGATAAATAACAATGAACGTTTTTTTTACGTGTAGAATAACAACGTAAGACAGGTGCCAAATTAATAGGCGTAATACGTTTGTTAGTGTGACATTAAAAATAACTGCGTGTATTGAGTGTAAATAAATAACAAGCATGTAAGTACCATCCCTTTTTTTGACCTTCTATCGAGAACAGAAATTCATCCACAGTTGCTAAAGTTTTCTGAGCAATCCCACCCTTCATTTTTAATAATTAAGAAATTGACAGCGAATTATAAAATTGCTGCATTTCTGTTGAAGGTTATTTACGTGAATGGGCGTCCAAAAAGTCCATCAACAACGGAAAGCCTGCATAAAGTACACAACCTAGTACTCAAAGATCGGCGTTAAAAAAGTAGTTGATGGTAGAGGCGTATGGGAAGAAAGCCGCAGTACATTTTCCATACAAAACGAATTACGAGAAATCTTCGCACATATTGGATACCGCATTTGCTAGGTCATTACAGAATGCAAACTCTAAAATGGCTCTCTACGCGATATATGGGTCGCTCTAAAAGAACTAAACTGATTTTATGGGCCGATTTCTGACGGTGAATGATACATGGCCCGAGTCGAAAGCTGCTATTAAATTATTAGGTAGATCCGACGCTCCTTACCTAAAACAAAGGATAAAACCGACTTCATCCACTGAAAGGGTTCTGTATGACTTATTCATCTTACTAAGTACGCTGAAAACTTTGAAACAATGATCGGTTAATACTACACTCTTCTTCTGTCCCAACTGATTGCAATATGAGTAAAACGAGGACTGAATTGATAAAGGAAAGAGTTCTCTTCCAGAATTAGAGTCGTTCGGTAAGAGCAAAACGGAAGAATTAGAACATCCCCCCCTGTTCACTCGACTGGCCACCGTCTGATTTACATCTGTTCCACCATATGTATAATATACAGAAACGTGTTACCTTGAAAACTTGAGTCCATTTTCAGAAAATGGAGAAACCGCAACAGTTGTTTGACCAGTAAAGCGGGAAATACGGGTTCGACTCCCAGCCCGGAACAAATTTTCACTGTCGTCATTCCCCTACGCAGCCCGGGTTCCCGGGTTCGATTCCCGGCGGGGTCAGGGATTTTCTCTGCCTCGTGATGGCTGGGTGTTGTGTGATGTCCTTAGGTTAGTTAGGTTTAAGTAGTTCTAAGTTCTAGGGGACTGATGACCACAGATGTTAAGTCCCATAGTGCTCAGAACCATTTGAAACCCTACGCAGCCAATGGTTGTTCGTATTCGGGAATGCGAATACATTTCATGCATATCATAACAGTAGAAGACGCCGCGAGTGTCTGTTTCTTCGAACGTGCATGCATCTGCGAACGAACATTGCAACGTTCTTCTTAACAACACAAGCATTGCAAAATCGTAATATTATATTGTTTACGACCGGGTTCGGAGTAATATAATTCCATCTTCTGGCGTATACCGTAACGTTGGAAATAATGTGTTACGATTATGGATCAGCACCCTTTCGGAACTGAAAATATAATAGCAAACTGATGACTGGGCCTTACTCACTTAAAATGTAAAAGAACTAAGGTTGTGTTGCAGCCTATGTTCTCTGTGGAACAAAAGTACCGCGCCTAATTTGTAAAATATGGAACCTAACAAAATACCAAAGTATTTAATTTAATTGCGATATACACTACTGGCCATTAAAATTGCTACACCACGAAGATGACGTGCTACAGATGCTAAATTTAACCGACAGGAAGAAGATGCTGTGAAATGCCAATGAGTAGCTTTTCAGAGTATTCACACATGGTTGCCGCCGGTGGCGACACCTACAACGTGCTGACATGAGGAAAGTTTCCAACTGATTTCTCATACACAAACAGCAGGTGATATGGAATTGGTGGGTTCAGGAGGGTAATACGGAACGCGGTGCTGGATCCAACGGCCTCGTATCACTAGCAGTCGAGATGACAGACATCTTATCCGCATGGCTGCAACGGATCGTGCAGCCACGTCTCGATCGCTGGGTCAACAGATGGCGACGTTTGCAAGACAACAACCCTCTGCACGAACAGTTCGACGACATTTGCAGCAGCACGGACTATCAGCTCGGAGACCATGGCTGCGGTTACCCTTGACGCTCCATCACAGACAGGAGCGCATGCGATGGTCTACTCAACGACGAACCTGGGTGCACGAATGGCAAAACGTCATTTTTTCAGATAAATCCAGGTTGTGTTTACAGCATCATGATGGTCGCATCCGTGTTTGGCGACATCGCGGTGAACGCACATTGGAAGCGTGTATTCGTCATCGCCATGCTGGCTTATCACCCGGCGTGATGGTATGTGGTGCCATCGGTTACACGTCTCGGTCACCTTTTGTTCGCATTGACGGCAGTTTGAACAGTGGACGTTACATTTCAGATGTGTTCCGACCCGTGGTTCTACCCTTCATTCGATCCCTGCGAAACCCTACATTTCAGCAGGATAATGCAAGACCGCATGTTGCAGATCCTGTACGGGCCTTTCTGGATACAGAAAATGTTCGACTGCTGCCCTGGCCAGCACATTCTCCAGATCTCTCAGCAATTGAAAACGTCTGGTCAATGGTGGCCGAGTAAATGGCTCGTCACAATACGCCAGTCACTACTCTTGATTCTTGATGAACTGTGGTATCGTGTTGAAGCTGCATGGGCAGCTGTACCTGTACACGCCATCCAAGCTCTGTTTGAATCAATGCGCAGGCGTATCAAGGCCGTTATTACGGCCAGTGGTGGTTGTTCTGGGTGCTGACTTCTTAGGATCTATGCACCCAAATTGCGTGAAAATGTAATCAGATGTCAGTTCTAGTATAATATATTTGTCCAATGAATACCCGTTTATCATCTGCATTTCTTCTTGGTGTAGCAATTTTAATGGCCAGTAGCGTACTTCAGGTTACCGCTTAAGCTAGGCATTTTCAATTTTGTGTTAGTTTTGGTGTATTTCCCTTAACTCTAAATTTTACTAATAATCTGATTTTTTCTCAAAACTAGTTAATGTAGTGGTAAGATAGCTTTTTGATTTTATATCTAGATGTACAGGTTCGCTTCCTCCCTACTGTTTCGAGCATCCGCTCTCTTTTATTTGTTTTTGCCGCTCTCGTTCCTAGACCTTCCCCTTCCCGCAGCTACGTGCCACAGTTTGGTTTGGGTTAGATGTGGTGCGCTCTCACTGCGCCTCCCGCCAGCTGTTTACGGTTTTCCTGTTAGTTCGGCCAGACTAACAAGACGGTAATTGCTGTCAACATCCTATGCCAGGCCTTCCGCATATTCCGTGGTCTTTTCCTGTTTTTAATATTCCTTAGGGTTTTGTGATTTTACGGATAGTGGTTTCTAACAGATATTTTTTTTTAAATTTTGGTAACTTATTAGGTTCCTTATGTTCCACAGACAATGTAGGGTGGAAGACAACCATAGTTGTTTTAAGTTTTATCTGAATGATGGAAGGTCATCAGTTTGCTGTTACATATTCTTTTCTGAATGACAGCTTATCCATAATTGTAACATATTTTTTCCATCGCTACAGCGTATACCAAAAGCTGGAATTTTATTATTCCGAAACAGGCCGTAAACAATAAGATATTATTGGTTCAATAACTTTTGCGATTTTCTTAATTTTTTGAAAGTCGGCGTGTACAATAGCAGTTTCCCTACGAAAAGATCGTTTGAGTCCAATGAAAAGAGTGTGGTAGCTTGAGACATATATTTTGAAAATGTCTCGGAACCGCACAATCCGGATGACAGCTACTAAAAAAATTGAATGAACTAGTATTCACCTAAGAAGGTACCACAAACGACAAAATATGCAATTTTGTGCTACTCTAAAAGACGGTCTTGCCCTGTTACTCTGAAAGACTGCGAAATTTTAAGACCCCCTCATATTAGGGGAAACAGAGTGGCGCACCCACACACACAGCCGGCCGGAGTGGGCGTGCGGTTCTGGGCGCTACAGTCTGGAGCCGAGCGACCGCTACGGTCGCAGGTTCGAATCCTGCCTCGGGCATGGATGTGTGTGATGTCCTTAGGTTAGTTAGGTTTATTTAGTTCTAAGTTCTAGGCGACTGATGATCTCAGAAGTTAAATCGCATAGTGCTCAGAGCCATTTGAACACACACACACACACACACACACACACACACACTCACACACACACACGAAAGAACTTCTGAGTCCAAAGAAAGAACTTGTGTGTCTAAAGAACCAACAACTTTTAAATGTTTCTACTCCTGTGAGACATTGTGATTTGATTACATTAGTAAGGTTGGAGGGATTATGTCGTTGACTTTTCGTTCAAATGTTCAACCATTCGAATAAACTTAAAGCTGTATTTAGCGACCAAATCTGTGCTTCAATTGCACTAAAGAAGTCATGCCCAGACTGAACCCTTGATGGTCGAGGCGTAATAGCCATCGTATTTGCAGCGATCGTTTGTTTGTCTCGACAGAATAGTTCCCTCTGCAGTGGGATTGTCAACCACCATTCTTCCTGCAAAGTACCGAATTAATTATGTACAATATGTTATCAAGAAGTGTGCAGACACCTATCAGTGAACATTCATGAGGGATGTGTGGACCCTTCACTTATATGATGGCTTGAACTTTGCTGGGAACGTTTTCATTGAGGTGTCTGAAAGTCTGTGGAGAAATGGGAGCATGTTCTTCATCAATTGGCGACGCCATAGAAGGTTGTGTTGTTCTGACTCATCCTGGTTCAAATGGTTCAAATGGCTCTGAGCGCTATGGGACTTAACATCTATGGTCATCAGTCCTCTAGAACTTAGAACTACTTAAACCTAACTAACCTAAGGACAGCACACAACACCCAGCCATCACGAGGCAGAGAAAATCCCTGACCCCGCCGGGAATCGAACCCGGGAACCCGGGCGTGGGAAGCGAGAACGCTACCGCACGACCACTAGCTGCGGACCGACTCATCCTGAAAGTGTTCTGTTGGGTTCAGATCGGGACTCTGGGCAGGTCAGTCCATTTCAGGAATATAATTGTCCGCGAACCATCGTCTCATAGATCGCACTTTATGAGAGAGTGCATTGTCATGCTGATGGAAACAGTCGTATTGTCCGAAATGTTCGTCTATTGTACGCAATACACAAAGTTGTAAAAGTGTTATATACTTCCGAAATTAGCGTTTTCGTAAACGCAGTAAGGGGACAAAATCCTAAGCGAAAACATCCTCATACCGTAACAACAGCTTATCTGTACTGCACTGTTGGCGCTACGCATATGAGAGGTAACGTTCTCCACGCAATTATCATAACCAAACCGTACCATATGCTCTCCATGAGATGCGGCGTGATTCATGACTTCAAATCAGTCATACACTGTCCAGTGCCATCGCTCTTTACACCCCTGTAGTGTTTCTTAACCTTTTAGCATTAACTATAAAAATGCGTGGCTTATAAAGAACATCTCGAGTGTTGCACTCAATTCTTTTTAACTCCCTGTGTACAGTCATTGTGCTAACTGGATTGCTGGTGCACTATGTGATCATAATTATTCGGACACCTGGCTGAAAATCACTTAAAAGTTCGCGGCGCTCTCCATTGGTAAGGCTGGAATTCAATACCGTGTTGGCCACCGTTGGCTTTGAAACCAGCTTCCACTCTCGCAGGCATACGTTCAATCTGATGCTCTTGGGGAATGGCGGCCGATTCTTCACGGAGTGCTGCTCTGAGGAGAGGTATGGGGTTCTATAAGAATCAGGTCAGGATTCTATGCAGGCCAGTCCATTACAGGGATGTTATTGTCGTGTAACCACTCCGCCAAAGGCCGTGCATTATGAACTGGTGCTCGATCGAGTTGAAAGATGCAATCGCCATCCCCGGATCGCTCTTCGATAGTGGAACGAAAGAAGGTGCTTAAAACATCAATGTAGGCCTGTGCTGTGATAGCGCAATGCAAAACAACAAGGAGTGCAAGCCCCCTCCACGAAAAACACGACCACACCATGACACCACCGTCTCCGACTTTTACTGTTGGCACTACACACGCCGGCAGATGACGTTCATCGGGCATTCGCCATACCCACACCCTGCCATCGGATAGCCACATTGTGTACCGTGATTCGTCACTCAACACAACGTTTTTCCACAGTTCAATCGTCCAATGTTTATGCTCCTTACACCAAGCGAGGCAACGTTTGGCATTTACCGGCGTGATGTGTGGTTTATGAGCAGCCGCTCGACCATGAAGTCGAAGTTTTCTCACCTCCCGCCTAACTGTCACTGTACTTGCAGTGGACCCTGATGCAGTTTGGAACTCCTGTGTGATGGACAGATGTCTGCCCATTACACATTACACATTCAATTGTCGGCGGTCTCTTGTCAGTCAACAGTCGTGGTCGGACTGTACGCTTTTGTGCTGAACGTGTCCCTTCACGTTTGCACTTAACTATCACATCGGAAACAGTGTACCTAGGGAGGTTTATGAGTGTGGAAATCTCGCATATAGACACAAGTGACACCCAATCACTTGATCCCGTATGAGAGCTGAGAGAGTTCTGCGGAGTACCTCATTCTGCTCTTTCACGATGTCTAATGACTACTGAGGTCGCCGATGTGGACTACCTGGCAGTAGGTGGAAGCACCTAATATGATAAACGTATGTTTTTCATCATATAGTGTAGCACTTTGGAACTCGTGAGTGACTCGTTACATTAATTTCATGCGATTTTTTACCAATGTCCACTTCAAAGTTCAACAGTCCCGGTTCGTCAGTACAAGATGGCTGACCGGGTCTTAGTTTAGATGTGGTTGTTCGTTCGCGTTTTCACTTTACAGTCCCATCACGAATATCCGACATAGGTAGCTTTAGAAGCGTTGAAATGTTTGTTATTCAAGTGTCAGCCAGGGACCAGTTCACGTTTAAGGTCATTGAGGTCTCCTGAGCTATCCATTCTGCTGTTACTGCTTCTCAGATGGTAACAAAGTACTCCCTGCCTCCTTTTATACTGGCGGGTCCGCCACTCGTAAGATCTAATGGTCAGTTCTGCATTATGTAGGAGTGTCCGGATACTTTCGATCAGACAGAGTATACTATTCAGTTGGTCACTCAATTCGTTCGCTTTCATTTTAGCCACACATCTTCTTTTGTGCTAATTTTGTCTCACAAATGGAACTCTAATCTAGAGATAAGCTTGATAAAAGACTCACCATTCATGAATCATCTGAATGCGTAGTGACCGATAACCATTAATTTAAGTCCAGTCGAACCACGAATCATCATTTTGAGTCGCAGATATTTTGTAATAGATCCGTAAAACCGCTTTTTCTTTTACCTGAAACGCTGTAGACGCATTATGGCGTAGGTAAATTAGGATGATTCGACAAGGATTTGATCTCAGCTCTATCTCTCGTTTCCTAGGGCGTCGCTTTTTAGTAAACTGTATATGATTTTGCTCTACACTGGCTTTGAATTTTTCGTGGGATTTTGTGTAATGCACGAGATCCTCACACTGTTACGGAAGATGAGAAACCTACGTTTATTAGGAACCGGTTAAACAGTTAATTACAACTAATATGTTACAACTTCCAGTTTCAATCTGTCGATAGTTCCCAGAAACTTATTAATTTCTTAATATGTTCCACACAGGCCATGAAGTACCGTGAAATCAGCCCATTAGTTGATAAACGTGTTGTTGGATACCTTCGCTCCAGCTACTTCCTCAGGTCACTCACAGCTGTCGTGAAACGTAATGTTTGACGACTGTACATGGTGGCAGCCATTCAAGGAATATTTAGGGAATTTGCTTAAAACATTTTATTTCAAAGTCCCCAGTTAGATCTTTACAAGTTTTCTCGCACAGCAACTTCCGCTGTGCCTACGTGACACAAGTTACCCGCTTGTCATAACCGAGGCAGTTCTGTTCAGTTAAACCTGCTGACAAGAAACGTCTTAAGCGCTCTGCTGCAACTGCTCGCAAATTCACGCCATAGCTTTCAGCCAATAGCCTGCGAGAGATACAGGTCACGTGTGTGAACGCTGCAGGATTCTGCAGTGCAGAATATAGTTGCCTCGCTCTATTGTGATCCAGACCTCGAGCAGAACAGACGTCTTGTTTTGGGAGGCAGAGCCTCTGGTTCTGCGTTTCATGACCGGCCACCGACATCAATTAACATCAACCGCCTCCCCTTCCGCTGCCCATTTCAATTAGTTGTTCGACCTTCTAGACTGGCCTAAACCTGGTAACTTCCGACCCTAGGCGCTCCCTTTGTATATCGTACACTTAAATATATTCTCTTTATTTTACCTAATTTCCTGTTATGTCATGTAACTGCAGCCCTGGATGCCCACTTACAAGTCCTGACCGCTAACCACCCTGTACATTGTTGTCATAAGCAGAATCCAACAACCTTCTTCCCTCTCCCTGCTCATGTACACCACACAACCGCACAGAGAAATTTTGTATTCTTCCTTTACTCCTGTATGTGACATTTGTGTGACCCGCGAGAACGTGTTACATCATATGCGTTGGAATGTTCGTCCTGCTTGAGAAATGGATCGACTCTGCACTCGAAAGTGCGCTCCTGTTATTTGTTACTGAGGAAACTAATATGCTGCATCCACGAGTAACTCCCTGCATAGGGGGAGCTGTTAAGGAATCGGCTGTGACGGAAAGTTTCGAATACGTTGCAGGCTCGTGAATGATACCCTGATCGCACGGGACGGACAAAAATATTAACCCAGCGACAAATACATGCTTGAACACAAATTCAGGTACTGTCCAAGGCTGCAGGTTACGCTGTTGTATTTGACCACGAACAGCACCTGTGGGATGTCCTCAATACTTTTCATGTGTCGACCGCAGTCAGAACAAAGTTCTGTGAAGTTGTGAGTGAATTCGAACGTGGGCAATTTGTTGGTGATCGAATGGTGGCTGTTTTTATAACCAAGGTAGTCGAAATGTTTGGTGTTTCAAGAGGCAACGTATCGAAGATGTACACCGCACACAGGGAAAGCGGAAAAACATCATCCGCTAAACCACAACGCAGACGAAAGTGTGTATTGAGTGATCGTGACGAACGTTCATTGAAGAGGATAAACTAAAACTAAACTCCGTCCGACAAGGCCATGAAGGCCCAACGGTACCGACCGGCCACCGTGTCATACTCAGCCCACAGGCGTCACTGGATGCGGATATGGAGGGGCACGTGGTCAGCACACCGCTCTCCCGGCCGTACGTCAGTTTACGAAACCGGAGCCGCTACTTCTCAATCGAGTAGCTCCTCAGTTTGCCTCACAAGGGCTGAGTGCACCCCGCTTGCCAACAGCGCTCGGCAGACCGGATGGTCACCCATCCAACTGCTAGCCCAGCCCAACAGCGTTTAACTTCGGTGATCTGACGGGAACCGGTGTTACCACCGTGGCAAGGCCGTTGGCCCATTTAAGAGGAGAGTGACGAAAAACAAGAGGGCAGTGGCTGTCAAAGTCGCTGCAGAACTGAATGTCGCCTTCACGAACTCTGTCAGTATCAAAACATCACGGAGAGAGAGCTCCATAAGCTGGGAAATGCAAGGCAAGCTGAAATTACAAAACATCTCATCAGTGACGCAAATACCTGTAACAGGAAAATATGGTGCCGAAGCCATAAAACGTGAAATATGGAGCATTGGAGAAAGTCATTTAGTAGGCCGGGTCTTGTCGCACGCTGTTTCTAGCTTCAGCGCGAATCGTGGTGGGGGTCTGGTGATATGGGTAGCCGTATCGTGGTGTACCGTGAACCCCAAGGTTACTCTGCGAGGTCGCCTTACTGCGAAAGGCTATGTGAGCATTTTGTTTGATCAGGTCCCTCCCATGGTACAATGTTTGTTCGCCAATGGTGACAGGGACACTGTTCACACAGCCCGCATCGTCCAGGACTGGTTTAGATAGCACGAGGAGGATGAAGTGCCGTATGTCTCCTGGCCAACACAGTCACCAGATGTCAGTATTATTGGGCCTCCGTGATCTACTTCAGAGTGAAGGCCGCTTGATCACTGTGCATCTCCATTACAGTTAAGCGAGTTTACCCCTACTTTTCAGGAAAAGATGTTAGATTCGCTTCAAAACCAACAGCGACTCTATTTTATCTATTCTGAGGTGAACGAAAGATATTTTGAATGCCGACGGTTTTCCTACACCGAAGTAGGCATAGTAATGTGTTGTGCTTTTGGCGTTTCATTACTTTTGTCCAAACCCTGTATCCGTGCGTGATATGTTACGGAGTATCTCTGAGACGGCGTGTTATAGTGATGGTGATGCTTTTTAAATTACTGAAATTTTAACACAAAGAAGAAATTCACTGCAATAAAAGCTGAATAGCTTGCTCATTGCTGTCTGAAAATGAAATGAATGATGAAAACTTGCTTTTCTATTGGTGAACCTTATCCTGTTAAAATTTTAGTAGGGTCCAGCATAGAACGTATATTGACTTAATAGATACGTAACAGAGTTGTTTTAATAGTCACGTATCATATCGTTCATCCATTACACAAATGGCTTACAAAGCATTGTTGTACCGATTCTTGAATCTTTTTGGATCCTTATCAGGTTGGATTAATAGAGGAGATACATAAGATCCACCGAACAGCGACGCGTTTCGTCACAGCAGTGTTTAGTCGTCACGAGGTTATCGACCAACTCCAATGACAGGTGCTGCCAGGGACATATAGTGCCTCTTTATTACTGCAATTCCCAGAGAAGACTAACGCAAAATAATTAATGTAGAGTAATGAAATGTTGGAAATACATTTGTCTAGGTAACATGTTTAAGTGATAAACATCGCAAACTACAGGTTGATGTACGCGCGAGATAAGCCATTCCAAATGTGAAATGCAGGGACATTATTAACCGGTAAAACAGCCAGAATGTTGAATGCAAGCACGCAGATGTGCATGCATTGTGTTGTACAGGTGCCGGCTGTCACTTTGTGCCATAGAGTTCCGTGCATTTTGATGTCAGTCAATACCGGTACGTTTAGTGCTGTTTGTGGATGACGCTGGACTGTCATCTGATCTTGTCCCATATGTGATCCATTGGAGAGAGCTCTGGTGATTGAGCAGACCAAGGGACACGTCGACACAGTGCAGAACATGTTACGTTACAGCAGCGATATGTGGGAAAGCATTACCCTGTTGGAAAACACCCCCTGGAATGCTGTTCATAACTGGCAGCAAAACAGGTCCAATCACTAGACTGATGTACAGACTTACAGTCAGGGAGCGTGGGATTACGACAGTAGTGCTCCAATTGTCACATGAAATCGCAAACCGCACCATAACTCCAGGTTCAGTGTGTCTAGCACGCAGGCACGTTGGTTGCAGGCCCTCAACTAGCCTGTCTCTAACCAGCACGCGGCTATCATTGGAAACAAAATCAGCTTCCATTAGAAACCACAACAGACCTCCATCTTGCCACCCAAAGAGCTCTAGCTGGACACCGATGAAGTCGCAAATGGCGCAGGTTTGAGGTCAGTGGAATTCACGCTACAGGGCGTCTGGCTCGAAGCTGTCTTTGGAGTAACCGACTTGTAACAGTTCGTTGTGCCACTGTGGTGTCAACTGCTGCTCAAATTGCTGCTGCAGATGCAGTACGATGTGCCAGAGACATACGCCGAACACAGTCTTCCGTCTCGGTAGTGCCTCGTTGCCACCGGAAGCCTCGTCTTCTTGCGACTGTACATTCCCGTGGCAACCTCTGCCAACAGTCATGTTATAGTGGCTACCTTCCTGACAAGTCTTTCTGCAATATCGCAGAAAGAACATCCAGCATCTTGTAGCCCTATCTCGTTCAAAGTCAGTGATAATGATTGGCAACCAATGCTGTACAATCGCAGTAAAGTCATGAGATCTTCAATTGACTCTTTTATTAGAACATGTTACGCGTTTCGGGATTACACCCATCTTCAGACATCACAAACTTCAACTCCTTCCCAACCAAGCAGGCGTACAGCCTTGACAACTCGAAGAAAGTGTCCAATAACATATGACTATAACTGCGACACAATCCGTCTGGAAGCATACCGTATACTGACGCTAAACAAGTCAACTAGCAGCGAGCTCCATCGTTAGGGGGTAATTACACCCTGGTAGATGTCACATGATGAGTATGCAGAGTGTATTATTATTAAAATACATTTGAACGCATGGAGCACATGACCATGCAGCGCCCTCTACCGAGAGCGCTTCGCTGCTAGTTGACTTGTTTAGCGTCAGTATACGCTTTGCTTCAAGACTGCTTGTGTCGCAGTTATAGTCATATGTTACTGCACACTTTCTTTGAGTTGTCAAAGCTGAACGTCTGGTTGGTTAGGAAGGAGTTGAAGTTTGTGATGTCTGAAGATGGGTGTAATCCCGAAACGCGTAACATGTGCTAAAAAATGAGTCAATTGAACATGTCATGACTTTATTGCGATTGTACAGCATTGGTTGCCAATTATTAACATAAAAATGATCGCAGGCCTCAGACGGGATTTTATGTCCTCTATATCAAAGTCAGTGAGGTATTAACAACGGCGTCTTTGTCACCTTAAAAGTATTCTTGACTAACATCAACTTACCACGTCAAATCTCAAAGGAACACGACGCTCGGGACCGATACCTCGCATGTGTTTAAAGCAAACCTGTTTTGCACCCTCATAGTGGCGCTACTAGCGGTAATCGTATGCGATTATCGCGAAATTTGAAAATAAATCAAATTTGAAAATACATCACATTTCAGATGTAGAAACACGCCTACCAACTTTCGTTTATGTCGCACAACTCCTTCTTTGTGTTGCGATTTTTTTTCCGTCAGCTTCTGACTTCATGTCTCGTACGTCTCGTCAAGTGACCACGACGAATCAGAGAAATTAGTGGTAATACGGAGATTTTGCAATAGTCATTCTTTCTACATGCCATTCGTGACTGTAAAATGGTAGGGTAAACAGCACTACCAGAACAACACTCCACGCATACAGCAAGGTGGTAAGCGGAGAACACTAGTAAATGTCAAACCTTTATCGTCGACCAGAGTCATCCTCGATGTAGTTAACGCTAAAGGCGCACCGAGCAAAGCTGTCCGACAATACCCTAGTCGGATGTGACGTCTACTAACGCAGCTTAATGTAGATTGATGGCTAATAACGTCGTCGCTCGCAGAAAAACTTAGCTGCTGCGCGGTTTATCACTAGAGTAGGTTCTTCAGACACAGGAAGTAATGGAGACGTCGGTGGGGGGCCCAGCTGTGCGCATTTACTGTAAATGTCGGAGTGAGGCTGAAGAACCACCGGCTAACGACTCGGCTGCGAGAAATGGGACGCGTGTCTTTTTGCTCGCTCCCGTGTGGATCGGCAACCTGCCTCAACCGCAGGCAGCTGCGTGCGCTGCGTGTGCTAGCGCTGCAAGTGTCGAGGCGGCGGCGGTGACTCCTCAGCGGAGCGAGCCGGCCGCCGCTCCCTCAGACGCGTCGTCTTCACGCCGAGCCGTGCCGTTATCCGGCCCGGCGCCGGTAGCTTACCGTAATCTGCAGCCTCTGCTGCACAGCCGACCTGCGTCACGCTCCTCAACAAGCTCCACGACACCGCCTTACTTTATTACATTCCGTTAAGACGCACGTGCATAGGATCTAACGACTTGACAAAAGCGTACCACAGTGCCAAACGGTGCAACACGATCGAAATTCTGAGAGCAATAGGAGTAAGCCGTAGGGAAACATGGTGACAGAAGTTGTGGGATAGCGATATGCACATAGACAGACGATGGTAGTAGCGCGTACACGAAGTATAAAACGGCAGCGCATTGGCAGAGCTGTTACTTGTACTCAGGTGATTCACGTGAAAAGATTTCCGTACTACGAATGTATCCGTTCGGTCAGTACGGTGAAATTTGGCGTTAATGGGCTGTGGCAGCAGACAACAGGCGCGAGTGCCTTGGCTAACAGCACGCCTGGAGTATCTCTCCTGGGAACGTGACCATATCAGTTCGACCATAGGCGACTGGAAAACCGTGGACTGGTCAGACGAATCCCGATTTCAGATGGTAAGAGCTGCTCATCAGCTGGTAGGGTTAGAGTGTGGTGCAGACCTCACGAAGCCATGGACCCAAGTTGTCAACAAGGCACTGTGCAAGTTGGTGGTGGCTTCACAGTGGTGTGGGCTGTGTTTACATGAAATGCACTGGGTCCTCTGGCCCAAATGAACCGATCGTTGACTGGAAATGTCTACTTTTCAGCCATTCGTGGACCTTATGTACCCAAACAACAATGCGTCATGTCACCGAGCCACATTTGATCGCAATTAGTTTGACGAACATTATGAACAATTCGAGCCAATCATTTGGAGACCCAGATCGCGCATCATGAAACCCATCGAACATTTATGTGGGAGATAATTGAGAGGTCAGTTCGTGCACAACATGCTGCTTCGGAAACGCTTTCGCAAGTATTGACTCCTATAAAGGTAATATCTCCGTAGGAGACTCCCAACTACTCGTAGAATCCACGCCACGACGAGTTGCTGCGCTAAGCGGGGCCAAACGAGGTCCGACACGACAATAACAGCTACTCATTGTATACAATATTTAAGAACCAGGAGGGAATATAAGATTAGAAGACCAAGAACGAAGTGCTCGAATTAAAAAGGGTTTAAGACAGGGATGTAGCTTTCGCCACTACTGTTCAGTCTGTACATCGAAGAAGCAATGATGGAAATAAAAGAAAAGTTGAGGAGTGGGATTAAAATTAAAAGCGAAAGAATATCAGTGATAAAATTCGCTGACGACATTGCTATTCTGATTCAGAGTGCAGAAGAATTTATTGAATGAGATGACCAGCATGTTTACAGAATATGGTTGAGACTAAAAAAAAAAAAAACTGGTTCAAATGGCTCTGAGCACTATGGGACTTAACTGCTGAGGTCATCAGTCCCCTAGAACTTAGAACTACTTAAACCTAACCAACCTAAGGATATCACACCCATCCATGCCCGAGGCTGGTTTCGAACCTGCGACCGTAGCGGTCGCGAGGTTCCAGACTGTAGCGCCTAGAACCGCTTGGCCACTCTGGCCGGCACTAAACAAAATAAAGGCGAAAGTAGTGAGCAGTAGCAGAACTGAGAACAGCGAGATACTCAACATCAGAATTGAGGATCACGAAGTAGAGGAAGTTAACGTATTATTCTAATTATAAATAAAATAACCCATGATGCAAGGAGCAAGGAAGTCATAAAAAGCAGACTAGCACTGGCAAAAAGAGCGCTCCTCGCGAAGAGAAGTCTACTAGTATCAAACTTTAGCCCTAGTTTGAGGACGACATTCCTGAGAAGGTAGGTCTGGAGCACAGCATTGTATGGTAGGGAAATATGGAGTGTGGGAAAACGAGAACATAAGTGAATCGAAGCACTTGAGATGTGGTGCTACAAAAATATGTTGAAAATTAGATCGACTTATAAGGTAAGGAAGGAGGAAATTCTCCGCAGAATCGTCGAGGAAAAGATTATATGGCAAACACTGACAAGAAGAAGGGACAGGACGATAAGGCATATTTTAAGACATCAGGGAATAACTTCAATGGAACTGAGGAAAAATGAGTCCATGAACGTGAACAAATCTTATAACTTCATGAAATGGGAATAACACTTTCAATCCTATTTAGAGAGATTATTTTACTCGCGATCGATTTATGTGTTTCTTTACACCATCTACTAAAGGCAAATATTTTCCCTTATCTGTACGAAATGCGGTATTAAGCTACCAATGGTTACTTTTGAAATTTATAATGCGTTAACTTTATTTGATATCGTAGGAGAGTGGTTGAGAGATTTCTGTTTGTTTACTGGATATAGCCAGTGAGTATGTCACATATACGGTAACACCAATTGCACAATCGTTGATGGCATCGCAGTTTAAAACCTGCCTGCATTTCATCACGTTTGCCAGAAGAGAAAATAAAGAAACTTTCGTCTTGCAAGTCACTGAAAACATTTACATGTTCTCGATTTCCTTTAAAACCTCTCTTTTACACACGATTGTGAAACATACATACAAACATGTATTAACTGGCATCATATAACTGCCTGAAAAAAATCGCAACACGAATAATGAGTTGTGCGACATAAAAGAAAGTTGGCAGGCGTGTTATCAGATTTCGTACCAGTCGCATAAAAGTGGCGCTACTAGTGCTGAATCTGGCGTGAGCGTTAGTTACCGTCGAAATTTGACTTGATAAGTTGATGTTAGTCGCGAATACCTCACTGAGTTTGAACGAGATGGTGTAATAGAGCTACGAGAAGCTGGATGTTCCTTTTGCGATATTGCAGAAAGACTTAGCGGGAATGTAGCCACTGTACATGATCGCCGCCAACGATGGTCATGAGAATGTACAGTCGCAAGAAGACGGGGTTTCGGACGGCAACATGCCACTACTGAGAAGGAAGACCATCGTGTGCGGTGTATGGTTCTGGAGCATCGTACTGCATCTGCAGCAGAAATTTGAGCAACAATTGACACCTCAGTGATACAACGAGCTGTTACAAATCGGGTACTTCAAGGACAGCTCCGAGCCAGATGCTCTGTAGCGTGTATTTGACTGATCCCGTTGCTGCTTCAGTGGTGTCAAGCTATAGCTCGTTGGAGGACTGAGTGGAGGTCTCTTGTGTTTTTTGATGAAAGCCGGTTCTGCTTCGTTGCCAATTATAGCCGTGTGTTGGTTAGGAGGAATTCAGTTGGATGCCTGCAACTATCGCTGCTGCGTGCTGGACGCATTAGACTTATACCTGGAGTTAGGGTTTGGTTTGGGAAATCGTATGACACCAGGCAGTCTCGTGGTTATCCCGTGCACCGTGACTGCAACTCTGTACGTCTGTTTGTTGATTTGACCTGTGTGTTGCCACTCATAAACAGCATTCCAGGGGGCGTTTTTCAACAGTGTAACGTTCAACACATACTGTTGTTATAACCCAACATGCTCTACAGAGTGTTGACAGGTTGCTGTGGCCTGCTGGATCATCAGATGTATCAGCAGTCGAGCACATACTTGACTTCATCGGGTTACAGCTCCAGCGTCATCGAGATACAAAGTTAACCCTCCCTGTATTGACCGTCCAAATGCAACAGAGGGAACTCCATCCCACAAACTGACATGCTGCACTTTGCGTTCAACATTCTGGCGGTTACGCTGTTTATTAACGTACCAGCATTTCACACTTGCATTGGTTGGCTTATCGCGCGCTTACCTGTGACGTTGCTATGTTAATCAATTACATATGTTGCCTACACAAATGTATTTTCGAAATTACATTACTCTACATTAATTATCTTTTGGTGTTGAGTTATTTTTTCCATCAGTGTATATTAAACCTTTCATGTAGCCTTATTGCTACTAGTGCTCTAAACTTAACACAGTTAAATGGTGCTAACATGACATCAGTAGCTCTCACGTAACTATATTCACTGTCTGTCACACGACTTCGCCGCTTTCTTCTCTCTCTTTTTTTTTTTTTTTTTTTTTTTTTTTTAAGAATGGTGGCAACCTTCATAAACTAAACTTCCAATCGAAAACGAGGTACATCACTTACGAGGTACTCAGCTATGACATGTGTAATCAACCAATAAAAGCTAAACTAAATACGAATTTTACACAACAAACTGAGCCGTGGCTGGCTCATGCTATGCACTGGATTATACCTTCGTTGCGATTCTGTGTTTAGTCTCCAGCGGTTATCGCGACTATGCTGTTATCCTTCCGCGGGTGGCAGCAGCGGTGTGTATCGATATTCGCACCTTGGTCTATCTTTGACCTGGTGCTTATAGTTTCCGGCTGGGTCGTGTGCGACGAGTCGGTCGGTTGGCGTGGAGCAGCGAGGAATTCTCCACGGGACGTAGTTTGGCCGGGGCTGCTGGCGGTCTCTACGCTGTGTCTGAGTGTGTGGGGGCTGTTCTCATTGCTACGAGGTCTGTGGCTCACCGACCCTGGACGCGAAAGTTGAGTTTTGATTTAATCTACCAGATAGTCAAGACTGTTCACATTGTGTCGTTTGGTGTTTGTTGTCGGCTGTTGGGATATTCCCGCGAGCAACAACACGGTTTTCATGTTGGAAAATTCTAGCCACCCTACGGTGGAGTTTGACTGTATTTGGTTGTTTGAACTAATGTGTACCAGTGGAATCTTCTGCCTTGTGGCCGTTAACGTTACGTTTACCTGCCCTGGCCGTTGACGTAAATTTCAGGAAGTATAGTTTCCTCATCGTGTTGTTGCTGTCCAGCACGGTGTGTAGTTTGACAGTTCCATGTATGATTGGTTGTGGGCGCCAATATCTTCTACGTTATTCCACTGAATTCCCTGTTGTGCTCTGGTCGGGTGAAGTGGAAGTTATCTTGTCGGTGGGTCCGTTGACTGTTGTTCGGTTGGGTTGTCGTCGGATCGTGAATGGTTGGACCGACTGCCTGTCTCACCTAAGCGAGCGTTAGTGTTTGAATTCCAGGCCAACGCTCGAACATCGGAGCGTGCTTGGGTGTACTGCCTTTTCTGATTTATTCTTGTTGTTTGTACTTGTATGGCTTCTAGCCGATTTCTTTAAAAATTAAGGTTGTTTTGCCGTAAGATTCTTTAGGCCTTCACCTAAGACCTATGGCGTTTTAAAGGTTTTAATGTTGTTGAATTTTAATTGTTGGGCCTTCAGCCGATTTTTAGTTTGTGTTGTTTTGCTCTTAAGACCTTCAGCCTAGTTCAAAGAACTGTTTCACGTAAGGCCTTTGGTATTTTAAAAAAAATTAATGTTTTGGAGTTTTAAGCGTTAGGCCTTCAGCCGATTTGAATTTAACTTGTTTGCTCTTGAAGTGTCTGATTCTTTGGGCCTTCAGCCTAACTAAAGAATTGTTTTAAGATAAGGCTTCACCTTTTACATTTCTGTTTTGGTTGAGTTTTGCCTAATTAAGAACTGCTTTACGTAGGGCCGTTGTTTTTTTAAAAAAAATTAATGTTGTTTAGCCTTAAGTGTTGGGCTTTCAGCCGATTTTGAATTCAAATTGTTTGCTCTAAAAATCTCAGATTCTTTGGGCCTTCAGCCTAAATAAGGTGTAGTAAGATAAGGCTTGCTTTTTAAATTTCTGATTGTGCTTGCGTTTTAAGTTATATGCCTTCAGCCGTTTTTAAATTAAAGTGGCTTTCAGCCGGTAATTAAGTCCCAAAGATTAAAGATGTGTGTTAAAAAAAATTTTGGGCTCTTGTAATGTTTGATCAAATAATGAAGTTGTGTATTATTATTTTGGCCCCTTTCCACAATTTAAACTACCTATCTTGTCCTGTGGGTTTAGCAGGGCGTATCACGGAGGAAGAATCTTAGCGTCAACAACGAAGCCTTTACTTATATTAGAGACAAATAGACTACCATACATTGGTAGGAAAACACTCCAGACAGCCTCTGTCAGAACAGAACGCATGGTGAACCACAACAAACAGACAATAATTTCACTCCGGCGATTACTGGCTATCTGTAGTCTTGCAACCACAGCTGAGCACCACACTAACATGTTTCCGTCATCTTCGCATCTATCCTCGATGGAATGTGAGAGGCGTAGCATACACACGGGTGTCATTGTCCATAACGGCAGCAAGAAAGTGGCAAGCACACAGGCTGCACTCCAGGACATCCATTCAGACGCTGTCCTCTGTACACTGCAGCAAGAAGGGGCAGGTAAACAGCCCGCACTCGTCGCCTGTAGCTCAGCACCGCCCTCCGCACTCAACACTCAGCACTCAGCAGTCGCACCTCTGTGACGCAGTCCGTGTAATCCAGGCTGGCAGACTCAGCGAGACCCTGCACCGGCCTGCAGTACGAACACTATATGGATGCGTGATGTCCGTATGTAGCCTTAGCGACAGATAACATCATCCACACCGTACTCATGGCAAGCCTCTCTGTCATCACAGGCAAAGATATTCCTCGAAAGGCAAAATAAAAAAAAAAAATTCATTTTTCATATGTACATGGAACCAAAGAGTAATTAAAACCTTAACAAGAGATAACCCATGGATAGTGCGTATACTAAGTCATAATTACAATTATGTTCTCCGTATTAATACGTTTATGTCGTAATTATATGCAATTATTATAAATGTCATGTGATGTACATGCACTATCCATTGCTTTTACCTTTTGTTAAGGTTTTTAAAACTTCGTTTGTCACATGCATATGTAAAAAATTGAGTTGTTTTAGTTTCTACATCTACATCCATACTCCGCAAGCCACCTGACGGTGTGTGGCGGAGGGTACCTTGAGTACCTCTATCGGGTCTCCCTTCTATTGGTACGGATCCCACACCGGTGAGCAGTATTCAAGCAGTGGGCGAACAAGTGTACTGTAACCTACTTCCTTTGTTTTCGGATTGCATTTCCATAGGATTCTTCCAATCAATCTGTCTGGCGTCTGCTTTACCGACGATTAATTTTATATGGTCATTCCATTTTAAGTAACTCTTAATACCTACTCCCAGATAATTTATGGAATTAACTGCTTCCAGTTGCTGACCTGCTATATCGTAACTAAATGATAAGGGATCTTTCTTTCTATGTATTCGCAGCACATGACACTTGTCTACATTGAGATTCAATTGCCATTCCCTGCACCAAGCGTCAATTCGTTGCAGATCCTCTTGCATTTCAGTACAATTGTTACAACCTCTCGATATACTACAGCATCATCCGCAAAAAGCCTCAGTGAACTTCCGATGTTATCCACAGGGTCATTTATGTATATTGTGAATAGCAACGGTCCTACGACACTCCCCTGCGGCACACCTGAAATCACTCTTACTTCGGAAGACTTGTCTCCATTAAGAATGACATGCTGCGTCCTGTTATCTAGGAACTCTTCAATCCAATCACACAATTGGTCTGAGAGTCCATATGTTCTTACTTTGTTCATTAAACGACTGTGGGGAACTGTATGAACTTAATGCATGATCAGTTGTAATGTGGCGTAACTATAGATAGTTCTTTGTTGAATCTTTTACAGTTACGACAGGAGATATATTTGCTATATTCAGGGATCTGAAGACGGTGTAAAGTACGAGTAACGGTGAAATCGACTACAGTTATAAGACGAGCTATAAATGCAGCTGGAAGTGTCATTCATACAGCATATAGATATAGTAAGAGCTTTCGTCCCAAGATCTTGATGGGACGATATAAGGTGGTCTGGCATGGCGTCCAAGGAAGCGTCTAAGTTGATCACGGTGAGGGCGAAGAGGACTCGATTCCGTGGGCAGCAGATGCGGCTGGTGAAAACCCCAAAGCCTTTTCTAGCCTCAGCATGGTTGGATGGAGGCGTAAATACCTTCTGCCGGCCGCTGTGGCCGAGCGGCTCTGAGCGCTTCAGTCTGGAACTGCGCGACCGCTGCGGTCGCAGGTTCGAATCCTACGTCGGGCATGGATGTGTGTGTTGTCCTTAGGTTAGGTTTAAGTAGTTCTAAGTTCTAGGGGACTGATGACCTCAAATTTTAAGTCCCATAGCATTCAGAGCCATTTGAATCATTTTTGTACCTAAATACTTTCTACCAGATAGATCCTGGCGTGGCACTGAGTGGACACGTGACGTTGCATGGGAAAGTGATGCGCTGACTGCAGCGCTGTGTTCCCAATATGGAAGCTGCATATTGGCAAGGGTGGTACCACCCGACTTCATGGAGGCTGTGTGGGACTAGAGTGTAAATAGCCCAGTGAGTTGTTGATGTCTGCGGTTTACGAGCAGTCTCCTTGAGAGGTGGCAGCCCAGAATACGTTTCTGTGATGCGTGCAAATGTCTCCCAGGGGATACTCAGCAGTCCAGTCACGTTAATGTGACTACCATCTTTGTTCGCTCTCAACCTACAATAACCAGTCATAGACGTCAGATGGCAGCACAAGCGCTGGAGGCTATATGAAGAACGCCGAAAAACTGTGCAGCCGTTGTCATAACGTGGTAACACAGCGATTTGTCTGATGTCCAGATGGAATTATCATTAGTTTTTGGGACGGAAAATTGTAAACTGTTCGCTTGCCACCGGAGTTAACGTACAGAGTGTATGGGAAAGCGGCGCTATCTAAAATTGGCGCCGAGGTAACTGAATTGCACCACGGGCCATAGATAACAAGCGTCAACGACGGCTCTCGAGATGTGCAAGGGCGAACAGATGTGCAACTGCCGACAATTCTTCCGGGTTGTATGGTCGTGGTCTACGGAACTCTTCTATCCCTGACGTTTCGTCCAAAGCTACGTTGGACATTTCCGGAGGTGCTCCTGGTTGTGCTGTGTCTTGCAGTCAACCCGGAAGAATTCTCGGCAGCTGAAACATCCGGTTGCCTTCATTAGATATGCAACTGTTGAGCACCTGAGCACCCAGATGAACCAAGGGGTCTTGTCAAAGTCTCCTCAACGACAGTTCAGAAACGTTGCCCCATACGTGCACCTGGTTCATGCACCTATGCTGACTGCTGTTCATTGACGTCGAAGGCTGGAAGTTACACGCCAGTACCGCAGCTGGACTTGCATTGAGTGGTGTTTTCAGATGCTCCATTGGACAGAGAGCAAATACCTTGTGACAATCGTTGGAAAGCTCCAGGCCAGCGGAGGGAGAACTATGGTCTGGGGAAAGTTTTCGTTTCATCCAGTGGGTGATCTCGTCTTTCTAGACGACACAGTGGATGAATGCATGATTGCATCTGTCCTTGAGGACCGTGTCCATCCGTACATGCAATTTTTTTCCTCAGCACGATGGCATCTATCAACAGGAAAATGTTCAAAATGGTTCAAATGGCTCTGCGCACTATGGGACTCAACTTCTGAGGTCATTAGTCCCCTAGAACTTAGAACTAGTTAAACCTAACTAACCTAAGGACATCACATACATCCATGCCCGAGGCAGGATTCGAACCTGCGACCGTAGCAGTCACGCGGTTCCGGACTGAGCGCCTAGAACCGCTAGATCACCGCGGCCGGCAGGAAAATGTTCAAATGGCTCTAAGCACTATGGGACTTAACATCTGAACTCATCAGTCCCCTAGAACTTAGAACTACTTAAACCTAACTAACCTGAGGACATCACACACATCCATGCCCGAGGCAGGATTCGAACCTGCGACCGTAGCGGTCACGCGGTTCCAGACTGAATCGCCTAGAACCGCTCGGCCACAACGGCCGTCCAGGAAAATGTAACGTTTCACGCAGCTCACCGTCTTCGTGTGTAGTTTGAAGAGCACCTGGAGGAGTTTACCATAGTCTCTTGGCCACTAACCTCCATGGATTTAAAGTAAATCGAGAATGTATGGGACCACCTTGAACGGGTTATTCACGCCATGTATCCTCATCTGAGAAACCCAGCGAAACTGGCTACGGCAACGGAAATGTGGTGGCACAGTCATATCGAAGACCGGTTGCTGGCTGGAGGAGGCGACACAGAAGCGAAGAGCCGACAGCAGGGGTGGCTGGCTTCGGTGGCCAATGAGAGTGATGTTCAATCAATGGCGACCGCCTGCAACGCACGATGGCGACGACTGACGAGATGACGAATCAAACGGACAGGAAAAGGCCGCCACGTCTGGAGACCTGAAAATGAACGGACGGACGAGTCGCCACTGAGGAAGGGACCCCGTCCCAGGAGGCAGAGACGGGGGTGGGTCCCAGCGTCGCAATGGGTTGTGCTGACATTTCCAGGAATGCGCGGGGACATAGGAAAGCAACCCTCGGCCAGTCTACATAGGGACAGAACAGCTCTGTCACCTCTGAACATAAGGATGGAGTCCCTGGACTGAGCGTGCACATTGGGCACACGAGATAAGGAGACAAGGTGAGGCAAGGGGCCAAGGAAACCTGAGGAATAGGCGACTCAAAGGGGCTGACGAGACTGGCTGCAGGGCTGTCCGCGGAAGTGCCGTTGATGGTATCGGCAGGGCCGATGACAGCAGAGCTGACGAGAGGCCTGCGAAGGCGTCGATAGGGCCGGCTGCGACAGAGCCGGCGTCGACTGGGCCAATGGCGGAGAGGGTCGGCGTCAGGCTACACGCCCAGGGCCCGTAGCGGTGCACCAGTTTGCTCGAGAAGCTGACAGATCTGCTCCTGCTGTCGGGAGTGCTGCACACGAATGTTTTCTAGGTGTTGATGCCAATATTCCACAAACTGTTCAACCATCATGACAATCTAGGACACGTGCAAGAGTCAGTATCGTCGTCAGTTCGTCGATGGGTGCAACAGATGACAACCGAAGTTGTATTATGCTTACGTCGTCTAGTGACAAGTTATGTTTCATTAATTATTCCCACGATATTCCATGTCAGTGGGCGTCGACCCGCTTGCTGTTCCTATACTGAAGACCGATCATCAACAAACTGTGCCCGCATCTCGTGGTCGTGCGGTAGCGTTCTCGCTTCCCACGCCCGGGTTCCCGGGTTCGATTCCCGGCGGGGTCAGGGATTTTCTCTGCCTCGTGATGGCTGGGTGTTGTGTGCTGTCCTTAGGTTTGTTAGGTTTAAGTAGTTCTAAGTTCTAGGGGACTGATGACCATAGATGTTAAGTCCCATAGTGCTCAGAGCCATTTGAACCATTTGAACCAACAAACTGTTTGGAGCTATCTCTTTTCATTTTAAGTTATGTTAAATACAGTAGTTAAAATAGAAAGTGTCACATCAAGAACTCCTTGGCCGATCGTTACCAAGTTCAGTGGTTCCATATCTATGGCAAACATTGATTAAAATTTCATATTTTTTCCGAGCTTACGTTCAGGCTGTTGAGTACAGAATGAAAGCTATTCCTGTTGTTGTTGTTGTTGTTGTTGTTGTGATCTTCAGTCTTGAGACTGGTTTGATGCATCTCTCCATGCTACTCTATCCTGTGCAAGCTTCTTCATCTCCCATTACCTACTGCAGCCTACATCCTTCTGAATCTGCTTAGTGTATTGATCTCTTGGTCTCCCTCTACGATTTTTACCAACCGATCCCTCCTTCTAGTCAAGTTGTGCCACAAACTCCTCTTCTCCCCAATTCTATTCAATACTTCCTCATTAGTTATGTGATCTATCCATCTAATCTTCAGCATTCTTCTGTAGCACCACATTTCGAAAGCTTCTATTCTCTTCTTGTCCAAACTATTGTCCTTAAATAGCTACGCTCCATACAAATACTCTCAAAAAGTCTTCCTGACACTCTAAACTCGTTTTTAACAAATTTCTCTTCTTGAGAAACGCTCTCCTTGCCATGGCCAGTCTACATTTTATGTCCTCTCTACTTCGACCATCATCAGTTACTTTGCTCCCCAAATAGCAAAACTCATCTACAACTGTAAGTGCCTCATTTCCTAATCTACTTCCCTCAGCATCATCAGATTTAATTCGACCACATTCCATTGTCCTCGTTTTGCTTTTGTTGATGTTCATCTTAGATCCTCTTTTCAAGACACTCTCCATTCCATTCAACTGCTCTTCCAAGTCCTCTGTTTCTGACAGAATTACAATGTCATCGGCAAACCTCAAGGTTTTTATTTCTTCGCCCTGAATTTTAATTCCTACTCCAGATTTTTCTCTTGTTTACATTAGTGCTTGCTCAGTATACAGATTGAATAAAATCTGGGATAGGCTAAAACCCTGTCTCACTGCCTTCTCAACCACTGCTTCCATTTCATGCTCCTCGACTCTTATAGCCGCGCGGGGTAGCCAAGCGGTCTGAGGCGTCTTGTCACGGTCCACGCGGCTTCTCCTATCGGAGTTTCGACTTCTCCCTCGGGAATGGGTGTGTGTGTGTGTGTCGTCCTTAGCGTAAATTAGTTTAACTTAGATTAAGTAGTGTGTAAGCTTAGGGACCGATGACCTCAGCAGTTTGGTCCCATAAGATCTTACTACAAAAATCATCTCTTATAACTGCAATCTCGTTTCTGTACAAATTGTAAATAGCCTTTCGTTCCCTGTATTTGACCCCTGCCACATTCAGAATTTGAAAGAGAGTATTCCAGTCAACATTATCAAAAGCTTTCTCTAGTCTAATAATGCTATAAACGTACGTTTGCCCTTCCTTAACGTATCTTCTAAGATAAGTAGTAGGGTCAGTATTGCCTCACTTGTTCCAACATTTCTACAGAATCCAAACTGACCTTCCCCGAGGTCGGAAACTACCAGTTTTTCCATTCGTCTGTAAAGAATTCGTACTAGTTTTTTACAACCGTGACTTATTAAACTGATAGTTCGGTAATTTTCACATCTGTCAGCACCTACCTCCTTTGGGATTGGAATTATTATATTCTTCTTGACGTCTGAGGGTATTTCGCCTGTCTCATATATCTTGCTCTCCAGATGGAAGAGAATTGTCATGGCTGGCTCTCACAAGGCTATCAGTAGTTCTAACGGAATGTTGACTACTCCCGGGGCCTTCTTTCGACGTGGATCTTTCAGTGCTCTGTCAAATTCTTCACGCAGTCTCATATCTCCCATCTCATCTTCAACTACGTCCTCTTTCATATCCATAATGTTGCCCTCAAGTACCTCGGTCTTCTATAGACCCTCTGCATACTCCTTCCACCTTTCTGCTTTCCCTTCTGTGCTTAGGCCTCGTTTTCCATCTCAGCTCTTGAAATTCGTGCAGGTGATTCTCTTTTCTCCAAAGGTCTCTTTCATTTTCCTGTCGGCAGCATCTATCTTACCCCTAGTGTTATAAGGTTCTACATCCTTACATTTAACCATTTTGCAATTCCAGTAGATCCCATTTTTGAGACGTTTGTATTCCTTTTCGCCTTCTTCATTTACTGCACTTTTATATTTTTTCCTTTCATCAGTTATATTCCGTATCTCTAGTGTTAACCAAGGATTTCTAATAGCTTTCGTCTTTTTACCTATTTGTTGCTCTGATGCCTTCACTAGTTCATATTTCAAAGCTACCCATTCTTCCTCTACTGTATTCGTTTCTCGTGTTGTCAATCGTTTCCTAATGCTCCCTCTGAAGCCCTCTGTAACCTGTGGTTCTTTCAGTTTATACAGGTTCCGTCTCCTTAAATTCCTACCTTTTTTTCAGTTTCTTCAGTTTTAATCTACAGTTAACCAATAGATTGTGGTCAAAGTCCACATCTGCCCCTGAAAATGTCTCACAATTTAAAACCTGGTTCCTAAATTTCTGTCTTATCATTATGTAATCAGTCTTAAATCATCCGGTGTCTCCAATTATCTGGATAATTTGTTTTATCTCATGACACATTTCCTCAGTCTCCCCATCATATGCGGAGCTAGTTAGCATATAAACTTGTACTATTGTGGTAGGCGTCAGCTTCGTGTCTGTCTTGGCTACGATAATGCGTTCACTGTGCTGTTCGTAGTAGCTTATCCGCGTTCCTATTTTTTTATTCATTATTAAAGCTAATCTTGAATTACCCCTATTTGATTTTGTATTTATAACCCAGTATTCACCTGACGAGAAGCCTTGTTGCTCCTGCCGGCGAACTTCACTAGTTCCCACTACATCTTTGAACTATCCATTTCGTTTTTTTTAAATTTTCTAATCTACCTGCTCGATTAAGGGATCTGACATATCACGCTCCGATGCCTAGAACGCCAGTTTTGTTTCTCCTGATAACTACGTCACCCTGAGTAGACCGCACATGGAATCCGAATGGGGAAGTATTTCACCTCCGAAGTATTTTACCACGGAGGACGCCATCATCATTTAACCCTCAGTAAAGATGCATGCCCTCGGGAAAAATTACGGCTGTAGTTTCCTCTTGCTTTCAGCCGTTACATCCAATAACATCAGGAAAAAATAGCCATCTTACAACTTTCTCAGTGTCCTGTCCTGTAAAGGATCCAATCCAGAACAGCAATACAGAGGACTAAGGAGCGTAGTGTAGGCAGAGTTTTTAGTAGATCTGTTGCATCTTCTAAGTGTTCTGCCAATAAAACGTGCTCTTCGGTTTGTCTTCCCCACTGCATTACGTATGGGATCCTTCCTACGTAAGTTGTTTGATTTTTAATTGCTAGGTATTTAATCGGATTGACAGCTTTTAAATTTGTGTGATTCATCACGTAACTGAAAATGAACGGATTTCTTATTGTTGAAACGTCCTCTTTGAACAATTTATACAGGACTTTGCTTATACTGACACACAATATTTTTAGCGCAACGCAATCTGACTTTCAATAATCCCTACAAAAGAATGGGCCCTGACTAACATTAAACTATACCTTTCACAAATCACTTACCTCACAAAAATCTTCGCTACTCAAGCTACTGCAATACAGCGAACGCCACTACTGCCAGCTAAATAAAAGATTCAAACTACGGAAGGCACTAACTACTGATAGGCATAGTTAGCAAATGAAAGATTTTAATAGAGAACAAACAATTTATTTACCTTAATAGTCATAATATATATAGCAGTTCATGACAAATTACAAAACTCCGCCATCTCTCTCCCCACATCCACCACTGCTGGCGGCTCACCTCCAACTACGCAACGCCACGCGCTGCTCACAGCCAGCTGCCCAACACTACAATGGCGAGTATTACAACAATGCAAAGCAGCCACAGACCGCACACAGCAAAGCCAGTGATTTTCATACAGAGGCGGCGTTACCAATAAAAAAACCTAAACAGCCTACTTACATTGTGTTCATGTAAATGACGTTACACTTATCCTTACTGAGGGACAATTGCCACTCTTCGTACCATTCAGATATCGCGTCTAAGTCATATTGCAATTGAGTTTGATCTTCTGCTGCCTTTCGTAGATGGTAAATGGCATGAGATCTTAACAATCATATACAACCGTTCGCTCGACTGAAGATCCGCATCCAAAGACTGGGGAGTTGCAGAGGTCACACCAATATTCAAGAAAGGTAGTAGGAGTAATCCACTAAATTACAAGCCCATATCGTTAACGTCGATATGCAGCAAGATTTTAGAACACATATTGTGTTCGAACATTATGAATTACCTCGAAGAAAACGGTGTATTGACACACAGTCAACACGGGTTAGGAAACATCGCTCTTGTGAAACACAACTAGCTCTTTACTCGCACGAAGTGTTGAGTGCTATTCAGAAGGGATTTCAGATCGATTCCGTATTTCTGAATTTCCGGAAGGCTATCGACACTGTTCCACAAGCGGCTTGTAGTGAAAGTGCGTGCTTATGGAATACAGTCTTAGTTATGTGACTGGATTTGTCATTTCCTGTCAGAAAGGTCACAGTTCGTAGTAATTGACGGAAAGTCATCGAGTTAAACAGAAGTGATTTATGGCGATCCCAAAGGTAGTGTTATAGGCACTTTGCTGTTGCTTATCTATATAAACGATTTTGGAGATAATCTGAGCAACCGTCTTCGGTTGTATGCAGATGACGCTGTCGTTTATCGACTAATAAAGTCATCAGAAGATCAAAATAAACTGCAAAACGATTTAGAAAAGATATCTGAATGGTGCGAAAAGTGGCAGTTGCCCCTAAATAACGAAAAGTGTGAGGTCATCCACATGAGTGCTAAAAGGAACTCGTTAAACTTCGGTTACGCGATAAATCAGTCTAATCTAAAAGCCGTAAATTCAACTAAATACCTAGGTATTACAATTACGAACGACTTAAATGTGAAGGAACACACAGAAAACGTTGTGTGGAAGGCTAACTAAAGACTGCGTTTGATTGGCAGGACACTTAGAAAATGTAACAGACCTACTAAGGAGACTGCCTACACTACGCTTGTCCGTCCTCTTTTAGAATACTGCTGCGCGGTGTGGGATCCTTACCAGATAGGACTGACGGAGTACGTCGAAAAAGTTCAAAAAAAGGCAGCACGTTTCGTATCATCGCGAAATGTAGGAGAGAGTATCACAGAAATGATACAGGATTTGGGCTGGAAATCATCAAAAGAAAGGCGTTTCTCGTTGCGACGGAATCTTCTCACGAAATTCCAATCAACAACTTTCTCCTCCGATTGCGAAAATATTTTGTTCATACCGACCTACAAAGGGAGGAACGATAACCACGCTAAAATATGGGAAATCAGAGCTCGTACGGAAATATATAGGTGTTGATTGTTTCCGCGCGCTATACGAGATTGGAATAATAGACAATTGCGAAGGTGTTTCGATGAACCCTCTGCCAGGCACTTGAACGTGATTTGCAGAGTATCCATGTAGATGTAGATGTAGATGTAGATGTAGATGTAGAAACAGTGTAAGAGTGCTGTTCCGATTGTCTCGTAAATCATTTATGTAGATCTGGAACTGCAGTGGGCCTTAGGGAACACAGAGTGGAATCAAAGTTTAATTAACTAATAGCCTTTATGTTGTTGTTGTTGTGGTCTTCAGTCCTGAGACTGGTTTGATGCAGCTCTCCATGCTACTCTATCCTGTGCAAGCTTCTTCATCTCCCAGTACGTACTGCAACCTACATCCTTCTGAATCTGCTTAGTGTATTCATCTCTTGGTCTCCCTCTACGATTTTTACCCTCCACGCTGCCCTCCAATACTAAATTGGTGATCCCTTGATGCCTCAGAACGTGTCCTACCAACCTATCCCTTCTTCTGGTCAAGTTGTGCCACAAACTTCTCTTCTCCCCAATCCTATTCAATACTTCCTAATTAGTTATGTGATCTACCCATCTAATCTTCAGCATTCTTCTGTAGCACCACATTTCGAAAGCTTCTATTCTCTTCTTGTCCAAACTATTTATCGTCCATGTTTCACTTCCATACATGGCTACGCTCCATACACATACTTTCTGAAATGAATTCCTGACACTTAAATCTATACTCGATGTTAACAAATTTCTCTTCTTCAGAAACGCTTTCCTTGCCATTGCCAGTCTACATTTTATATCCTCTCTACTTCGACCATCATCATTTATTTTGCTCCCCAAATAGCAAAACTCCTTTACTACTTAAGTGTCTCATTTCCCAATCTAATTCTCTCAGCATCACCCGACTTAATTCGAATACATTCCATTATACTTGTTTTGCTTTTGTTGATGTTCATCTTATATCCTCCTTTCAAGACGCTGTCCATTCCATTCAACTGCTCTTCCAAGTGCTTTGCTGTCTCTGACAGAATTACAATGTCATCGGCGAACCTCAAAGTTTTTATTTCTTCTCCAAGGATTTTGATACCTACTCCGAATTTTTCTTTTGTTTCCTTTACTGCTTGCTCAATATACAGATTGAATAACATCGGGGAGAGGCTACAACCCTGTCTTACTCCCTTCCCAACAACTGCTTCCCTTTCATGTCCCTCGATTCTTACAACTGCCATCTGGTTTCTGTACAAATTGTAAATAGCCTTTTGCTCCCTGTATTTTACCCCTGCCACCTTTAGAATTTAATAGAGAGTATTCCAGTCAACATTGTGAAAAGCTTTCTCTAAGTCTACAAATGCTAGAAACGTAGGTTTGCCTTTCCTTAATCTTTCTTCTAAGATAAGTCGTAGGGTCAGTATTGTCTCACGTGTTCCAGTATTTCTACGGAATCCAAACTGATCTTCCCCGAGGTCGGCTTCTACTAGTTTTTCCGTTCGCCTGTAAAGAATTTGTGTTAGTATTTTGCAGCTGTGGCTTATTAAACTGATTGTTCGGTAATTTTCACATCTGTCAACACCTGCTTTCTTTGGGATTGGGTATTTCTCCTGTTTCATACATCTCGTTATGACGATAAAAATTGTGATGATGCTTCATGATGTAGCACTTTCTATTTCCGTCGGTCTTCATGACTCTTTCGTGACCTATGTTTATACCAGAGAATTCAAAGGTCAGGTTAATGAGACATGCCATATCTGAGGAATAAGAAAGTTGCGATCATGACTTTTCTGACTGTTGGTGAGAGCTGAAGGTTAACGCAGCTAGAAACGAGCCGCGGGCGGCTCGTGGTCGTTTGCAGGTGTAAGGTTAGTTAGAGGCGGCGAGGTCGCCGCGAATGCGTGGTGAGGCGAGCGCGGGCACAGGGGAGAGCCGGCGAAAACCGGCATCTGGGGCCGGCGCCCGCAATAAAACGAAGCTGCGAAACGGGAACAGGTCTCGATACTGATCTGGGGGCCCGGCGCGGCCCGGCCCGTCCCGGCTTATTCATTACGGCGGCTGCGTGTAATAACACGTGTGCGGCCGCGCTATTAACCGCGCCGCGCCGCTTTCCGCATTGCCAGCCTTATTTACCCGCAATCAGTCACCTCGTCACTACCCTCCCCCTCCACCCGCACGACGCTCGTGTCAGAAAGGGCTTCTTCCCAACATGTGTCAACACCTGGTCACGCCGGTGTCGTTTATATAATCGCTTCTCTCGGGCCCTTGCTGTACGTCAGACAAGGTCACAGGCGGTGTTAATTCGCATTTCCTTCGCGAATCTGTTACCAAACTATTGGTGTTGCAACTGTTTGATATCTACGACTCTGCGCTTCGCAACTGTTGCCATGGCGGTTTAAATAATTCATATTAACTGCCGCGAATATTTATCCAAGGAGATGATAGGGATAATGATGACACACATGAAATTACGGTTTTTGCTATATCCTGTACTCCAACAGTCACCTCTATCCGTGGAAGAATTTTAATCACGTACATTTAAAAACAGTTTTTAGTATGCAGTTAATAAATTGGAATACCGTGACTTTATAAAATTCTTCGTCTGATTTCCCATTTTCAATTTGGTTCAAATGGCTCTGAGCACTATGCGACTTAACTGCTGAGGTCATCAGTCCCCTAGAACTTAAAACTACGTAAACCTAACTAACCTAAGGTCATCACAGACATCCATGCCCGAGGCAGGATTCCAACCTGCGACCTTAGCGGTCGCGCGGTTCCAGACTGGCGCCTAGAACCGCTCGGCCACTCCGGCCGGCCCATTTTCAATTTGCCAGGCAAAATAAAGTCGGTAAATTAAATGAAACTACATGGTTCCAGAGACCTTTTCACGTTTCAAACATCTGTGATGTATATATGCAGACCGAAGCGACGAATGAAAATTTGTACCAAGGTCGGGATTCGAACCCGGGTGTCCTGCTCAATAGGTAGATTAAAAGCACCTATCCCTTGGTTTCAGGCCGGCCGGAGTGGCCGAGCGGGGAACCGCACGACCGCTACGGTCGTAGTTTCGAATCCTGCCTCGGGCATGGATGTGTGTGATGTCCTTAGATTAGTTAGGTTTAAGTAGTTCTAAGTTCTAGGGGACTGATGACCTCTGAGGTTAAGTCCCATAGCGCTCAGAGCAATTTGAACCATTTTTCGACTTTTCGTGATTAAAGGTTTATGAAGCAGCTCATATTAGACAGAACACGGTACAATTTAGAATGAATAATTAACAATGAGAAAGTTTTGTACAAAATTGGAGCTATGCTTGATGATGATTGAACAAGAATCGAACTTAGTGATTAAAATTTTTCTGGGTATTATGCCGCGTCATTGCTGAAAACTAACAACAATAATAATCTAAAACTGACGTTTCGGCCGAATTGCAACGGCCTTCCTCAGGGCACGACTGGTTTTGCATGGGGATAGGTGGTTCTATTTATTACAGACTATCGATGTCTGACGTCACTGTTGTAAAACTTTTAATTGGCCTTCTAATATGATTGGCTAGTCATGACGTAAGGTAAGATGGAAAGAAAGAGGCTATTCGTGGATGTCCATTTCGTCAACGATTGGTAGCTGTCCAACAATCAGCGTTCGGTTTCTGGTCGGCAAGTTTTCCTCCTGTTGTACACGGAAGTGGACTCACAGTTGCTCCACAGCTGTTTGTGAAGGTACGTCCGTGTCCCGTGTTGCTTCTGCCCCGCGACCGCTCGCGGCCCGTTGGACTGGGATGGCCGGCAGCCAGGACGCGGGGAGTTTGTAGCCATCTTCTCTGTTGATGTTTTCAGGCTGTTTAATATTTTCGATCGCCTCCAGTATTTTGTGTTCTCGCATCCACGATTCTTTCGCCAGTACTCGGGCCTCCTGGAACCTGATAGGTTGTCCACAGTCACGGTGGTGTTCTGCTAACGCCGATTTGTTATGTTGTTGTAATCGTACATAGCGTTCGTGTTCAGCTACTCGTAAGCTGACAGGTCTCCCTGTTTCTCCTATGTAGGCAGCTCCGCACTCACACCGTAGTTCGTAAACACCTGCAGTGTTAAGAATGTTGACTACATCCTTGGTGGAACCTATTATTTCGTGGATCCTGTGATTTTAACGAATCCATACTGATTTCTTGTGGCACACAAAGACAAGGGAAGATACTTGTTTCGTGGTTAATGTTCATTAAAAGTCTTCGATTTCCATGTTTCAGTTGAGGCTTTATACTGTGATATAATGAAGCAGTTGCTCCAGATAACCTGCTTCATCCCATGAGATCAGTGGTTTTGAACATCACTTTGTTGTGGCGATAGGTTTATAATTCTGCCAATATGCAGGAATATCGCCTTCGACTAACAGTGAAGCAGATTCTCACAGTATTTAAACTCGACTGCTTCACCATGTCGTGACGGAAAGTCTTGATTTAAAATTATAAACTGTGAACATGGAGATGTAGTTTCTCAATGTGTTTAGACAAATCAAAACGACATACAGACAGCTGATGGTCATCTCTCTGATTCATTACTTTGGATGTGACGTGCGTTCATTGCTTCACGTCAGAGACGAATTGGGTATGAAACTGTGAAATTCTTCGATGAAATCCGATAGTTCATCGATTTCACGTGTTATGTTATGCTCAGTGTTTTCTCAGAAGAAAAAAGTGGTCTTCTAATTTTTTACCAGGCAAAGGCTTAAAAAATAACTGAACTGGCGAATACTAGGTAATTCTTTTGCATCATTCAGTTTAAAAGGGGCATTTACAGAAAAAAGGTGTATATTTCACGAATATTTTGTTAGCACCGGTCGCTTACAATGAAACTGACAGTTTCCCAATTGCTGCAGTGTGGTGTGTATACGTCACAGGACGCTAAAACATCATAAGTATGTTTATTAAACGGTACGCTTGCGGATTGTACTGGAAAAATAGTAGTTCCACTTACTGGCGCAAGGTGAAAATATGCCAGGGTAAGGAAACTGAGACATGTTTGCTGTTTTGACGTCATTATGCTGTTTGTCTATCGGCGACAGGTGTTGATTCACTTTGTGAAGAAACTGTTGTTGTAAAGTGTTCAGAAGGTTGAATATTACTGTACAAAGCGCAATTTTTATTGAGAAGAAAAACCACGCACTGCTGGTAAAATTGTTTTGTCACAACGGTAGCAATAGCACCACTCCATTTCGGGAATATCGCTGACAGAAAGAGCTACGAAGAGGCTCCTTGTCAGCAACGGGCTAAAGGATAAGATCAAGAAATTTGGAGAAACAGATGAATTATGTAGTGCAGTTGGGAGACGGAGGCGGCTCATTCCAGCACATGCCTCAAATTCTGCAGCTAGTTGTGTCAGGGGAATTGTCTTACCCATGGTCAATAGTTGAAAAAATTTTGCGGCGCATTTTACAATGGTATCCCTAAAAGGTTCAGAATGTGCAGCAAAGCAAGCTCCAGAATAGGCAACAACGCCGCGACATTGCCCTTCGCTTTTTTAGACGCATGGAAATGGATGACATGTGGCCGGGGAATATTCTTTGGATGAACGAGGCACATTTTACTCTGCACCATGCAGAGAATCCACAGAACTGTCTCACAGGGGGTCTGCTACGCCAAATGTTGTGCAGGAACATCGACTGCACTCAGATTTTGTTACAGTGTGGTGTTATTTCACAAGCTCCTTCACTGTCGGTCCGTTTTTCTTTGAGGAGTTGACACTTCGCGGGCCTGTTGGGTGTATAGTGTCATCGTATCGTTATAAGGATCTCCTTGTGCAACACATGGTTCCAGTTTTGCAGGAATGTAACTGTGCCATCACTAATATTTTCATGCAAGATGGGGCGATACCACATGTCGTTTGTTAGGTGAAAGATTTGCTTTGAGAAATCTTCGGTAACGACCGCATTATCTCTAGCAATTTCAAGATATGTAACCTTTCAGATCCCATGACCTAAATCCATGTGACTTCTAGTTGTGGGACTACCTGAAAGATCGTATCTACCGAGGATGTGTCCGGTCTCTTCCTGATCTGCAGGGTAGCATACGACGACATAACGGTCTGATTACACCGGGTATGCTGCGAGCAACAGCCAACCATAGCGTGTTACGGATGCAGTATGTTACTGAGCTGGTAGAATATACTGAATACATATTGAAACTTGTGATTACATACTAATAAACGTGTCAGAACCCCATTATTATGATTTTGATCGTCCCTCCCCTTTTCCTGCAATCATACCACCTTCTGACTGCTTACAGCGCCATGTTTTTACCTGGTGGCAGAAAGTGGAATTATTATTTTTTCAGCATAGTTTGTGAGTACGCCAATTAATGAACATACCTACAATGTTTTAGTCCTGCGTACTACAGCATTCGTAGCACTGTCAATTTCATTATCAACACCCTGCACTTGGGGGAACATACACACATTAAAAACTGAAACATACATTACTAATGTTCCACAACAATTCTTACCTTGTATTTTGTTGTGAACCGGCTTTCAGTTTTCTAGACGACCGCCAGAGAGCTTACGACTGAAAAGACAGCCCACACAATATCAACGAGAGATTCTTGCTTTACAGATACTGTTATTTGCAAAAATATGTGACGACTGGAAGATTACGAAACACTTGAATTGCAAACTGTCATCTGACATGGATACAAAACAAGAAGTTCTATTTGTTAATGTACTGGATGTTTTACACTCTAAAGATGTGAATATAAATCTATAAACGTAATGACTGACAGACCTATACATACTGTACTACACGAGTTATACAGGGATTAGTTAACGTCTCTAAACTGTTCACAAACTAATAAACTGCCATAAGCGTATTGAAATACACACAAAGAACTTATGCATGTTGTATTCAAAGATTAAAATTAAATTAAATTAAAAAATCGAAACAACACACCAAGTGTCAGCTGGAGAGATTACCATAGTAGCTGATGAAAAATACGGTGATTGACGAATGTGATTGTGATATGATGAGTAGGAAAGGGGGGGGGGGAGGGGCACAGGGGAAGCAAGGAGACAATGCAGTGTGGGGAGTGGGACATACATAATTTAAAGCTGGCCGGGGTGGCCGAGCGGTTCTAGGCGCTACAGTTTGGAACCGCGCGACTGCTACGGTCGCAGGTTCGAATCCTGCCTCGGGCATGGATGTGTGTGATGTCCTTAGGTTAGTTAGGTTTAAGTAGTTCTAAGTTCTAGGGGACTGATGACCTGAGAAGTTAAGTCCCATAGTGCTCAGAGCCATTTGAACCATCTTGAACCATAATTTAAAACAAAGGTATCATCTTACGGCGAGAACAATGTTGACTGGCTGCTTCTACTGTAGCATGGAATAACTCGGGATTCTATGACTAGTGTTTATTTATAGCTAGAATCTCCTGTAATGTTAGTTTTCTGCTTGTACTTGCTCCGATAAACATCGCATTTCATACCATAACACTGTCATCCATTCTGATGCAGCAAAAGTGCTCAGAAAAAGTGGAATCATTCTTTTCTAGTCTCCGACTTCCCTCATGTTCAGTGTAGTAGCTATATAAAAGTGTACTTGTTCATAACATGGTCTTTCCGATGATAAGACTGGGCATTCGTATCCAAAATCTGGGAAGTGATTACTTTCCCCTTGCGGAAGACACTCTGTGCTGATGAAACGTGATAAGCTGAAACTGGGTGGAGCACCGGCTTTCCGCCGCGATCGGGGCTTCTTGAAGTCGCCGGCCGTTGTTCTCAGTAAACAGGCCTGCAACCAGGTCTCATTCTTCCTGTCAGTTGGCAAGAGTGCTGACCGCCAGCTGCAACATCCGAGTTGAAATCCCGGTGCAACATACACGTTTCATTTTTGTAATTCCATCATATCAGAATCATTTTTAATCTGATGTTGCATAAAATCTACTTTCGATGTTTCAAAAATAATGATCTGTAGACAGATAATTGGGATGGTACGTATCCCAAAAATGTCCTCCTTTTAGGAATGTAATAGAATAGCTGTAAGTTTGGCACAACTGTCAGCCAAAGTAATCTCACAGACATCCGTGTGCTTTCCTGTAGTTCAGTAACGCGCAAAGTGGTCCAGTGATTAAGGCAGGAGAGCTAAAAATCTCTCTCCGGCCCCACAGGTTTACTTTTATCGAGGTCTCACTAAAACGGCTGAGAATACCAGGACTGTCTTTTTGAAAAAGGTGATGATCGGTATTCTTCCGTGTCTTTGTCCTACTGGTGCTCCATCTCCAATGACCTTGTCCTCGATAAGATGTAAAAACGCTGATCTTCCTTTATCCTTCAAAAGTCCGTATGATGTTGAAGACAGTGGGTATTATTTTCTGTAACGGCGAATACTAACAGTCAGTGCGATAATTACAGCGACTGATATCCTTCAATAGATTTGGTGTATAGCATCTGGTGGTTAATTCACAGCATCGGTCCTCCCTGCTTTACTTCAAATTTTCATATTCTACGTTCTTTCCTTCTGTGAATTCGGCGAGTTACCCGTTAAGTTATAAGAATTCAGAAGATTTTCTAACGACCATTCATCACCATATCCATATGACAGGTAAATCTCTCAAAACATGTTCCGATCCATCCATCCATCCATCCACGTTTTCCTGAGCCGCTTCAAGCTTAATCGTCCTTAGGCTGTATGTCAGGGTTAGCTTTGGGCAATGATGGTGTTACATTGGTTGCATGTGTTGACACAACCTTGGCTACAAAATAACAAAGAGTTTAGAGCTGAACATTCCACCGATATCAAGGAAGATTTCACTCACCCCAGTCTCATCATAACGCGATGCCTCAACACTATTAACTTGCTTCCAGCGCAGGGTGCCCCTCTTCATATGGTTATAAGGCGAGTAAAGACATTCTGAAATATATCTACAACTGATAAAACATGTCCGGTGTACTTTTACAGAGGACTAGAGCACGACGCTTGCTGATGTTTTTATTAACTGTTGCGCGCTGGAAGATATACGAGCTTCATCGTTGAGTTAAGTCAGACTCGGACCGCAATTTCACAGTGAGCTCGTGGAATGCTACCGACTGGGGTGACTGCAAATAAATTGTAACGTCAAGTGTTATTACGCCCCATTAATTGCTCCTCGTTATCGAATACGTAACTCTTGGTATCCCTTATAGTAATAGCGATGCACGTTAGCTGAAGTGTAGGTGGGTATCGAAGGGCGGTGGGTTGGTTCGTTTTGCTGAACATGCAGAGCACTCCGCACAGTGATTAGTATAGCGATAACAGAGCTCTCTAGGAAGCTGTTCATCCTCCAGACGACGTCTGTAAATCATTGAAACACACACCATATATTTAAACGAAAACAACTTGCACCCACTGATTATTAAGCGATATTCTCTTAGCGATACTTCAGGCAATTCATATTTTATAATTCGTTTACGAGCCTTTGTGATAAGGGCTGAGTAAAGAAGCTGTCATAAGTGGTTCGAGCGTAAATTACAGAGTACTATAACGAGGTTCCTGTATTTCGTTAACGTCGTTTTTAACGTTGTTTCCTGCAGTCCCGTTTTACTTCATTTATTTTGTCAGAGTGCTACGTACAGCCTCCATCGAAACGAATAGAGACGTAACATTGACTCCGAAACTCAGTATAACCATTCAGTTAGTTTAGCAGAACCTCTGCTGGAATTAACATGTTATTTAGCTTCTCTAACGTCGTAGCATGGAGAAGTGATATACTTTTGGAGAATTTAATTACATACAATAGTGTATGCTGGAGAATCATGACGATCCATATCCCGTGTTTATGTCCACAAAGAAATATCTATGTTTTCTGGATAAGCATGAGGAAACATACCCTGTAATCGACGGGCGGCGTGTCATGCGAACTACCATCCCAAAGAAGCAGTGGTAGTCCTCGTGCAACCGGCGTTCTTGGATAGCGTCCTGTTCAAACATTGCATTTTGAGGTTTCGGAATATTGTGAAATACTGTGGGCTTTATGACATCCCCGATTTAGACGTTTGTCCTCAGTATATAATAACTGAGTTCGTAAGTTGTGTCCACTCCACATAGCAATCGAAAGTACACTTTAAGGGGAGAGAAAAAAAGAAAAGGCGCAACGCAAAGGATTTATCGGAATGGGACGTAAACTGGTAGGCGTTATGTACAGACAAACAAATGATTACAATTTCAGAAAAACTAGATGTTTGATTCAAGAGAGAGAGCTTCAGAACTTGAGCAAATCGACAATGCTTTTATGCAAGGCGTTATTCGGCTTGGCACTGATAGATTTGTCTCATGTCCTCGTGGGGGATACTGTGTCAAAATTTGTCCGACTGGCGGAGCAGATACGGTAAATCACGTCACTTAAGACATGATAACACTTTTACCATGTTCGAGGCACTTGCTAAATAGCGTCTGGTACCAACACGTTATGTTGGTTATGTTGCGGACGTTCAATTGCAGTTATGGTTGCTACGTATGGATATTTTTTCGGAATCTTACAGAATTTTCAGAGGATTTAACTATTGGAAAAAGTAGACGAAAATGCACTGACATAAAAACGAATTACGTCCGAAAAAGTCGATTTTTATCTAAAAAAACTGTTGTCTGCCAAGTAAGAAATTTTCTTCTGGTCCTATTGCTTTGCTCATTTGACTAGTTTGTGAGTATAAAACGCGAACAAAAATATGATTTTAGCTCCTTTGGTGGAGAGCGCGCATCGGCCTTCGTGGAAAATGTAATAGATGAGCATGTCATTGTGTATCGATATGAGCGCATTTGAATGCGGTCAAATCGTGAGTGTCTGACGCATAGGATATTTCACTTCGTGCAAGCGCTGGACTTTTGGCTGCCCCAAGTGCTGCCGGTCCTACGGTACACGGCGAGTACCTCGATTAGAAAGAGATCGACTGCTGTGGTAGTCAATGTGTTGTTGACCGAGGTAGCTATCGACTATCACACGGTGTGCAGGCGGATAAGTGTTTCTCGGAGCAGTAAATTGCTCACAAATGACGGACAACAACAATCTATGTGTAGTCATACCATCCAAGCCTACCTCATCGCTATGTTGTACGGAAATCATAAATCGTTTTACTAACGCACGAAACAGTTAGGAGCGACTTTCAGAGAGCTGCTACTGAAAATATTGCTTTGATAATGAACTGTCAAAAAGAAGAATTTGAAGCATATGAGATGTGTTTCTATAAAGGGATGTTGAAAAGTAGGTCGATAGGAACTGAGTTTGTTCCACTTAGAATTGGCGAAGAAAGGAATATGCAGAAAACAGTAACAACAATTTAGGAAAGGATGATAAAACATTTGATAAGACATCAAGGAATAGCTTTCATAGTACTAGAGGGAGCTGTAGAGGGTAAAAACTGTGGCGGAAGACAGACAAATATATCCGTCAAATAACTGAGGACGTTGAGTGTGTGTGTTAGACTAAGATGAGAAGATTGGCACAAGAGAGGAATTGTCCGACGGCCATATGCAATCAGTCGTATTTAATGCACGGTGGATAGAGCGTCATGACAAGTTAATATTGTTCGCTGGTCGGTGCTTTATTTGGCTATTCACAGACAAGAGAAACTCTTAAAATAATTGATGTTCTAAGTTATTTTATAATTAATATTTACATTATATTATATTAATATGTCAAAGTGTTAAGTCATTGCATCACATTACACTTAAATGCAGTATTCGTTGTTGACTTCTTCGCTTATCTCAGAGACCCCTGTTCGCACGACCCTTGGAATACAAGTAATGTAATGTGTAATAGCGGAAGCACACTGCATGACAAAACAGCGAAGCCCCCGGAAAGGGAGGAGGAAATGAAAAATGAAGCTTCACTGGTCGAGAAGATATGTGACGTCATTTCATTGATTACAAAATCGAGTCAAATTTGCAAAGAACTTGGCCGTACGATCCCACTTATCAGTATGACGTTGCACCTCCTTGGGCGTGGATGTAAACACCGATTCGTTTGGGAAGGGTGTTGTAAAGTCGTTTTAGCCTCTCATTCAGCAGTCCGCAGCTCGTGGTCTCGCGGTCGCGTTCTCGCTTCCCGAGCACGGGGTCTCGGGTTCCGATCCCGGCGGGGTCAAGGATTTTCAACTGCCTTGAGATGAGTGGGTGTTTGTGCTGTCTTCATCATCATTCATCAAAGTGGCTAGATTGGACTGAGCAAAGGTTGGGAATTTGTGCAGGCGCTGGTAACCGCGCAGTTGAGCGCCCAGCAAACGAAACATCATCTCATTCAGCAAGCTGGCTCGCAAGTTTAAATGCGAACATTTTAGACGCCATATTTGTTTACAAAATGTGACAGTGCACATGTGATGTTTTACGACAGTGAAAGGAACCTGTGACCACTGAGGCACTTCATTTTACTTATTTTATGTTTACCATTAGATATACGTTTAATTTTATCAAAAGAAACCCAAAAGCATGTTCTGAAATAGTGTTTTGTTTCTCCACTAGGCAGTGCCACAAGTTCCTCCAAAAATTGTAACACAAAACACACACACACACACACACACACACACACACACAACTGTCATTTTAACAAATGTATATCCACTTGATGATGGAGGTTGAAACCTTTGAAACGCGACGTGGAGATAAATAAACAGTGACTGGCAACAGTAAACTTGTTGTTTCATTTAATGGCTCGGAAGTGTTGTACCTGGTTCTTGATACCTGGATACTGGCACTGGGTCGGAATTGACGTCCGAGCTGGTGACGGGATTACCTCAACAACACCCAAACAGTTTGCAGAAGCACATACTGTGAAAAAATGGCCCTACGATAAATGAGAGGTGACACAGGGGGATATTCGTGATCACTACCCGCCGTGATCTGAAGTCACAGCCGCAGCGTGGTGCCAGAAGTAACACTGGTGTGCCTCTCCAAAACACTGAAGGAATGGGGCCTTTCCGCACGTCGTAACCATAATCGCTGACGACGGTCATTCGTGACAGTGCAGAATCACGGTTCATCACTGGGCACAGTGCGACGCCATTCGTCAGCAGTCCCAGGTTCCTGGTCAAGGAACCATTCCAAACGCAGCCGTTTGATTTGTGGTGTTAATTGTGGTCTGTGAAGAAACGGCAATTCACTAGTCTGACCGCTGCTAGCCACACATAATGTTGCACGGAGTCCGTTACCTTTTCTAGGGTGACAGGCGCAGCTCCCTTTTGGTGTTTAGACGTGGTCCACCGTTACCTTGACGAAGGGTACACCTGCCCTTATAACATTCTTTTATAAAAAGAGAAGAGAATGATGACGATTACGTTGAATCAATGTCTGAACTGTGGAATGGATACAGAACTCGAATTTCCGGCCGCTCATTTTCATGAGCCTCTCTGTTACATTCATGCCAGTGAAAGTCATTTTTCAATATATATTGTTGCACCAGAGATATTTGTGCTGAAACCTTTAAGTGGGCCACCCTGTATAATAGATTCAATCTTTTTCCTCTATCTAAAGTCAGGATAAATTCTTGCATCATCGCTTCCGGACGAGAATCCCTATTACGGTGACTTTATAAAAGGGGCCGTGATAGCAAAGAGGAAAAGAGTAACATTTGTGGTTCGTATTATTGACGTTGGTTCACCTGTGATCTGTTATCGTGGAGAAGGACTAGGCAGGGGAAACAAAATAACCGTGAATTTCTTCGTGGCACCTGAGTAGAAGCACAGTGCGGGTCCGTGGGAGCGACACCGGATACGGCTCCACGGCAGCGGCGGCGCTTCTCCCACGCGTTGGCCAAACCGTAGAAACGTAGAGCCGCGACTGCACTTGCGTTCAGTCAGCCGAAACATACGGCTTAGGCTCAGCAAACAGAGGGCCGCATCGCTGAACCTGGAGTGCTCAGGTGGACGGCGTGACCGGCACACTGGCGATGTTTAGTGGCTGTGCAGTTGTGAACCAACTTACACGCTTAACTAACTGCAGGGGAAAATGAACAAATTAAGCGAAATAGTTTCGTTTAACGTACAGAAAATTGCCTAAATGAGGCTAAACTCAAGGTAATGCGCAAGAAAACAATAACTATTAGATGACAATCAATTTGGTTTTAGGAGAAACAGAAGCACCAAAGAGGCAATGAGCTCGACAATGGAATGAACACTCAAGAAAAATCAACGCACTTTTGTAGGGTTTTTGAACCTGGAAAAATCGTTCGACAATATAAAATGGTGCAAGATGTTCGAAATTTTCAGAAAAATTTGTGTAAACAACGGGAAAGACGGATAATGTACAATATGGACAAGAAACAAGAGGGAACACTATTCATTTAGCGTATGGCGCTACACACATGGTTTACACTCATTACATTACGAAATTATATGATAAAATACACTATAAAGTACATAAATGAATGATACATATTCAGATAAAATATAATACATAAACACAATAAAAAGTAACATCACAGCAGATATTTTGCGTTACATAAGTCTTCAAATTCTAACGTCCAAATTGGCGATCCATTCGAGGCAGAGCGGTGTGGTGTTGAAGAAGTCAGCCCGACTACTCTGGCAGGCTCTTTATTCACAGTCCTGGGCGATGTGCTGTATTGTTTGATTAGGTGCCCCACAGTCACAGCTAGGGCTCGGAAGCTTTCTCCACTTGTGTAGATTGTGTGCACATAGTCCATGTCCTGTTCGGATTCTGTTTAGGAACACTAAGAATTGATGACCAACAACGATGCGCTCGCATTAAAAAGCAGTTTTCCTCACGCGTTGACTTTCTCTATCGAAGAAACAATGGCGGAAATAAGAGATCGGTTCAAGTATGTGATTGAAGTTCAGGGAGAAAGGATATCTGTGATGAGGTTCGCTGATGACATTACTATCCTCAGTGAAAGAATTATTGAAGCTGATGAGTGGAATGAACAGGCTAAGGAGCATAGAATGTCGACTGATAATACGCCGGCTGGCCGTTGTGGTCGAGCGGTTCTAGGTGCTTCAGTCTGGAACCGAACGACCGCTACGGTCGCAGATTCGAATCCTGCCTCGGGCATGGGTGTGTGTGATGTCCTTAGTTTAGTTAGGTTTAAGTAGTTCTAAGTTCTAGGGGACTGATGACCTCAGATGTTAAGTCCCATAGTGCTCAGATCTATTTGAATACACCGAAGAAAGACGGAAGTAATGAGGAGTATCAGGAAAGACATCAACATCAGAATTGGTGGCCAAGAAGTAGACGCTGTCTTCGAAGAAAGAAGCTACATAACGGACGAAACTGGAGGAAATAAAAAAAGCAGGTTAGCACAGGTAATTGGAAATGACTCACTTCCTTACAGTACTGTACTCCGAACTCAGACCTCAGAAATTTCTTCCTCAAAAGGCGATCTGTGTTTGATACTAGTAGACCTGTTTACCCAGGAATCACGGACTGTGGCGAAACGGAAAATGAAAAGACTCGAAACCTTTTTTATGTGCTGTTCAAGGATGCTGAAAATAAGTAGGCTGACGAGAAATGAGGAGGTTCTACGCAGAACCGGCATGGAGAGTAGCACGTGGGAAACGCTGACAAGTTGAGAGGACATGGGTTAAGACTTCAGGTAAAAACTTCCATTGTGCCATAGGGAGCAGTAGAGGGTAAAAATTTTGAAGAAAGATAAGGATTAAAATGTATCAAACAAATAACTGAGGCTGTTGGCTGCACACAGGAGAGTGGTACGTGGTCGAACGCATCAAACCAGTCAGAAGACTGATGACACAGGAAAAAAACCGGGTAGGTTTGAATAGGATTCGCGGAAACTTAATTATGCATATGGATAACTCATTCGTCCCTGGAATCGAGAATATCCATGAGTTTTCGTGTTATCGATGTCGATACAAGCAAGATATACGTATACCCATTCCTGAGAAAAAGAGATCCTAACCGAAGGAAGACTGTCGGACAGCAATAAAAATACTTTTTTCGTGTGGTGTAATTACAAATTAACCATTTTTGGATTTATTCCTTTACTTGCAAAGAAACACGCGCCATTTTTGTACTTCGCTGCTAGCATGGGGCCGCATACTGCTGCGCTGCCCCTTACAGGAAGTATTGTGGCAATGGACAGACTGGTCCCTGTCCGCGTGTATCAGTCGTCTGAATTCCCTACGACACGATTCGCTCTCTGTGTTGCACTCTACGCCTCAACGATGCCATAACATTTCCATATAATCCACAGAAACAGTGTTGGGAGTATGCAGTTATTTAGACTCCTTATTCACTCTAGCCATTTCCGGCTGCTTCTGGCTCATATCTCTATTGTGTATGGGCTGTACTGTACGGTATAAGATTATCGATATATTTTTATATCTTTTTTTCCTTGTAATCTATGGATTAGAGATTTATACTCTAGTCACGTTACGGAGTTCAGCAGATACTTTATGTATATAAATTGCTCAAAAAATCGCATACCACCATTATTACTTACATACACTCCTGGAAATTGAAATAAGAACACCGTGAATTCATTGTCCCAGGAAGGGGAAACTTTATTGACACATTCCTGGGGTCAGATACATCACATGATCACACTGACAGAACCACAGGCACATAGACACAGGCAACAGAGCATGCACAATGTCGGCACTAGTACAGTGTATATCCACCTTTCGCAGCAATGCAGGCTGCTATTCTCCCATGGAGACGATCGTAGAGATGCTGGATGTAGTCCTGTGGAACGGCTTGCCATGCCATTTCCACATGGCTCCTCAGTTGGACCAGCGTTCGTGCTGGACGTGCAGACCGCGTGAGACGACGCTTCATCCAGTCCCAAACATGCTCAATGGGGGACAGATCCGGAGATCTTGCTGGCCAGGGTAGTTGACTTACACCTTCTAGAGCACGTTGGGTGGCACGGGATACATGCGGACGTGCATTGTCCTGTTGGAACAGCAAGTTCCCTTGCCGGTCTAGGAATGGTAGAACGATGGGTTCGATGACGGTTTGAATGTACCGTGCACTATTCAGTGTCCCCTCGACGATCACCAGTGGTGTACGGCCAGTGTAGGAGATCGCTCCCCACACCATGATGCCGGGTGTTGGCCCTGTGTGCCTCGGTCGTATGCAGTCCTGATTGTGGCGCTCACCTGCACGGCGCCAAACACGCATACGACCATCATTGGCACCAAGGCAGAAGCGACTCTCATCGCTGAAGACGACACGTCTCCATTCGTCCCTCCATTCACGCCTGTCGCGACACCACTGGAGGCGGGCTGCACGATGTTGGGGCGTGAGCGGAAGACGGCCTAACGGTGTGCGGGACCGTAGCCCAGCTTCATGGAGACGGTTGCGAATGGTCCTCGCCGATACCCCAGGAGCAACAGTGTCCCTAATTTGCTGGGAAGTGGCGGTGCGGTCCCCTACGGCACTGCGTAGGATCCTACGGTCTTGGCGTGCATCCGTGCGTCGCTGCGGTCCGGTCCCAGGTCGACGGGCACGTGCACCTTCCGCCGACCACTGGCGACAACATCGATGTACTGTGGAGACCTCACGCCCCACGTGTTGAGCAATTCGGCGGTACGTCCACCCGGCCTCCCGCATGCCCACTATACGCCCTCGCTCAAAGTCCGTCAACTGCACATACGGTTCACGTCCACGCTGTCGCGGCATGTTACCAGTGTTAAAGACTGCGATGGAGCTCCGTATGCCACGGCAAACTGGCTGACACTGACGGCGGCGGTGCACAAATGCTGCGCAGCTAGCGCCATTCGACGGCCAACACCGCGGTTCCTGGTGTGTCCGCTGTGCCGTGCGTGTGATCATTGCTTGTACAGCCGTCTCGCAGTGTCCGGAGCAAGTATGGTGGGTCTGACACACCGGTGTCAATGTTTTCTTTTTTCCATTTCCAGGAGTGTAGTTTCTCCCTCTCTTTCTCTGTCTGTCTCTCTCTTTCTCTCTCACTACAGTTTTGATCACAGAAACTCGCTACGTACAGCCGCCTGTCTAAAGAAGGCGGATGTCAAACTTCACTCTCCGTGCATATGATTACAGCAGGTTGTGTCTCAAAACGTGAACGGGACGGTTCCGCTTGTGTACTGTTCAGTTTGACAAGAAACCTCGAAATGTCATTCCAAGTTTAGACCGTGCGCCCATTGTCATTTTACCGCCAGAAGGGGTTGTGTCGTTCGAGCTATCGAGACACACAAAACGTTGGCGATTCGCCCTTAGCGGTTTCCCGTGGGCAACATCACCAGCTGGGGACTGATAGGTATCCCGAGAAAATTGCAAAACTAACGTACGTCGTATATTTGGAGGCGACTGGGAGAGCTATGCCGACACAAAACAGTACGCGATGGCTTAAACTGGTTAACAAAAGAGAAAAAAAAAGGTGAAGAAAAATGGTTACACCACCTGTACCTCTGCGAACATGTATGGACTTAGATTCAAGAGGAGCATGAGACGAAACAAGTTACTTTACTGTGAATAAAAAACAGTAAGCAAAATAAAAGCCGTTAGGAAGTGCATAGCTCGCAGTATCTGTGGAACCAAAATGTGCTGCTAGATCGATTCACCATGTGCATTATAACACTCTTGAATCGTTCTTAGTACCACTGTCAAACAAGATGGTAGTAACGTTACTAGTGAAGCCTGTCCCGCACGTCGACGGCGGCTCTACTGACGTGGAATCGCAATTTTCAGCTGGTCTCAATGACCTCCCTCCATTTTGGAGGGAGGTGTTCACGGCATGGCGTAGTGTGCCCATTCATTATCGCATCGAAAGATGAAGGCTTCACCGAATTGTTGCCTGTAGGTCTGGACAGTATGTTCTGGGATCCTGTCCCCTATTCTTACCGTACGTGATACCAGCTCAAAGCATAGCTGAATTCATGGCAACGTATGTCTGAGACCTGCGTAATTATCGGTCCACGTCCTCATACTTGTACGACAATCATCAAGCGGCAGACAAATCCTACGCTCGTCGGTGCAGACAACCTGATGCTATTGCTCCAGGTTGTATCCCAGGTGCGTCGTTGCCATCCTCCTCCGCGCACCAAGGTGCTGGTGGCTGTCTACTGTTGTTCGTAACGTGCACCTATAGGCCAAAGTCAGACATTCTGAAATAGTTTTCGTAGCCTTTCAGGCTGTTATGCTCAAGTATGAGACTTTTCAGACAGAAAGACCATGTGCAGCAACATGGAAACAAACATTGATGAGCCAAAACAATGTGACCACCTTCTTGATAGCGAGGTGGTCTCTCTTATGATCGGAAGCAAGCAGCGATACTGCGTGGCGGGAATTCGACTTTGGTAGTTTCCCCGAGATATGTATCATAGGCCACACAACTATGATAAACTGCGGGCAGGTGGTTTGTGAGATCGGACCTGGTACAGACAGCGTTTCAGATGTGTTACATGGCGTTCACGTAGGCGAATTCAGTGGTAGTGAAGATATCAACGTGAGGTTACAATCATGCTCCTCAAACCGCTGTAGCACTATTCTGGTCTCGTGACAAGAACAGTTATCCTGCTTGACTGGAAGATGGCCATCGACGTCGGTGAAGGCGTCAAGAGTGAGCGGATACAGATGATGTGCAATAATGTCCAAGAATTTCACAGCTGTCATAGTACCTTAGACCACTACCACAGGTCCCGTAGAAGTCATGGTGAATATCCTCCCCATCGCCCCCCACCACCCCCATCAATCTCCTTCCTTGGTGCAGTACGTGATTTGGACAGCCGTTCGTTTCGATGATCAACGACCTAACATAACGAGAAACGTGATCGTCCGACGTGGTAACAAATGGTTCAAATGGCTCTGAGCACTATGGGACTTAACTTCTGAGGTCATCAGTCCCCTAGAACTTAGAACTACTTAAACCTAACTAACCTAAGGACATCACACACATCCATGCCCGAGGCAGGATTCGAACCTGCGACCGTAGCAGTCGCGCGGTTCCGGACTGAAGCGCCTAGAACCGCTCGGCCACCGCGGCCGGCGACGTGGTAACACTTTTACATTGATACACTGTCCAGTCTCGATAAACCAGTGCTCACTGCAATCGTAAATTACGATTTTGTCGGATCAACATGAGAACACGTAGGGGTCATTTGCTGCAGAGCCCCATATTCAACAGATGTGGTCAAGCGTGTGCTAATATACGCCTCGTGCGTGCACTAGCATCGTACTTTGTCGTCAGACCTGCCTCAAATCCCTGCCCTTCCTGCCTCACAGAGGAAGCAAGCCTCCGATCTCCACGATCTGTGACTAGGAGTGGACGTCCAACACCATGCCGCCTACTCGCGGTTTCATCGCTTTTCAACCACTTACTATCGATGCTCAAGACAGTAGCATCCGAACAGTCAACCAGCTTCATCTTTTCTGAGATGATCGTTACTAGACGTCGGGCTATAACAATGTGCGTACACCGGTGGATATCCCAATCTGCGGCTTGAACTTTCGCTTTAGGATTCCCCACTTATTTCTGTTCCGCTAACCTACGTCCCGTACCGCACCACGTGCCCGTCTGCGGGTGGCATTCAATCCCGCGGAGGGCCGATGGTCGTAATGTTTTGGCTGATTAGTTTATGTCAGAAGCGAAGATCTGGCTGAGCTGAATTAATTACAAACTCATAGACGCAAATGATATGTTTACAGTTTTCATTACAACCAGATTTTTAACTGGGCCTTGTATTTTGAGCGAGATTTGTGAAGAATGCACTTAGACTAAAAAATTGGGCAAAAAAATACAACCGAAATGTATTACAAAGGAAGTACCTCAGTTCGGACGGCTATACCGAGTACAAACGCGTTTACAATACGAATCTGTGGCTGTTCTACTACCCAGCACAGTTATTTATCTATAAAGCTCCGCAGTTGTGTACAAGCGGTGTTCGAAGGATAAGTATCTGAAGACGGGAGAAGCACAGGTCTCTGATGAAATAATACCATGTAACAGACAGTTATGACAAGCAGATCCACGAAAGACACAAATGAGGAATTAATTGGCAAAAAGCTACACGACGTTCCCTGTAAATAATACAATATATTAACAAATCTAGTGCATATCTGTCCGTATTTCCCAAACTGTGCTGTGTTGTGCCACGTTGTTGCTATATTCGTCATAAAGATGAAAATGTGGAATATCAATGAAGTAATTAAAACACAACGAAATGAGACAGTACGCACACTTAACTAGGGCAACACGCGGGCGTGATACATTGTCTTCTGTGTATCTACACTGAAATAGATCCACATCAAAACCAACACTGACCACACTATCAAATGATGCGCCTGGAACATCAATATGCCACGCACATGTTAACATAGATCTACACCTCGCTGCAGAAAGTTACTAGTAGATAACAGAGTGAAGGCGAATGATTAGATACACATAATGTAATGTGACCTGTGGTTTGTCAGTTCTAGAATGTACAAAATCAACAAGACGTTGCAATAGAGTTTGTACTGTCACAAGGCAATATTTGGTTGTTTCTGCTAGAAACATCTGTAACGCAATGTTCTTGTTAGGAAAACATTATTCTATTGGACTGTAATCTTTTTGCCCTAACCATGAATCACAAAGTAATACACCATTCTCACCAACATGTTCGCAAAGCACCTAATTGGAAAAGCTTTACTTCTGCTGTTTGGTCATTTTTCCACTTTTACTCACTTTAGTATAGCTGTTCCATGGACACGTTGTTGCTAGTTTCTCTGCAATGAGTGAACCAAACGCCCCTGCGTTTCCTGCAAACAAATGTAAAGCTTGTTCTCTAATCTACCATCCATCAACACAGCCACATCTATGGTGTAACTGCGTGGCACCATGAACAGATTGTGGGGCACTAACTTTTCATTTTTCACCTCTGTGTGAAAGTTTTGAAGAAGACAATAGCTAAAAAAACAATGCCTGTGATCACTATTCCACACATGTACCTTAACAATTATTTTGTGCAATGAACATGTTAACATCTGCTACAAATGTTTCTGCTCTCCTTTTAATAACATGCTCTGCTTCAATTTCTTCACGTGCCACGAGCGTAGTGATATGTGTGGACTAAACGCTATATTCGTCTTTTAAGCCACTGACAAAATGCAAAGACGCTTTAAAATTGCCCAGGGAAACTGCCCTAGCAGCTTCGAGAGCTCATGTTGAATTTGCCGTCGCGTTGTCGTCCTGGAGAGGGGTCTGTCAGTGTGGAATCGACTGATGTCTTCTTCACAGCCCTCTCTTGTTTCGAACTGGGGTTCCGGCACTTGACTTTACGCCGTAACATACCAGATTCCTGATATTCACGGTACACTCGTGAAATGGTCGTCCCCACTTCATCGCTACCTCAGAGATGCTGTGTCCCGCCGCTCGTGCGCCGATTATAACACCACGGTCAAACTTACTTAAATCTTGATAACCTGCCATTGTAGCAGTAGTAACCGATCTAACAACTGCGCCAGACACTCGTCTTGTATAGGCGTTGCCAATCGCAGTGCCGTATTCTGCCTGTTTATATATTTCTGTATTTGAACACGCATGTCTATACCAGTTTCTTTGGCGTTTTAGTGTACATCCTCATTATTCTGTGTGTTAGTTCGATGTACATTCCCGCGCCGCATGTTGACAACGTTGAGAGAACTAACTGGGTTGAGCAAGTCATTACGTGCACCTTACTGTCGCACACTCCAACGGTCATACTCGTACTGTCTGTACAGCTACGGCGCAATGAGGCTAGGACGCTGACCTTCAGATGCCGGCTAACTCATGTAGTTTTACAGATGAATGACGTTGACACTGTTCGAACAGGTGCAATATCATATTTTAAACCTGTTTCCAGTTGGTTTTAGCCGTTCGAACTGGGGTGCTTCCCTTGTTAGAACTGTGATAAGAATCAGGGGCTGTGATGTTACAAAATAAAAGTGATGTTGTTATTCAACGGAAAATTTGGAATTTGAGATTTCGCTGTTTTATCAATCACTATTGGCGTAAGAATCATGGACTGACCATTGTCATAAAATATTGCATTATGAAATGTGAATAGTTTTTACTTGCAGTTTCGCGTGGCTGGAAGCAGTCACAGTTAGCGTGCTATTGATTAAGAAATTGCATTATCGTCTTTCTAATTACTTCATGATCGTAGGTACGATCATACCCGGTTGTGAAGTTATTGTTATGACAAAACAATTTCCTAAGGGACCAGAAAGTTCTTAAGGGCGCAAAAAACAACTGTAAAATCACACAAAAGGGAAATTCAATATTAGAGCTGATGCAAGAAGACGATAAAATAGTTTTCTTTTTATCAATGTAACACGCACATTGTACTGCTGATCTTGGTGTATAATCTTAGCAAAATGCATAATTAAAATGAAAATAATACTGAGGAGATGATAGGAATGAGCACTGCTAAATGATTCAGTATTCCCAGAACAAATACAGGGTTATTACAAATGATTGAAGCGATTTCACAGCTCTACAATAACTTTATTATTAGAGATATTTTCACAATGCTTTGCACACACATACAAAAACTCAAAAAGTTTTTTAGGCATTCACAAATGTTCGATATGTGCCCCTTTAATGATTCGGCAGACATCAAGCCGATAATCAAGTTCCTCCCACACTCGGCGCAGCATGTCCCCATCAATGAGTAAGAAAGCATCGTTGATGCGAGCTCGCAGTTCTGGCACGTTTCTTAGTAGAGGAGGTTTAAACACTGAATCTTTCACATAACCCCACAGGAAGAAATAGCATGGGAAAAGTCGGGAGAGCGTGGAGGCCATGACATGAATTGCTGATCATGATCTCCACCACGACCGATCCATCCGTTTTCCATCGGGTGTCAGGGCTTGTAGCAATTGTAAACGGTAAGGCTTCTGCTTTAGCCTTTTCCGTAAGATTTTCCAAACCGTCGGCTGTGGTACGTTTAGCTCCCTGCTTGCTTTATTCGTCTACTTCCGCGGGCTACGCGTGAAACTTGCCCGCACGCGTTCAACCGTTTCTTCGCTCACTGCAGGCCGACCCGTTGATTTCCCCTTACAGAGGCATCCAGAAGCTTTAAACTGCGCATATCATCGCCGATTGGAGTAAGCAGTTGGTGGATCTTTGTTGAACTTCGTCCTGAAGTGTCGTTGCACTGTTATGACTGACTGATGTGAGTGCATTTCAAGCACGACATACGCTTTCTCGGCTCCTGTCGCCATTTTGGCGGCAGAAACCTGAAGTGCGGCTTCAGCCGAACAAAACTTCATGAGTTTTTCTACGTATCTGTAGTGTGTCGTGACCATATGTCAATGAATGGAGCTACAGTGAATTTATGAAATCGCTTCAATCATTTGTAATAGCCCTGTATTTATTACAACTAAAACGTTTATCGTACCTTAAGCTTAGTACTACAGTGACGGTAGATTTTTATGTCCGTTTCATGTCCATTGAGCGCTCTTTTATATAATTGTCCTCTTGAGTCGCTCGTGCGTCGTCACGGTAAGTTATAACAGTTCTTTACACTTCACTCAAACTTAGACATAACACGTTTTTATACATTTAGTAAAAATTAGATCAGACTGCCACAAATCTGCGTCCGTCTTACTTAAGGAAACAGTACAAGTCCTTTAGCGCTCAAGGCTTCATTTGTTCTCCAGCGAACAAAATAGTGAAGGATCGCACATCTATCCGTATTTTTCTGTTTATATTGCCGCCCAAAGACGACGAATTACATTATTTAGAAAATTCCACCGTCGCTATGCGACGCCTTATTATACATTAATCATTATTTATAAACAAGTATTTGCCTTCTGGCTGAAAGTATTAACTACTCGTATTTGCTGTTTTAATGAAGTCAAAAATAGCGAATATCACAGGGCCGGCCGCTGTGGCCGAGGGGTTCTAGGAGCTTCAGTCCGGAACCGCGCTGCTGCTACGGTCGCAGGTTCGAATCCTGCCTCGGACATAGATGTGTGCGATAGGTTAGTTAGGTTTAAGTAATTCTAAGTCTAGGGGACTAATGACCTCAGATGTTAAGTCCCATAGTGCTTAGAGCCGTTTTGAAGAAACAGGGCGGCGCCGCGTTTGAACAGTGAAGGTGAAGTTGCCGAAAAGCTGCACCGCTTTTGGCGACCGGGTCGACACAACGGGAAGCGGCAATACGAACAGGTGGAGTGTAGCGGGCAGTGGCCGGTGGCCGGTGGCCGGTGGGTATCGGAACTGGCGATCGCGTATGCAGATGACGCCGGCCGGCTAACTGTGCCCCCGCCTGTTGGCCAACAATGGGCGGAGCAGCCGGCAGGCGCTGCCAAATTACAAGCCGGCCTGTCACCCCGCTGCGACTGGTCCAGCCGCTTCCTGCTCGCCTACCAATTAAACAGGCCGCCGGCAGCTTTGAGCGCGTTTCGCCGCGCCATCCTACAGCACCGCGGCAGCGCGAGCCCCGCACAGTGCCCTACTCGTTCCTCCCACTTCTCTCGCCGTCTCAGCTGGCGTTGTGGTAAGGGTCGCACTCGGCATGAAGCTGCTTCTAATCCCCGTCCGGCCATGCAGTCAGGTTTTTCGTCTACATCTACATCTACATCCATACTCCGCAAGCCACCTGACGGTGTGTGGCGGAGGGTACCTTGAGTACCTCTATCGGTTCTCCCTTCTATTCCAGTCTCGTATTGTTCGTGGAAAGAAGGTTTGTCTGTATGCCTCTGTGTGGGCTCTAATCTCTCTGATTTTAGCCTCATGGTCTCTTCGCGAGATATACGTAGGAGGGAGCAATATACTGCCTGACTCCTCGGTGAAGGTATGTTCTCGAAACTTCAATAAAAGCCCGTACCGAGCTACTGAGCGTCTGTCCTGCAGAGTCTTCCACTGGAGCTTATCTATCATCTCCGTAACGGTTTCGCGTTTACTAAATGATCCTGTAACGAAGCGCACTGCTCTTCTTAGATCTTCTCTTTCTCTTCTATCAACCCCATCTGGTACGGATCCCACACTGCTGAGCAGTATTCAAGCAGTTGGCGAACAAGTGTATTCTAACCTACTTCCTTTGTTTTCGGACTGCATTTCCTTAGGAGTCTTTCAATGAATCTCAGTCTGGCATCTGCTTTACCGACGATCAACTTTATATGATCATTCCATTTTAAATCACTCCTAATGCGTACTCCCAGATAATTTATGGAATTAACTGCTTCCAGTTGCTGACCTGCTATATTGTAGGTAAATGATGTGGGATCTTTCTTTCTATGTATTCGCAGCACATTACACTTGTCTACATTGAGATTCAATTGCCATTCCCTGCACCATGCGTCAATTCGCTGCAGATCCTCCTGCGTTTCAGTACAATTTTCCATTGTTACAACCTCTCGATATACCACAGCATTATCCGCAAAAAGCCTCAGTGAACTTCCGATGTCATCCACAAGGCCATTTACGTATATTGTGAATAGGAACGGTCCTACGACACTCCCCTGCGGCACACCTGAAATCACTCTTACTTCGGAAGACTTCTCTCCATTGAGAATGACATGCTGCGTTCTGTTATCTAGGAACTCTTCAATCCAATCACACAATTGTCTGAGAGTCCATATGCTCTTACTTTGTTCATTAAACGACTGTGGAGAACTGTATCGAACGCCTTGCGGAAGTCAAGAAACACGACATTTACCTGTGAACCCGTGTCTATGGCCCTCTGAGTCTCATGGACGAATAGCGCGAGCTAGGTTTCACACGACCGTCTTTTCCGAAACCCATGCTGATTCCTACAGAGTAGATTTCTAGTCTCCAGAAAAGTCATTATACTCGAACATAATACGTGTTCCAAAATTCTACAACTGATCGACGTTAGAGATATAGGTCTATAGTTCTGCACATCTGTTCGACGTCTCTTCTTGAAAACGGGGATGACCTGTGCCCTTTTCCAATCCTTTGGAACCCTACGCTCTTCTAGAGACCTACGGTACACCGCTGCAAGAAGGGGGGCAAGTTCCTTCCCGTACTCTGTGTAAAATCGAACTAGTATCCCATCAGGTCCAGCGGCCTTTCCTCTTTTGAGCGATTTTAATTGTTTCTCTATCCCTCTGTCGTCTATTTCGATATCTACCATTTTGTCATCTGTGCGAAAATCTAGAGAAGGAACTACAGTGCAGTCTTCCTCTGTGAAACAGCTTTGGGAAAAGACATTTAGTATTTCGGCCTTTAGTCTGTCATCCTCTGTTTCAGTACCATTTTGGTCACAGAGTGTCTGGACATTTTCTTTTGATCCACCTACTGCTTTGACATAAGACCAAAATTTCTTAGGATTTTCTGTCAAGTCAGTGTTTCTTTCGCCATCCATAACAAATCAAGGCTTGTGCTCCGCCTCCAGTGATGTCATCGTTGACAAGACATTAAACCCTAATCTTCCTTCCCATTTCCTTCTTCTTTCCTTCTACTACCATTAAGAATAACGCTTTTCTTACAAAAAAGGGAAAAAAAATTCAAAGCTATAGATGATTATGATGCATCAATCATTGTGTTCAAAAAATGGTTCAAATGGCTCTAAGCACTATGGGACGTAACATCTGAGGTCATCAGTCCCCTAGAATTTAGAACTACTTAAACCTAACTAACCTAAGGACATCACACACATCCATGCTCGAGGCAGAATTCGAACCTGCGACCGTAGCGGTCTCGCGGCTCCAGGCTGTAGCGCCTAGAACCGCTCGGTCACCCCGACTGGCGGAAGCGTGTTAATAGGAACCCTGCTTGGAAATATGAAGGATAAGATCTTCGGTTACAGCACTTGCGTTAATACCAAGGGACTTCTCCCGAAAATTTTGGGTGAAACCGGGAGGAGGGAGAAAGATGTGAGAAACTGATTTTAATTTGTAGCTGAGAAAATCCTGACTCAGTCGAAAATATGTATCCTCGAAATTTTAAATTGAAAACTCTCCAAGAATTAAAAAAAATTCAAGTTGTAGTGCTCCTCTGTGTTTTATATTTTATTATGTATCAGAAAATGTAACTTTTTATTGAAATGCTTCCCAGCGTCGAGTTAAAAACAGTGGTCACCTCTGTGGCTTTTAAATTACTAGCTCCAGATGAAAAGTGTGGTGTCTCAGAGAGTAACTAATTCAAATACAAGTAACTCTTTAAATGTTTTCAAAGAATTTTGAAAAATTTAGGATTCATAAATCTTACGTTCACACTAACTTCAATAAAAATACGTCATTTCCAAACATTAAATTAACGTAGCATGTCGATTTAAAAGCAGCTTTGGCAAACTAATGTTCCAAACGGCTTTCGATAACGACAGGATAAGTCTAGTACCCTTCGTTCCAGAACAAAATAGACTGGTGTCCAAAATTAAAGCAACAGACGGAAATTTTGCAAGGTTGTGTTTATTTTGCCACAAAACAGTATAAACAGGTAAAGTAAAACAATGTAAAGAATACGCGAAGAAAAGAACGTAATCCACTGCAACATGCATAACACTAGACGAAAATGTTCTTCGTTTTTTCCAACTTAACGGATTTGTACGCATATTGTGACATCTGGTTAATGTTCCTAGTATCGGGTGTGACTACCTCTGGCGCCAATACACGCCTGACAACGACGGACTTCCTGTGAATGATGTTATCAATCTCATGTAGAGGCATCAACGCACATTATTCCTGCAGAGTTGCTCACGAGTATTGGGGAGTTGTTGGTGGATGCTGTCGTGGTGCAACCCGACTCCCTAGTGCATCCCAGACTTGCTGTATGGGATCCAAATAGGGAGAGCGAACAGGCCACGCCATGAATGCAATAGCTTCCATTTCCAGAAAAAACTTCAAACACTAGTGGTCTATGAGGTCGAGCATTATCGTCCATCAGTAAGAAGTCTGGGCTCACTGCAACTCGCAACAAACGCACATGAGATCCCAAGATCTCCTCACGGTACCCAGCAGCTAAATCTTGCTGATTAACTCGTACAATTTCATGCAGAGGTGCAGGAAATAGTAGTTTCTTGCTTTAATTTTGAACACCAGTATAGTTGCTACTACAAAGACTGTTCAGTAGTAATGGATGGTCGTCCTTCAGCGCGTCGCGCCGTGCTCAGAGTTCTGGAAGGACAGAATCCTATCTGTCAATCCACATTTTAGCTTTCCGTGGTTTCCCTAAATCGATTAAGACGTATGCTGGTGTGGTTCCTCTCAGAAAGACACGGCCGATTATCTGTCCTGTCTATGTCTTTCTCAAGTTTGAGCTCCACCTCTAAAGGCATCGTCATGGCCCCGATATCTCCGTCTAATCGTTCTCCTTTCCATTTTCCTGAAGTTTCTTGTAGTTCCAACAACTGACCTTTACTCTACAAGGAACAAACAACACGCTCCTTACGCCGGCCTCTTAGTGATATCCGAAACTACCATCTTTCCTTCCCTATTATAAATCTTGTAACAACCCATACTGACACAGTTTCCGACTTATTTGTTCCCGAATGATTCTTGGTCCTAACAATCAAAGGCATTGAAGACGTATAACAAGATGTACCCATTTCTCCGTTGTACACCTCACAAATCTGAAATGTCCGATAGGCAATCACTTCTCAACTGTTGAAAGAGTCAAGGCCAGCTACATCCTTGGCATTAGGACCACTTACTACAGCCACAGTAACCCAACCATTACCATGCTGAGCGGCATCATTGTTCATAAGTGTAAAATTCAATACACATCCACAAAACACTAAAGAGCCATGCAAAATCACTTGTGCATCTACACCTACACAGTTCTCCGTATTAATCACATGAAATTTTTCAGGCTGTCCCACTTCTTTTTGTGGTATTTCTGATACGGAGCTCGTAACATCTTGCTGTGAATTGTTAATGTTCATACCATTTTCCATTACTTTACTTTTTTGCATCACCATTTTCTGGACGTCTTCCAGTAGATCCGGCTTCTCTCCGTATTTTTTGAGTGGTATCTGATGAGCTGCAGTGTTATCCGTATTTACACTGTTATTCTAATCTTTTAGAATTCGGTTTAACGTCTCTATTTGATCACTGTATGTGTCAAATATTGATTTTCCCATACACTTAAACAGCGCACAACTAGGTGTTCCAAGTTCTCCCAATTCACTCGTTTCTGTGATTGTTCTACTGATATTACACAATATGCGGGATATGCTCAGTGACCTGCCTAAACATGTATGTTGCAGATATTAATGTATTTCTCCAGAATGTCTTGCTCATCTTCTTAAGTGCAGTTGAAAGTTAAACCTAATGGGGACTGTTTAAAATGACTGAGAATGTTAGTATAAATTTAGTGTTCTTACTACATTTATTTCTTCCTGAAAACGGACATAAATAATGCTAAACAAGTTATTGTTTGACTACCATAAACAATTAACAGATGATTGAAGACTACACTGGACAAATGTCCCAGGTGGCAAAGACAGTATAACTAGTGGAGTGAGTCAAGTACTCTGGCCCTAAAAATGAGAATAACGCAATCTGAATTGATGTGACACTGAGCAGACTTTGACCGATCAAAGCTATTGTAGTTTCTCTACATATGTGCAGCTGAGAGCAAGAGGCGATTGAGATCTGTACGCCCTGACAATGCCGGAGCAGCAGTACGTTACCATGTTTGCTTCATGTGGCGATGTAACATGCACCTGGAGAGATGTGTGCGGCAGAGGTGAGTCGCTGCCACGAAAGAAATGCAAACATCTCACGGTCTTGCGATCAGGCAGACAGGCATATTACTCTCTACCAAAGCCCTGAAATCACAGTAGATTTCAGTGTGTGATACACCCGTTCGCTGGTCGTACCAAGGACCAATTTGGCTCACTTATACGACAGAGCACTCCGGGATACCAAACGTCAAGACTGGTAAACCAAAAACGAATAAGTGCACCCTCGGCAAATGAGTAGTCCGAGATGTTTGAAGTCACACTGTCGGTACAGTAAGAACTTCACCACAGGATTCCTAATCTAAACTACTCACAAGTGAAGTCAGTCTCAGGACAGGTCGCAAGTACCAACCGCACATGCCAGAGCTTCGATCAGAAGTGCTTACCAGACCAAAGTTCCGCACCCAAGCGCCTCACACCTCTCCAGAAAAAAAAATCCATTTCCCCGCAAAGTGCACGAACGACACTGCCTTCACCCCATCTTGAGCCAATCACACGACTCTAGAGGCGCTAAGTCTCCCCTACCACACGACAGCACAAACTCATGTTGAATCAGGGCAAGAGTTAAGAAATCTGCGTCTCTGGGAAAAAAAAAGAAAAATCGCCAGCTACTGACTTTTTGCAGAGGGGGAAGAGAGGATTTTCTCTGAAGTCCTGTCACTTCCCCTGGCAACAAGCGAACAGATACAATCTTACGGAACTTTATGTAAATCACCTGTGCCTTGGAGCTTGTTAGTCCTAGCTATGAGGTGTAATAAAGTTTCTATCTCCAACCATTTCTCAGACGCCGGATTTTTCTTATACAACCGAGGCAGCCTGGGGGAGTGTCACTGGTCTACTTGCACTCTCGGCAAACACAAAAACTTGTAAATTTTTATTACATGTGGTTCTGCACACAATGCCCGGTTTATGATTCCACTGTGTAGAAGCGTTCCTTTAGGCCATCGCCCCAGCCCAGGCCTTCTGCTGGCGCCACTGCAGGTATTGCGATATTGTTCAGTTGGAGACCTGTCTCGATGAGTGCCTGCAAATGGTTCAAATGGCTCTGAGCACTATGGGACTCAACTGCCGAGGTCATTAGTCCCCTAGAACTTAGAACTAGTTAAACCTAACTAACCTAAGGACATCACAAACATCCATGCCCGAGGCAGGATTCGAACCTGCGACCGTAGCGGTCTTGCGGTTCCAGACTGCAGCGCCTTTAACCGCACGGCCACTTCGGCCGGCGATGAGGGCCTGCCCTGTCTGTCCTGTACAGCTGTGGGTCTGTCTGGCAAGATTTACTAAGGTATGGGCTCGCCGCCATTTGATTTCAACTCCGAACATGCTATTTCCATGAGCAAAGAACCATAAAAATACCTCATGCTTTTAGCGCCCTACCAGGCTCCATCAATGTCTGGTCAGGCCGTTAACTTTCTGTTGTCTCACTCAAGATGTGTCACGTTGTAATAAAATCTTTAATAATTTTCTGTATGCGGAAAATAAGTGAGAGAGTAACTTGTCATCAGCTAGGCATATGTATCTGCCATCTGCTACAGTACTTCAGTTGCAATTCATTTCCTTTCTCCTTTATTCTATGTTGACAAAAACATACACACTCACACACAGGCAGGCCGCTGTGGACGAATGGTTCTGGGCGCTTCAGTATGGAATCGCATACCTGCTACGGTCGCAGGTTCGAATCCTGCCACGGGCATGGATGTGTGTGATGTCCTTAGGTTAGTTAGGTTTAAGTAGTTCTAAGTTCTAGGGGACTGATGACCTCAGATGTTAAGTCCCATAGTGTTTAGAGCCATTTGCACACACACACACACACACACACATATATATATATATATATATATATATATATATATATATATATATATATATATATATATATATACGCACAGATGCATTCACAACTAAGATGACCATCTTCCAGTGTTTCATTGCTTCTGTGGCACTTGATGGACGGCCTGATCTTTCAACAACAGGAACTGTCTACTTAGCCCATTCATACACATTAAGTATCGATTTTGGACACTGACCACGTTCATAGTAATAAGACAGCGATGAACGTCGCAGGGTCTCACAAAATCGATTCACGTCAGTCTCTAATCTTTCTGGACACAAAGGTTTGAAAGTTTCATCATGTGCTGTATCTTCCCAGTAGGTTTATGTATTGCTTTATTCCGATATTTACACTGATCAGATTATTGCACTATACGAGATCTCATTTTACAAAGGAGGCGTATTATGCGTCTACATTACAGTAATATTGTAATAAGGATAAATAATTGTAGTAATAAGGAAAGGAAAGGAAGGAGAAACAGAAGGAGAAAGCGAATTAGCTATGAAGGGTATAACGCAATGAGAAGTGATGATTGACATGGCTGAGCTACTATCATATTCATTTAATTATTTAAATAGACATTTTTGCAGTATCACTGACCTTACTAGGTATACAATTTCCTAGTGGAATGCTGCCACCAAACCAAATAAAAATTTGGGAGAGCGACTGTAAATGCTTTAAGCGATCAAGTCGGTCGAATATTTTGCTGACGTAGTGTCTGTATACTGTATCTTTGAGGAGAGTTATGTAACTTGTGATTAATGAAGAACCGATGGAGTAAACATTATCTGGCCGGCGGCGGTGGTCTAGCGGTTCTGGCGCTGCAGTCCGGAACCGCGGGACTGCTACGGTCGCAGGTTCGAATCCTGCCTCGGGCATGGGTGTGTGTGATGTCCTTAGGTTAGTTAGGTTTAAGTAGTTCTAAGTTCTAGGGGACTTATGACCTGAGATGTTGAGTCCCATAGTGCTCAGAGCCATTTGAGCCAAACATTATCTGTGATAACCAGTTTTAAAATTTTACGGCTGGTCCCGGCGGAGGTTCGAGTCCTCCCGCGGGCATGGGTGTGCGTGTTTGTCCTTAGGATAACTTAGGTTAAATAGTGTGTAAGCTTAGGGACTGATGACCTTAGCAGGTAAGTCCCATAAGATTTCACACACATTTGAACATTTTTTTTTAATTTTACGCAACCACCTCTCATGATTTACATTAAATGAATTTCTCCGACATTCGCGTGAAATGATGTAGGCAATTCTTAGGGAGAATGGGAAGTGGGAGTTGGAAGGGGGGGGGGGGGGGAGACTAGAAATTGCTTCCAACGAACACGAATGCTATGTGTTAACTGCTATGTCAGGTTGCTAGTTAGTTCTCTGTACGAAGGGGTAGGGTTATGCTTTTACAGATGTATCGATTATGTATCTTGCAAAGGAATATAGGAAGACTTCGAAGTTGTCGTAGTTTTGGCCTACCCTTGTGGCACTGCATTAGTCAAAGACAGGCGGAATCCGAAACGTTACTCTTTTGATGTATTTGCAGAAAAGCGTATTGTTTTTGCAAAATGTAAAGCTATAGGTACCTGACGTAATGAGACGAACTGAGCGCTAAGAATCCGAGGGAGTGGGTAAGACTACCACCTACGTGGCGTCGGTGATGAACATATCTCTCCTATGACAAATAACTGAAATAGAAATATAGATAAAGGAAACGCTGTCGGCAGGCTAGTGGCCCTAGGGAGAAATGTAGCATTCAGACACAGATAAAGGATTCACTTTTCGGAGCACGCTAGGGGGGGGGGGGGGGGGGGGGAGAGAAGGGGGGCGGCGCTCATATTTTGTTACAGTTACAACTCTCTCCGCCTTCCCCCACAAAAAAAAAATACCAGCACCCTTAGCATCTACGTGATACAGATGCCTAGAGTACTAATAAATAAACAAAACATTTAACATAATAAAAAAAATAAAATTTGTTTACATCGGAGCCTAGAACATTGCTTTGGGATAACTTCAAAGAAATTGTTGTTTGGAGAAATACAGCATTTTCAAAGAATTCTTCCGACAGTTTGAGAATTAACCGTACTATCTAATCGTTTTAAGAACTATGACAGCAACAAACTGTCTCAGTGTCGTAATTTACGCAATATTATTATTTCATTTACACTACGATTGTGAACACGGGTCCCCGGAATATGGCTGCGCCAGCGAGTGACTTGGGAGACGCTGTATCTTTGATTCGTTTCCACCTGTAGCAGAAAAGTTGGAAGCCGTCCTGCTAGAATTACATTAACTTGTTACGTCGCTATCTACTTCGACAGGTGACAGGAAAGTTTATTTTACGACTGATGCCTTTACCACCTGGCCGAAGCTTCAGTCCAAGCTGCTCCTTCCTCTCTGGCAACTGCAGTTTTTACGATACTGAAATGCCTTAGCGCAGTGTAAAATTTCGACTCGAAGGGAAAGTTTTGTATTGAACCAATAAGAGTAACAAAGTTCTGATAAAATCAATTGTATTCTGAAATTTGTTCTTTCTCAGGAAAGAACTATTCACTCGTTATTCTCTCTCATACGTAAATTTGAGTCACTTTCACAGCAAGTCTACTGATCGCTTTCTCGTGAGCGTTATCAAGGTCTCACAGTGTCAAGATGTCACAGTTAAATCAATGTGGCGTGGCAGATGTGTACCAACATAAGTTTACATCAAGCACAAATTTCTTTATATTGCGCACTGAACGTATAGTTTTCAGTCTATATGGTACACACGTACGCGCACCACCCAATGATTGCCTTTTACCGCTCAAACTTTTTAACTTCACGTAACACTCCTTAGCCCGACGAGAGAGCCAGGCTCCCACTACTCTGTACCGTGGTACCCCCGTTGTTGTTGTTGTTGTTGTTGTTATGGTCTTCAGTCCTGAGACTGGTTTGATGCAGCTCTCCATGCTACTCTATCCTGTGCAAGCTTCTTCATCTCCCAGTAACTACTGCAACCTACATCCTTCTGAATCTGCTTAGTGTATTCATCTCTTCGTCTCCCTCAACGATTTTTACCCTCCACGCTGCCCTCCAATACCAAATTGGTGATCCCTTGATGTCTCAGAACATGTCCTACCAACCGATCCCTTCTTCTAGTCAAGTTGTGACACAAACTCCTCTTCTCCCCAATTCTATTCAATACCTCCTCATTAGTTGTGTGATCTACCCATCTAATCTTCAGCATTCTTCTGTAGCACCACATGTCGAAAGCTTCTATTCTCTTCTTGTCCAAACTATTTATCGTCCATGTTTCACTTCCATACATGGCTACACTCCATACAAATACTTTCAGAAATGACATCCTGACACTTAAATCTATACTCGATGTTAACAAATTTCTCTTCTTCAGAAACGCTTTCCTTACCATTGCGAGTCTACATTTTATATCCCCTCTACTTCGACTATCATCAGTTATTTTTCTCCCCAAATAGCAAAACTCATTTACTACTTTAAGTGTCTCATTTCCTAATCTAATTCCCTCAGCATCACTCGACTTAATTCGACTACATTCCACTATTTTCGTTTGCTTTTTTTTATGTTCATATTATATCCTTCTTCCATCACTTTCCATTCCATTCAGTTCCTCTTCCAAGTCTTTTGCTGTCTCTGACAGAATTACAATGTCATCGGCGAACCTCAAAGGTTTTATTTCTTCTCCATGGATTTTAATGCCCAATCCGAATTTTTCTTTTGTTTCCTTTACTGCTTGCTCAATATACAGATTGAATAACATTGGGGAGAGGCTGCAACCCTGTCTCATTACCATCCCAACCACTGCTTCCCTTATAACTGCCATTTGGTTTCTGTACAAATTGTAAATAGCCTTTCGCTTCCTGTATTTTACCCCTGCCACCTTTAGAATTTGAAAGAGTATTCCTGTCAACATTGTCAAAAGCTTTCTCTAAGCCTACAAATGCTAGAAATGTAGGTTTGCCTTTCCTTAATCTTTCTTCTAAAGTAAGTCGTAAGGTCAATATCGCCTCACGTGTTCCAATATTTCTGCGGAATCCAAACTGATCTTCTCCGAGGACAGCTTCTACCAGATTTTCCAGTCGTCTGTAAAGAATTCGCGTTAGTGTTTTGCAGCTGTGACTTATTAAACTGATAGTTCGGTAATTTTCACATCTGTCAACACCTGCTTTCTTTGGGATTGGAATCATTATATTCTTCTTGAAGTCTGAGGGTATTTCACCTGTCTCATACATCTTGCTCACCACATGGTAGAGTTTTGTCAGGAAGGACTTGCTCTCCCAAGGCCGTCAGTAGTTCTAATGGAATGTTGTCTACTCCCGGGGCCTTGTATTAAACGTAATTTGTAGTTCTTAGGAAGTCTGCTTCATTTACCGATGGTTGGCAGAAATATCTCGATATTGATACTTGTAAAATTATAAACGCGTTTACGAAGGTGTTTTTGGGGGCCATGACCCCATGGCCCCCTCCCCCTTGGCAGCAAGCAGGAACGCGAGTGCGCCACGGCCGTGCCCTCCTCGACTGTCCGGAGCCCAGCGCAGGAAGCAGAGGGGAGCACGGTCACGCTCTCCGTGGCCGCTGACCGGAAAGCCGTATTCCACGCTTCGCGCTGCACCGCCGCTGCTGGCCTCTCTGATTTCACGGAGCGTGCTTCCAAAGCAGACCGATGTGCTGTTTATTTCTCCAATTACCCGCGGATAACTTTAGATGGCCGGCAAATGCCGTCCATCAGAAAGCGACCGGAACGCGCTGTGTCGAAGCACACTTCCACGACCACACAGCTTATGAAGAATTACGGTCTGGCCGCGACTCCCTCTTAAACAGCGTCCCCTCTGCCCCCACAACCCACCAAATTCCTTCCAGCTTTATATAGGGTTGTTCAATAAATAATGAAATAATGCCTCACAGCCGGCCGCGGTGGTCTAGCGGTTCTAGGCGCTCAGTCCGGAACCGCGAGACTGCTACGGTCGCAGGTTCGAATCCTGCCTCAGGCATGGATGTGTGTGATGTCCTTAGGTTAGTTAGGTTTAAGTAGTTCTAAGTTCTAGTGGACTGATGACCACAGATGTTAAGTCCCATAGTGCTAAGAGCCATTTGAACCATTTTTGAATGCCTCACAATTTTTCTCTCAGGGCATATTTATTATAAAGAGGCGTTTTTTTACGTGAACACTGGGCTGGCCAAATCATTTCATGAATGTTGTTGCCCACAAACCAGTGCCTCAAAGATGCTGCTTCATGGTGGGATGCATTATCATGCTGGTGCAACCATCGTTTAGGGACTGTTCCTCTACTGAACGCAGTACACAATGGTGTAAAATTTGTTCATATTCTTCTGCGTTTACCGTTTTTGTTAAACAGAAAGGGGGACCATACCGTAATCGCGTTACACCGTAACTTCACCCCCTCCGTACTCCACTGTTTGCACGACACATGACAGCCGGAAGCGCTCTTCAGGAATTCGTCAAACTCAAGGCATTGTCCCAGATCAGCACTGACTACAGTGTCCGCCCCCGGTAGCTGGCACGGTAGCTCACTGTGTTCGGTCAGAGAGTTAGCTGCCCTCTATATATATATATATATATATATATATATATATATATATATATATATATATATATATAAAACCTGACTCAATCGAGCAACGACGAACTTAAACGGGTGTCCTGCGACGTCCGCCCCGAGCAGATGCAACGAACGAAAGCGAACAAAATGAGATTAAAAAAAAAAAAAAAAAAAAAGAAACTGCTCAGCGTGACTGAATGTCAATCCTAAGGGCCCGGATTCTATTGCCGGCTGGGTCGGAGCTTTTCTCCGCTCAGGGACCGGGTGTTGTGTTCTCCTAATCATCATCATTCTATCGCCATCGACGCGCTGATCGCCGAAGTGGCGTCGGATCGAAAGACTTGCACCCGGCGAGCGGTCTACCCATCGGGAGGCCCTAGCCACACGGCATTTATTTACTGACTACAGAAATCTGTGATGCTCGACCATTGTACCCCGTTCTTTTTAACTTTAGACATACAGTTATTGTGTAGCTGTGGAACTCACGACTGCTTCCTTCTGCTGACGTCATGCGATTTTTTACAGGCCTCCTCCAAAACGCTCGACTGTCGGAGTCTGTCAGTACATGTGGTTTATCTGTGGTTTTTCCGTCGTGTTTCCACTTCAAGATCATATTACTAACAGCTGACTTGGGAAACTTCACAAGGGTAGAAATATCTCTGATAGTTTTGTTACTCCCGTGACATCCAGTCGACATTAGTCCACGTTCGAAGTCGACCAACGCTCGCGACCAATCCATTCTGCTGTTACTTAGTGCACCTGTCTACAATGCTCACTCTTAGCGGTGGATCGGGGGCTCTTAAAACAAGAAACTGCTGCAACAGCCTTTCTGTTACCTTAATTTTGCACTATGTCTGCCCTCAAATTGGCTTCGGTAGCAGAAAACTGAGAGACCTGAAACAATATTTCTCACAACACCCCACCTTATTCATCTGATTTGGTACGGCACCTGTTTACAAATATCATTTGGCATAGGGAGAAATAAAGATATTTGAAATGAGAATTTTCTGCACTACGCACGTTATTCACATGATTTAGCACTGCGTGTGCCCGGAAATGTGCTTCAGCAGTGGGGAAACAGAGACTTTTGATAAGAGCGTTGCACCAAAATGGTTCAAATGGCTCTGAGCACTATGCGACTTAACTTCTGAGGTCATCAGTCGCCTAGAACTTAGAACTAATTAAACCTAACCAACCTAAGGACATCAGACACATCCATGCCCGAGGCAGGATTCGAACCTGCGACCGTGGCGGTCGCTCGGCTCCAGACTATAGCGCCTAGAACCACACGGCCACTCCGGACGGCAGCGTTGCATCACCTCCCTGTTTATCCGATTTGGCACGATATCTGTTCACGAATATAATTGGCACTGAGAAAATTGATTTTCCTGAAGGAAGAATTTGCGCTAACATCCACTCTGTTCACCTAATATGGCACTGCACTTGCATACAAATATGCTTCAGTAGGAAAACTGAGGCGCGCGGCGTAGCCGCGCGGTCCAAGGTCGCCCTGTCACGGTCTGTGCGGCTCCCTCCGTCGGAGGTTCGAGTCGTCCCTTGGGCATGGGTGTGTGTGTCGCCCTTAGCGTAAGTTAGTTTAAGTTAGATTAACCAGTGTGTAGGCTTAGGGACCGATGACCTCAGCAGTTTGGTCCATTACCACAAATTTCCAAATTTCGTAGGAAAACTGAACGTCTTGAAACCTGTTGTACTAGCTAAAAAAGTGTGGGGGTAGAAACGCTTTCACCCAAGGATGGCTGATGTAGATATGTGTTTTAGAGCCCTTGAATAACTACAATTACGGGATGGAATCTATTCATTGTCAGTGGACGAATGATGAGCAAGGGTAATGACGTAAAACGATAGCTAAAATATTTCTCACAAAAGTATGACTATGTCATTCTTTGATGAAATTCTCCGTGACTTGAGTGGAGTATTAATGGTGATGTTTGGCGCCTTTTATACAATTCATATAATCAAGAAAGAGAATTCGTAATTACCGTGCTCCAAGTGTTCTGTAGGTAATATGTGTGTTAATTTTTTTGCTACGCAGCGCAAGAATATTTTTGGAATGACTTCAAGCCATACGCAGAAACCGGGAACTCTATCGTTTTTTGTTACAGTTATCGTTTTTCAGTAATCTTTTGATCTATTACGGATATTACGTGACATAAAGTGCATATGCGGGCACTTTGATATTTTGTCGCCATCACAGGTCAAATGTTGGAACCCTCTGACATGAAAAGTCAGTGGAACGAAGGCGAGTTGTCATATCATAAAGTGTGTTCCCGCAAGAAACGGGTGATGGCCTGAATAAACATTGCTTAAAGTGACAGTCTATTTAAGGATGAAGTATTTTAATTCTTGTACAGACGGAGTTTATTGCAATTCCCGCTGCGTATAAAACGGAATTATTGTAATAAGTGTGAGGCAGCAAGGCTGCTGCTCCTATCACTCCTCACGGCATCATTTGCTGAAGTTCATTCGAGTCAGCGTCATCGGTCGATCTTAAATTATGGTCGCAGTTTCTGTTTAAATAACTGAAGAAAGTAGAAGTTACAAAGAAAAGTCGTGGATGTAGATCTGAACTGTAGGACATTAATACATGTAGAGGTTTATCTGTGCAACAAAACAGTGAAATTATAGAACATAATGGTTGTGAATACAATATAAAAAATGGACTTCAGTCTTCCGTCTTTGAGGCACCTACAGTAACGGCAATCAAGAACCACGTCTTTCCCACATCTTGCCGAACTAGAAAGCAATGATGCGAAAGCTTTGGTATAAGGCTGTTTGAGTGTGAAATTTGAGCACTAAAGTGCACACTAAAGTAGGTGGAAAAAATAAAATTAACTTCGAAACAATAACACCGAAAGGGGTAAAAAATGTATGTACCGAATTGTGCGCTACCCTCCAGTAACAGATGCGACACAAAAATAGGGCTTATTCATCTGCATTGTTCGTATTGTTATTAGAAGACACAAAGTTGTCTGCCATACAAAATGAGACAACTGAACACCCCAGACAACACAACACGGTTGTATTTCTGCAGAACTAACAAAGAAGAAAATAAGAAATAAGTGGAAGACACGGTCGTCTTAGTTTTCAACAGATGTTGTCTCACTCGGCCTAGACATGGCAGGTCACGGCCCACTCTGCCAGACAATACCGCCTCACACAAAATGTCTGAGAAACGGCCCACAAAATTACAGGGTATCCTCCCTCTCCCTGAACTACACAAGGTGACGTCATGTCACAGCTGACGCTATTCGTAAAGAAATTTTTTGTTGTAAAGTTATTGACCTCGGAAGACGTTGACCGAAGCACGATATGCCTTTTAAAACATTGCACGCATAGGTTTGATGTTGGCTTACCAGTGTTACAAACGTCTCCGAGCAGCAATAAAAGAACGGGACTTGATGTCGTATTTCTAGAGGTCAATAGGCACTGTAAAGCACGATTTCATGTAACACACTATCCTAATTTATAAGTAAATACTATCCTAATTTCCTGCTGGGATTTGCATTGACTACCAGTAACTGCAACTGGAGTTTGGGTTCTTCACAGCGGAAACGTAATATGCAAGAGCTGCACGGGAGACATAATTGTCTTTATCCGGTATCAACGATCTGCAATACTGTCACAGTGTCTCCAGGTCCACGACACACTGTTCACAGGACATCAACTTCGCTAAAACGTATTTTTAAAAGTTCTAACGTGCCCAAGACAGAACTTTAAAAATACCTGCTCTGTGTCCCGTACCTTTGTAAAGGCAGTTTAAAAACGCGTCTAATTGAGAATAGGCGCAATGACACACATATAATGTTTAAAGGCATGTACCTTGATCTTCCACACTGCATACTTGTAAGTTTCCACAAAACAGCAATAACAGATGTTTGGAAAAAAAATCTGCCAAACAGACATAAAAGTAGAAAAGTGCTAAGCAATGAAAAAGTTCCACAATCGAAGAACAGATTACCAAATCATGAAGAATGAAAACCAGTTACTAATTTGGCTACAATAGCGTAATTCTTCACTATTGGTTGTATAGTCTAGAGCAGGGCTTCACAACATACGTGCTCGCGGAGCAAGCTGTGAGCAGCAAGGCGCGAGCACGGAGCAGCGCGAGCACGCTACCCCCACTACCGGACCAGAGCGGAGAGTGGGGAAAGTCACGTGGGGCACACAACAGCTGCCGCCAGTCAAAAAATGGCTCTCAGCACTATGGGACTCAACTGCTGTGGTCATAAGTCCCCTAGAACTTAGAACTACTTAAACCTAACTAAGGACAGCACACAACACCCAGCCATAACGAGGCAGAGAAAATCCCTGACCCCGCCGGGAATCGAACCCGGGAACCCGGGCGTGGGAAGCGAGAACGCTACCGCACGACCACGAGATGCGGGCGCCGCCAGTCAATGTAAATCCGCGGCCACCTGCAGGGATATCACTCACGAATTATTACTGCGACAAACGAAACAAATAAAGGAGAATGTACACCTGCCACATAATTTTATTAGCTTCATATTAATTTGTGAACTGTTACACAATAAAAGGTGTCACTGAAGTGTGGGATTCTCGGTTATCTTGTACTTTTTGCCCTTTACAATTGCGTCTATGTTTGGATTAATTGTTCTTGTGCATTTAGGCACAGCGTGCAGTTTAAATTTCGATCAGACAATTCGTTTCTCAGGCACGTCTTGTTACATTTCATTGCAGAGAACAGTTGTTCACAAACATACGTGGAACCGAACATTGATATTATTGTCGCCGTCAGTTTGTGCAAACGAGGAACTCTATCCTGAGGGAAGTGTCTGTAGAATTCCAAAACGTTTTTCTTGTTCTGAAAGTTGTCTCTGTATTCTCTGTCACACTGCAGATCAATAATTTCTTGCTGCAGCTCAGGACGAATCTCTTAAATATTCGCTGAATATGGAGAGAACAGATAAAAATCACTGTCTAGTGCTGTCAGATCTTGAAAGCGCTGATCAACTAAACTATGTGAATAACGTTCACAGTCTTTGTGACATCTTGCATGGATGATAATTTAGGAAAATGAGCTAGGTTTCCTGTTTCCAGCTGACTCACCCAAAGTGTCAATTTCATTTTAAAAGCTCGTATTCGATCTATGAAACGAGTAATTAGCAGATCTTTACCTAATAGTAAAATGGTCAAAGCATTCAGATGGCTAGTTAAATCTGCTACGAACGCGAGATCACATTCAAACGTGCGCGCGCATTTCCCCTCCCTCCCCTCCCTCCCTACTCCGCGACCTTGCACCTGCTCCCGAGCACGTGCCTGAGCAGACGCAAGTACTCGCGCTCAAAACCGGCCAGTTGTTAAGCACTGGTCTAGAGGAAATAGAAACCGCCCGGGCAGCCAACAGCAACTTCCGGGATTCGACGAGGTGTGCCAGCACCAGATCGAATCCGCCTCGAGGATTAACAACGAGGGCTGATGAGACGGCCAACGTGGATGTGGCTTTTAGGCGGTTTCCCACATCCAGCTAGATAAATTACAGGCTGTCATTCTCTTTTCGCCCCAGATAACTCTACGAATATATTTAGAAAACGTTCTCAAATTGAACACGAGATTCCAGAGAAGAGTGCTGGTGTCAGAAAGGACACCAAGCACTAGCTGCCACTAACATTGCCAAAACCCACAAAAGTTTACTCGCCTAGTTCACTCATGAGAAACAGGTAATGAATTTGCATGAAAGTTACGCAAGCGACTCATACTCAGAAATCCACACGTATTATAAAAATGTGTGGGTGAGTGTATACCCTATCTCCTCCTAAACTACTTCACCGATCCATAAAATTTCGGGCGTGCAGGCGCATAAATTCAGCTTTTTCTTCTAATATTTTGGCTGAATATCGTCCAGCCATCTTCTGAGTGAACCGAGGACGGAGAAAGTGCTAAAGCGTTAATCACCTCGGTTCACACTGAAAATGGCTGGACGGTATTCAGCCAAAATATTAGAAGAAGAAGCTGAATTTATGCGGCTGCACGCCCGAAATTTTATGGAACAGTCTTTACGCCGCGAAAACATGACGAATACTGCACCGATTTCCACAATGCTTGTAGGGCACACGGTTCAAGAGGTATGACATCATAAACATCGAGAAGATTTAAAAAAACGCCGCATCATGCATGAATATTTAATACGTTTATTCTTTACTACGAAGGCAACCCTACAGTCTAGTCAAGGATATCTCTGACACCTAGCAACGCTTTTGACAGCTTTCAACTGCGAAGCGCGAACGGCTGTGGGCGAAAACAGTAGCTGTCTATAGAGCTATGAAAAGATGTTGCCATAGAGAATTACAAGATGGCGTTGTAAACACGCAAACAGTTGCGCCTAGCGTACAGCAATACTATGTTTCTTAATTTGGATACTGTACTTATACACCTGTACATTATGTGTTTTTCTTTGTACGACTGTTTCGAAATTTCAAACGTGTTTTCTCGAATACATGGAAATGAATTTTCTTCGGTGTTACACTACGAACACAGTTAACTTTTTGTTTTAGTTTCTGATAGCATATTGTCAAAGTTAATATCCGAACAATTCCGGGTTTGCAGCTAGTAAACTTAGTAAATTACCGAATTACGAAATATAATACAATACCAATAATGGTGTGTTATTACCTTATAATTTGGGAAATAGTATGTCAAACAAGCATTTTAGCATCTGAAAACCAAAGCTGTTGCGTGGATAGTGCGTCTTCATTTCCCAAATATTTAGTGAACGTCATTTAGCGATTTATGTTCGCAGTATTCCACTGTAGTTTTTAAGCATAATTCGGTACAGAAATTGAGTAATCCCAAATGAATATTCAGGTAATTAGTACTAATTTTAACTCAATGGTTGATAATTGCCATCTTTGAGGCTTTCTCTACGCTTTGCTTCTTGATGTTGGACGGAACGTCGGATGCGTTTAAAGATTCCACTAAACGACTGACTAAAATTAGAATTATATTAATACCTTCAGCTGCTGACGGGCGTTGATATATATCAACGCGGACAGGTGAAAATGTGTATCCCACCGGGACTCGAACCCGGGATCTCCTGCTTACATGGCAGTCGCTCTATCTATCTGAGCACAGAAGATAGCGCGACTGCAGCGACTGTCTCGCGCACGCCTCCCGCGAGACCTACATTCTCACCTTGTATGTCCACACACTACATTCGTAATGTCCCACCCCAACACTCTCATTACTCGTGGAAGACGTCAGCACAGAAGAAGGAGGTCATGGCCGGTATTTACAGAACGATACACTTATATGGATATGGTGTCTGTTCTTTCGGACATGTACGCCGGTGGTGGTCATGGAAGGCGCCGTAACGGCTGTACAATACGTGAATGCCATCCTCCGACCTATAGTGCAACCATAATAGCAGCATATTGGCGACGCATTCGTCTTCATGAACGAAAATTCGCGCACCCATCGTGCACATCGTGTGAATGACTTCCTTCAGGATAACGACATTGCTCGACTAGAGTGGCCAGCATGTTCTCCAGAAATGAACCCTACCGAACATGCCTGGGATAGAGTGAAAATGGCTACTTATGGACGACGTGACCCTACCAACCACTCTGAGGGATCTAGGCTGAATCGCCGTTGAGGAGTGGGACAATCTGGACCAACAGTGCCTTTATGAACTTGTGGATAATATGCTACAGTGAATACAGGCATGCATCAATGCAAGAGGGCGTGCTACTGAGTATTAGAGGCACGTGTGTGTACAGCAGTTTGGACCACTACCTCTGATGGTCTCGCTGTATGTTGGTACAAAATGCAATGTGTAGTTTTCATGAACAATAAAAAGGGCGGAAGTGACGTTTATATTGATCTCTATTCCAATTTTCTGTAGAGGTTGCGGAACTCTCGGAACTGAGGTGATGCAAAACTTTTTTTGATGTGTGTATTTGCGACGCAAAACAGCAAGGCCTACAACGAAACTGTTGCGAACTCCCAGCTTCAGCAGAGGCATTACAAACGACGCTATGGAAGATTTTCTCCCCGTCTCTAATAATATCGATGTCGACATGACATTAAACTCTAACTATAATCTCATTTTTACATCTTATAGGTATCTCATCTGGCCCTGAAGCCTTTCCGCAACCAAGCGATTGTAGCTGTTTTTCAATTACGCTATCGGTTATCTCAATATCTGCCATTTCCGTAAGGTTCGACGATCCCTATCAATCAGTACATGAGACCTGCCTGGTTTAGCTGTGCTTGTACCTTCGCGTTTCCTGTCCACAATAGCTTCACCAACAGTCGACGTGGGCAGCTTGAGAAGTGTTGAAATTTCCGCGAGGGATTTGTTAATCAAATGACATCCAATGAGTAGTCCACGTTCGGAGACACTGAGCTGTCCTGAGCGCTTCATTCTGCTGTTACTGATTCTCTGCTGACGACACAATACTCTCGGTTCCTTTCACGCTGGAGGATCCACCTCTGGCGACATATAGCGGTCTATTCCGCATTACCTAGGAGTGTCCTCATACCTTTAATCAGATAGTGTGTACGAGTACATACAATAACAATTTTAATGTTACTATTATTACTAGTCGTTTTGATGGAGCCAGATTATGACTACTGTATATAGCGACGTTGTGATCGTATAACTTTCATTCCCTTCGACCTTGTTTTTGCGGCTCATTCCTTCAGATTATCCTTCATTTCTATGTCATTTATGATGAAAAAAATATCGCAGTTCAGAGTGTCTTTTATGTGATCCGTGTCAATTTTACATTGCAGTTTATACTTCCGTATTCTAGTTTGCGCTCTCAGAAATAATAATAATAATAATAATAATAATAATAATAATACTGCTTGCTTTCAGAATGTCTTTTCCTTTAAATGTAGGGAGAAAGCGGTAGACCTATGGGTAATGTAGAATTACAAGAGAAAATTTTATTTCTTGCCCAAATTAAGTGTTCTGAGTTTTTAAACACGCCGGTGTTCTTCAAGGAAGCAAGGAAACAAGTATGTGAAATAATTTGGTAGTCGGATTAGAACCCATAACGAGTGTTATGTGTGTGTGTGTGTGTGTGTGTGTGTGTGTGTGTGTGTGTGTGTGTGTGAGCCCCTCTCGCTTTCCGTACCCACTCTCTGACGTCGTAATAAGTATTTTCTATAATAAATGAAAAGCACCAGTTTGCTTTTGTTCTACAATATTAATTTCTAGAACAAAAGCAAACTGGTGCTTTTCATTTATTATTATAATGTTGTTCTACCAAGAACCGACGGATGATTCTGTTAATATGAGGTATTTTCTATATTTGTTTCCTTGTTTTAGAAGCCTTGCTTGCTTTCTACACTGAGCAACAGAATTAATGGATCACTTTTTCCAATCTCCGTAGTTGATTTCCATTCCGGCGTTTAAGTTTGAAATTTCGTCCAAAGGTGCCTACTACCGTTCTCGGTAACGGCGCAGAAGTGGGGCGCCCTGCGACGTCACATGGGAGAAAAGGGCCAGAGCTCAGAAGTTCCTGTCACGTGCAAAGTACGTTAATGACGTCACATTGGCGCCAAATTTCACCAAAATTATGTCCAGCACCACGGTGAACGTATCACAAAACGGGGAGGTCGCCACAGCCCCTCTTACCCAAATTTCACCTCTGCTATGGTCGCCTCTGCGATGGAGGTCAGGACGTCGACGCTAAATGTTAATCACGCGGATTTCTTACGGGTGGGCGAGAAGAACATGCCAGACACACGGAAACGGAAAGGAATCACGCGGTGGAATAAAGGACGTCAATGAAACCATCCTTTTCCTTTGGACATTGATTTCCACACATTACGCGGTCGAAAACAACAGTTCACAGTGCGGCGAGCAAAAGGAAGACGTTCTTGGCAACCCAAGAGGACCGTTCAAAACTATTGAAAGAAAGCTAAAGGTGATCTGGAGCAGCAAAGTCTCCTTACGCTTTTTCAGTGCTCATGTTTCACGCCATTCTGTGGAGTGATCAAGGAGGGGTGCGACTCTGACAAATGCGTGAATAAAACAGCAAAGGGTCCCTGTAAGATACCCTGTTCGGGAAAACCATTGGTGGCACCCTTCCACGTTTTTTGACAATTTTAAAGATGTACCTTTCCATAGAAAACCTGCAAAATACTCTTGACCCCTTCCAGATAGGCAACTAATGACACACCTTCGACCAATTGGCTGTCTGCAGACATGTAGAAATATAAATAATAAGATTAATACTGTCAGTACTTGTACTGCTGCTGCTGGGGTTGAAGAAAAATGTTTTATGGGTCTTCCATTTTAGGTTGTACGCAAGAGACCTGCCAAATACGAGGCGAATCGGTTGGCTGTGTCTGAGGCTTTCCCCGTGTTTGGTGGCCTCTGCGCCCCAGAGTGTGGATAGCAGTTATCGCCGAAAAAAGTCGACAACCGCTGCTGTGTCGTCACTGACCAGTTTTCGGATACCTTAAACAGAATAAAACAAACGACAGCATAATAATAATAAAGTTATTAAACATTGTACCACTGTTTGAAGGTAAGGATGTATACTACCTTAAGAAAAAAATAGTCTTTTCGCAGCGAGAAACCCAAATGTCGGAAATTTGACTAACGTTCCGTTACATCAGCCGTCGTCTACTTTCATCCGAGGCCAGTCTGTAGCTCCGCAGTCTAAGACACTGCAGTCATGGACTGTGCGGCTGGACCTGGCGGAGGTTCGAGTCCTCCCTTGGGCATGGGTGTGTGTGTGTTTGTCCTTAGGATAATTTAGGTTAAGTAGTGTGTAAGCTTATGGACTGATGACCTTAGCAGTTAAGTCCCATAAGATTTCACACACAACTGAACTTTTTTTTTCTCCGCCGTGTAAGCGCTTGCAGAGCGAGCAGCGGTGATAGTGTTGACCCGCGCGTGACTGTGTGTCGTGTGTTGCAGGAGGCGATGGCGAGCGCGGCGGACAGCGGCCGCGGCACGCTGCCCTCCGACGGCGGCTCGCCGCCCCCGCCGCCGCCGCCCAACCTCAGCGCCGCCCCCGCCAAGGTCAGTACAAGCACTACACTCTGTACGAGCGACCGTCAAATTGCAGTCTGAGGGCTGCTTTCAGCCCGAATCAAGTGTTCGGGCGGCCCGCGATTCACAGCCGTATTTCTTAATAACATACTTATAACAACTGACAGAAGAATCCAAAAGCGTAAAGTAAGCTTCTTAAACAATGTATCTATCTTGCTCAGTAACAAACAAAAATACAGAGACAGTAATGATTTTATACACTACTGGCCATTAAAATTGCTATATCAAGAAGATGACGTGCTACAAACGCGAAATTTAACCGACAGGAAGAAGATGCTGTGATATGCAAATGATTAGCTTTTCAGAGCAATCACACAAGGTTGGCGCCGGTAGCGACACCTACGACGTGCTGACATGAGGAAAAAATGGTTCAAATGGCGCTGAGCACTATGGGACTTAACTTCTGAGGTCATCTGTCCCCTAGAACTTAGAACTACTTAAACCTAACTAACCTAAAGACATCACACACATCCATGCCCGAGGCAGGATTCGAACCTGCGACCGTAGCAGTCGCGCGGTTCCAGACTGTAGCGCCTAGAACCGCTCGGCTACGACATGAGGAAAGTTTCCAACCGATTTCTCATACACAAACTGCAGTTGACCGGCGTTGCCTGGTGAAATGTTGTTGTGATGCCACGTCTAAGGAGGAGAAATGCGTACCATCACGTCTCCGACTTTGATAAATGTCGGATTGTAGCCTATCGCGATTGCGGTTTATCGTATCGCGACATTGCTGCTCGCGTTGGTCGAGATCGAATGACTGTTAGCAGAATATGGAATCGGTGGGTTCACGAGGGTAATACGGATCGCCGTGCTGGATCCCAACTGCCTCGTATCACTAGCAGTCGAGATGACAGGCATTTTATCCGCATGGCTATAACGGATTGTTCAGCCACTTCTCGATCCCTGAGTCAACAGATGGGGACGTTTGCAAGACACCAACCATCTGCACGAACAGATCGACGACGTTTGCAGCAGCATAGAATATCAGCTCGGAGACGCTTGACGCTGCATCACAGATGCGATGGTGTACTCAACGACGAACCTGGGTGCACGAATGGCAAAACGTCATTTTTTTCGGATGAATCCAGGTTCTGTTTACAGCATCATGACGGTCGCATCCGTGTTTGGCGACATCGCGGTGAACGCACATTGGAAGCGTGTATTCGTCATCGCCATACTGGGGTATCACCCGGCATGATGGTATGGGGTGCCGTTGATTACGCGTCTCGGTCACCTCTTGTTCGTATTGATGGCACTTTGAACAGTGGACGTTATATTTCAGGTGTGTTACCCTTCATTCTATCCCTGCGAAACCCTACATTTCAGCAAGATAATGCACGACCGAAAGTTGCAGGTCCTGTATGGGCCTTTCTGGATACAGAAAATGTTCGAAATAAACAAACCTTCTGAAGAAACCGCCAAAGAAATTAAGTCCCTTTTATAGAGATTTTTTTTTCTTTTTTTGATCATCAGTCTACTGACTGGTTTGATGCGGCCCGCCACGAATTCCTTTCCTGTGCTAACCTCTTCATCTCAGAGTAGCACTTGCAACCTACGTCCTCAATTATTTGCTTGACGTATTCCAATCTCTGTCTTCCTCTACAGTTTTTGCCCTCTACAGCTCCCTCTAGTACCATGGAAGTCATTCCCTCATGTCTTAGCAGATGTCCTGTCCATTCTCCTTATCAGTGTTTTCCACATATTCCTTTCCTCTCCGACTCTGCGTAGAACCTCCTCATTCCTTACCTTATCAGTCCACCTAATTTTCAACATTCGTCTATAGCACCACATCTCAAATGCTTCGATTCTCTTCGGTTCCGGTTTTCCCACAGTCCATGTTTCACTGTACAGTGCTGTACTCGAGACGTACATTCTCAGAAATTTTTTCCTCAAATTAAGGCCGGTATTTGATATTAGTAGACTTCTCTTGGCCAGAAATGCCTTTTTTGCCATAGCGAGTCTGCTTTTGATGTCCTCCTTGCTCCGTCCGTCATTGGTTATTTTACTGCCTAGGTAGCAGAATTCCTTAACTTCATTGACTTCGTGACCATCAATCCTGATGTTAAGTTTCTCGCTGTTCTCATTTCTACTACTTCTGATTACCTTCGTCTTTCTCCGATTTACTCTCAAACCATACTGTGTACTCATTAGACTGTTCATTCCGTTCAGCAGATCATTTAATTCTTCTTCACTTTCACTCAGGATAGCAATGTGATCAGCGAATCGTATCATTGATATCCTTTCACCTTGTATTTTAATTCCACTCCTGAACCTTTCTTTTATTTCCATAATTGCTTCCTCGATGTACAGATTGAAGAGTAGGAGCGAAAGGCTACAGCCTTGTCTTACACCCATCTTAATACGAGCACTTCGTTCTTGATCGTCCACTCTTATTATTCCCTCTTAGTTGTTGTACATATTGTATATGACCCGTCTCTCCCTATAGCTTACCCCTACTTTTTTCAGAATCTCGAACAGCTTGCACCATTTTATATTGTCGAACGCTTTTTTCGAGGTCGACAAATCCTATGAAAGTGTCTTGATTTTTCTTTAGCCTTGCTTCCATTATTAGCCGTAACGTCAGAATTGCCTCTCTCGTCCCTTTACTTTTCCTAAAGCCAAACTTATCGTCACCTAGCGCATTCTCAATTTTCTTTTTCATTCTTCTGTATATTATTCTTGTAAGCAGCTTCGACGCATGAGCTGTTAAGCTGATTGTGCGATAATTCTCGCCGGCCGAAGTGGCCGCGCGGTTCTGGCGCTGCAGTCTGGAACCGCGAAACCGCTACGGTCGCAGGTTCGAATCCTGCCCCGGGCATGGATGTGTGTGATGTCCTTAGGTTAGTTAGGTTTAACTAGTTCTAAGTTCTAGGGGACTAATGACCTCAGCAGTTGAGTCCCATAGTGCTCAGAGCCATTTGAACCATTTGATAATTCTCGCACTTGTCAGCTCTTGCCGTCTTCGGAATTGTGTGGATGATGCTTTTCCGAAAGTCAGATGGTATGTCGCCAGACTCATATATTCTACACACCAACGTGAATAGTCGTTTTGTTGCCACTTCCGCCTATGATTTTAGAAATTCTGATGGAATGTTATCTATCCCTTCTGCCTTATTTGACCGTAAGTCCTCCAAAGCTCATTTAAATTCCGATTCTAATACTGGATCCCCTATCTCTTCTAAATCGACTCCTGTTTCTTCTTCTATCCCATCAGACAAATCTTCACCCTCATAGAGGCTTTCAATGTATTCTTTCCACCTATCTGCTCTCTCCTCTGCATTTAACAGTGGAATCCCCGTTGCACTCTTAATGTTACCACCGTTGCTTTAAATGTCACCAAAGGTTGTTTTGACTTTCCTGTATGCTGAGTCTGTCCTTCCGACAATCATATCTTTTTCGATGACTTCACATTTTTCCTGCAGCCATTTCGTCTTAGCTTCCCTGCACTTCCTATTTATTTCATTCCTCAGCGACTTGTATATCTGTATTCCTGATTTTCCCGGAACATGTTTGTACTTCCTCCTTTCATCAATCAACTGAAGTATTTCTTCTGGTACCCATGGTTTCTTCGCAGCTACCTTCTTTGTATCTATGTTTTCCTTCCCAACTTCTGTGATGACCCTTTTTAGAGATGTCCATTCCTCTTCAACTGTACTGCCTACTGCGCTATTCCTTATTGCTGTATCTATAGCGTTAGAGAACTTCAAACGTATCTCGTCATTCCTTAGTACTTCCGTATCCCACTTCTTTGCGTATTGATTCTTCCTGACTAATGTCTTGAACTGGCCAGCACATTCTCCAGATCTCTCACCACCTGAAAACGTCTGGTCAATGGTGGCCGAGCAACTCGCTCGTCACAATACGGCAGTCACTACTCTTGATGAACTGTGTTATCGTGTTGAAACTGCATGGGCAGCTGTACCTGTACACGCCATCCAAGCTCTGTTTGACTCAATGCCCAGGCGTATCAAGGCCGTTATTAGGGCCAGATGTGGTTGTTCTGGGTACTGATTTCTCAGGATCTATGCACCCAAATTACGTGAAAATGTAATCACATGTCAGTTCTAGAATAATATATTTGTCCAACGAATACTAGTTTATCATCTGCATTTCTTCTTGGTGTAGAAGTTTTAATGGCCAGTAGTGTATGTGCTTAACTTTGGTTGAGGTTACTGATTTCGGCCGTGTACCAAGTAAAGTTTGCCACTTACGTCAACGGCAGAATGGTACTCAGAGCGGCCAATTCAAGGTTAATAGAAGTGAGAGGGAGAGCGTTTTATTGTTTGTCTTTCAAAGCTGACAACTCACGAATGTACGAAACTAGCACCGATCAGCTATTACGGAAGTAACATGGATTCGTGAATGTGCATTGTAGAGACTGTCATCCTCAAATGTGGTACATATTTGTAGCAAATAATATGAAATCAAATTAAGGCTGCTGTGATACAAAGCGATCAGTAAAAAAATGACATTTAAAGCATCTAGTAAACATTTGTGATTGTGTCTCATATTTCAGCTGTTGTTATTAACAGTAAGATCGGTAGTGGAATTGTGGTAACGGGCCAGGACGGGTAAAGAGACCACTGCATATTTTTTGCTCTAAACAAGGCTGCTGGCTGGTAAGAAGTGGTCGCATTAGTTATAATGTACATCGCCACTGTTGTCAGAGACACTAACAGGAAAGTTGTTCCGTTGTTTTGGAGTAAAATGTGTGGTTTTTTTTCCGAGTCTTCCGATGTAAGGCAAGTCATTTATAGTATTCTTGTTACCTCACTTGTATGGAGAATAATAATTTTTTACAATGCCAGTATTTAAACAATGTCTTTGGCCTTCAAATGTAGATCCTTCTTTTTATTTCAGTTTGACAGTTTCTTCTAGGGATTACTAATGCCGTGATAGCGTCCGATCGGGAAAAGTGGCCACACTACATCGACAAAAGTGGCCAAGGTCTTCACGCCAGTAAGAGTTCATTTCAAAGAGCACTAACAATACAACAAACGAAACTAACTTCTAAATCTTTTTTATATAAACGGCTACTGTCCGCCATTCTGCTGTGGCAATTGCGAATCAGTTAAGTTACATTCTTTAAAACAGTCTCTGGCCTATTACATTTGGCTTAATACGAAAGTCTGATTGAAAAAGGTCTCCTGCAGCCACTTGTTATTGTTTAAGATACTAGGATGTAAGGAGACCTAGAAGATGCGCCCGGAAGTCAGAATAAGAAACATGGGATCCTGTTGCGATAGAACTGGCCACAGTATCCTGTTAGGTACGGAAAACTGGACGCTATGTAAGCCTTCAGAAAAATTCATGTACTTCCAGTATGTTACTTTTTTCCACTTAAAAATGTGTGGTGTGATACCTCACAATATTCAGATTGTACCAGTAAACATGGTTTAGTGAAATTTCTCTTTTCTGAGTGGTACTTTCCTCCCTCTCACCCCTCTCCCACTTTCTTTAGCGGCCTGAGGTGTCAATATTAGCTCTTAAAAGAAAAATGTTTGACGACTACTGTTCTACACTCTACTCCGTGTACTGCCCGTGTACATGAGGTTAGCATGGGTTCCACAGGAAACACCGCTTATTATGTGTGTTATCGGGCGTCGTTACTGGGTTACTGGCGATAAGGGTGAACCAATAGCATATTTAAATAAAGAAACGGCAACGTTCCGTACGGGAAATATTGTTGTATATTATTCAAACATTTTGATTACTCTCGTAAACCCTCTACTCTGAAACAAATTGTAGCTGTCCGAAAAGTCACATTTCTTAAGTGCATATTTATTTTAATCACTCAGCTCCTGATAAAATGTACTCAAAGTTCCTTTCAAGACATTCCATACAAATTGAGTATCTTAAGCTGCAACAATACACTATCGTTAAGTCCATACGGGCTTTCTGAAAGGAAATTTTTTAAATATTACGCGCTATGCATTTTCTGTTCGCCGCAAATGTTTTTCTGGCCTTACATTACATTGTTTAATTTGTAATTATTATACAAAGATGTAGTAATGTATCAAATTTTCTGGACAAAGGAAACTATCTTAGCAGAGCAGAGCATGTTGTCATTCTCTATTTTAACTCTGCAGATCTCAATGGAATTTCAAGTTTTCAGTCTCTATATTGAGCGCTTTTATTATTTCGAAATATGATGGACATTTGTAAGAAGTAGTCAAATGGAACGGTACGGAACGGCGTAACAACTGAACCACTTGAAATCTTCGTATGCCGCTTTGTAATAAAGTAATGAGAAATCTTGGCAACGGAAGCACCTCCCCCTAAGAAGTTCAAAGCTGTACCCTCAGCAGGCAAGGCGATGCTCATCGTCTTTTTCGATTTCCGAGGTCCGATATTCATCGAATTCCTCAAGCATTGAAAAACCATTAACAGTGACGTGTACCGTGAGACACTCCGTAGCCTACGCAAGTGCATCGAGAGAAAACGACCTGGGCTGCTCACGGAGGCAGTCATTCTGCTTCACGATAACGTCTCCAAGATCACAAAAACTGTAATGGCCAAGTTGAAGGGTTAGCAGATTGAGCACCCACCGGTACATTCGCCCTACGACTCCCACGTATTTGGGCCACTAAAGAAATCTTCACAGTGCAGGACAGGCTGCGGCTCATGAAACGGTGGGAGAGTCGTGCTCGGTCCTCTGGTGATTATCGTTGATAACGACGTTAATTATATCCACACTGTTGTTTCGTATCCTTTCTTTGGAACACTCCTCATATAAATGTAATTGCTTGTGAAATCTTCATATTGACTGGTCAGCTCCCTGGCTCTCCTAATCGAACGCAAGCAAATAGGCCACAAAGCAACATTGCGCCACCCCTGTTTCATTGCAAGTGTTCTAACAACGTTGCCACCCCAAAGGACATTAATAATCTACCCAGTGTTACGTCTTACCTATGGAAGGACCGCAGAGCAACCACTGGAAACACATTGGTAATGTCATATAAACGGGAGTGTCTATTCCTGTCGCTAAAGGCATGTGCTAGTCATTCCATTCTTTTACGGTAGATGCTCCATCAAAAAAATAAAGAGGTACCAGCAGAGCATTTTCACGGGTTTGCAGAGCAGCACCCAAAACTCCACTCAGCAACCCTTTTTGTCCGCTGTCATCTCCGTTGCCGCCAACCCCAAGAATGTCACAGAACGACAGAGGTAGTTTCTTCGGGGCGCTTCTTTTTCGTCCCTCCGCCTGGCTGTCTTCTCGGGCGGAACGCGACTTGTACGCTCAAGGGAGCATCACGAACCGACGTCAGCCGCTGTGACTCCTCAACCGACGTCAGCCTCCAGTCCACTGGTCCCTGCTTTTTCCTTCACCACCTGCGGAGACCGATGTAGATCACCGAGTCGGCGCAGCTGTGTGGTCTAGCGAGCAGCTGCCCTACTGAGCATCTGTCGGTTCCAGCAACTCCGCATTCCTAATGGTCAAGTAAGCTCAGTATTTTTTTCAACAACGTGGACCACATAATTTCACATTTCAAAGTATATGCTTGACCCTGAAACGTCTTTTGACCTGGTTAGTATTTTGGGTCTAGAGAAATAGTCACTTGTGTTACATAATTTGTCAGGATTTCTTTTAGTTACAAATTTGTGAACTACTCTCATAAGGAAATAAACACTATTTAGTTATTTAACGTGCTGCCTTGCAAATAAGGATTCCTGACTGCATAACCTCACAGTTAAAAGTAAGGCGGATACCAGCTACATGAGCGGTCAAAGCGCCATAGGGCGCCAACAAATTATTATCGCGAGGAATGCAACTATGATGTGGGTATAAGAGGCGTGCGAAAAGGTTTTCTCTTAATATGTGCTTTCTTTCTATTGATATGGCGAAAATATTAAGTTTCTGTCTCGCAAAACTAACCTATTACATTGACTGTGCGTGTCCCCTTTGTTTCAGCGTGTAACCACATCCTTCCTAATCGGTCCACTGGATTGCGATGTAACTGACCGTCATCGCATATGCCTAATGAAATGTTACAGTGAGTAAGGCTAACGTTACCGAAGGAAAATAACATCGGTTAGATGCTGGAAAGTGTACTACAGACTCTTCTGAAGGAAGAATCTATTCTAAACGTAAACTAAATACTGATTATAATTTTCAAATGGGTGGAATAGTGCAATCCCTCACGAACCACACAGAGGGCAAAAGTGTACCACGTAATACTCCCGCCGGCCGGAGTGGCCGTGCGGTTCTAGGCGCCACAGTCTGGAGCCGAGCGACCGCTACGGTCGCAGGTTCGAATCCTGCCTCGGGCACGGATGTGTGTGATGTCCTTAGGTTAGTTAGGTTTAATTAGTTCTACGTTCTAGGGGACTGATGACCTCAGAAGTTAAGTCGCATAGTGCTCAGAGCCATTTGAACCAACCAAAATTCCTATTTACTACAAAGATTACTGATAATACAACGACAACACTGATTAGCTAAAAAGGAGGTTAATTAAACAGTCGGCAGACCGCTTGGGCAATGAATCTTAGGAAAGGTAATGGCAAAGAAATTTAAGCAATAATCTCTGGCGTGGCAGCAGAAGGTTGTCACGCTTTTTTCACAGCACAACAGTTTGCGAGGAAATAAAGGCATCACAGAGCACTGAATTTGCAGTAACTTATTCTGAAATACTAAATTTTTAAAATAAAATTAAATTGAGTTACTGGTTAAATAAATGTAACTAAAACTTTGTTATGTAAAAAAAAATCACTTTCAGTAACATCAATGTAACATAATGCAAAATTTAAAAAACGGCAAGCAATTTGCTTTAGATTATTGGAAGATTGAATTGAAATTACTTTAAGCAAACGAGCAACCTATTTTACTTTTAAAATAACAACAATAAAATATATACCAAGTCAGAAGAAGTCACTCCCTAAGCTAAATACAGAATAAATGAAATTGCGCACTCTTAATTTGTTCTGTATCTTATTAGCTTTGCCAGTGAAATTTTACGTTAATTTAAGTGAATGAAATTAATACTCAGAATTATTATGCAATACAAGATTGAACAGTTACTGAGGCAGAAAATTTAGAATGAAACTGGTCAATAGCAAACAAACAAAACTGGCAGTAAATAGTTAATCAGTTTTCATATTCTTACGACACCCGCTGATTGAGTGGAAAGGAAAGAGTAATAATGTCTGAGGACAACGACAACACAGATACCCTACGAGTTTTAACTATTGCAGGTTATCATTCAAGTTATTCTTTGTGAAGGAAATGCCGCTGGGTAATGCCTACGTAAGTTTATAATTTTTCACGTAACAGTCTTACGATGTTGTAGCTGTGCGGACGGCGAAGAATGTAGCGGACGACATTGCTGAGCTGCCGCTGATGCTACTGCTCCTGCTGGATGAGAACCCCGAGTCGTCTCCAGAGCCCCGGATAATTATGGGGCAGGCAGTGGTTAGAATTGCAGCTTCTTCCGCCTGTACACTCCTATCATGCTCTCAAGACTCGCGGTTTAACGAATTAGGCGCGCCTTCACTGGCGCGATCATAGTTGTAACCCGCGTCTGCGGGAGCGCCCAACGAACATGTCCGCACTCTTTCATGACTCTTGGTGCTCTGCTTCCTCTCTGCGTACAACGCGACAGAGACTCTCCAGAGATAAACAACGGCAGAGCTACTACCATTTCGTCGTTGCTATCGATACATTTAAATAAAGTTGCCGTGGCTATTACCCGCAATTTACAATATTTTCATTATAACGACAATAAATTGCATACGGTAGGAATTAAATGCACTATTACATCGATTACGTATTAAGTATAGGTCCTGTAATAAAGCTTACAAATTCAGAATCACAAGTACAGTACGAGTTATCAACGGATATTAAACGGCGAAAATTTTGGATGGTGTAGAAATTATTCGATCTGCATTTTCGGTGTTACAAGCGCACTAACATTTCATCCAGAAATTCTGTAGACACTAGATAGCTAGAAATTTACTGAAATAAACTGTACTGCTGATGGTACACAAGGAAAGAGTGGGTGCGAAGCTGTTGGAGCACCACGGCACCACGACCGATACATCGCCCAGTAATAGTATCAAAATAGGCACACACATCTACGCCTCAATGACATGACGCACATTCTTGTTGAAAAGCAATATGTGCGTTTAACCGTGAATTTACTTTCAAAACCTTTTTTTAAGAATTTACTTTATTTACTAGTTATTCATCAAGAACATTAACACATTTAATCACACTATCTGAGCGTGGAAGTAGTTGCCAGTGGGTAACTGATAAAACCAAATCAAATTTCTTTTAATAAATGGAAATTTTATCCCCAAAAGCCTTTTTTTTTAAGAAACAGATTTAAAATTGTAATCAGAAAGCACCCTCTAAATATCAGGTTACAATTTATTCAGAGGCAGAAAGAACAATTTTTGACTGTATGAGCTTTGGCTGAGAAGCTTGCCGCTCCCCTTCTGACACGGCCGTAGTCACGACCGCTCACAACAACCTCTGAAAGACTACACTGATGCAAATCTGCAACACACCAGATTAATTTAAACTAAAAATTTCAACAACTCACACAAGCAAATAAACTATGCACCGCGTAGGAGGGATGGAAATGGTACAAACACTGACATTGAAAGATTAACTTGCCACCGAAGGTGCAACTTGATTAAAAAAAAAAAGTCTTACGGTGGAAGCGTGGCAACTTTATATACTAAAATGACCATTTAAATAAAAATCCGTGAAATGCAGTCTTACATAAAATATACAAGGTTGGCCAAACATGCTCTACATTACACATATACCGCCTCTCAAGATGATAGGCAAGATAAAAACATATTTCAGGGATTAGGCCGTTACACTTCAAGCAATAAATTCGTTAACACACCGAATCCGACAAACATGACAGAGACAGCTATTAACGTATGGTGTTTAAACACTATGTTTACAATTTACACTATGTATCTATCAAAACATGCGGTGCGTGTTAGAAGTTTGTTCTGTGACTAAGCTGACGTGCTCAGTGATACAAATTTACGTGTGCAACGATAGAAATATATGGAAATGCATTCATTGATAAATCTGAAGCTCTCAATTATGCAAGTTTATGTAAGCAATGATGTGAATGCGGCGAAAACTACAAACGTTGTCTGCTGGACGAAAACTATGGAAACAAGTACTCCAAACCGACATTTCACGATAACTAATCGACAAAAAAAGGGGCACATGCTGTAATGAAAGCATAAAAGCCGTCTGATGATGAATCGTAATGATTCGAAACCGGTAACAGTACCCTTTGAATGAAGGAACTTAAAATAAATTTGTGGCTGGTTGCTGTCTCAACACCATCAACAAAATGAAATAACAGCCTGTCGGCGAAAGCATTACCATTGAGGTATCGAACGCTAGTCAGCTAGCACACAGAGACAATGTTAAACGCATCTCGAACCGCACGTAGGGAAACGCCGGCGACGTGCTCCAGGCGTTGCTGCAGAACGTGACCAGCGTCGCGTCGCGGGCACGCGCTCGGCTGCCACGCCACGACACGCCACGGACGTGATGGTCGCGCTTCAGAGGCGGCGCAGCGCTCGGTACGGTTTAGACGTCTAAGCGAGAAGACTGGCCGCAGGGACGTCTGCTGCTCGTGCCAGCAGCGCCGGCAACGCCCCCCACGGTGGGAGGTGCGCCAGGGACGGTGAATGTCGTATTTAATGCCCGTCTTAGCAGATGCAAGTCTCAGGAATCAGAGGCATCTGCGCCCAGCTGGTCGAGAGAGTTGTAGCAATGTTTACAATACTATTCAGAAAAAGATGAGTTTAATCATCGTCCACTGATATGGCGTTCCCCGAGGAAGTGTTATACGCCCTCTGTTGCTCCTGATCTACATAAACATATAAACGATTTAGTAGACAATCTGAGCAGCCAAAAGGAATCCGTAATTTTCGGTTACGCGATAAATCACAAAAATCTAAAGGTTATAAATTCAACTTAAATTGGAACGATCACATGGATGATGTTGTGGGTAAAGCAAATCAATGGCAGCGATTTTGTGGCACGACTCTTAGAAAATGCAACAGATGTACCAAAGAGAAAAAAGTAAAAAAAAATTAAACAATTAAAATATTCCAGAAATCTTTGGTAACCGCTTTACCTGTTAATAGTTCCTTTATTACATGATCATACACAACTGGTTTCGCGATGATTTAGTCGCGTCTTCAGGTGTATACATCTATGAAAAACATATCGAGAATTAGAAATTACAATGGTAAAAATAACGCTATTAAATCAGAAAGATAGGGGAACATACTCACATAACTAATTTAACACTGAGCAATTAAATTAAACAGCGTAAAATAAAATTCTTTTCTTTTAATTTGTTTTTTAAGTAGTGACTAATGCAGTAATCAACTTATATTTACACCAACACGGATAATATAAATACACAAATTTACAGGTACCAGCCCTCTTACGTTACATGAAAAAGTTACTTACACTCGAATTAAAAATGACTTCTTCTCGTAGTAGCATGTTACAGATGTCCACCGAGGCCAGTCCTTGTTTAGCGGATTTTGCAGCAGTTAACTTATAGTATCATGTACAAGGTGAATTTACGAAATGGAGAAAAACCGCAGGGAACTGTACCTGAGGGTTTAAGGATCAAAAGATGTCCTACTGACACACGGCCGGAAATGCGTTGCTAGAGATCTACGACCACTTACAGATGGACATGAGAGTTGTTAAAAGTTGTAGATTATGATCCTGGTACCATCACCAGGTAAGTGGCACGCCAGTATGGGGTAAAACAGACGACTGTGTGGGACGTTCTCCAGAACCGCCACTAACCATGTCTCTTAAGACGTGTGCAGGCCTTGCCTTGTTACTTGGCTCCAAGGCGACGGTTTTGTCGTTGGTCCGTCGCACAGGACTCCACGGTGCTGCGATTTTTGTCATTCACCCTTTACGAGAGATGGTATGGTCAACCTTCATAGCACGTTAAGTTTGGACTACGGAGAATACCTAAGGTTTTGTGGCTGCGAGCCATAAGCACCGTTTCAACCTAAGTGCGTGGGTGGGCCTCTTGAGCGTCGAGCTAGAACACTACTAGTAAAGACAAAAGACAAAACCTTCTCACTTGCCTGGTGTATTCTCATGTGTTCTCTAAATCACTGAAATCTACGCCGTCAATGATCTGCTTTCTCCGCTTTCAAGTGGGCCTCCTTCCCTTGGAACGCATTTCCTGTCACAGGTCCACATGATCTTTTTTGTTTCTTAACCGCATCTCAGCGGTTTTTAGGCGGTTTCCCACATTCAGCTAGATAAATACCGGCCTGTCATCCACGTCCCACCTTACACAATCTACCAAGTCCCTAAACATTTAGGAAACGTGCTCACACTCGAACATGAGATTTACTCTAGACGGAGACAGATTATGTAGTGGGCGGAGTGGTGACGTCAGGGAGAGCATTCGGCTGTCACTAGCACTGCTTCAACACACAAAACAATGCCGACCTCGTAGAGAAACAAGGCGAAGGAGGAGAATAGTAATAAGAAGATCCCACGTGGCAGCTTCTTTCTCGTTCGGAACTCTCTCGGAACCCAGCTGACGGTAATTTAACACTGACAATAACAATCTCGGCGCTCGCACCCTCTACGCTCACTAGCAATAAATCCATGTTGGTGAACAGAGGTCTTATAGAGTCACGAAGATTGACGTAAATGAGGGTCCTTGTTGCTGGCGAGTTGGCAGGGAGCAAATAATGTCACTAGAATAACTACTCGGAATGTAATGGAGCACTGTCACTGATAGTACAGTACAACAAAATTAATAGAAAATTAAAAAGAAAGAACTATGTGCTGCTGGTTTTGGTGCCCCAGCAATCATGTTTCCGTACTAGGGAGCTATGGGTAGATACATCGCTAAACGAATTTTAAAACTGTGTGTGTGGCCTGGGTTCCTTAAAAGCCATACATAAGTTGTAAATTGGCCTGTCAGATTTGTCTGCTCCGTAGATAATTTTCCATCGACGCCAAAGTCAATGAAAGTGGAGCAATAACTCCTGTCAGACAACGATTGAAAAATGTATTGCCCGAAGGCAGATTTGCAAGAGCATGATGGGAATTTATTCTGAGAGCATCAGGAATACGTTTCAAATGTTAGTATTCATCCTGATTCGTGCTGACTTCCTCCGATGTGATATTGCAGTAGCTTCCTTCTGAATGAATTAGAAATTCATAATATCGACGACAGGAAGGTGTAATTATACTTAATGCCCTCCTGTGCCTTATTATCTTTATATCAACAGGACATAAGACTTCAATACCATTATTCATCCTCCCCATGCAGGTAATTGTGGTTGAGAGCATTGACATGATCTCCCTGAGAATAATTTGAAATACGTTACTCTTAAAAATTGCTACGCAGATCTAAAAGAAATTGTTTTACGCAACTATAAGCTGTAAAGATAAACGAAGCAGTCGAAAGAGGCCATGTGAAAGGACATAACATTGGCGTTTATGTTCACGACGTAGCACGTTTATATGTTTAAATTCATCCACGAAGTCGATGAAAACGTTTTTCTGCATTTGTTCGTGTTCAAAATGGCTCTAACCACTGTGGGACTTAACATCTGAGGTCATCAATCCCATAGACTGAGAACTGTTTAAACCAAACTAACCTAAGGAGGCAGGATTCGAACCTGCGACCATAGCAGCCGCGTGGTTCCGACTTAACCACCTAGAACCGCTCGACCACAGCGGCCGGCTTTGTTCGTGTATGTGAGGGATTGCACGCGTCTAGTGCTGCAACTGTGTCGTTTTGTTTGTTATTAATTGTAACCTAAAATGTTTTCATGTTTAAGTAGCACGTTTTTCAGTGTAACACATATCATTTATTTCAGCGCTGACACATGGAACGTCCATAGCTATCTTGCGGAAGCTGAACAGGAGCGCTTGCTGGAAGCTGAGACAATCAGACAACATCCCGCTAACCCAAAGGAACAAAAACGACGACGCAACGGATACGCTAATACCGGGCACGACCATGAAGCGACGAACTGTTTACTTTCATTCACAGTGCATTATCTTTAATAGCTTCTGGGATAATTACTCTAACTCTCTCTGAGGGAAAGCAAACGAAACAGTCTTAAATGACAAGATGCCTGTGTTCAGAAAACTGATCGTTTATTACGCAGTTTGGCAACTAATTGTACGTAGGCAAAGACCTAGAAAACCTAATTTTAGTTTAGCCATTTACGTACACAAAAAGAAGCGATGGATCACGCTTATTTATCATGGAAATTCAGCATGAATAACTTCTTCGTTCGTCTGAAAAAATGATCTATCTTAGAATGATTCTGTGATCATGCACTCACGTGGATATTCCAGGGAGAGACAGATTATGAATAGACGACAGTCCGCCGCCCCAACTACCGTAAATTCCGGATAGCCGTGAGTTATTCATTTCATACCATTACTGCTGTGGTCAGACACACACGGGGACCTAAGATCCTTCCAGTCACGGAGATTACAGTCGAAAGTTGGAATGACCAGTGTCCACGAGGCGTCCGACACCATGGCAAAAGAAAAACCATAAAATTCTCTCAGCATTGCATTTAGAGCAAACGGAATTTCGGCTACGACCACCTAGCTGAATCTCAGGATCGCAGGAGGGAACTAGTGCAAAATTATCCACCAGTTTCTTACCGACCACGCGACTTACACTACTGGCCATTAAGAGCGCTACACTAAGAAGAAATGCAGATGATAAACGGGTATTCATTGGACAAATATATTACACTAGAACTGACATGTGATTACATTTTCACGCATTTTGGGTGCATAGATCCTGAGAAATCAATACCCAGAACAACCACATCCAGCCGTAATAACGACCTTGATACGCCTGGGCATTGAGTGAAACAGAGTTTGGATGGCGTGTACAGATACAGCTGCCCATGCAGCTTCAACACGATACCACAATTCATCAAGAGTAGTGACTGGTGTATTGTGACGAGCCAGTTGCTCGACCACCATTGACCAGACGATTTCAATTGGTGAGAGATCTGGAGAATGTCCTGGCCAGGGCAGCAGTCGAACATTTTCTGTATCCAGAAAGGCCCGTACAGGACCTGCAACATGCGGTCGTGCATTATCCTGCGGAAATGTGGGATTTCGCAGGGATCGAATGAAGGGTAGAGCCACGGGTCGTAACACATCTGAAATTTAACGTCCACTGTTCAAAGTGCCGTCAATGCGAACAAGAGGTGACCGAGACGTGTAACCAACGCCACCCCATACCATCACGCCGGGTGATACGCCAGTATGGAAATGACGAATACACGCTTCCAATGTGCGTTCACCGCGATGTCGCCAAACACGGATGCGACCACCAAGATTCTGTAAACAGAACCTGGATTCATCAGAAAAAACGACGTTTTGCCATTCGTGCACCCAGGTTTGTCGTTGAGTGCACCATCGCGGGAGCTCCTGTCTGTGATGCAGCGTCAAGGGTAACCGCAGCCATGATCTCCGAGCTGATAGTCCATATGGTGCAAACGTTGGCGAACTGTTCGTGCAGATGGTTGTTGTCTTGCAAACGTCCCCATCTGTTGACTCCTGGATCGAGACGTGGCTACACGATCCGCTACAGCCATGCGGATAAGATGCCTGTCATCTCGACTGCTAGTGATACGAGGCAGTTGGGATCCAGCACGGCGTTCCATATTACCCTCCTGAATCCGCCGATTCCATATTCTGCTAACAGTCATTGGATCTCGACCAACGCGAGCAGCAATGTCGTGATACGATAAACCGCAATCGCGATAGGCTACAATCCGACCTTTATCAAAGTCGGAAACGTGATGGTACGCATTTCTCCTCCTTCCACGAAGCATCACAACAACGTTTCACCAGGCAACGCCGGTCAACTGCTGTTTTTTGTATGAGAAATCGGTTGGAAACTTTCCTCGTGTCAGCACGTTGTAGGTGTCGCCACCGGCGCCAACCTTGTGTGAATGCTCTGAAAAGCTAATCATTTGCATATAAGAGCATCTTCTTCCTGTCGGTTAAATTTCGCGTCTGTAGCACGTCATCTTCGTCGTGTAGAAATTTTAATGGCCAGTAGTGTATTACAAGGCCACGCAGCAAATCGAATTCATGCTTCTAAGTTCCACAAGAAATAAACTTCTCACGCAAAGGTAAAAACGCATCAAATGAATCACTCCCTACACCTCGCCGTGCAGCTACCACCAAATTTGAACACGACCTAATGCACAAAACCTCAGCCCGAGTTAATATCTGACACCTCGTTCCATCAAAAACGTGTTTAATCATCGGTTGCGTTGTCCGAGTGTGTCAAAATTTCTCAGCTTCTCCTGGACTGTCCAGAGTCTATGGAGGGCCTGCAACTGACCAATACGTAGCCTCTGTTAGATAGTGTGGGCCGCTAAACCGCGCAGTGGGGCTGAAAAGGCGCTGGTGGTCTTTGCCTCTAGGCTCTTTCTGAAAAGAGAAATATTGCAGAAGAATCTGTGCGGGATCCTACAGGGGATAGTCGTTCCCGTCGGCAGGCATAAAGAAAGCCAACGAACTTTCCTCTGGCACGTAGAGAAAAAGCAGCTACCTCTAACTTGAAGATATGATGTCACGTTCTCATCTCATGCCGGTGACTACACTGTGACCTGGTGTATGAAAAAGGATAGAGGCTGATGATTCCCATAACAAATGAGGAAAGATAAAATAAAATGTCCAGCAGAAAATCCTTCTCCAAACTTTGGCATGTTCAAATTGGTTCAAATGGCTCTGAGCACTATGGGACTCAACTGCTGTGGTCATTAGTCCCCTAGAACTTAGAACTACTTAAACCTAACTAACCTAAGGACATCACAAACATCCATGCCCGAGGCAGGATTCGAACCTGCGACCGTAGCAGTCGCACGGTTCCGGACTCCGCGCCTAGAACTTTGGCATGTGATAGACAAAAAACGCACCTGACAGAAATATTGAATAGCAATATCAAGTCATGGGAGCATAACATTATAAAAGGGAGTGCGAAAAAAAAAGGTATCCATCATCAATTTCATATCTGTTATTTGTTTCCCTGAGAAACGGAGGTGGCTATTTCGATTATAAAACAGGTGATGCGTGACACCGTTTCCATATCTAAGCATTCGACTGTGAATACGAACAAGAAACGTTATAAATTCATGTTGCCCATTAGAAGTGGCGTGTATCTTATTTTGGGAGCCCTTGCATTTGATGAACTGTGGTTCTAGTCGTCGAGCGGTTGTTTGGGTTACAGGCAACTCGATAATTGCAACGTTGTGCATTCCCCTTGTTACGGGGGATATGTATCAAATCTGTTTTCCAAATTTAGAAATTAAATTGCAGAAAGAAATTCTGTGTGTGTAGGCACGGAAAAATAGCCTGAAAAACTGTGTCAAGAAAATACCAAAGTTTAATTATTTATTGTTTCATACGGCTATAGATGCATACCGCTGTCTGATTTATAGAATACGGCGTTTGTTACGATTTTTCAGAGGTAATTCTTTCAACCTTAGATCTCTTTCGTACCAGTTTTGTGCCTATATATTTCACAGTTAATGTGATTGTTTATAAGAATCATATCTTAAAACAGTATCTTTCTGGGATCGTAAAGTTTCCTTCAAGTGCTCCTTTCCATTTTGTAAGTTAACATTTTCCTCCGACTTCATTTTACATAAAGTGAGTGAAAAAGAGAGATACATTATATTTTGATATACAGCGTCATTAGGGACGGGGAAAAAGTTCGAACTGAACGTGAATAGGGCAGCGACTTTTCCAGAGGAATAATTTCGACACTCCCTCTAGTCCTGCCTCGTTCAGTGACAGCAGTCAGCGGAATATTTTCAGTGTCATGTCCACATGAAATGACGTGCGTTGTAACTTATGGTCTGTTCACATTACATTTGTGACAGGGTCGTTACTGTATGACGCCTCGGTGGAGGCTGTAACGCGAGAGAACAAGACGCTGAACTACAGATAAGATATAATGTAGTATTCTCGTTCACATAGTTTAAGCGCGCATGTTCTTGATCTCACTCCAACCCATTCTTGTATTTCTGGCAGTTTGACACTAAAATAAGTTCATTAGAGTGGGGTTGGAGGTTGGTACAGTTGGGCAAGGATGACGACGGGAAAAAGCAGGTCTGAAGATTAGGCTTCAACACTCCATTGGCGACGAGCTCGGCAGAAACGGAGCACGATGCAGAATCGGAAAAAGGACGTGTTTGGAAATCGGCCGTATCCTTTGTCAAAGGAACAGTAGCGGCATTTGCTGTGATCGAGTTAGGGAAACCATACAGAACATGACCCCCGTTTTTAACCAGTCGCCTCTCCAGATAATAAGGTGGCACACAGATGTCTTCGAATGAGGTAGCCATCAAGCACATCGAATGATTTAGGGAAAGCGAGAAGTAAATTTAGCTAGCCTGATATGTATATAGACCCTGTTCCACTGTTCCCCAATTCTACATTTACATATGTTCTAAACAAACCAGCATATGGTGTGTGGCGGAATACACTCCGTGTACTGCTTATTTCCTCCCTTTTCTGTTCCAGACTCGACGCGGAAAGAACGATTGTTGGTAGGCTCCAATCTGATTTCACTTTCCTTGTCTTTTTCTAGGTATACGTAGGAGGAAGCAATACATTGGCTAACTCTTCCACGAATACGCGCTCTCGGAATTTTAACAGCAAGCCGCAGAATGACACTCGATGCTGGATTAGCATCTGTGTTACGGTTTCGCGGTTACTAAACGAACCTAAGATGAATGTCCTCCCATTTAGCATTGCAGCTTCGCTACATACAGCAGGATTATCCACAAACAGTGTCAGTGAACTCCCAAAGTTATCGCTTACGTCACTATCGATCCTATAACACTCCCTCAGGGCAACCCGAATTTACTTTTACATTGAAGATTAACCTCCTTTAAGAATGACATGCTATTTTATAGAATGAGATTTTCACTCTGCAGCGGAGTGTGCTCTGATATGAAACTTCCTGACAGATTAAAACTGTGTGCCGGACCGAGACTCGAACTCGGGACCTTTGCCTTCCTTGGGCAAGTGCTCTACCAGCTGCGCTACCCAAGCACAACTCACGACCCGTTCGCAGAAGAGCTTCTGTGAAGTTTGGAAGGTAGGAGACGGGGCCGGGAGTCGTGCTTGGGTAGCTCAGTTGGTAGAGCACTTGCCCACGAAAGGCAAAGGTCCCGAATTCGTGTCTCGGTCCGGCACACAGTTGTAATCTATTAGGAAGTGTCATGGTAATTTTTGTTTTCTAGGAACTCTTCAATCCATTGATCTGATATTGAATGTGCTCGTAATTTGTTCAAATGGTGACTCCAGCAGGAGGTTGGAACACTTGTACGGAGTGACACGTGTATGGAGCTTGGGCCTCTTGCTGGGATGAGTGGCTATTCACAGGAACAGGTACACTAACAAGTCTAGCAGTGAAGCACAGCGTGCTGTAGTCTTCAGAAGGAGGAATATTCAATGGATGTAGTTGCACATCATTTGCTTCCGTTTTCGCTGCAACGATTTTCTATTTGGTGTCCACCCATACAGACTCTTATTCTAAGAATCTCTCAAGGGAAAAGTTGCGATGATTCCCAAAGAGAGGCTTGGCCTTTGATATAGTCCTGACCGTCTTCATTAGTGAATAATTTACAAATTGCGAGAAACATGAGCCGACTTTGTGCCGCTTCCAAGGAAGCCCGTGAGAAGGAGTCTCATTTTGTCCCCCATTAAATTTATGTACAATATTTGCAAGATTGCCAGAGAGTAAATGTGCACGAAACTACTTTCCAGTGTTTACATAATTTACATTGGCTGTGACGTTTCTTTATTGAATGTGTAGATCCCCGCCCCCCTCCCCCTCCCCAAGTCAAATTATTTTAAAGTGCTGCCAATATTTGGTCTTTTAAAAGTCTTTACAGTAGTCTCGTCAGTCTTAATTGCTGAGTTTATTCTTCTTTTCCCATCGAAATATAAAATTAATCACTCAAACTGGTACTGCACTTTCTCGAAGACTTTTTTACTAATGCGTAATTATTAAATGGACTTTCGATATTAATGTATTTATTCTTCGGTTCCATTGTTCAGAGTTGTTGCTGATGTGATGGTAATTCTTCTTATCTCTAGGCATATGCTTGTTATCGAGCCACTGGTCAAGGATAATTTGGTTTTCAGACGTGCTGTCCTGAATAGACAACGAACCATCATCCAACATTTCCAGGAGAAGATAGAGCTGAACACTTTCTTATGTAACACTGTATTTCCTCGTTTTCGTGCGAGCAGAAATGAGGGCGTAACATTGAACTTGTTTCCACAAAATTGACTAAAATAAAAACTGCAAACCATAATCTCTGTTTCGGGAAACAAACTTCTACCTGATTGGACAACAGCAGTTTCGAAGTCCATCATGAGAAACGCAGGGTGCTATCTAAGGAACTTGGTTTTGAGTTAAGAATGTAATGTGTTTCTAGTTTTTTATTCTATAGGAAAATGTAGACAGATGGAAGAGTTTTGGATTTCTCCAAAGAGCTTGTAAGATCAGAGCGAAACTTAAATAACGTCCAACTCTTGAACGTTCCATCCACAAAGACTGATTCATTGCTTGATAAATACGATTTACGTTTTTCGCTGCCAGTCACATAATATTTACTCATCTGGTCTTTTGTTGCCATCTGTTAATAAAAATCTGCTGCCATCGTTCATCAATAAATTATTTTCTTGAAAGTGTATTGCTCTAGAACCGGTAGAATCTTGGGTAGACAACGAGCGATTCTCCTGGAGCGATTCAGCTACTGTTTCACACTTATACGTGATGGTAACGATGTCTTAGGCTCCACTGAAACCCAACTTTTTCTACGTAAATTAATGAAATTGCAGTATCTGTTTCTTTTGTACGCTTTTTTGTGTGTACAAAATGTTTTCGCATTTCATTTGCTGATTCGTTTGGAAACAGACGTGGCTACGTTCGCCTGAAACTGTGGTACTTTCAGTGGATAATCTTCCTCACACCCATTCTTTAGTACGTTAACACAACGCCAGTAAGTTATATTTACTCTGTCAGTATACTGCACTACATAATAACGTCGGTTGTAAATCAATGAAGGCTTCCCTTTAGTGGTCTCGGTGACTTCATCTTCACAGAATTTAGAACACAGAGTACTGCTTGCCATTAGAGATCAACTGCAGTACTGAACTCTGAGAGGAAGTCACGCAGCACAGCCGTCCGTCAATGAACAGGTGTGCGGACAGTGTTCTTACTGCAGGAAGTGACCTTTCTCACAAGGGGACCTCCCCATCGCACCCCCCTCAGATTTAGTTATAAGTTGGCACAGGGATAGGCCTTGAAAAACTGAACACAGATCAATCGAGAAAACAGGAAGAAGTTGTGTGGAACTATGAAAAAAATAAGCAAAATATGCAAACTGAGTAGTCCCTGTGCAAGGTAGGCAACATCAAGGAGAGCATCAGCTTACGAGCGCCGTGGTCCCGTGGTTAGCGTGAGCAGCTGCGGAACGAGAGGTCCTTGGTTCAAATCTTCTCTCGAGTGAAAATTTTAATTTTTTTATTTTCAGGTAATTATCAAAGTTCAGGCACTCACACATAATCAACTTCGCTCTCCAAAATTCCAGGACATGTTCAGATTTGCATTGACATATGCAGGATTTGATGGTCTACGCACGGAAACATTTGAAAACGTAAAAAACATATGTTTTGACAGAGTACAGGGAAAACTGTGCGACTGTGAAACTGTTGCATTCATTTGTTGCAGTTTATTTGACAAACTCTTATGTTTTCATCACTTTTTTGGGAGTGATTATCACATCCTCAAGAAAACCTAAATCGGGCAAGGTAGAAGAATCTTTTTACCCATTCACCAAGTGTGCAAGTTAGGTGGGTCGACAACATATTCCTGTCATGTGACGCACATGCCGTCACCAGTGTCGTAAATAATATATCAGACGTGTTTTCCTGTGGAGGAATCGGTTGACCTATGACCTTGCGATCAAATGTTTTCGGTTGCTATTGGAGAGGCACGTCCTTTCGTCTAATAATCGCACGGTTTTGCGGTGCGGTCGCAAAACACAGACACTAAACTTATTACAGTGAACAGAAACGTCAATGAATGAACGGACAGATCGTAAGTTTGCGAAAATAAAGAAAGTAAAATTTTCACTCGAGGGAGGATTCGAACGATGGACCTCTCGCTCCGCAATTGCTCACTCTAACCACGGGACCACGGCACTCCTCAGCTTAAGTTGTCCTTGATGTTGCCTATCTTGCACATGGACTACTCAGTTTGTATATTTTGCTTATTTTTTCATAGTTCCACACAACTTCTTCCTGTTTTCTCGATTGATCTGTGCTTAGTTTCTCAAGGCCTATCCACTCTCTCAATTTATAACTAAATCTGAGGGGGGTGCGATGGGGAGGTTCCCTTGTCAGTAGTATGTCGCACGTAGTGACGGACAAGCCGATTTATCCAACTTCTGGGACACTCTGTTTTGCGGTCCACTACCTGAAGTGTCCTGAGCTCGATAGGAATGTCAACACAATCCATCCCTGTACAAGTGGTACTCCGTGCACGTGTCTCAAACTCCATTGCGAAACTGTATGGAACGCCTTCCGGATGTCAAGGAATTCGTCATCAACCTCGTCGCGTTCCGTCTTCTGTTGGATGTGGAAAAACAGCGAGCAGGCTCTGCGAGTGACAACAGTGGCACCAAAAATTATTGGCACACACACATTTTCGCACCTAATACTAAATGTATAAACACTAGGAGCATTTCCTCAAGAAAGGAAATAATTTGTGTAGTAAAATACCTTTCCAACACAACAGAAACACACGTAATCCATTAAATGAAGGTTTTTCCCCCTGCTGTGCGACGCTTGTTACTGTGCTCGACAGACAGCGCCGCGCGTAACAGAATTGGTACCAGTCGGAATTGACGAACAGTTCAGTCGCTTGCCTGACGGACAGTGTGAGGGACGTTCACGAGTCCGAAGGGGTGGGAGCATTCCGTGTCGTTCCGTAACAAGGTTGTTTTATTGCATTAGCGGGATAAAAAGTACCGTGAAACTGGTACATAAAGAACTTTCTGTTGATTATACAGCAGTGTGGGCAATCATCAAGAAATTTCAATATTCTGGTACTACAGACAACAAAGGCAGATCCGCAGGTCTAAGAGCTCTTACATATAGGGAGCGTCGAAGGATAGTTCGTCTTGCCCAAAAGAGCCCTTTGAAAGTACAGGGTCGTTTGTATCGGAAATTCAGCCAACGTCCACCACATAGGTCAGTGCTAAAACTATTACGACTGTTAATTAAAGGCAGCTGGTATGTATGGAAGATCTCTCAGAAAGAAGCCATTTATTTCGAAAGTTAACCGAAGAAACATTTGCAGTTCCCCATAGATTATGTCAATAAATATATTGAATTTTGGAATACTGTGCTACTTTCTGAGGAATCGAACTGTAACTTGTTTGGATCTGATGAAAAGGGGAACTGTGGCTCAAATCACATCATGTCCTACCTACTGTAAAATGGGGAAGGAAGCATTATGGTTTGTGGATGCATGGCAGCTTCTTGTGCCGCTGATTCGGCAATTATTGAAGGTGTCATAGATCATAGTAAGTTTATCGATGTGTTGAGGGATCATTTACGTAAAAATGCACAGAAACTGAATCTTGATGGAGTCTTTTACTTTCAACGAGACAACGATCCAGAACATACGGCTCTGAGAACTCGGGAGTGGGTATTATATAATGTTCCAAGAATGGTTTTCACTCTACCACAGAGCCCTGATATTGACCCGACAGAGCACCTTTGGCCACATTTGGATACAAAAGTTGGAAAACGTCGTTCTACAGGGAAGTGGGAGCTGCTGACGTTGTTGTTGGAGTAATAGTCGAAGATCTCACCAGATATTACTCGCAACCTAGTTCAGTCAATGCCAAGACGTGTACAAGATGTCATAAACGCCAATGGAATGCACACAGACTACTGAAATTGAGTTACATGAATTAGATAAACTTTAATTGCATTTTTGAACAGATGTGGCAATAATTTTTTGATGTGGATAGCAACTGATTTCTTCTACATCTACATTTATACTCCGCAAGCCACCCAACGGTGTGTGGCGGAGGGCACTTTACGTGCCACTGTCATTACCTCCCTTTCCTGTTCCAGTCGCGTATGGTTCGCGGGAAGAACGACTGACGAAAAGCCGTGCGCGCTCGAATCTCTCTAATTTTACATTCGTGATCTCCTCGGCAGGTATAAGTAGGGGGAAGCAATATATTCGATACCTCATCCAGAAACGCACCCTCTCGAAACCTGGGCAGCAAGCTACACCGCGATGCAGAGCGCCTCTCTTGCAGAGTCTGCCACTCGAGTTTGCTAAACATCTCCGTAACGCAATCACGCTTACCAAATACCCCTGTGACGAAATGCGCTGCTCTTCTTTGGATCTTCTCTATCTCCACTGTCAACTCGACCTGGTATGGATCCCACACTGATGAGCAATACTCAAGTATAGGTCGAACGAGTATTTTGTAACCCACCTCCTTTGTTGATGGACTACATTTTCTAAGGACTCTCCCAATGAATCTCAACCTGGCACCCGCCTTACAAACAATTAATTTTATATGATCATTCCACTTCAAATCGTTCCGTACGGATACTCCCAGATATTTTACAGAAGTAACTGCTACCAGTGTTTGTTCCGCTATCATATAATTGTACAATAAAGGATCCTTCTTTCTATGTATTCGCAGTACATTATAATTGTCTTTGTTAAGGGTCAGTTGCCACTACCTGCAGCAAATTCCTATCCGCTGCAGACCGTCCTGAATTTCGCTGCAATTTTCTAATGCTGCAACTTCTCTGTATACTACAGCATCATCCGCGAAAAGCCGCATGGAACTCCCGACACCATCTACTAGGTCATTTATATATATTGTGAAAAACAATGGTCCCATAACACTCCCCTGTGGCACGCCAGAGCTTACTTTAACGTCTGTAGACGTCTCTCCATTGAGAACAACATGCTGTGTTCTGTTTGCTAAAAACTCTTCAATCCAGCCACACAGCTGGTCTGATATTCCTTAGGCTCTTACTTTGTTTATCAGGTGACAGTGCGGAACTGTATCTAACGCCTTCAGGAAGTCAAGGAAAATGGCATCTACCCGGGAGCCTGTATCTAATACACTCCTGGAAATGGAAAAAAGAACACATTGACACCGGTGTGTCAGACCCACCATACTTGCTCCGGACACTGCGAGAGGGCTGTACAAGCAATGATCACACGCACGGCACAGCGGACACACCAGGAACCGCGGTGTTGGCCGTCGAATGGCGCTAGCTGCGCAGCATTTGTGCACCGCCGCCGTCAGTGTCAGCCAGTTTGCCGTGGCATACGGAGCTCCATCGCAGTCTTTAACACTGGTAGCATGCCGCGACAGCGTGGACGTGAACCGTATGTGCAGTTGACGGACTTTGAGCGAGGGCGTATAGTGGGCATGCGGGAGGCCGGGTGGACGTACCGCCGAATTGCTCAACACGTGGGGCGTGAGGTCTCCACAGTACATCGATGTTGTCGCCAGTGGTCGGCGGAAGATGCACGTGCCCGTCGACCTGAGACCGGACCGCAGCGACGCACGGATGCACGCCAAGACAGTAGGATCCTACGCAGTGCCGTAGGGGACCGCACCGCCACTTCCCAGCAAATTAGGGACACTGTTGCTCCTGGGGTATCGGCGAGGACCATTCGCAACCGTCTCCATGAAGCTGGGCTACGGTCCCGCACACCGTTAGGCCGTCTTCCGCTCACGCCCCAAGATCGTGCAGCCCGCCTCCAGTGGTGTCGCGACAGGCGTGAATGGAGGGACGAATGGAGACGTGTCGTCTTCAGCGATGAGAGTCGCTTCTGCCTTGGTGCCAATGATGGTCGTATGCGTGTTTGGCGCCGTGCAGGTGAGCGCCACAATCAGGACTGCATACGACCGAGGCACACAGGGCCAACACCCGGCATCATGGTGTGGGGAGCGATCTCCTACACTGGCCGTACACCACTGGTGATCGTCGAGGGGACACTGAATAGTGCACGGTACATCCAAACCGTCATCGAACCCATCGTTCTACCATTCCTAGACCGGCAAGGGAACTTGCTGTTCCAACAGGACAATGCACGTCCGCATGTATCCCGTGCCACCCAACGTGCTCTAGAAGGTGTAAGTCAACTACCCTGGCCAGCACGATCTCCGGATCTGTCCGCCATTGAGCATGTTTGGGACTGGATGAAGCGTCGTCTCACGCGGTCTGCACGTCCAGCACGAACGCTGGTCCAACTGAGGCGCCAGGTGGAAATGGCATGGCAAGCCGTTCCACAGGACTACATCCAGCATCCCTACAATCGTCTCCATGGGAGAATAGCAGCCTGCACTGCTGCGAAAGGTGGATATACACTGTACTAGTGCCGACATTGTGCATGCTCTGTTGCCTGTGTCTATGTGCCTGTGGTTCTGTCAGTGTGATCATGTGATGTATCTGACCCCAGGAATGTGTCAATAAAGTTTCCCCTTCCTGGGACAATGAATTCACGGTGTTCTTATTTCAATTTCCAGGAGTGTATTTTCTGGGTCTCATGAACAAATAAAGCGAGTTGGGTCTCACACGATCGCTTTTTCCGGAATCCATGTTGATTCCTACAGAGTAGATTCTGGGTTTCCAGAAATGACATGATACGCGAGCAAAAAACATGTTCTAAAATTCTACAACAGTTCGATGTCAGAGATGTAGGCCTGTAGTTTTGCGCATCTGCTCGACGACCCTTCTTGAAAACTGGAACTACCTGTGCTCTTTTACAATCATTTGGAACCTTCCGTTCCTCTAGAGACTTACAGTACACGGCTGTAAACTAATTTTTTTGTGAGAAACCAATTATGGTGGAAGAATGTTATGTTTACTACTGTACATTTACGTAAATATAACAGTGTGTTGGGATCAATGTTTACCTTTCTGTAATGTGCATGTTTTTTCACATGATATCTTGCGAACCATGGACGAAGGGTATCAGGCAGATGCCATATTCCTTGACTCGGTGCCCCACTGCAGACTCCTAACTAAGGTACGAGCATATGGGATTGGTTCCCAAGTATGTGAGTGGCTCGAAGACTTCTTAAGTAATAGAACCCAGTACGTTGTCCTCGATGGTGAGTGTTCATCGGAGGTGAGGGTATCATCTGGAGTGCCCCAGGGAAGTGTGGTAGGTCCGCTGTTGTTTTCTATCTACATAAATGATCTTTTGGATAGGGTGGATAGCAATGTGCGGCTGTTTGCTGATGATGCTGTGTTGTACGGGAAGGTGTCGTCGTTGAGTGACTGTAGGAGGATACAAGATGACTTGGACAGGATTTGTGATTGGTGTAAAGAATGGCAACTAACTCTAAATGTAGATAAATATAAATTAATGCAGATGAATAGGAAAAAGAATCCTGTAACGTTTGAATACTCCATTAGTAGTGTAGCGCTTCACACAGTCACAGTCACGTCGATTAAATTTTTGGGCGTAATATTACAGAGCGATATGAAGTTGGACAAGCATGTAATGGCAGTTGTGGGGAAGGCGGATAGTCGTCTTCGGTTCGTTGGTAGAATTTTGGGAAGATGTGGTTCATCTGCGAAGGAGACCGCTTATAAAACACTAATACGACCTATTCTTGAGTGCTGCTCGAGCGTTTGGGATTCCTATCAGCTCGGATTGAGGGAGGACATAGAAGCAATTCATAGGCGGGCTGCTAGATTTGTTACTGGTAGGTATGATCATCACGCGAGTGTTACGGATATGCTTCAGGAACTCGGGTGGGAGTCTCTAGAGGAAAGGAGGCGTTCTTTTCGTGAATCGCTACTGAGGAAATTTAGAGAACCAGCATTTGAGGCTGACTGCAGTACAATTTTACTGCCGCCAAGTTATATTTCGCGCAAAGCGCACAAAGATAAGATAAGAGAGATTAGGGCTCGTACAGAGGCATGTTGTTGTTGTGGTCTTCAGTCCTGAGACTGGTTTGATGCACTTCTCCATGCTACTCTATCCTGTGCAAGCTTCTTCATCTCCCAGTAACTACTGCAACCTACATCCTTCTGAATCTGCTTAGTGTATTCATCTCTTGGTCTCCCTCTACGATTTTTACCCTCCACGCTGCCCTCCAATACCAAATTGGTGATCCCTTGATGCCTCAGAACATGTCCTACCAACCGATCCCTTCTTCTAGTCAAGTTGTGCCATAAATTTCTCTTCTCGCCAATCCTATTCAATACCTCCTCATTAGTTATGTGATCTACCCATCTAATATTCAGCATTCTTCTGTAGCACCACATTTCAAAAGCTTCTATTCTCTTTTTGTCCAAACTATTTATCGTCCATGTTTCACTTCCATACATGGCTACACTCCATACAAATACTTTCAGAAACGACTTCCTGACACTTAAATCTATACTAGATGTTAACAAATTTCTCTTCTTCAGAAACGCTTTCCTTGCCATTGCTAGTCTACATTTTATATCCTCTCTACTTCGACCATCATCAGTTATTTTGTTCCCCAAATAGCAAAACTCCTTTACTACTTTAAGTGTCCCATTTCCTAATCTAATTCCCTCAGCATCACCCGACTTAATTGGACTACATTCCATGATCCTCGTTTTGCTTTTGTTGATGTTCATCTTATATCCTCCTTTCAAGACACTATCCATTCCGTTCAACTGGTCTTACAAGTCCTTTGCTGTCTCTGACAGAATTAGAAAGTCATCGGTGAACTTTTTTATTTCTTCTCCATGGATTTTAATTCCTACTCCGAATTTTTCTTTTGTTTCCTTCACTGCTTGCTCAATATACGGATTGAATAACATCGGGGAGAGGCTACAACCCCGTCTCACTCCCTTCCCAATCACTGCTTCCCTTTCGCGTCCCTCGATTCTTATAACTGCCATCTGGTTTCTGTACAAATTGTAAATAGCCTTTCGCTCCCTGTATTTTGCCCCTGCCACCTTCAGAATTAGAGTATTCCAGTCAACACTGTCAAAAGTTTTCTCTAAGTCTACAAATGCTAGAAACGTAGGTTTGCCTTTCCTTAATCTAGCTTCTAAGATATGTCGTAGGGTCAGTATTGCCTCACGTGTTCCAATATTTCTACGGAATCCAAACTGATCTTCCCCGAGGTCGGCTTCTACTAGTTTTTCCATTCGTCTGTAAAGAATTCGCGTTAGTATTTTGCAGCCTTGATTTATTAAACTGATGGTTTGGTAATTTTCACATCTGTCAACACCTGCTTTATAGGAAGTCATTTTCCCCTCGTTCTGTTTGGGAGTGGAACAGGGAGAGGAGATGCTAGTTGTGGTACGAGGTACCATCCGCCACGCACCGTATGGTGAATTGCAGAGTATGACTGTAGATGTAGATTGTCGGTGTGCCAGCAGTGTATGGCACCACTGCAAGGAGGGAGGAGGTCCAGGTGAAGGGTCAGAACGCGTGTGAGTGCAGGCAGCAGCAGGAAATGCCCGCGCTCGCACTCGGCCACCTGTCCGGGCGGCCGCGCATGTAAATGCCGCGACACATTGAGTAACGCCCGGCGCGTGTACAGTTACGGGTGAACGACCACGTGCGTTCCACCGCGCGATGCGATATCAGCCGGGCCGGCGATCTGGGCGGAGTCTGCTGCTCGCTAAGGAAATAACAGAAACCTGTTTGGGGCGGTCAGCCAGACGATTCCGCCGGCTCGGCGGTCCACTTGTCGAGGCGCGGAGACGGGGACACCCACGGCTCCGGCCAACGATCGTGCGAACGCGCGGTGAGGCGCGCGGAATACGGAGGGGACGGTCGGAGGGGCCGTCTGATAAGCGGCGGCGGGTCCCGCAGGTGCGCCGAGGCTGCGGCTGAGGCAGCGCCCGGAAACCGGAGTCGCAACATTTATCAGCGGCGCCTTTGTACCCCTCCTCCTCCTCCTCCTCGTTGCCGGCGGGCAGGCAGGCCACGTAACGGTGATGCTGCTGACGTAACCCCGCGCACTGCCGCAGCGCGGCCTCTTTCGCACGGCCCGCCGGGAACCTCTGCTCCCCTCGCCGCTCATTCACCCACTGCCTCATCTCCGCCTGCTTTCCCGCCCGCCCGCACAGTCGGCCGTACGTGCTGCGCTGTTGCTGACGTCTGCTTCGCGCACTGTAATGCATAGCAGTGTGCAATTTGCAGGGGGGGATGGTGGGGATTTTCCCCCCTCTGCATCAGATCATCCCCTCCTCTGGTTTTACTTTATGCATCCCAACCTGGGATGTTTATTTCCCACGCACTGGAGTAAAACTTTACATATAATTTAAATCTGTGTAGCCGAACATTGAAAGTTTACTGTTAATACTGTTAATATGTTTGCTTATTAATTTTGAAAATGTGTTATGTAGTAGTTAAGCATTTCAAAACATTTAGAACTAAACGACAAGGTCTGTATTGTTTGGTGTTGCGTACGAAACTAAAACCTGCAATCAGATCCAAACGTCGTGGAAAACTGTGAAGAGGTGTCATTCTGCAGAGAGATAACGCTAGCCCACATTCTGCCAAGCGGACAGCCGATGCAATAAAAGAGTTGAGATTCGAGATGCTGGAACATCCACCATACAGTCCAGACCTGGCTCCAAGCGATTTTTACATGTTTGGACCCTTAACGGAAGCACTACAGGGAAAAAGATTTGAAAGACGTCATTGCTGGGGTGCAAAATTGGTTATAGATGCAAACGATAAAAGTATTTTCTGATCAAATAAAAAAACTCGTAAAACGTCAGGAAAACTACATTGGAGTCCAGGGAGGTTTACGTAGAAAAATAACGCATGTTTCAGTTTTCTATCATCAGAATAAGTACAGATTTTCACAAATGAGTCTTTACTTTTTGAATTCCCCTCGTATACCTGTATGTAGATGATTCTGTAAATAAGCTTTACCTATATTATACTTTTAAAGATATAACAAGGGATGGCTTTTCTGATAGTGCATACGCGTGAATAGTGAGTTTCGGCATTAACATCTATTTATAAATAACTGTTTAACCATGGGTAACGCCACTGTCCAAGCTAGTAACATATATAATTATACTAACCCCCTAAGACCTCCCCCCCCCCCCCCCCCCCCCCCGTGGTAAAAGCACAAATCGCATACTGATGCATAGTCGACGGATTCCGGAACAGATTACACTTCCACACTGTTTGTACACTGATGAGTCAGAACATTATGTCAACGTATCATGTAACCTGAAGGGTCTAACAACCCTACCACAACAAAGGTCAAAATTTTAATAACGATTGTGGTGTTGCTCACGCTGCTAAATACAGCATTATCGGGCAACAACAGTCATATTATGTGGCAGGTGTCATTAGAGCACAGTTAATAAAGTCATTTCATGTAATAATCAAAAAACTAGGCACTCATCTTTTTATTTTTCCCCGCTGGTCTCGTCGTAAAATCATGGCTCAATCGTTGAAAATCTAGGTGGTTACGATTCCAAGCTCGGATACAAAGAGGCCTAGGTTTTATTCTGCTATATTCAAAAGTTATGTAGATCCGCTTCACAAACCATTCTTGAAGATTACACATTTGCAGGACAATGGTGATGTAAAAAAAGTAATCAGCACTCCGAATTTAAGTTACACTTCTTGTTTATTGTTTTTGTTGGAATGGCACGTAACACACAAAACATCACTTCACAATACAAAACATCCTTGAAAACATCTTCCTCACAGTCGCTGTTATAGTTCACATTTCATAAGCTGACTACAATACGCATCTTTCCAATATGACATCCAAGACTTGACTTTTTCAAGATCCGACTCTCTAACAACTTAACAACTAACTAATAATCGCTTATGCGCCCAAAAATTAGAGTTACAAGTACGTCAAAGATCATAGTGACATAGTGACATAAGAATAATATCATTGCAATATAAACATATCGATGTATCACAAATGAAATCAAATCTGAATGTTGTCTCAGAAATATGTAAACTACTTTACAGAAACACAGTAGAATATTACTGGTATCGAGAGGTTCAGATGAGGTTCTGTAATGGTTACGTAATTCAAGTACCATTACAAGGGGACGGGGAAGAAAGGTAAGGAAAGGAACGAATGATATCAGCTGCATCAGGACTTTATGCGGAATCAGCGGCGACGAATGAAAATGTGTGCCGGACTAGGACTCGGACCTGCGGTCTCCTGTTTACGAGACAGATACGTCAGCGCTGCGCCACCCAGACAGAGTGCTTATCACAAATACGCGGACTATCTCGGGACGCTCACCCTACTCACTTTCTCTCTTAATGCCATCTACATTCCCTCGGGATGTCCAAGGTAAACGTACATCAGCATTGAAGATTGTGGATTCATTGCCCATCGAAACGATTCAGTTATACAGAGTGGTTCATTGATCGTTCAAATGGTTCAAATGGCTCTGAGCACTATGGGACTTAACATCTTAGGTCATCAGTCCCCTAGAACTTAGAACTAGTTAAACCTAACTAACCTAAGGACATCACACACATCCATGCCCGAGGCAGGATTCGAACCTGCGACCGTAGCAGTCGCGCGGTTCCGGACTGCGCGCCTAGAACCGCGAGACCACCGCGGCCGGCGGTTCATTGATCGTGACCGGGCCAAATATCTCACGATATAAGCATCAAACGAAAAAACTACAAAGAACGAAACTCGTCTAGCTTGAAAGAGGAAACCACATGGCGCTATGGTTGGCCTGCTAGATGGCGCTGCCATAGGTCAAACGGATATCAACTGCGTTTTTTTAAATAGGAACCCCCATTTTTATTACATATTCGTGTAGTACGTAAAGAATGTTTTAGTTGGACTACTTTTTTTGGCTTTGTGATAGATGCCGCTGTAATAGTCACAAACGTATAAGTACGTGGTATCACGTAACATTCCGCCAGTGCGGATGGTATTTGCTTCGTGATACATTACCCGTGTTAAAGTGGACCGTTTACGAATTGCGGAAAAGGTCGATATCGTGTTGATGTATGGCTATTGTGATCAAAATGCCTAACGGGCTGCTCGGTATCCTGGACGACATCATCCAAGTGTCCGGACCTGATAGTTACGTTATTTAAGGAAACAGGAAGTGTTCAACCATATGTGAAACGTCAACCACGACTTGCAACAAATGATGATGCCCAAGTAGGTGTTTCAGCTGCCGTCGCAGCTAATCCGCTCATCAGTGGCAGACAAATTGTGCGAGAATCGGGAATCTCAAAAACGTCGGTGTTGAGAATGCTACATCAACATCTAATGCTCTCGTACCATATTTCTACGCACCAGGAATTGCATGGCGACGACTTTGAACGTCGTGTACAGTTCTGCCACTGGGCACAAGAGAAATTACGGGACGATGACAGATTTTTTTGCAAACGTTCCATTTAGTGACGAAGCGTCATTCACCAACAGCGGTAACGTAAACCGGCATAATATGCACTATTGGGCAACGGAAAATCCACGGTGGCTGCGACAAATGGAACATCAGCGACCTTGGCGAGTTAATGTACGGTGCGGCATTATGGGAGGAAGGATAATTGGCCCCCATTTTATCGATGTCAGTCTAAATGGTGCAATGTATGCTGATTTCCTACGTAATGTTCTACCGATGTCACTACAAGATGTTTCACTGCATGACAGAATGGCGATGTACTTCCAATATGGTGTATGTCCGGCGCATGGCTCGCGTGTGGTTGAAGCGGTATTGAATAGCAAATTTCATTACAGATGGATTGGTCGTCGAAGCACCATACCATGGCCTGCACGTTCACCGGATCTGACGTCCCCGGGTTTCTTTCTGTGGGGAAAGTTGAATCATATTTTCTATCGTGATCCACCGACAACGCCTGACAACATGCGTCAGCGCATTGTCAATGCATGAGCGACAATCACGGAAGGCGAACTTCTCGCTTTGGAGAGGAATGTCGTTACACGTATTGCCAAATGCATTGAGGTTGACGGACATCATTTTCAGCATTTATTGCATTAATGTGGTATTTACAGGTAATCACGCTGTAACAGCATGCGTTCTCACAAATGATAAGTTCACAAAGGCACATGTATCACATTGGAACGACCGAAATAAAATGTTCAAACGTACCTACGTTCTGTATTTTAATTTAAAAAACCTACCTGTTACCAACTGTTCGTCTAAAATTGTGAGCCATGTGTTTGTGACTAGCAAAAAGCGAAAAAAGTGGTCCAACTAAAACATTCTTTACGTACTACACGGATATGTAATAAAAACTGGGGGTACCTATTTAAAAAAACTCTGTTGATATCCGTTTGACCTATGGCAGCGCCATCTAGTTTCCACCTTCAAGCTGGAGAAGTTTCGTTCTTTGCAAGTTTTTCGTTTGACGCTTATTTCTTGAGGTATGTGGCCCGGTCACGATCAATGGACCACCCTGTATATGAACCTGTGTATGTCCTCGAAAGAGCAGATACCATTGATGACCTTGCAGCTTCTCTAGAATAAATGATAATTAATTGAAACCGTCAGCAGCTCTTAACGCCATGTAGATTACCTCTGGATGTCCAAGGTAAACGTGCATCAGCATTGAAGGTTGTGGATTCGTTGCCCATCGAGGCGATTCAATTATATATGAATGCGTACTGTCTGTTCTCTCGGACATGTTCGAAAGAACAGACACGACGCACTCTTCTGTAGTTATGACCACTGCTCAGCAGGAGATGGAACGTCGCCTGGCGGCTTTAGGGCACGTGACACGATGATGAAAGTGTATAAGCGCAGCACAGGCGAATGAGGAATCACTCTAGCGGCCGGCGATACGGACCGCAAATGTGACTTCGTCAGAGGACTAGATTGCTGTAGCACAGCGCCTGGAAAAGAGCATCTCGGAAGTGGTGCAGCTGATCGACAGTTCGCGTGCTAGTATCGAGAGGTATTAATAATTTATGGAAAGCACCTCAGCTGTATTATTTCGCATTTTTTGTGTTACGACCGGTTTTTTTCGTTGAACATCTTCAGGCTGTAGGGCTGTCCTGAAGTTGTGGCATAAATTGTCATTAATACCACACTTCAGCACAGCTCGGCAGCCTGAAGATAATCAATGAACGAAACCGGTTGTAACACAACGAATGCACAGCAATGCAACTGAGGTGGTCTTCGTAATCATTAGCATTAGCTGTGGTGTTCAACATGATCAAAATTATTTACTATCGTAAGCATCTATAGAACGGCGAGATCGAACTGTGCGACAAGATTTTGGGTGTCCATGCCTAATCATAGAACGTGCTGGTCGGGGGCTGGGATTCTATAAAGCAGGACAAGCGGCGATCTTGTGTAGATCTGACTACAGAGTACAACGCTCGTGCAGTCGCAGGTGTTTCAGTACACCGTTCATTGCACATCGTTGGACATCTGATTCTGCAGTGGATGACCCGTACGTATCTACACGCTGAACCAACGACATCATCACTTAAATTTGCGGTAGGCACCGGAATATCGAGATTGCACCGTTGATCAGGCGACACGCATAAATAGATGAATCACGTTTCAACATTTCGCGGCCCTGTCAGCAACTGTGTAAATATTAATTTTAATGTTACCTAGGTTTCAGTCGGGATAAGCCAACATTCTTCGGAATAAATGTAACTACCGCTTATCCATAGTGGACATCGTCAAGCTAAAACTGCAAATCCATAAATTATCGTCAGACTGTGAAAACGTATCTGAAACTGCCTCGGCCTCGCTTCGCGACCGCCACGAGTGCTGTACAGGAACTGACCGTAGCGTCATAAGGCCCGCCTAGGCGGACACAATACCTTGCGCCTGCGCATAAACTGTGTGATAGTTACTTGTTGTGACAAGACGCGAACTCCTGACCTTGAATTTACTAGTAAAGTGAAATAAAAGGTATAGCTGAGGAAAAGGGCGTATATGTTATCCTGTGCAGAACGTACTTAGATCGACTCTCTTAACAATTATGAAGTATTCATTGGTCATGATATGAGGAAGACATCATGTGCTTCCAAGGTATGGCCTGTATAGGAAAATTTTGTGCTTAAGCACGAATTTTAATCACCTAAAAAGAACTTAGGAGTGGGAAGGATGATATAAAGCCAACATCGTCATTATTATGACTGGGTCTAGAAATTTTTAAGACGTAATTGTTAAGTCGTCCGGTGTGGCGGAGCGGTTCTAGGCGCTTCAGTCTGGAACCGCACGACCGCTACGGTTGCAGGTTCGAATCCTGCCTCCGGCATGGATATGTGTGATGTCCTTAGGTTAGTTAGGTTTAAGTAGTTCTAAGTTCTAGGGGACTTATGACCACAGCAGTTGAGTCCCATAGTTCTCAGAGCCATTTTTTGAACGTAATTGTTAAGCACTTGCTTAGCTATGGTTACAAAGCTTGAACATAATTCCGTTGTCATTCCCTAACTTCTATGGCAGTGGTCACCAGGCCCGAATTATGATGGCAGTGTTCCACACACGGTTTTTACAGTATGTGTGTGGATCACCTCCATGAAGGCAAATTGAGTACCCCATTGCCACCACATTATCCCCTACTTTAGTATTTTCTGCAACTCATAACCATAACTTCATGAAGAAGCTCAATCAGGCATGTGCATTAGTTTTTGACTTGATTCTAGGCCATTTCAAGGCAAATATACTAATCTTGAATAATGACCATGTATTTTATATGGCCTGTATTGCTGGATGTTACATACTACATACAGACTTGTAAGTCAATATGATGTTCATGCGTTGTAACCATAGCTAAGCAGGTGCTTAACAATTACGTTTTAAAAATTTCTAGACCTAGTCACAACAATGACGATGTTGGCTTCCCACTCCTAAGATCTTTTTAGGTGCTAAACTTCGTGCTTAAGCACAAAATTCACCTGGGCAGACCATACCTTGTAAGCACATGATGTCTTCCTCATATCATGACCATGAATACTTCATAAATGTTAAGACAGTCGATCTAAGTACGTTCTGCACAGGATAACATATCCGCCCTTTTCCTCAGCTATACCTCTTATTTCACTTTACTATAAATTCAAGGTCAGGAGTTAAGTTCGCGCCTTGTCCCAACAAGTAACTGTCACACAGTTTATGCGCAGGCGCAAGGTATTGTGTCCGCCTAGGCGGGCATTTGACGCTACGGTCAGCTCCAGTACAGCATTCGTGGCTGCCGCATCGCGGTCGCGAATTGGGGCCGAGGCAGTTTCAGATAAGTTTTCACAGTCTGGATTTGTAGTTTTAGCTTGACGATGTCCACTATGGACAAACGGTAGTTACTTTTATTCTGAAGAAGGTTGGCTTATCCCGACTGAAACCTAGGTAAATTCTAGGTAAGCGGTGCAACTGAGGCTCTTGGTTATTAAAGTTAAAATCACGTTTCATGTTACATTAGGTCGACGATCGTGTTCGGATACCCCGTCATCCAAGGAACGGTTGCTTGAAACTTGCAGTGCACCACGGATGCAGTGGTAGCAATATTACTTTATCTGATACGTTAACCTTGGCTTCCATGGAACCAGCGGCAGTAATCCGAGGCACAAGGAAGTGAACATTACTGCGGACCAGCTGCATCTCTTGAAGTTTCATGTCTTCCGCGAAGGAGACGACATCTTCCAGCAGTATAACCTGTCGTGTTGAAAGGTCAGAATCGTAATTAACACCTGCATCTACAATCCAGACTCCACAATCTCCCTTACAGTGGGTGGCGGAGGGTACTTTGTGTGCGAAACTCACTTCCCCTTTTCCTGTTCCAGTCAGGTATGGTTCCGTGTGGACTCGAGTTTCTCTGATTTTACCTTGATGGTCATTCCACGAGATATACATGGGAGGAAGCAATATATTGGTGACTCTTCTAGGAACGTAAGCTTTCGGAACTTTAACAGTACACCGCATCGTGATGCAGAAGCCTCCCTTGTAGCGTCTGCCACAGCAGTTAGCTGAGAATCTCAGTGATGCTTTAGCGCTTACTAAATGAACCTTTAACGAAAAGTGTTGCTCTTCTGTGGATCTTCTCTATTTCCTCTATCAGTCCTATTTGGTACAGATCCTATAGTGACGACCAATATTTAAGTATTGGTCGAACAAGTGTTTTGTAAGTTATTTCCTTTGTTGATGGACTACATTTGCTGACGATTCTTTCTATGAATATCAATATGTCATCTGCCTCACATGCGAATAATTTTATATGGTCATTACACTTCAAACCTCTCCGTGCGTGCACTCCTAATACACTACTGGCCATTAAAATTGCTACACCAAGAAGAAATGCAGATGATAAACGGGTATTCATTGGACAAATATGTTATACTAGAACTGACGCGTGATTAAATTTTCACGCAATTTGGATGCATAGATCCTGAGGAATCAGTACCCAGAACAACCACCTCTGGCCGTAATAACGGCCTTGATACGCCTGGGCATTGAGTCAAACAGAGCTTGGATGGCGTGTACAGGTACACCTGCCCATGCTGCTTCAACACGATACCACAGTTCATTAGGAGTAGTGACTGGCGTATTGTGACGAGCCAGTTGCTCGGTCACCATTGACCAGACGTTTTCAATTGATAAGAGATCTGGAGAATGTGCTGGCCAGGACAGCAGTCGCACATTTTCTGTATTGAGAAAGGCCCGTACAGGACCTGCACCATGCGGTCGTGCATTATCCTGCGGAAATGTAGGGTTTCGCAGGGATCGAAAGAAGGGTAGAGCCACGGGTCGTAACACATCTGAAATGTAACGTCCACTGTTCATAATGCTGTCAATGCGAACAAGAGGTGACCGAGACGTGTAACCAATGGCACACCATACCATCACGCCGGGTGATACGCCAGTATGGCGATGACGAATACACGCTTCCAATGTGCGTTCACCGCGATGTATCCAAACACGGATGCGATCACCATGATGCTGTAAACAGAACCTGGATTCATCCGAAAAAACGACGTTTTGCCATTCGTGTACCCAGGTTCGTCGTTGAGTACACCATCGCAGGCGCTCCTGTCTGTGATGCAGCGTCAAGGGTAACCGCAGCCAAGGTCTCCGAGCTGATAGTCCATGCTGCTGCAAACGTCATCGAACTGTTCGTGCAGATGGTTGTTGTCTTGCAAACGTCCCCATCTGTTGACTCAGGGATCGAGACGTGGCTGCACGGTCCGTTACAGCCATGCGGATAAGAAGCCTGACATCTCGACTGCTAGTGAAACGAGGCCGTTGGGATCCAGCACGGCGTTCCGTATTACCCTCCTGAATCCGCCGATTCCATATTCTGTTAACAGCCATTCGATCTCGACCAACGCGAGCAGCAGTGTCGCGATACGATAAACCGCATTCGCGATAGGCTACAATCCGACCTTTATCAAAGTCGGAGACGTGATGGAACGCATTCCTCCTCCTTACACGAGGCATCACAACAACGCTTCACGGTGAACTGCTATTTTTGTATGAGAATTCGGTTGGAAACTTTCCTGTCAGCACGTTGTAGGTGTCGCCACCGGCGCCAACCTTGTGTGAATGCTCTGAAAAGCTAATCATTTGCATATCACAGTATCGTCTTCCTGTCGGTTAAATTTCGCGTCTTTAGCACGTCATCTTTGTGGTGTAGCAATTTTAATGGCTAGTAGTGTATTCTGCGGCAATAACGGCATCCATTGAGTGTTCCTCACTTGTGTAATCATACAATAGAGGGTAATTCTATCATGTACCCGCAATACGTTACGTTTGTATATGTTGCGGGTCAATTGCCACTCCCTGCATCAAGCATAGATCCTCTGGGAAATTTACAGGAAACGCGTGACCTGTGCGTATACATTTGGTGCCCTCCAGAAATCGTCCAGTACTTATCTAACGCATACCATGTATTGTGTTCCAAAGGTAGACCAACACACTATTAAGCAAGTGGTAATAATGTTTTGACTTATCAATATATAAACTACTGCGGTATTTCTGCAATAGAGAACATGTTGTCATCGATACAGTTTTCAGTATACATAGATGGACGACCCGAAGCCATTTAGTGCTCTTTATAGTTTTCTTTTGCTCTTTTTATCCCTTATCGCGAATGCTTGAGAGCGCTCGAGATCCGAGCTATAGTAGAAAGCGATTCAATTCAGCCAAACACTAGAGTGGTAGTGGAGCAGAGACATTCGTAATCGGGAGTATTTTGGAGGGAGTTTCCATTTCGGACATTTGCCGTACTATCAAAAACAATTGTTCTAAACATGAGATGGGAGCTGGGTGTTTATTATGGTGGTCGGTTTCTTAGGTTAGAGGGTCTCGAGAAAACACAGAAAGGGCTTCAGTCTCAAAGGGTGCAGATCGAACACAGGAAGAACGTAGATCAGGGAACCATCGTTATAACAACTGTAAATTATCGTAGCTATGGTGGGAAAGTACCAGAGCACCCAACGCTGATAGAAAACACTGGCACTCAAATCGTTATAGGCACTAAAGGCTGGCTAAAGCCGGATATAATTTCAGCCGGAATTGCTGCGAAGGACCTAACGGTGTTCAGAAGGGATACGCTAAGCACAATTCGCGGTGGCTTGTTTATTGCTGTTAGAAGTAGTTTATCTTGTAGCGAAATGGAAGTAGATAGCTCCTGTGAGTAAGCACGGGTAGAGATCAATCTTGGCAACTGGAATACAATAATAACTGGATCCTTTTACCTACCTCAGAACTCAGATTATACAAGTGCTGAAGGGTTAGAAGAAAAGAAAAGTCTAATTCTAAACACTTACCCGGCTCATACAATTATAGTTGATGGTGATCTATTTACCGTCGATATATTGTCGAAAATACATTTGCAGTTACGGAGGTACACGTAAAACATCATCCGACATTGTGCTAAACGCATTCTCTGAAAATTATTTCGAGCCATTAGTTCATGAGCTCGATCGAATACTAAACGGTTGTGAAAACACATTGATATCTTAGCAACCAATAATCCTGAGCTATTAACAAGCGTCAATACGGATACAGTGATTAGTGAACACCAGGTTGTCGTAGCGAGATTGAATACCGTAATTCCCAAAACCACGAAAAATAAGCGAAAAATATACCTAATCAAAAATGCAGGTAAAAATTCGCTTAGCGCCTTCCTGAGAGACAATCTCCGCTCCTTCCAAATCAAAAATGTAAGTGCAGACCAGACGTGGCTTGAATTCAATGAAATATCTGCAGCAATTGAGAGATTTATACCAAATAAATTAACAAGCGACAGAGCTGATTCCCTTAGTACACAACTGGTTGGCTAATTGTTTTCAACGTCTTGAGTGATATGTGTACAAAGTTTGGTTAACATCGATCCACTGGTTTAAGGAGGAGATTTTTACCCATAGCGTTGCTCGCGTACGCATATGTTACATATGTGTCAGATATATTTAACGTATTTCACACACATTCGTACACATACTTCGCCTGTATCTCTAGCGAATTTCACTGTGTTGTTTCGTTTTCACGTAGCTCAGTGTTTCTGACATCTTATCTCCTGAAATATGAGCTTCAGAACTACACAATTTTGCAGATACATGTAGCGGTATGTGTAAATACTTTCTGCGAAATGTGTTGCGAATAGAGATAGTAGTAAAGAAATAATATACTAAAAGAACGCAAGTGATGCGGCAGGCTGTATGAAGAGCGAAAAGTAGTAATCGCCAAAGGGTTTTCCTTCCCTCATTTTGCTGGGGGTGTCAGCGAAAAGTAGTCCCGTAGGGGTTTGAAATTATATGTAAACTTTGTTGCAAGTCACTAAGTGCTCTCATTCTCAAGTAATGGATAAACATAATCTGGCTATTTTCGCGTCGTGAGCTACGCTGCTTTTTCACCCTCAGCTCCAGCCCATTGAGAGGTAGGTGGCTCTTACCCCCACGGTGGTTCTTTCTATAAATAAAGTACCAAGTCTGGCTGAAACAAAAAACCAGACAGAGAGAGAGAGGGGTTGGAGGCGAGGGAGGAAATCCTCTATCACACCCCACCTATCGTATGATTAGTGTGTAACATTCACTCTGAGTTGCTTATCTTAACAGCTATGAGCACTTGTTCATCTTCGCTGCAGTGAAACACGTCTCGTCCACTGCAGGCTTTTAGCTATTGCGAACGACCTACACAATGCAGTAAACAAATGAGGACATATTATTCTGTTATTGTCCATGCATAAAACATGGAGTAAACAGCTGTTAGTGTAGTTACTATAGTTCGTGTTCACAGTCCTGGGTAAATGCAACGCGTACGTTAGTTCTGATGCAACCAGTTTGCGTTTCGATAAGTCTGTGAAATGCGGTTATATTGTACTTTTTTATGTTTGCGCTTACCAGCATAATGGATACCTATCATTCCACATGTAGAATGGCAGACGTGATCGTCTGTTATGGTCCGACAAATAGAAGCAACCGTCGACAACGCAACAACGCATTCTGTGTACTCAAAAAATGTCCGGAATGCTGGGAACCACCTGGACAGTTATTAAGCCGTATTTTCCGCTTATTGGCAGGGCTCCATAACTCCAACAGCGCCAGATCGTGGCGGACCTCGTACGGTTCGTAGGTTCGTACTCCTGTAGTGGAGGAGCGAGAACTTCATCGAGTGGATGAATATTCTGGAACTTGTGTACGTCAAATTTCACCATTTTTCGGGGTTCGTTATCCTCTAATCTGGACGATACGGCACGAATAGCTGCTATACCCATATGATGTTCAACATGTCCAGGCCCTTCGGCCACAAAATCAGCCAGTCATATTGCAGTTCTGCCAACAACAAAGGTAGTGTAACTGAAAAAACCGGTTTCATGCGAGATGGGACTGCCAATTTTCATAACCAACACATGTATTCTGATGCACCTGGAGAAGCAGCGCATCACTGCCGATTTCCAGCTAATGTCCAGGCAGAAATTATCAGCGATGGGCTAACGGAATATTACATACTATCAAACAGGTTGACTTGTGCAAGGTATTTTCAGTTCGTATCAAAACCTTGCCTGTCCTGCTAGGGAAGGTACTATTCTAACAACGATTGGAAATGTGGTTCGTGCATGGTGCAGCACCAACTCATTTTCTCCGATATGCCCGAGGACACCTCACATAGACGTTCAGTGGGCGCTGGATTGATCGGGGACGGCCGGCCGCTGTGGTCGAGCGGTTCTAGGCGCTTCACTCCGGAACCGCGCTGCTGATACGGTCGCAGGTTCGAATCCTGCCTCGGGCATGGATGTGTGTGATATCCTTAGGTTAGTTAGGTTTAAGTAGTCTAGGGGTCTGATGACCTCAGATGTTAAGTCCCATAGTGCTTAGAGCCATTTGAACCATCTGATAGGGGACGACCAGTACGTTGCCCAGCTCGGTCCCAAGATCTTAATCCTTTGGGCTTTTGCTGGTGTGGATGCTTAAAATCTTTGGCTAAGCAGTCTCCATTAATAATATACAAACGCTATAGTAACGCATCATCAATGCCTGCGCATCCCTGAACGACCTGGAACGTTTCAGAGAGTGTGTCATTCTCCAAGACGTCGGACCGAAAGATGCCTCACTATGAATAGGCACTATATTGAGCACCTCCATCAGCGGTGGTTCACGAGTGTAGGTCATATGTAATAGAAAGTACATTACATTACGAGCTCTGCTCTTCCACAGTGATGCAATAATATGTTGTCCCATGTTTACCCACAATAGTATTCTGTTGGTCATTCGTAGTAGCAAAGAGTCTGCAGTAGAAATGTATTCCACAGTAGCAAAGATGAAGTGGTTCCGGTCGACCGCGTCTGACCACCGCAAGGGAGGATCGCCGTATACTGTACCAAGCACATCGTAATCCCTTCGCACCTGCGCCTACCGTCCGACAACGAGCAGTGGACTCCCGGCAACGTTTTGTATCATCCCACAGCGTTGATCGGAGACAAAAAGCAGCCGGACTAGGAAATTAACCTCCAATGCGTAGGCTGCTGCTAACACCACAACACAAACGGCTGCATGTGCCGTGACCGGGAATCATGGACTGCTGATTGGATGGTGTCGCATTGTGTTGAGCGACGAACCGCGGTTCTGCACCTCAGATGACCATTGTTGGCGAGTCTGGCAGCGACTTAGGGGAAGGTCCCATTCTTCCAGTGTTTTGGAGAGGCGCAGCGGTGTTGGTCCTGGCGTCATGGCGTAGCCATCGGGTATGACGTAAGATCGCGGCTGGCAGTGACTGACGGAGCTTTGACGGCACAGCGGTACGTCAAGGACATCCTACAGCCCCAAAGGTTACCTTTCATGTGACACTATCGTGGTGCCTGTGGCCGGCAAGATCCCAGACCTGTCCCTAGTGGACATGTGTCCCAATTTCAGTATCCTGCATACCAAGAAGCAGTTGTGGGCCAGAATGTCTCGGGAGAGGATACAATGGCTTTATGACACCCTTCCCAAACGAATCATCCATGCCAGAGGTGGTGGAAAGTGATACTGATAAATGGGCTCATACTGGCAAGTTAATTGTAAATTTGATACGACTTTATAATCACTGAAATAGCACCACATAACCTCTTAAGCCGTGGTGTTTCGTTTCGTTTCCTCCTCTCATTCTGCGTACTTCACTTTTACTGCCACGCAGTTGTAGCTCTCCCCCTCCCCCCGCCTCTCCTACTATTTATTTGCTTTTTGCTTTTATCGACGACTATAAGTGACTGATACTTGCTGCAGTCTGGCTAGTCAGGAAAAATTAGGCATCGGACATTAATAAGAAGCCAGGTATAGAGGGTTAACTTACCACCAAGCTGGTGCGCCAGTAATCAAAGTTCTGACCGTGAGCCTAAGACATATGCCCTGTATATTCTTCCACACTGCTCTCTCAATCGCCGGCTGCTGTGACCGAGCGGTTCTAGGCGCTTCAGTCCGGAACCGCGTTGCTGCTACGGTCGCAGGTTCGAATCCTGCCTCGGGCATGGATTTGTGTGATGTCCTTAGGTTAGTTAGGTCTAAGTAGTTCTGATGACCTCAGACGTTAAATCCAATAGTGCTTAGCCGGCCGCTGGTGGCCGAGCGGTTCTGGCGCTACAGTCTGGAACCGCGCGACCGCTACGGTCGCAGGTTCGAATCCTGCCTCGGGCATGGATGTGTGTGTTGTCCTTAGGTTAGTTAGGTTTAAGTAGTTCTAAGTTCTAGGGGACTTATGACCTCAGCAGTTGAGTCCCATAGTGCTCAGAGCCATTTGAACCATTTTGAACCAATAATGCTTAGATCCATTTGAACCATTTTTTGAGCTCTCTCAATCTGTCCCTCCCAAAGTATTTTTATTAATAATAAAGACTGTGTAACATGTGAACACTTTTGTACGACCAATTATTTTATTCCACTTCAAATTCAATTAACTAGGTCCTATTGGTTCAGACTACATTCACACTGCATTTGAATTCACTCATTTATCACGCGCCTGTATGAGTTTATCATTGCCGGTTCATTATTGCACATCGCCTTATCATTGCGGAAGCATTCTCCAGGATACGAAGTATAATTCTAAGCTTCAAAATTCTAACTTTTCTCACACACATGCGCCACCTACTTGCGTTTTAACTCTGGTGCGACCATCAGTAAAATCTTTCACTTTTATGTGCGATCGAGAGAAGCCTAGACACTCTGAACTGGCGTGTAAGCATGCTCTGGGTTCACTAACAATATTCCGCAATATCACAAAACTCACTCACTTCTTGACGCACGGTGCGCGGAGCACGAGCTCCCATGCCCCGCCCTACAGGCTTGCTCACGCTCCACTGACTCACTTCTCCGCGCCGAAAGATCTTCAGGCGCCAGTCTCTCTCTCTCTTCTAGAACGATGGGGCATCCCAATCAGCGATGCCGCACTGCTGTGGCAAACAACCGTCAAAGTAGATTTGATCCTTCAAGTATAGGATCAATATCTGTACCATTACAGGATGTATATTCTATCACGCCGTTCCTCGTGTAATTCTTTTTGTTTTCGTTGTATCTCTTAGATTTTCCAATTTGTGCACCCTCTTAATTATTCCGTTCTTCGTTTGTTATATTCGTGTTGAATCTGACTTGTTCCACGTTATTACTTCATCTACATCTACATAATTACTCTGCAATTGTTTATTTGTCTTTTTATTAGATATTTGTAGTCTTGTCTTGTCAGCGGTCTAGTGAAGCGTTTCAATTTCGATCTTAGCAATTTTGGTCGTGTCTACAGAAATTAGTGAAAAGAGTATATATATATATATATATATATATATATATATATATATATATATATATATATCCCACCCCCCAAATACATGAAATCGCCGGTGTATTTCCATATTTAGTGTGGCCCCGTGGGTATATAAAATTAAAAAACTTATTTAAATTTATGTGCAGCACTATCCATTTGAAAAATTCAGTTTAATCTATCTGAATTTGCAGCTCTGGTAGATACAATTCGCCGAATTATTCATTCAGTTACGTAGATGGTCATGTTTAGACCTTTCGTTACTAAAGCCTTATTAGGATACTGACTAATCGCTAGAGGTTGTCGGTAACTGGAACAGTACGTGCTCCCATAACATCCAGGCTAATAACTTCCCTGTGAGCGACTGTGAAAATGAGTTTTCGAAACTGGTAGACTCCATTTCTACATTCAGTCACGTGAATTATTTACAGCTAAGGTGCAAGCTGTAGCTCCGTCAAAGGTGTGTAACATAAGTGTGACGCAATGCTCTGCAGCGCATGCTCGTTACTATGCATTGCGTGAGGTTCGCTCAAAGGTCCGTGAGCTTTATTGCGACAGCGCTTATTCGCAGCCCTGCTCAGTCATCTCCTGTTCAAATTATGCAACTCCCGAACGGACCCAACGGCAGTTGCCTTGCCGCGCCATATTTGTTAAACTCGCCGCCTTCGGAAGTTGAGTGCATTATCCTTTCACTGAAGCAGCGAATCGAAGTGACAGAACCTCCGCCGCTGTAGTAATAATGCTTTTACTTTCCGTGCCACATTTTTCTAGCCGCACACATTCTCCAGATACATATATAGCCTCGATAAGGTCACAATCAGACAAAGTATTTAAATGGTGCCTGAGTTCTAGGACAACAGCTGTTGAATAATTTAATCTGGCCTTTCAAATTTACGTAGGATAAAACTGAAATAGTTCAGACTGCATGTACCGGTTACTATTCGAAATGTTTTCAGTAAATCTGAAAGCATCAACTTGATCTAAAAGTGGAAGGTTTGGTCTCTCATAAAGCTAGTCAGATGAATCGAGTTCACGTGTGTAGTTAATCGATGGTGGTTGTGGTAGTGTTACGGAAGAAGAAAAAGTGAATGTCAGCTTACGAAATTTGATTCCATCAGAGTTACCACGTTAAATCGTCGCACGGATGGAGAATAGACAGATATAGAGACGAATTTCTGAGGAATCGGGAAGCACATGACTTAGCTCGATGAAGAACATGCCACTGAACCTGATGACGTTTGATTCTAATCAACTATGCAGGAGAATTCGTTGTTTCTCTAACAGAGTTTCTTAACGACTGGAAAAAAGAATATTTAGGAAACAGAACTCAGTACGCCGATCAAATTTGGTAACGTTATCAGAAACAAGGATGTGCAGTGGAAGAGTGGAATACAAATCCGTGTTCGGCCATCAAGACTGAAGTCTTCTGTGGTTTCAGTTACTCGATTAAATTGAATACCCTTTCGGTTACTTTGAAATGACTCTTCCCGGTTTTCTTCATTATTATTCTGCTTGAGCTTGTGCGCTAATGATCTAGTGATTGACGGAATGTTAACCTATAATCTCCCTTCATCCCTGTGTGAGAAGCGAATGTAACATTGGGTGCACCTCTGACAAACTTGATAGGGCGGTTAGTGTTCCTTATGACTTGGTAGATACCGTCACTAATTAGCTGAAGCCGTTCGCTGATAAAGCATTCGTATACAGGAAGTATAACAAAGTGGCTGTGAAGTTGAAGCAGACGTGGATGTGATCAACGCTTGGTACGAAGGCTGGGTACTGACTGAAAATATAGTCAAATGTGATGTAGTAAGCGTACTTAGGCCGAAATGTTCAATGTTGCTTGATTATAATACAGTCGATCAATCACTAAGACCAGTCTTAACCGTCAAATATGTGGGGGGGGGGGTTTCTATCCGAAGCGATTTTATATGAGACAAAGCCCAATGTGAGGAAGGCAGAGGCCAGAACGAGATTCTCTGAGAAATTTAGTTGTTTCGTGAAAGCCGCTTTAAAAATTGTTACTTGATGAATTACTAAGTATTTGTTGTCAATAACGGACATATAATGAATCTCATTAAGGATAGCAGTCTAGATGGTTCAGAGATGAGCTGCGTGATTCACCACGCGTTTTCTAGGACACACGATTGCGTCGCAGGGAAACTCATCAATTCCATTTGTAATCGCTAGAAGAAAGGCTTTGTGCATCATACAATTTTTGGATCTCGGGAGCGGGTGTCTCAACATGGTCCAAGAAACGTATTTCTGTTGTTAACCGCGACGCCTTTATGGTGATGTTCACCAGTTTCCAGTGGCAGCGGCTGCAAGAGGTTCGTTGTGCGTCACTAGAGAAGTTTCGCTGTTAAACTCCCGACAGCGTACTTATTTGATATTAATGTTATATTTGTTCAGCCATGAGCAATTCTCAAGTTGTCTTCATATATTAATCAAATCAACAACGTTCCAAATAATGTGTGTTGTTGCACCTGAATTAGGTCACTGCACCACACGGTTCTAGTTCGTAAATAAGACTGCTTATTTGGAGAAAATAACAAGTTAGCACTTCCTCTTTCACATAAAAACCAAACACACAAACACACACACATACACACACACACACACACACACACACACACACACACACACACACACACCCCTTAGCGTGGTGTAAAGTGAAGCATAAGCCTGCCGATACATGAGTTTCGCGGGTTTGTTTCAAAGTAACACACTGTGACTAGGAGGTAGGGCTGTAGTTCAGTATCTGAGTATCTCTCTGATACAAAAATACCATTCGGTGGCACTAAACCTTGGCTGGGTGTAGTGGTCCCACGGCAACATCATTCGGCCCCAGACTTAATAATTCACTCCGCGGTTCTAGGAACCGCAGCCTGGGCCTTTGTTGCTCTTCTCCGAAGCAGGCATGTTCTGCCTGTGCTCAGCCATCCCTTGTGTGTTCCGCCACGTACAGTTATCCGCACATATACATACATCCAGCCTGACTTCTCCTCGGCCAGAAGGCTAACCGTTTACCAATGCTGCCCAAGCCACTGTACGGCGAAAGAAGTGCGGAACGGAAGCGACCATCGAATTATCTGCAGGTCTTATTGTTAATGAAAGATGTGATACGATATCACGTCGGCAACTAATACAGCGAGATTGGTCTCTTCGCCAATGAAAATGGTGTTGAAAAAGAGAAGGGTTTAAATCCCAGTTTGTTCGTGTTTTGCACAGTTTGCCTTACATCGCGTCATGCGAGTACCGTTACGATTACCATGAAAAAGCCACGTACCAGAGTATGACCATTCATCGGCGACTGAGCTATTACACTGTCACTAATGTCATCGGTGTCAACAGTACGGAATATTACACAACTGCTTCCAAATTACGTCTTTCGTGTAGCATACATTCTGAAAGGCAGCATAAAGACCTACACTATTCCCATGAACTGGTCATTATTTTTGAGTGAAAACAACGGCCACAAACGGTGATAACGTTACAATAAACGCAATGAATGACCTGACGAATATTCACGTTACAGAAAGGAACAAACAGTGATTGCCGGATGAAATATTAAATTCGATTGAGGCTGTGAGCAAGAGCTACATCACATTAAATAACCTGATTACAAAGTGGACGTGTATAGGCCTGTGGAAGGAAGAGGCGCAAACAACTGTTATTTCAGTATTTGGTTCGCACAAGTTGAGCACTCGGTTTTATAATTTACGTTTTCATGAGGGCGATGACAGCCGAAAACAGTGCTGAATGTGGATCTCACACTGCTTTTCTCCTAGTTTTCATTTGCGCCTCGAAATACATGACTTTCAAGATGTTTCATTTACTCGTGTCGTTAAGCGACTCACGCTAACTTTCAAAATTAATTCAGCCGTCAGACGCAATTCTGAAGGATAATCAGTATTTTGACTGCTTTGATGCAGCGTGCATCAATCTTCCCTCCTATATCAACATCATCAATTCAGACTAGCATCTACAACCAAAGTCCCATGTTGTTGTTGTGGTCTTCAGTCCTGAGACTGGTTTGATGCAGCTCTCCATGCTATTCTATCCTGTGCAAGCTTCTTCATCTCCCAGTACCTACTGCAACCTACATCCTTCTGAATCTGCTTAGTGTATTCATCTCTTGGTCTCCCTCTGCGATTTTTACCCTCCACGCTGCCCTCCAATGCTAAATTTGTGATCCCTTGATGCCTCAAAACATGTCCTACCAACCGATCCCTTCTTCTAGTCAAGTTGTGCCACAAACTTCTCTTCTCCCCAATCCTATTCAATACCTCCTCATTAGTTACGTGATCTACCCACCTTATCTTCAGCATTCTTCTGTAGCACCACATTTCGAAAGCTTCTATTCTCTTCTTGTCCAAACTGGTTATCGTCCATGTTTCACTTCCATACATGGCTACACTCCATACAAATACTTTCAGAAACGACTTCCTGACACTTAAATCTATACTCGATGTTAACAAATTTCTCTTCTTCAGAAACGATTTCCTTGCCATTGCCAGTCTACATTTTATATCCTCTCTACTTCGACCATCATCAGTTATTTTACTCCCTAAATAGCAAAACTCCTTTACTACTTTAAGTGTCTCATTTCCTAATCTAATCCCCTCAGCATCACCCGATTTAATTTGACTACATTCCATTATCCTCGTTTTGCTTTTGTTGATGTTCATCTTATATCCTCCTTTCAAGACACTGTCCATTCCGTTCAACTGCTCTTCCAAGTCCTTTGCTGTCTCTGACAGAATTACAATGTCATCGGCGAACCTCAAAGTTTTTACTTCTTCTCCATGAATTTTAATACCTACTCCGAATCTTTCTTTTGTTTCCTTTACTGCTTGCTCAATATACAGATTGAATAACATCGGGGAGAGGCTACAACCCTGTCTCACTCCTTTCCCAACCACTGCGCCCCTTTCATGCCCCTCGACTCTTATAACTGCCACCTGGTTTCTGTACAAATTGTAAATAGCCTTTCGCTCCCTGTATTTTACCCCTGCCACCTTCAGAATTTGAAAGAGAGTATTCCAGTTAACGTTGTCAAAAGCTTTCTCTAAGTCTACAAATGATAGAAAGTCCCATATGTCGTATGTATTCTCTTTCTCTATAATACTTGCCCTCTACCGATTCCTTTGCTACTATGGAAGATATTTCCTGGCGTCCAATCATTATCTTCTCCTAGTTATATTCATTTGCCCTCCAGTTCTGTGGAGAACCCAATTTGTTATCTAATCAGTTCACTTAATTTTCGCGACCGTGTAACATCACGTGTCCCATATGAGACTACACTCCAGACAAATACTCTCACAAAAGGTCCACATCAAGCGCATAGACCTTCCCTGAAATTATTCTGCGTAACGGCGATGAAATTACTTTAGGAAACAAACAAAACACGTCACCTTTGTGTGATCAAAAACACTTGACCTGAACACAAAGCATTCCGACGAAAATCACGAGACCTCACCTAAAAGCAATATCACATTGATGTCAACAAGTGAAACCTGTAATAACATCATAGCGCTGAAAGAAAAAGTGTTAATATATTAATTTACTTAAATAACATTCTAATCCATTAGTTGCACACATCGCAGAGTGAATTGCATCCATGACTACCACACCCAACGTCCGCCTGAAGCCTGTCAAACAAAATCACCTACCTTGTTGGGGAGTGGAGCAGTATTCCAAAAAGACTCGCCACTCCATCGACGCCGTAGCGGATGTACCCTTACCAAGGCACCTGCCGTGCCGCCACAGTTAACCTCTTTGTGCACACGCTGGTATGCCGAATATTGCCAGGCCTGAGTTAGCAGATTGCGAACTCCATCACCCACAAGAAAGTACATTCTACTCAATTCATAACGCATTAAGATTCAAACACGGCGTTGGGATAAAGAGGATAATGCTGATAATCTCTCTACAGGGACGAAAATAAACAAAACACGTATCATTTCTCGAGCTCAACTACTGTCGTAAACATGTACCGAGAGGTAGAGACAACACAATAACAAGACTAACTATTATGGAAGAGATCCAACAAATCCCCTTCAATTCATTCCCATCAGAGCAAAATCCTTTCTCTCCATTCCATCAGCAGCCATAAATGCACTCGTTTGCGTAAAAATTACTGTGTCTAAAAACCTCGATCGATGTAAGAGAGGGATCAAAGAGTCTAATCTGATCAGGTTAAGAGCATACGTAGGGAAAAATAGGGAAAATATACTAATTTTAATGCGTAATTTATTAGACTGATGCTTTAGGAAAGACATCTCAGAGCTTCATAATCTAAAATTGCCAAGAAATGTGTTTTAACACAATTTTCTTTTCTTTCTCTGCACCTGCCTTTTCGTGCTGTGATCCACATATTATCTATACTAGACATCCTTTTCTGTTAGTTTTTCGGCCACATAATCGAAACGTACTGCAGATGCATCTAGAAGTCTGTGAAAGAAATGAAGGGGAAGAAATTAGAAGACTGAAAGCCACAGGAGGTGCTAACAGACCCGACAGACAAAGAAATTCACGCACTACCAATTTATTGTGGAAAATCCATCAGGACAATGTACATTTTTTTTTGGGTCGCCAGTCTCCTGACTGGTTTCATGCAGGCCGTCACGAATTTCTCTCTTGTTACAACTTCTTCATCTCAGAGTAGCACTTGCAACCTACGTCCTCAGTTATTTGCTGGATGTATTCTAATCTCGGTCTTCCTCTACAGTTTTTCCCCTCTACAGCTCCCTCTAGCACCATGGAAGTCATTCCCTAATGTCTTAACAGATGTCCTATCATCCTGTCCCTTCTCCTTATCAGTGTTTTCCACATATTCCTTTCCTCTCCAATTCTGCGCAGAACCTCCTCATTCCTTACCTTATCACTCTAACTAATTTTCAACATTCGTGTGCAGCACCACATCTCAAATGATTCGATTGCCTTCTGCTCCGGTTTTCCCATAGTCCATGTTTCACAACCATATAATGCTGTGCTGCAAACGTACATTTTCAGGAATTTCTTTCTCAAATTAAGGCCTATGATTGATACTAGTGGACTTCTCGTGGCCAAGAATGCCCTTTTTGCCAGTGCTAGTCTGCTTTTGATGTCCTCCTTGTTCCGTCGGTGATTGGCTATTTTGCTGCCTAGGTAGCAGAATTCCTTAATTTCATCTACTGCATGACCATCAGTCCAGATGTTAAGTTTCCCGCTGTTTTCATTTCTGCTACTTCTCACTACTTTCATCTTTCTTCGATTGACTCTCAATCCATATTACGTACTCATTACACTGTTCATTCCATTCAGCAGATCATATAATTTTTCTTCACTTTCATTCAGGATAGCAATGTTATCAGCGAATCCTTGAATTTTAATTGCACTCCTGAACCTTTCTTTTAGTTCCATCATTGCCTCTTCTATGTACAGATTGAACAGTAGGGACGAAAGACTATATCGATGTCATACACCCTTTTTAATCCCAGCACTTCGTTCTTGTTCGCCCACTCTTATTATTCCCTCTTGGTTCTTGTACACATTGTGTATTGCCCATCTCTCCCTATAGCTTATCCCTATTTTTCTCAGAATTTCAAACACCTTGCACCAGTTTACATTGTCGAACGCTTTTTCTAGGTCGACAAATCCTACCAACGTGCCTTGATTTTTCTTTAGTCTTGCTTCCATTATCAACCGCAACGCCAGAATTGCCTCTCTAGTGCCTTTACCTTTTCTAAAGCCAAACTGATCGACATCTAAAACATACTCAATTTTCTGTTCCATCATTCTGTATATTATCCTTGTCAGTGTGCCGGCCGCTGGTGGCCGAGCGGTTCTGGCGCTACAGTCTGGAACCGCGCGACCGCTACGGTCGCAAGTTCGAATCCTGCCTCGGGCATGGATGTTTGTGTTGTCCTTAGGTTAGTTAGGTTTAAGTAGTTCTACGTTCTAGGGGACTTATGACCTCATCAGTTGAGTCCCATAGTGCTCAGAACCATTTGAACCATTTGAACTTGTCAGTGTCTTGCATGCATGAGCTGTTAAGCTGATTGTGCGATAATTCTCACCCTTCTCAGCTCTTGCAGTCTTCGGAGTTGTATGGATGACATCTTTCCGAACGTCTGATGGTATGTAGCCAAACTCATACATTCTACCCACCAACGTGAATAGTCGTTTTGTTGCCACTTCCCCCAATGATTTCAGAAATTCTGATGGAATGTTATCTATCCCTTCTGCCTCCAAAACTCTCCTAAATTCTCATTCTAACATTGGATCCCCCATCTCTTCTAAATCGACTCCTATTTCATCTTTTATCAAATCAGACAAATCTTCTCCCTTGTTGAGGCCTTCAGTGTACCTTTTCTGCCTATCCGCTCTCTGCTCTGCATTTAACATCAGAATTCTGTTGCGCTTTTAATGTTATCACCCTGATTTTAATTTCACCGAAGGTTCTTTTGACTTTCTTATATGCTGAGTCAGACCATCGGACAAACATTTCTTTTTCACTTTCTTCACATTTTTCATGCAGCCATTTCCTCTTAGCTTCCCTGTACCTCTTAATTATTTCATTCCTCAGCGACGTATTTCTGTACACCTGAATTTCTCTGAAAATTTTTGTGCTTCCGTCTTTCATAGACCAACTGAAGTATTTCTTCCGTTGCCCGTGGTTTCTTCGCAATTACCTTCTTTGTACTTACGTTTTTCTTTACAAGTTCTGTGATTGCTCTTTTTAGAGAAGTCCATTCCTCGTCAACTGTATTGCTACTGCGCTATTCCTTATTGCCGTATCTATAGCCATAGAGAACTTCAAGAGGGTCTCGTCGTACCTTAGCGCTCCTGTATCCCACTTCTTTGTTTATTGGTTCTTCCTTTATACCCTCTTAAACTTCAGCCTATTCTTCATCACTACTACATTGTGATCTGAATCTATTTCCGCTCCTGGGTAAGCCTTGCAGTCTGATTTCGGAACCTCTGTCTGAACTTGTTGTAATGTAACTGAAATCTTCATGTATCACCCCGTCTTTTCCAAGTATATCTCCTCCTACTGTGATTCTTGAAGAGAGTATTCGCTATTGATAGATGAAATTTATTACGGAACACCGTCTTTCTCCTCTCTCATATTCTCCAGTAACCTTCCCTTCTTCTCCTTCCCCTATTACTGCATTCCATTCCCCCATGACTATTAGATTTTCATCTCCCTTTACGTATTGTATTATCCTTTCACTATCCTTTTATACTTTCTCTATATCTTCACCTTCAGCTTGTACAATGTACATAGTATGAAAATAATGCAGCAAGCAATGTGGGCTATATTCTACCACAAACTTTCCACAGATAAGAATTCACTGTGATAGATTCCTTCAGACGGAAGCCAGTGGAAAGCCATAAGCATGGTTTGCAACTTGCCGTTTTAAATGCTATGAAGCCAACTCTCAGATACCTAGCAAATCCCAAATTCGTGAAAAAATGTGAACATGGGAAACCGTAAAACGCGAGAGCTACAATCAAAAACATTATGTGTGTCCTCAAATGTTGTGAAGACAGCTGCATGTGATGCCCGTATAGCGTTTTATAGTGGAAAAGTATGTAAGTAGGCTGTTTAGGTTTTTATGTTGGTAACGCCACGTAGCGCTCTATATGAAAATCACTGACTGTGCTGTGTGAAGTCTGTGGCTGGTTTGCATTGTTGGAATTTTTGCTATTGTAGCGTTACGAAGTTGGAGGTGAGCCGCCAGCAGTGGTGGATGTGGGGAGAGAGATGGCAGAACTTTGAGAGCGGACGATCTGGACGTGTGTCCACCAGAAAGAGTAAATTTGTAATACTGGATATCATGAACTGAGATATATATATATATATATACATATATATATATATATATATATATATATATATATATATATATATACTCCTGGAAATGGAAAAAAGAACACATTGACACCGGTGTGTCAGACCCACCATACTTGCTCCGGACACTGCGAGAGGGCTGTACAAGCAATGATCACACGCACGGCACAGCGGACACACCAGGAACCGCGGTGTTGGCCGTCGAATGGCGCTAGCTGCGCAGCATTTGTGCACCGCCGCCGTCAGTGTCAGCCAGTTTGCCGTGGCATACGGAGCTCCATCGCAGTCTTTAACACTGGTAGCATGCCGCGACAGCGTGGACGTGAACCGTATGTGCAGTTGACGGACTTTGAGCGAGGGCGTATAGTGGGCATGCGGGAGGCCGGGTGGACGTACCGCCGAATTGCTCAACACGTGGGACGTGAGGTCTCCACAGTACATCGATGTTGTCGCCAGTGGTCGGCGGAAGGTGCACGTGCCCGTCGACATGGGACCGGACCGCAGCGACGCACGGATGCACGCCAAGACCGTAGGATCCTACGCAGTGCCGTAGGGGACCGCACCGCCACTTCCCAGCAAATTAGGGACACTGTTGCTCCTGGGGTATCGGCGAGGACCATTCGCAACCGTCTCCATGAAGCTGGGCTACGGTCCCGCACACCGTTAGGCCGTCTTCCGCTCACGCCCCAACATCGTGCAGCCCGCCTCCAGTGGTGTCGCGACAGGCGTGAATGGAGGGACGAATGGAGACGTGTCGTCTTCAGCGATGAGAGTCGCTTCTGCCTTGGTGCCAATGATGGTTGTATGCGTGTTTGGCGCCGTGCAGGTGAGCGCCACAATCAGGACTGCATACGACCGAGGCACACAGGGCCAACACCCGGCATCATGGTGTGGGGAGCGATCTCCTACACTGGCCGTACACCACTGGTGATCGTCGAGGGGACACTGAATAGTGCACGGTACATCCAAACCGTCATCGAACCCATCGTTCTACCATTCCTAGACCGGCAAGGGAACTTGCTGTTCCAACAGGACAATGCACGTCCGCATGTATCCCGTGCCACCCAACGTGCTCTAGAAGGTGTAAGTCAACTACCCTGGCCAGCCAGATCTCCGGATCTGTCCCCCATTGAGCATGTTTGGGACTGGATGAAGCGTCGTCTCACGCGGTCTGCACGTCCAGCACGACCGCTGGTCCAACTGAGGCGCCAGGTGGAAATGGCATGGCAAGCCGTTCCACAGGACTACATCCAGCATCTCTACGATCGTCTCCATGGGAGAATAGCAGCCTGCATTGCTGCGAAAGGTGGATATACACTGTACTAGTGCCGACATTGTGCATGCTCTGTTGCCTGTGTCTATGTGCCTATGGTTCTGTCAGTGTGATCATGTGATGCATCTGACCCCAGGAATGTGTCAATAAAGTTTCCCCTTCCTGAGACAATGAATTCACGGTGTTCTTATTTCAATTTCCAGTAGTATATATATATATATATATATATATATATATATATATATATAATGACTTTTGAATATTATTAAGGTAAATACATTGTTTGTTCTCTGTCAAAATCTTTCATTTGCTAACTATGCCGATCAGTAGTTAGTGCCTTCAGGAGTTAGAATATTTTATTTAGCTGGCAGTATTGGCGCTCGCTATATTACAGTAGTTCGAGTAACGAAGATTTTTGTGGGGTAAGTGATTCATGAAAGGTATAGGTAGGTTACTGTTAGCCAGAGCCATTCTTTTGTAGGGGTTATTGAAAGTCAGATTGCGTTGCGCTAAAAATATTGTGTGTCACTTTAGTGTTGATCAGAATAAGTAAAGAGAGAAATGTCTGAGTACGTTCAGTTCTGCTCAGCTGTTTGAAAATCAGATAACGTAAGAGGTTTATCAGCACAGTAATTCATAAATTTTTCTAAGGGGACGTTTCAAGTAGGCTAGATAGATTAAGTGCCTGCAGAGATTAGGCTTCTGGCACTGAAGATACTTAGAAGCATCAATGAAGGACGAGTTGATACAGCCCAGGCAGCAGAAGAAAATATGAAAAACTTGACTAGGCAAACGAGACAGGCGAAGAGAATAATCCAGGAAGACAAGGAAGAGCATGAATATTATGGATAGCGGCAGCATTAGTAACTAGCGGTATTGAAATATTATTAAAAATTGAAATACAAACTTAAAGGAGATTTGCCGAAGACCGATTTTTATAGATATAACGAACCTTTCCTCAGGAACTATAAAATCTAACATTCTGAAATTTGGCACTGTTCTTAAAAATCGCTTATTGTATAATCCTATGCAGCAATTTTCTTTATCTTCTGTCTGCGAAAAGTTTTCCTTCACTGTATGAGGGAAATAGAGCAGTCTCGCTTAACATAAAACGCAAAAATTAATTTGAAAGTAACTACAAGCTTAAAGAAAAATCTGTCGCACATGTTTTACTATACTTTTATGCAGATGTAAACTGTAAAGTTTCAGTTTGAATGGTTAATGTTTATGCGAAAAAAGACATTGTATGTATACTGATCATTACAAATTCAAATCCTTATAAAATGAATGTCCATGAAGATAATCAAACAAAAACTGCACAGAATATCGTGCACTAAAGTTCTAACACTTTAACTGTAGTATTACAGGCCGGCCGCGGTGGTCTCGCGGTTCTAGGCGCGCAGTCCGGAACCGTGCGACTGCTACGGTCGCAGGTACGAATCCTGCCTCGGGCATGGATGTGTGTGATGTCCTTAGGTTAGTTAGGTTTAAGTAGTTCTAAGTTCTATGGGACTGATAACCACAGCAGTTGAGTCCCATAGTGCTCAGAGCCATTTTTGTAGTATTACAGGAGACACCGAATGTTTAAATGGCAATATGTATTTTGTACTACGTCTGCCCTTAAGTGAACTAATAAAACTGTGTAAGATTATCTATGCGCTGGCTCCACACACGCAGCTCTGTCATAGTAGCATGTTCCGTATAATATTGAAAAGTCTCAGTATGACAGCACATGTCATTGAGCACGTTCACTCTGCACTGTTTGAAATCATTCATATGTTGTAACTGTTTCTACTGACGTTGAAAAAAGGTACAGGTACTTGCTTAAAGGTGTCCATTTCCTTTGACGGCTTTTCATGTTCTGTCGTTTCTGATCACTTCAGAGGCACCGCTGAGTCTGCGAGTACGCTACCTCACGGTAATCCTTAGCACTTATTGCTGGTACTGTGTTCTACAATTAGAGATTATTTTGGGCCATTTGTTGTGGAAGCTGCAAGTTAAGACTAATGCTAAGGTACATGTAAAACGTTCGGTGAATGGTATTGTTCATGTAAAAATTTCGGTAAATGGTACTGTTAATCGCTATTAGTCAGATTAAATATTTGTAAAGTTGATGAAGCTGCGAAACGTTGATGTCTCATGTCCTTGCATCTCTGACAAAATGTGATGCAGGTGTTCCTGCACTGCGACTGTGATAGCTGTTTATGCTATTCCGGATCGAAGGTTTCTGGAAAAGCGGAATTCATGCATGTTCCATCGCATGGTTCCCTTACCGTGTAGGCATGACAGCAAAGATGTAACGAATTCAGCAACGGGCTATTACAATAGCAACAGATATGTATAGCCCCTATGTGCGGGTAACAAGGGTGGTTGGGGAACCTTTGGAAGGCCGGCGATTTTGTTCACACGAAATTTAGAGAACCAGCGTTTGAGGAAGACGTGCGATATTTTGGATAAACTGAATCTTTACGGCCGATGATGCCATTTATCCAAAATATATTGACAATAATACCGTTGTGGTGCACGCGGTTCTCAATGGAATTAGACATCAAAACAATTTTGTTGTCATCACTGAAAATCTCTTAGGAAATGTGATAATAAGAGAGGTTAGCATGCGTGCAAAGGTATGTATGCTATCATATTTTCCTCACTCGACATTCAGTAAGTATTTTTAGGAAGGTGTTTATAGCCGTTTTCCTGGCAATATCAGTCAACCTCTGCAAGCAGAACAGACTCTTGATTATCAGAAGGGATTGATTGATCGTGATAAAGATTATATAGTCCTATAAAAAATAAGTGAACTAAGGAGGAAAGGGGGGCTAATTATGAAATCTTGGTGTAATGGAGATCTTCTCGTCCGTGCCATGTCCATGTCTGTGCAGTTTGTATACCATGTAACAACTCCAAGCATTACTTAAGCTCACAAACAATAGCATCCGAATGCAAAACGAATTTTTGTACGGGCATCTGGTGAGAGTTGATCCGTAGCGACTGCCAGCAGAGCAGTTGCATTTACCATCAGTTTCCTGTTTGATTACTTACCTGAAAATGTTGGAAGTCACGATATATATAACGTAACAATGTCCATAAAGTTGCGAAGTGTACAGATTTGTCAGTAACGATATCGTTAAGCAAGGCATGGGATCATAGTATGGCAAGTTGCTTCGTGATATGACATAAGCACGTCACTGAAGGGATAACAACGGAAGTTTGGAAAAACAGTTATAAGGATACCAGGTTTGCTAACACCTTGCTGTATCAGAAAAATCAATACTTTTACAGTGCAAGCAGATGTACACTGAATGTCCCTGGTCAATATTGGAATCCCAACTAAGTACAAAATGATATGTCACTTTACAGAACACACAAATAAATATGTTAAAAATCCTGAGTGACTTGAGAGGGGATTTAGTGTCTAGTATGAACATGGGTGTCGGTGGATTATATGGACGTTCCGGTACATTGGGGCGCACGACTCAGCAACAAAAAGTAGGTTCCGGTTTCAGTCACGTTGCTAAAGAAAATTAAAGATTTACCATGACATCAGAGAAATAAGTTCGTTCTACATGAATGCAGCCGACTGCCTTTACAATCTGCATTAAAACGGAAAAAAAGCACAGCGACCGGCTTCTGATTACTACGTGGCCGACTAGAACCAAGACAGAAACAAGAGTGCATCAACCATAAGATGCCGAAGTTCAGCTGGAGTAAAAGTGGAATCTCAAGCAAAGCATTTGATTGGCCGCCACAGTCAGAGAGCCTGCAGTGAGACATGGTACACGTCGGCCTGCTTCCTTGTCTAAACAGCTTTGCAATACAGTACAGCACCGTTATATCCATATACAAGTGCGTGCGTCTTCAGATATTGCAAGGTAACGTCATGTTAATGCGTCAATAAAATGAGGCGAAAGGCAGAGTCGTTTCAAACTGCTATACCAATTCTCATTCCAAAGACGGCTTACAGAAACGGTCGAGCTCATAAACGCGAATGAAATCTCCAGCAATGCATTGGCCTCTATCCATCAAGATACTTGTGTGAGACAAATCTGAAGATCCCCGCTAATCCACAGTTCCTTGATACGAATGTCAAAGACTTTTCGTTCATCTTGTGCCACCATGTGCGTCACTTTCTCGGTGTTTTCCGTCGTTATGCTTATTAATGGCCGATCCGAAGCTAGTGAATCATGAACACAAACAATCCTGCTGGCAGAACATCCGCAACTGAGCATTATAGCAGAGGTTGAGAATACCACTTCAGTTGTAAATTACTTTATTTTCGCTAGACCGGTTTCGGACTGTTATAAGCCAATCCTCAGGTGTCGTAGATGTGCTGTGGTCTCCAAGCGCCGCAATACTGTTTAAAGCAGTCGTTAAATACGCTACTGACCATTAAAATTGCTACACCAATAAGAAATGTAGATGATAAACGGGTATTCATTGGACAAATATATTATACTAGAACTGACATGTGATTACATTTTCACGCTATTTGGTTGCTTGGATCCTGAGAAATCAGTACCCAGAACAACCACATCTGGCCGTAATAACGGCCTTGATACGCCTGGGCATTGAGTCAAAAAGAGCTTGCATGGCGTCTACAGGTACAGCTTCCCATGCAGCTTCAACACGATACCACAGTTCATCAAGAGTAGTGACTGGCGTATTGTGACGAGCCAGTTGCTCGGCCACCATTGACCAGACTTTTTCAATTTGGGTGATATCTGGAGAATGTGCTGGCCAGGGCAGCAGTCGAACATTTTCTGTATCCAGAAAGGCCCGTACAGGACCTGCAGCATGCGGTCGTGCATTAGTGCATTATCCTGCTGAAATGTAGGGTTTCTCAGGGATCGGATGAAAGGTAGAGGCACGGGTCGTAACACATCTGAAATGTAACGTCCACTGTTCAAAGTGCCGTCAATACGAACAAGAGGTGACCGAGACGTGTAACCAATGGCACCCTATACCATCACGCCGGGTGATACACCAGTATGGCGATGACGAATACACGTTTCCAATGTGCGTTCACCGCGATGTCGCCAAACACGGATGCGACCATCATGATGCTGTAAACAGAGCCTGGGTTCATCCGAAAAAAATGACGTTTTACCATTCGTGCACCCAGGTTCGTCGTTTAGTACACCATCGCAGGCGCTCCTGTCTGTGATGCAGTGTCAAGGGTAACGCCAGCCATGGTGTCCGAGCTGATAGTCCATGCTGCTGGAAACGTCGTCGAACTGTTCGTGCAGATGGTTGTTGTCTTGCAAACGTCCCCATCTGTTAGGGATCGAGACGTGGCTGCACGGTCCGTTACAGCCATGCGGGTACGATGCCTGTCATCTCGACTGCTAGTGATACGAGGTCTTTGGGATCCAGCACGGCGTTCCGTAGTATCCTCCTGAACCCACCGATTCCATATTCTGCTAACAGTCATTGCATCTCAACCAACGTGAGCAGCAATGTCGCGATACAATAAACCGCAGTCGCGATAGGCTACAATCCGACCTTTATCAACGTCGGAATCGTGACAGTACGCATTTGTCCTCCTTACAGGAGGCATCACAACAACGTTTCACCAGGCAACGCCGGTCAACTGCTGTTTGTGTATGAGAAATAGGTTAGAAACTTTACTCATGTCAGCACGTTGTAGGTGTCGCCACCGGCGCCAACCTAGTGTGAATGCTCTGAAAAGTTAATCATTTGCATATCACAGCATCTTCTTCCTGTCGGTTAAATTTCGCATCTGTAACACGTCATCTTCGTGGTGTAGCAATTTTAATGGCCAATAGTGTACAATTTTCTGCTTGTAGTCTTTCTTCCGTAGACTGCAGTAATATAACTTCGTCGTTATCCGAGATTGTAACAATTTGATGTGTATAGGTTTCCCTGTTGCACTGAGACGCAGGTGATCACATTCATTATATTCCACTTACGGTAAATGACCGTACATTTTTCAAGTGCGTTGTGATTTAGGTTTCGGTCCATCCAGTGAACCTTTTTTCAAGCACTTCGTCCGAGAAAGCTATGTTTTGGCACATGTCTGGAGTCAACTCCAATGTTTAAGACAGAGCAGGGCCATTGGGACTAGTGCTTTATAGAACAGCGAGATTCGGCTCTTGCTCCTTGCAGCGAAGGCCTTGGAGGAACGGAAGCGCTCGCCGCCAGAAGGCGCGTTGTGCAGCGACAGGTCCAGTGGGCCATACAGCGCAGTCAGCCCAAGTTTAGTCTATCAGCGACAGCGATGTCGTAAATTAAATACTGCAGTTGTAGTTTAATTCGTAATAAACAAGTAACTCATGGTGACTAATACGAGATATGGAAATATCAGGCACGCTGACCATACTATTTAAACGTTTACCGAAGGAGATAATGACTGTGTACATGAATGCAAATAGGTTACAACGAGGAGGGAACAACTGCAAGTAAAAATATACTGAACTGATGTAACTACGAACCAAATGAGTAAGTCGCGGTCGTCCCAGTATTTCGATCAGCGTTCTCGTAAAAATTACCGGCTGTGCTGTATCTTTAGGCCAAGCGGCTCATCCAAGGACAAACAAAATGCAACATTGTCTTTGATAATCATTGTTAGGTGCTCCAGAACATCATCTGCTGAATCTTCAAGTCAGCTCATTACAGTTCTTTGAGAAAGAGACACCGACTGCTATTTCCGAACCAAAAGTGGACACAATTCTTCCTTCGCTGATATAATACAGTCTTTAATGAGTTCACTTTTAGAAATACATTTTCAGTCGAGAGCTATCTCAAGAGAAAATTTACAGCTGATTCTGATGAGATTCAAACGTGTAAGTTATGAAAATTCACAATATTAAGATTGCAGTTGCTGTTGACGTGGAAGTGGATTTATTTCATGCAACTGGCGTCAAATCATAGAGATTACCTTTTTCCAAATTAAGTGGTAGCTTACTTTATTTGACACATCGGCGTTTAAGTCAATAATTACTGGACTGCACTCCTATTGCACTTCTCATTGTAGTGCCTGTCGTACTCTGCCTTGTGATTTATGGCATAATATAGTTGCAAACTGAATTTATTAGCACGATTTGATATTTTATCACACACTAAATCATAATCGGTAAAGTTACGGATCCTCCTACGCAGCATTAGAAATACTTGATACATATTTATTTCTTTTATTTACTTGTGTAAGAAGCGTCGCAAATATGATGGATCACACTGCCTCATCGAAAGTATCCGAACACCCTTATGCAATGCGGAACTGACCACCCGACGTCACGAAAAGCGGACCCGTCAGTCTAAAAGGAGACTGGGAGTCGCACAAAACGTGAAATTCCCTTTTGTTTCACGAGCGCTTCAAGCTACCGACACGAGCTTCACGGCTCTCGGTAGGGGGCTCATTGTAGCCTATGAGATTAATACTGTAACTCCTGTATGAACCGAGCTGAAGCCAAAATGTTTGAGGTGAGTCAAATGGTGTAACAGACCAAAAACCTGATTTTTCATTTTTGCTGCTGAATTAAAATTGGGAACATGTTGTCTAATTTGAGGTATGCTTAACTAACATTATTGAATATAAAAGAGCTTATGTGTTTTTTATTATACACTGAACAGTATATTTTTTTTAGGAAGAAACATTTGGTCATTGCCGGCCGCTGTGGCTGAGCGGTTCTAGGCGCTTCAGTCCAGAACCGCGCTGCTGCTACGGTCTCAGGTTCGAATCCTGCCTCGGGCATGGATGTGTGTGATGTCCTTAGGTTAGTTAGGTTTAAGTAGTTCGTAGTCTAGGGGACTGATGACCTCAGATGTTAAGTCCCATAGTGCTTAGAGCCATTTGAACTATTTGATCATTAAAAAGTTTTAATCTCGTGTTTCGCATAATGCAGAAGACTGTGACCTAGCGCAGCCTTATGCGCATCTGCTGGCAGCGTTTCAACTGTCGTTACTTTTCTAACGATCTTATTTTCAGAGGCTACGTATAAAGAAATGGTTTTCAGACTACTGTCATTTCATCACCATAAACATGATCGGGGGACAGTGAGAGGGGATGCATAATCATCATACTTTCACAAGGCCTCTACGGAACAGCGTCGTCTCCAGAATTTATGTTGTTTAGAATGGTGAAAGTACAAAACCCCATGAAAGAATGAACACAAGCTTCACTCACACAGAACAGGTTTCCTGATACTGTTTTGGATATTATAAAATAAGTTTATAGAGACTGGACTAGCTGATGAAGAACTGTACCAAAGAAAAATCTCAAAATGTGTAAGAGCCTCCCAGTGTTTCGTGGTCGAGGTTTGCAAGCACAACTTATTTGTTGTGATGCATCAAGCATTGAGTGAATGATGTTGTTACCACATTTAATGGGGGAAAGAAAGGGGAAATAAAAGTTCTTAAAGAACTAGACACGAAGACTAGCTGGAATATAATACCATTTATTGAGAATTTTGACAATTACCGAATAGCAAGAACAGAACTACAAATAGTAAACATGAACTGGGACCATGGTTCTTGGATAGAAGAAGATGGCTAAATTTGGTAGCTAGAAGGTAATAGTACAGACAAAGTACATTTTAGCTGTTTATGGCAGTTGCATAAATATCTATTTGTTCATTTCATCCAGTTCTATTAGACGAGCACAGATAAACAGCGACTGTCAATGTTGGGTTGAACGTTTCCGCTAAAACATCTGAGAATAGTGCGAAAATTGAGAATCCAGGTGGCTGGAATCAGATTTTGCAAGCAAACAACGCCAGCTGAGCTTCACGACATGGTCTGGAGTCATATGATGTGGGAAAATAATACTCGTCCGGAAAATATAATGCCGGAAGAAAAACATTAATACACCCTTTTAGGGGTTCGCAATTAATTCAAGATTTATTGCTGCAACAGTGCTGATATACAGTACATGAAATGATTGTCTTTACAGATCAGTGTCACAAGTGGTGCAGCCTCCACAGGCGGCATTGCAGGCACTGACTCTGGCATTCAGTCGACCGTGCAGATATCGAATACTGTCCTACTGTCCTGGGACACGTCATACCACACCGGCTGCACCTGTTCACGTTCTTCTGTAAGAGTTCTTGGTTGACGAGTCACACAAGTGACTTCCCGTCCATCATATGCTACACGTGCTTGATGGAGACAAGTCCGGAGATCGTGTTGGCCAGAGAAGTTTCACGGACAGTGTGTAGGCGAGCTTCATCCTGTTGAAACAACACATCACCTCCCTGTTCCGAGAACGGCAAAAGAACGGGTCTAACAACATTCTGCACGTACAGAGCACTGGTTAGCACCCCCTTCAGAAATACCAAAGGCCTCAGTAGAGTAGCAGTAACAGCAGAGTAAGTCAGTCAGAAGGGCTCAGCGAGCTCGAACGTGGACTTGTCACTGGATGTCACTTGAGTAACAAATCCATCAGGAACATTTCAAGTTCTCCGAAGCTGCTGAAATCGACTCTTCGTGATAGGTTGTGAGCTGGAGATGTAAAGGAACAAGCACTGCTAAACCAAGACCAGGTACACATCATGTAATGACGAACAGGAATCGTCTATCGCAGCAGAGTGTGGTTGTAAAAAATCGCATAAAATCAGCGAAAGGAATGGCTCTTGAGTCTCAGAGTGTTGCCAGCAGTTCAGATGGCAGAATGACTGTGCGTACCGAGTTAAAAAGATGGGGTTCACTGGTAGAGCAGGTCTTAGTAAGACGTAAGTTTCTGTGGTAAATGCTAAGAAATGCTTGAGATGGTGTAAAGAGCGACATAACTGGACAGTGGATGTCTGAAAATAAATGATTTGGAGTGGTGCGTCACGCTTACGTCTGGCACTCCAAGGGTAGGTTTGAGTTTGCCGAATGCCTGCAGAACGTTTCCAGCAATCCTGTGTAGTGCCAACGCTGAAGTGTAGAGGAGGTGGTGTTGCGGTATGAAGGTGTTTTTCGTGGCAGTGTGTGGTCCCAATATTGAGCTTGAGAAACAGAAATACAGAACGATATAAATACATTTTAGAGCATTATGTGCGGCGTACAGGAGAGGAACGGTTCGAACACGATGGCTATACCAGCGTGTCACTCTGCAATCAAGCAGTGGTTTGTGGACAACAACATTCCTGAAATGGACTAGCCTGCATATAATCCCGACCTAAATGAAATCTATCGCCTTTGGCATCAGTTTTAGGACGTCGACTTCGCTCCAGTCCCCAGGCATGCAACATCACTACCTTCTCTGCTTTTGCCCCTTGAGGAAGAATGGGCGGCCATTCCTCCTCGGACGTTCGGACACATTATTGAAAGTGTCCCCAGTAGGGCTGAAGCCGTCATAAATGCGAATAGTGGATACACCCTACATTAATGTCCGCAAATAGACGTCCGGATACTTTGGTTCAAATGGTTCAAATAGCTCTGAGCACTATGGGACATAACATCTGAGGTCATCAGTCCCCTAGAACTTAGAACTATTTAGACCTAACTAACCTAAAGACATCATACACATCCATGCCCGCGGCAGGATTCGAACCTGCGACAGTAGCAGTCGCGCGGTTCCGGACTGAAGCGCCTAGAACTGCTCGGCCACACTGGCCGTCTCCGGATACTTCGGATCAGATAGCGTAGATACAAAAGAGAAAAGGACGAAGATATGTATATTATTGTTTTAGATTCTACTGCCTTGGACCAAAAGCTGGCCACGTCCAGTGCTATTGGGTTTGTATTGTGTAGGGCGTCTACATTGCAGGTGTTTCGATACAGCTCGTTCTGCAGGAGGTGGGTGGTAGTCTCCAGATGTCCACATTCACACGGGTTCTGTTCGTCCATGTGATCCTAGCTCCTCATCTTTTCTTCTAACCCTGCAACTTCAGAGCGCAGTCTATCGAGACGTTCTCCAGTGGGTTCTGGCTAGTCACTAAGGTGCACGGTCATTTCTATACACTGGTGCAGTCTTGTATGTTGTGATGCATCAGTGAGGTTGTGGGTGGCACACAGAAAACGTTCCCTAGATTTAAGCCGCTGAGATGCAGTAAGAGTAAGTCATCACAGCTTTTCTTTGGATTTAGCCTCACGCATTCTGTTAAGGCATGATTCGTTAAGGGGTACGTCGGCCTGCTTGGCATAAACAACATGACTTACAAACATCGCTGCTGAATAGCGTTGCCGAGGGCTGTATACCTCACTTCATTCCTGCCAGTTTGCGGATGATGTTTCGTCCTACAACTCTCTGCACCAGGAACATATATGTGCTCAGTGCTTCTATCAGAGCATCACGTCGGTGTGCCATCTGATACTGCAGAGACAAGTGGAGCTGGCAGGTCAGTTAACCCATTGCTCTGGTCCAACCGTCTGTGTGCCTGGGACGGTCCTGCTTTCCCGTTCGGACCTCGCCGAAGGGCCCTGAGATAGGGTGTCTCGCACGTAACGGCAGCATGTGGCCAGGAAGTTAAGTTTTACGGAGAGCGAGACCACGAGTGGTGGCGGTGCTGGGGGCAGACAGACGCTGCGCCACGGCCATGACCCTGCGGCGCGTCGGCGGTCAGCGGCACGCGACACGCGCGCCCCGGCTATCTGGCGCGCCGCATCGCACGCCCGTTTGTCACCCCCGGCGCGACCCCGCAGCGCCGCACACCCACGCCGCCCTGGGAACCTTCTCCCTGCCGGCAACAAAAGCAACGGCGGCCGGTAGAGCTCCACGTCTCCTAGCCCAGTCACTGCGTGACGTGTAGTGGTAGCACTGTAGTAGTAGTTCAAATGGCTCTGAGCACTATGGGACTTAACTGCTGAGGTCATCAGTCCCCTAGAACTTAGAACTACTTAAACCTAACTAACCTAAGGACATCACACACATCCATCCCCGAGGCAGGATTCGAACCTGCGACCGTAGCGGTCCCGCGGTTCAAGACTGTAGCGCCTAGAACCGCACGGCCACACCGGCCGGCATAGTAGTAGTAAACTGTGTCTGTAAAGCCCCTCTGTCATTTCAATAAGCATAACTTGGAAACTACTGCAGACAGAGCATCGCGGTTTGTTGGAAAACATTTAGCAGCTATCAAACATTTATTTCCATTTTATCAAAAAAATTTTCAAATGTGTGTGAAATCTTATGGGACTTAACTGCTAAGGTCATCAGTGATACACACTACTTAACCTAAATTATCCTAAGGACAATCACACACACCTATGCCCGATGGAGGACTCGAACCTCCGCCGGGACCAGCCGCACAGTCCACGACTGCAGCGCCCTAGACCGCTCGGCTAATCCCGCGCGGCTCCATTTTATCAGAATATCAGTATGTGCCCCAGTCGTCGCTCGTTCAACATCATGATGATATTCGAGTTATACTCATCTGTGGGTCGTCATTGCAACATCGACAGCTGTAATTATTTCATTTATTCGTACACGAATGTTATCAGTGTGCCGGCCGGAGTGGCCGGTCGGTTCTAGGTGCTTCAGTCTGGAACCCGCGACCGCTACGGTCGCAGGTTCGAATCCTGCCTCGGGCATGGATGTGTGTGATGTCCTTAGGTTAGTTAGGTTTAAGTAGTTCTAAGTTCTAGGGGACTGATGGTCTCCGCTGTTAAGTCCCATAGTGCTCAGAGCCATTTGAACCATTTTTTTGTTAGCAGTGTCATTGACTATTGTTGTGTACACGCGATCATTGACATAACCCAACAAAAATAGTGGAACGGAATCAGGGGATCGTGGAGGCCACGCTATGGGACCACCCAGCTCTCTCAGGGAATGTGTCATTCAGCACATCACTCACTTTCAGACTCCAATGTGAGAGACGAAGCATCATGCTGGAAGGTAAGTGAGACCTGGTAATCAAGGAAAGGCAGTATTCGGTTACGATTGTGGACGGGGCCTAATCAGTTACTATTGGTGGCCTTTTACAGTTACACATAATTTATTTTAACCAGTAATTTCAGACTCAACAATAAATAAAATGTACCACACGTTACTAATGAAAGAATAAGCAACTTTGTAAATAATAGTGTTTTTAGTGAGTTACAATTTAGCAAATCACTATTAAATACAGCAGCTAATGTTTTAAAAGCAAGCCACTGTGATCTGGGCAGAAGGCCTTACACGCCAGAAATGGCATTAAATTAAGAATTGTTTAATACTCGCTGCAACTTACAAATTACAAGTATTGAAATAATTAAGTCAAGTCGCCACAAACACAGCAGACAACATCAGACGCCAGGAATGGCAGTGAGTAAGGTTTTAAAGGCTTACTGCATAAATACAAATACCAAATTAGAATTTTAAGGCAAGCGACCACAACCGCGACTGAAGGCCTTACACGCCAGGAACGGAATAATATAAAAAAATTAGGAACGTGCTGTAAAACAGCAAATACAATAGCAAAGGTTAATTAAAAAGAACAAGCAACTGATCACCAAACAGGTGAAATAAGATGATGGTAAACTGAACTACTGGACATCAGACCTTCTTTTAGAACACCCATGTCTTACAAGAACCAAGGGGCCAGGAATCGATCGGTTTAGGCAACAAACACTTTCGCGAGCGATGAGATAGGCAGCCAAGAATTGCATTCACTTCACAAGATGGTAACTCAAGACTAGTGGCAACCTAACGAACGACTATTGATAATCTTGCTGAAGCTACCTATCGCGAGATATCACAGTGCCGGAGGTTTCTCTTCTGGGATTTAAATGTACTCATCTTAAAGCTTGCTGGATCCGGTTTACGACGAGGTCGGGCACTCTCGTGACCACAGCCCTCCATCGAGCAGTCCATGCGTGCCGCCAGCGATCCTGGCGTGTCCTGGCACTGCGCGGACCTGGCTCCTCCTGAGTCCCCAACCGAACTGGCCCACTCACACGACCCGGAAAGACGACGTCGCCCCAAAGATAGGGCAACAATCACTACATATCGATAACCACCGCTGCTGCCACTAGTGGACAGGCAACGCTTGCGAAACCGAGTGGCGCCAGTCAACACGAGAAGAAGACAAACAACCGCAACAGAGGGCGGAAACCTACAAACAGCATCAACGTGAGCCGCAGCACGGCTCAGTAATGGATACCTGCAGCTGTTTCATATGTGATAGCAGGAACTGTTCGAACGTGGTCCCATAAACATTTACCGTTATGATCTTCTCTGCGAAGAAAAACGGGCCTAACATCCTATCGTGAATTTGGCCACACGAAACACTAAGGTTCCGGCCATCATCGGGGTGTTCACGTGTGTTCGGTGGGTTTTCAGAGCCCCCCATAATGTGGTGATTCACATCTCCAGAAATGTGGAACGTAGTTTCTTCTGAAAACGCGCACTTTTTTCAGGGGATCACTGTCACCATCTATGGAGGCCAGACGTAACACCATCAGTGCATATCGCAGAGGAGGATCGTTTGGCCGCAGTTGTTGGATCATTTGCATTTTGTACGCAAAACTCTTAACTGCTTATGTAACACTTTATAGATAGTTGATCTTGCTTCCTGCAATATACGTGACGAGCGACGAATTGACTTTTAAGTGTTCTGATAAAATGCAGGGTGCATTCTGTTAACACGTCCTTGAAAGATGCGAGGACGTCCACTTCGATACAGGTCTTTGACACTGTCTGTCTCATTAAAGTTTCTGAGCCACCTCATTGCGCTTCTTTCTGCCAGCTGTACCCTGTTATGCTAGCGTAGATAGTTTCGCAGTAACGTTATCAAAGATTTAGATTCTGCATTCCATATGCTACATTGCACGTTCTTCTAGTCACCATTTAGACGTATACCCCAAGTCAAATCCACAACAAACGAAAAAAGAAAAAAAAAACAGCGGAAAAAAAACACGTTGAGTGCTGCTAGACGTTTTATAAAAAGATTTACTATTCTCTATCTCTAAAAGTTTCCAAGGTATGATTTTATGGAATGAGAGCGGGACTTTATGGATACAATATAGTTTCCCTTATCTCTTTCTCCCTTTAACAAGGCTACTGATATATCTCGGTACTACAGTTCAAGAACAAAAATTACAATTGATACACAGTGTGTATCAAAATTAATATCGAAAACTGATAAGAGTGAAAGTGTATGACAAGAGATGCAAAAACGTTCATTTTGCATTTGTGAATGTGTAGGTGTGCGCCACCAATAATTCCAGTATGAAGCACTGTCCTTCCTAATTAGTACAAATGCGTTAGATAAGTAAACTTTAAGGTTAAATTGGTTCTTCCGGCGTTCCATATGTGATTGTAGCCAAATGTAACCCTAACATGCGATTCAGTGAGAAGTACCCTCTGCAGCGCTCCTGACAGTGGTTTGCAGAGTATTGATCTAGATGTAACAATAGTCTTCACTGCACATGGGAACATCGCGATTAGATCACATGAATGTGGATGTGAGTTGGTTGGCCACCTCTACATCTATACCCACACTCTGGAAATCGCTGTAAAGTGCACAGGTTTCTTCATGTTCCATTCACGTACGGAGCGCGGGAAAAGTGACTGACTGCTTAACGCTTCAACACGATGACCGCCAGGAGGCCGCTGGCGAGCTCATCTGAGCCTGGCGCAGGCGCCACCCGCTCCACTGCGTTCAGTACAGTATGTACTGCACTACTGTGCTTTAAATTGTAGTCTCGATTGAGTTTACGCTGATGCACAGTAAACTAGGCACAATATTTTATTAAAAGTTTTCAATTACTTTTTTTTTAATTCTTACTAAATTTCAGCGTCGCTCTACTTCTGTTACAAAATTAACTTCTAATTCATATTTTGGTACGAACAGTGAGGTTTGCTTTATCATACAATACGAGTGATCCGTGGTAACATATTGCTGTTTTGAAGAGCGCGCCGCAGCGCGTAGTGTGAAGCAGTCGCCCTCCGTTTCTGGCGGTGGCGCCTCTGTGGCAATCGCAGCTTTGGTGTCTCCCTCTGGTGGGAAAGGGGAAAGGTTGCCTGCTCACGTGCATTTAAGAGGCGCTATGAGCTCGCCAGGGGTTAGTCTGGGAGTCGGTGAAGTGAGTCGACAGAGTCAGTCGGAAGGCGGACACTCGCATGTTAGTCAGTCGGCTTTAAGTCTCAGTCGCTGTTGGGTTGTGCACTGAGTCGGGTTCGTCGTTACTCCGCTGTTGGACGAGTTGGCAGTCAGCATCAGGCAGGTCTGCACGGTGCAAGTACGCGGCGGGACCGTGGTCGACGGAGACGGAAGGCCGTTGGTGGATCGGTCGGCTGGTCGTCGGATGGCGACATGTGGCCTGCTGAGCACTGACACCAGGATCAGTCGGGAAGAGTTGGCAGCCAGCAACAGTCGGGTTCGTTGGTGTTACTATTCGCCGGGACCGCTGTCGGAGAAAGCCGGCTACCGTTGGTCGTTTGCTCGGCCGGTCGTCTTAAGTCGACATCTTGGATCCTGAGGATGAACACCATGTGGTGTGGACCTTGTGGTTGGACCTTGTTGGTTCGTTGGAACTGAGCTGCGAGAGCGACTTTTCGCTTTCCTCCGAAGCAGGATCCTCAAGTTGAGTAATTAGTGACTTCTTTTTAAATCTCGACTGTTACGATTTGTTCGTTATTTGTGGATTGTTCACGCGTGTGATAACAAGTGGTGTGTGTTGTTGTCTAGAACCCGCAGCCTTCTTCCGTAGTGATTTGACAGTTGTGACTTGTGTTTTCTGTATTCTTTTAAACGTGTCTTGAGTGGTGTTTGATGCCTTAATCTTGGTGAGGCCGAGTCAGAAGGTCTAGGTATCTTGGTTTACTCGACATCGGCCGATATTCTCTGTTGTTTGTGCAGTTGGATCTGACGGTTGGAAATTGGTCAGATTGTCGGTCGGAGAGTTGGTGTCTGTTTGTCGTTCGGAGCTGCCTCTGTCATGTTTGTCGGATTCGGTGTGTTAACGAATTTATTGCTTGGAGTGTAACGGCCTAATTCCTGAAATATATTTTTATCTTGCCTACCATCTTGAGAGGCGGTATATGTGTACTGTGGAGCATGTTAACTCGTTTGGCCAACCTCGTACAATTTTATATAAGTTTGCATTTCATGGGCTTTTATTTAAATGGTCATTTTAGTATATAAAGTTGCCACCCTTCCACCGTAAGACTTTCCTTAGAAGTTAAAATCAAGTTGCTCCTTCGGTGGCAAGTTAATCTTTTAATTTTAGTGTTTTGTACCATTTCCATCCCTCCTACGGCGTGCATAGTTTGTGTGCTTGTGTGCATTGTTAAAACCTTTACTTTAAGGTAATCTGGTGTGTTGCAGATTTGCACCTGTGTAGTCTTTCAGAGGTTGTTGTGAGCGGTCGTGACTGCGGCCGTGTCAAAAGGCAGCGGCAAGGTTCTCAGCCCGAAAGCTCATACACTCCAAAATTTGTTTCTTTCTGCCTCTGAATAAATTGTAACTTGATATTTAGAGCGTGCTTTCTGCTTATAATTTTAAATCTGTTTCTTAAAAAGAAAAAAAGGCTTTTAGGAATAAAATTCCCATTTGTTAAAAGCAATTTGATTTTGATTTCATCAGTTACTCCCTGGCAACTACTACCACGCTCACATAGTGTGATTAAATGTGTTAATGTTCTTGATAAATCGCTAATAAATGAAATAAATTTTTAAGAATATTCTTTGAAATTAAATTCACGGTTCAATGAGCAGAAACGGTTTAAGCTCAAATGGATCCCGTACTGTCAACCAGTGGAACAGCACGACATTCTAAACGTGGAAACCGCTGGTTTCACTTATGTAGAATTATTGAGGCGATGGAAGAATCAGATATTACTGGTGAAGGTCGAGGGAGTTTTCTGGCGAAGAAGATGGTGCCGTGGATAGCACTGTTGGTGATGGCAATGGACTACAAGAAATCTGCAGCAGGTAGAACTGTAAGAAGCCGCAACGGCGACCGAGGTTAAACTGATAATACCCCGCAAACCATGATCTCATTCACAGGCCACTTTCACCCACAGTCTATGCTTATCAACAAACTGCACGTATCTGTGACTTTATGACGAATACGCTATCCTTAAGATACGCTGTACTGAACAGAGGAGCTTGTGGCCGCCGGCGGGCACACGAAGTCAGACATGAGGCTCTGTGGTTTCACCGGCGGCGTCGTGGCAGTCATCGTGTTCAATCCCTCTGTACATGCTTCGAGACTGCACCGGAACGATACGTCCGCGATTCTAGTAAAATCCTAGGCCAATCACTAGAGGCTGGCTTAGGCGAGATAGTTGAAATATCTTCAGCATTTACGTAATGCTTTCAAGTGATTGAAACATATCTAGACCGTTCGTACTGCTTTCCTTGTTCATTTTCAATATTGCCTGTTAATACCATCTGGTATGGGTCCAACATACGTGACCAATGCTCTAGGATGGGTCGCACGAGTGTTTCGTAAACAATCTCTGTTGTAACCGGACTGTATTTTCCCAGTATCCTACACGTACCGAACTTCGCCACCTGCCTTATGTATGACTGAATATATCCACAAATAGTTACAATCAGATATTTGAATGAGCTGATTGATACCATTTCAGTCTGTTTGATATTTATCTCATAGGATACAACGTTTCTGAGCTTGTGAAGGACACATTTTTGTATTTCTGAATGTTTAAAGCGAGATGGCAATCTTGGACCATTCCTGATATCTATATTTCATGGGACTGAATATTTGAGCAGCTTTTTTCAGGTAGTACATCATTATACATTGAAGTGACGACGGCGGTGGTGGCCGTGTAGTTCTAAGCGGTTCAGTCTGGAACCGAACGTCCGCAGCGGTCGCAGGTTCGAATCCTCCCTCGATCATGGATGTGTGTGATGTCCTTAGGTTAGTTAGGTTTAAATAGTTCTAAGTTCAAGGGGCTGATGGCCTCAGATGTTAAGTCGCATAGTGCTCAGAGCCATTTGAACGATTTTGAACTGAAGTGACAAAAGTCATGGGATACCTCCTAACATCGTGGCGGACCCCTTTTTGCCAAGCGTAGTGCAGCAACTCGACGTGGCATGGACTCAACAAGTCGTTGCAAGCCTACTGCAGAAATACTCAGCCATCCTGTCTCTGTAGCTGTCCACAATTGCGAATGTGTTGCCGGCAGCCCTCACCACTGTGGAGCCACCACTACCTTGCATAGGCCGGTATTACACTATCAAATTTCTTTGTCAAATATCTTTGTCAAAGATATTTGATGGTGTAATAGGAACTTTGTCAAATGTCGTCCAATATTTGATCAAATCTAGGGCCTCGCTGTACATTTCATCAAAGAAATCGTTTGTCTTCTGTTCACTGCAATGTGACATGTTACCACATGGAGCGCTAGCATCGCTGCAGCGTTCTGTCGTCTGTAGTGCTTGTATAAACATTACGGGTAAATACAATTGGTGTGTGCCGACAACTACAAAATTAATAGAGATGTATGAATCTGATGAGTCGCTTTACAACGTGAGGCACCCTGAATACAATAATAGATTAAGAAGATTGGAGACGAGACCTGACCTGACCTAACCTAACCTAACATAACCCTCTCCTGTAGCAAGGAATCGGAGTGTTACAGTGAGCCTGTCTTCTGAAGATGTAGCAGTTCTTAAGTGAATATTGTGCTTTGTGATATGAGGAAACACTTCACTGAGCACATACAGAAATGTATGCTCATCCATTCTTAAGTAATTGATGTACGACTTGACGTCTTCCACTGTAAGCTCACGTAACAAGTTTTGTTCAATGCTTTTATCGTGTCGTCGTAAAACCCACGGCTTCACCCAGATTAGATTAGTTTTTCGTTCCATGGATCCATTCTGAGGAGATCCTCGTGGATGTGGAACATGTCAATTTTTTTAAGCTGAAATAACAATACTAATAGTATGAATAAATACAATATATCATTTGTCTCTATTAAAAATTTCGTCAATGGAGTAGAAGGAGTTTGCCACTAGTAACTCTTTCAGGCTCCTTTTCAACTGATCTTTATTTGTCACTAAATTTTTTATGTTTGCTGGCAAATTATTGAAGATGAGACTTCCTGAGTAGTGGACCCCTTTTTGAACTAAAGTAAGTGCTTTTAAGTCCTTGTGCAGATTATTTTTGTTCCTGGTATTGTATGTATGAACTGAGTTGTTTGTTGGAAAAAGAGATATATTATTTAGGACAAATTTCATTAAGGAGTAAATATACTGAGAGGCAGTAGTTAGTATACCCAGTTCTTTGAAGAGGTTTCTGCAGGACGTCCGTGAATTTACTCCACAAATAATACGTATTATACACTTTTGGACTCTGAAAACTTTTGTCTGACTTGAAAATATTATATCATATGACACTATGAAATGAAAGTGAGCAAAGTATGCAAGCTTTTTCATTTTTATGTTGCCTATGTCTGCTAACACTCGAATTGCAAATACAGATTTGTTAAGGCGTTTCTGCAATTCTGTGGTGTGCTCCTCCCAACTGAATTTATTATCAAGTTGTAATCCCAGGAATTTAAGACTGTCAACCTAGTATGTATGGTCCCTTTTTTTCCCCCACTTCTTTTCCGTATGTGCACACAACGCAATTGCGGTACGTGCAACTGCTGCGGTTAATAACAAGTTGTTGTCAGCCATCTTGAACTTTGACGAAAAATTTGATGACAGTGTAGTACCCCTTCTAGTGCTACGTCAAAGATTTTTGTCAAATATATTTGACGGAATATTTAATCACATCTTTGATCAAATCTTTGACAAATTATTTGATAGTGTAATACCGGCCATAGTCCCGTGTTGACACGTGGGATGTGCGCCACACTCGAACCCTAACATCTGCTCTTATTAACTGAAATCTGGACCCATCTGACCAGGCCACGGATTCCAGTCGGCTAGGATCCAGCCGATATGACAGGACCCCAGGAGAGGCGCTACAGGCGATGTCGTGCTGTTAGCAAAGCCATTCATGTCGGTCGTTACTTGCCATAGCCCATTAACTCCATATTTGGCCGCACTGTCTTAACGGATACGTTTATTGTACGTCCCGCATTGATTTCCGCGGTTACTCTACACAAATGCCGCTACTGTCTTTCGCAAAGTGAAGGCCTTAATCCACTGCATACAACTGAAACTGTGGATCTCGGGATACTGAATTCCCTAACGATTTCCGCCCCCCATGAACCATGGACCTTGCCGTCGGTGGGGACGTTTGCGTGCCTCAGCGATACAGATGGCCGTACCGTAGGTGCAACCACAACGGAGGGGTATCTGTTGAGAGGCCAGACAAACGTGTGGTTCCTGAAGAGGGGCAGCAGCCTTTTCAGTAGTTGCAGGGGCAACAGTCTGGATGAATGACTGATCTGGCCTTGTAACATTAACCAAAACGGCCTTGCTGTGCTGGTACTGCGAACGGCTGAAAGCAAGGGGAAACTACAGCCGTAATTTTTCCGAGGACATGCAGCTTTACTGTATGATGAAATGATGATGGTGTCCTCTTGGGTAAAATATTCCGGAGGTAAAATAGTCCCCCATTCGGATCTCCGGGCGGGGACTACTCAAGGGGACGTCATTATCAGGAGAAAGAAAACTGGCGTTCTACGGATCGGAGCGTGGAATGTCAGATCCCTTAATCGGGCAGGTAGGTTAGAAAATTTAAAAAGGGAAATGGATAGGTTAAAGTTAGATATAGTGGGAATTAGTGAGGTTCGGTGGCAGGAGGAACAAGACTTTTGGTCAGGTGATTACAGGGTTATAAATACAAAATCAAATAGGGGTAATGCAGGAGTAGGTTTCATAATGAATAAAAAAATAGGAGTGCGGGTTACCTACTACAAGCAGCATAGTGAACGCATTATTGTGGCCAAGATAGACACAAAGCCCATGCCTACTACAGTAGTACAAGTTTATATGCCAACTAGCTCTGCAGATGATGAAGAAATTGAAGAAATGTATGACGAGATAAAAGAAATTATTCAGGTGGTGAAGGGAGACGAAAATTTAATAGTCATGGGTGACTGGAATTCGTCTGTAGGAAAAGGGAGAGAAGGAAACATAGTAGGTGAATATGGATTGGGGGGAAGAAATGGAAGAGGAAGCCGCCTTGTAGAATTTTGCACAGAGCATTACTTAATCATAGCTAACACTTGGTTCAAGAATCATAAAAGAAGGTTGTATACCTGGAAGAATCCTGGAGATACTAAAAGGTATCAGATAGATTATATAATGGTAAGACAGAGATTTAGGAACCAGGTTTTAAATTGTAAGACATTCCAGGGGCAGATGTGGATTCTGACCACAATCTATTGGTTATGAACTGCAGATTGAAACTGAAGAAACTGCAAAAAGGTGGGAATTTAAGGAGATGGGACCTGGATAAACTGAAAAAACCAAAGGTTGTAGAGAGTTTCAGGGAGAGCATAAGGGAACAATTGACAGGAATGGGGGAAAGAAAAAGAAGAAGAATGGGCAGCTCTGAGGGATGAAGTAGTGAAGGCAGCAGACGATCAAGTAGGTAAAAAGGCGAAGGCTAATAGAAATCCTTGGGTAACAGAAGAAATATTGAATTTAATTGATGATAGGAGAAAATATAAAAATGCAATGAATGAAGCAGGCAAAAAGGAATACAAACGTCTCAAAAATGAGATCGACAGAAAGTGCAAAATGGCTAAGCAGGGATGGCTAGAGGACAAATGTAAGGATATAGAGGCTTGTCTCACTAGGGGTAAGATAGATACTGCCTACAGGAAAATTAAAGAGACCTTTGGAGAGAAGACAACCACTTGTATGAATATCAAGAGCTCAGATGGCAACCCAGTTCTAAGCAAAGAAGGGAAGGCAGAAAGGTGGAAGGAGTATATAGAGGGTTTATACAAGGGCGAGGTACTTGAGGACAATATTATGGAAATGGAAGAGGATGTAGACGAAGACGAAATGGGAGATAAGATACTGCGTGAAGAGTTTGACAGAGCACTGAAAGACCTGAGTCGAAACAAGGCCCCGGGAGTAGACAACATTCCATTAGAACTACTGATGGCCTTGGGAGAGCCAGTCATGACAAAACTCTACCATCTGGTGAGCAAGATGTATGAGACAGGCGAAATACCCTCAGGCTTCAAGAAGAATATAATAATTCCAATCCCAAAGAAAGCAGGTGTTGACAGATGTGAAAATTACCGAACTATCAGTTTAATAAGTCACAGCTGCAAAATACTAACGTGAATTCTTTACAGACGAATGGAAAAATTGGTAGAAGCGGACCTCGGGGAAGATCAGTTTGGATTCCGTAGAAATGTTGGAACACGTGAGGCAATACTAACCTTACGACTTATCTTAGAAGAAAGATTAAGAAAAGGCAAACCTACGTTTCTAGCATTTGTAGACTTAGAGAAAGCTTTTGACAACGTTAACTGGAATACTCTCTTTCAAATTCTGAAGGTGGCAGTGGTAAAATACAGGGAGCGAAAGGCTATTTACAATTTGTACAGAAACCAGATGGCAGTTATAAGAGTCGAGGGGCATGAAAGGGAAGCAGTGGTTGGGAAAGGAGTGAGACAGGGTTGTAGCCTCCCCCCGATGTTATTCAATCTGTATATTGAACAAGCAGTAAAGGAAACATAAGAAAAATTCGGAGTAGGTATTAAAATTCATGGAGAAGAAGTAAAAACTTTGAGGTTTGCCGATGACATTGTAATTCTGTCAGAGACAGCAAAGGACTTGGAAGAGCAGTTGAACGGAATGGACAGTGTCTTGAAAGGAGGATATAAGATGAACATCAACAAAAGCAAAACGAGGATGATGGAATGTAGTCAAATTAAATCGGGTGATGCTGAGGGAATTAGATTAGGAAATGAGACACTTAAAGTAGTAAAGGAGTTTTGCTATTTAGGGAGTAAAATAACTGATGATGGTCGAAGTAGAGAGGATATAAAATGTAGACTGGCAATGGCAAGGAAATCGTTTCTGAAGAAGAGAAATTTGTTAACATCGGGTATAGATTTAAGTGTCAGGAAGTCGTTTCTGAAAGTATTTGTATGGAGTGTAGCCATGTATGGAAGTGAAACATGGACGATAACTAGTTTGGACAAGAAGAGAATAGAAGCTTTCGAAATGTGGTGCTACAGAAGAATGCTGAAGATAAGGTGGGTAGATCACGTAACTAATGAGGAGGTATTGAATAGGATTGGGGAGAAGAGAAGTTTGTGGCACAACTTGACTAGAAGAAGGGATCGGTTGGTAGGACATGTTTTGAGGCATCAAGGGATCACAAATTTAGCATTGGAGGGCAGTGTGGAGGGTAAAAATTGTAGAGGTAGACCAAGAGATGAATACAATAAGCAGATTCAGAAGGATGTAGGCTGCAGTAGTTACTGGGAGATGAAGAAGATTGCACAGGATAGAGTAGCATGGAGAGCAGCATCAATCCAGTCTCAGGACTGAAGACCACAACAACAGCAACAACAAACGATTTCCGAAATGCGTCTAGCTCCAACTACATATACCTTGTTTATGTGATACTGTCGCCATCTCTATGTGTGCATATCGCTATCCCACTACTTTTTTTACCTCATTTTAGATGTATTCCGTAGTCACAGCTATCTTCATGCAGAGCGGGAAGAAGAACCTGCCGGAGTATTAATCGTGACAGCGTTGTTTGAATCCCAACGAGTAGAGCGTTAGGCAGCTTTGAGGGCTCGGTACGAAGCTTTAGAATTACGACTTCTTACATAATTTATATTTCCTCGTAACAGAAGACAACATCCATTATGCAATTTGGAGGATTGCTGGTTAGTTTGTTTGTCTCAGTGTTTATTGCTTAAGCGCCTTACTACTGATCCAAACGTCTGGAGTAGGCTTTCAATCTGGCACTTACTTCTTCTACTACGTATGCAGCGAAATAACCAATCACCGACGGAGGAAGGAGGTCATCAAAAGCAGACTAGCACTGGCAGAAAAGGAAGAAATTTCTGAGAATGTACGTATGGAGCACAGCTTTGTATGGCAGTGAAACATATACTGTGGGAAAACCAGAATAGAAGAGAATCGAAGCGTTTGAGATGTGTTACACACGAATGTTGAAAATTAGGTAGACTGATAAGGTAAGGAATGAGGAGGTTCTCCGCAGAATCGGCGAGGAAAGGAATATGTGGAAAACACTGACAAGGAGGAGGGACAGGATGATAGGACATCTGCTAAGACATGAGGGAATGACTTCCATGGTACCAGAGAGAGCTGCAAAGGGCAAAAACTGTAGAGGAAGATAGAGATTAGAATTCATCTAGCAATTAATTGCTCTGAGGTGAAGTGCTTGGCACAGGAGAGGAATTTGTGGTGACCCGCATCAAACCAGTCAGAAGACTGGCGACTAAAAAAAAAAGCTTCTTTCACGCAATGGTTATTGAAGATATAGGTTCCGAATTATATATATCTTGGTCGGAGTCCATTTTACACTGGATGTCTGTTCATACCTTTGTGGGTAAGTCAGTTCAAAGACTGCAGGACAGCAACAGGGCCAAGCATAGTAAAAATGTTCAGTCAAACTAGCCTTCAGGTTGCAAACGGCTTTACTTTTAACGATAAATCATAACAAGTTGTAACAAGGGAGTACCCTTTCTCTCAGCGGACCTCGTTACCTCAATTGGAGAATATTGTCGCACGGCCTACACAAAAGGGCAGCACTATGCTACGGGGAATTTCTCGTAGGCCTTCCTGGGAACTGTACTTTTTATAAAAGGCTTTTTCAAGCTGTTACGAACGTAAAAGTCTTCCCTAGCAGAAATGACAATATTCAGAAGGCCAAATGTGGATTCTGCAAGAATAGATTAATAATGGAGTGGTTTCTGAGACACCGTAGGGAAATAACTACTATAACTGATGTTCTTAGAGCGTCATTAAATGGCCGGTATAGATTTAGTAAACTGCTTCGTCTACAAGAATTGGACTGTCTGTGAATGGGCACATATTCCCGTCTACCTCCGGTCCCATACAATGTGTGATACTCTGGAAAACTTATTGAAGATATAGATAAGTAACATAACACATTAACAAAAAAAAAAAAAAAAGTGCGGGAGCATATTGCCAAAGGTCTCTCTGTCGAGTATCGAAATCTGGACTCGTATCGGGTGGAATCAGGATAAGTATAGCTCCAAATGGGGCTGTTCCCGCAACGCGAGGCAGTTGAAGGCACAGAAAAGACAATGCGTGTCAATGAGCTAACAGTTACGGTGCAATGTCGTGGTTTTCTTCATTACTACATGTCTCTGAGACAACATTTGGATGACTTTAGATGGAGTAGAATCATTGGGAAACTGGAAGAAGGACGAAGTGTGATGAGTGTAGCCTAGGAGTATGGTTTTGTTCACACCATTGATTCACGTGCAGGGGTAACTTTCCCAGCTACACGCATTGCTGCCCGCAGGACAGGAGATGGTCGACCACGTTTAACTTCAGCAGCACATGACAGCTACATTGTGCAACAGGCAAGAAGGGAACCACGTCGAACAGCGGGTGCAACTGCAAAAAAAGGGTCAGATGTGTGTGAAATCATATGGGACTTAGCTGCTAAAGTCATCAGTCCCTCAACTTACACACTACTTAACCTAAATTATCCTAAGGACAAACACACACACACCATTGCCCGAGGGAGGAATTTAACCTCCGCCGGGACCAGCCGCACAGTCCATGACTGCAGCGCCTTAGACCGCTCGGCTAACCCTGCGCGGCAGGTGCAACTGCAACCACATTTAACAGAACAGCAAGGCGCGCAAACTCACGCCCCACAGTGGCACGGAGGTGGTCCCTTTGCCCGACGACAACTATGTTGCATTCCCATGACATCTGCACGTCGGTGACAACAGCATAGCGTCCGGAACAACGAGTAGCGGGGTTGCGTGCTCTTCTCCGATGAGTGGCCGAGCGGTTCTAGCCGCTTCAACTGGGACCGCGCTGCTACTACGGTCGCAGGTTCGAATCCTGCTTCGGGCATGGATGTGTGTGATGTCCTTAGGTTGGTTAGGTTTAAGTAGTTCTAAGTCCAGGGGACTGACAACCTCATGTGATAAGTCCCGTCTTCTCCGATGAGTGCAGATTCAGTCTGATTGTGGACGCACCCGCATGTGGGGAGAGGTGGGAAAACGTGATGCATCCAGGAACATTCATCTACATCTGTATGGATACTCTGCAAAACACATTTAAGTAAGTGCCTGGCAGAGGGTTCATCGAATTCTCTATTCTCTGTTATTCCAATCTTGTATAGCTCGGATTTCCCTTATTTTATCGTGGTGATAGTTTATCCCTATGTAGGTCGGTGTCAACAAAATAGTTTCGCATTCGGAGGAGAAATATGGTGTTTGGAGTTTCATGAGAACATCTGTCCGCAACGAAAATCGCCTTTGTTTTAGTGATGTCCATCCCAAATCTGTATCATTTCAGTGACACTCTCTCCCCTATTTCACGATAATACAAAACGTGCTGCCCTTCTTTCAACTTTTTCGATGTACTCCGTCAATCCTATCTGGTAAGGATCCCACACCGCCCAGCAGTATTATAAAAGAGAACGGACAAGCGTAGTGTAGGCGGTCTCTTTATAAGATCCGTTACACTTTCTAAGTTGTTGTTGTTGTTGTGGTCTTCAGTCCTGAGACTGGTTTGATGCAGCTCTCCATGCTACTCTATCATGTCCAAGCTTCTTCATCTCCCAATAACTACTGCAACCTACATCCTTCTGAATCTGCTTAGTGTATTCATCTCTTGGTCTCCCTCTACGATTTTTACCCTCCACGCTGCCCTCCAATACTAAATTGGTGATCCCTTGATGCCTCAGAACATGTCCTACCAACCTATCCCTTCTTCTAGTCAAGTTGTGCCACAAACTTCTCTTCTCCCCAATCCTATTCAATACTTCCTCATTAGTTATGTGATCTACCCATCTAATCTTCAGCATTCTTCTGTAGCACCACATTTCAAAAGCTTCTATTCTCTTCTTGTCCAAACTATTTATCGTCCATGTTTCACGCTTTCTAAGTATCCTCCCAATAAAATGAAGTCTTTGCTTAGCCTTCCCCACAACATTTTCTATGTGTTCCTTCCAATTTAAGTTTTCGTAATTATAATTCCTAGGAATTTAGTTGAATTTACTACCTTTGGCTTTGACTGATTTATCGTGTAGCCGGCCGTGGTGGCCGAGCAGTTCTAGGCGCTACAGTCTGGAACCACGCGACCGCTACGGTCGCACGTTCGAATCCTGCTCAGGCATGGGTGTGTGTGATGTCCTTAGTTTAGTTAGGTTTAAGTAGTCCTAAGTTCTAGGGAACTGATGACCTCAGAAGTTAAGTCCCATAGTGCTCAGAGTCATTTGAACCATTTATCGTGTAACCGAAGTTTAACAGATTTCTTTTAGCAGTCATGTGGATGACGTCAAACTTTTCGTTATTTAGGGTCAATTCCCAATTTTCGGACCATACAGATATCTTTTCTAAATCGTTTTGCAATTTGTTTTGATCTTCTGATGACTTAACTAGTCGATAAACGACAGCGTCATCTACAAACTTTGTTCAGATTGTCTCCCAAATCGTTTATATGGAAAGGAGCAGCAAAGGGCCTGTAACACTACCTTCAGGTGTTACAGGAACACCAGAAATCACTTCTGTTTTACTCGATGACTTTCTGTCAGTTACTACGAACTGTGACCTCTGTGACAGGATATCACGAATCCAGTCACATAATTGAGATGATATTGCATAAGCACGCAATTTCGCTACAACCATTTTGTATGGTACAGTGTCAAAAGCCTTCCGGAAATCCAAAAATACGGAATCCATTTGAAATCCCTTCTCAATAGCACTCAAAACTTCATGCGAGTAAAGAGATAGTTGTGTTTCAGATGAACGATGTTTTCTAAATCCGTGTTCACTGTGTGTCAACCGAGCGAGGTGGCGCAGTGGTTAGCACACTGGGAGGACGACGGTTCAATCCCGCGTCCGGCCATCCTGATTTAGGTTTTCCGTGATTTCCCTAAATCGCTCCTGGCAAATGCCGGGATGGTTCCTCTGAAAGGGCACGGCCGACTTCCTTCCCTAATCCGATGAGACCGATGACCTCGCTGTTTGGTCTCTTTCCCCAAAACCAACCAACCAACTGTGTGTCAATAGACCGTTCTCTTCGAGGTAATTCATAATGTTCGAACACAATATATGTTTCAACATCCTGCTCCATACCGACGTTAATGATATGGGCCTGTAATTTAGTGGATTACTCCTATTGCCTGTCTTCGATATTGGTGTGATCTCTGCAACGTTCTAGTCTTTGGGTACGGATCTTTCGTCGAGCGAACGGTTGTATATAATTACTAGGTATGGAGCTATTGCATCAGCATTTTCTGAAAGGAACCTAATAGATGTACAGTCTGAACCAAGTTGCTTCATTACTTCGAGGTTTTCTACTTCTATGTTACTCATTTTGGCAGCTGTTCTTGATTCAAATTCTGGAATAATTACTTCGTCTTCTTTGGTGACGGAATTTCGGAACATTGTGTAACATGATCGTTTTGGTGGTTCAAATGATACGGCGTGAGGAGGTATCATGTTGTATTAGTGTATTAACTTGCAAATCTTTGAATACAGGGCACTCGCCCGTCAACGTTATAGTGACACTGTATTCCTTCCCGACATACGTCTTTTCAGTGATGCGTTCAACTCTGACTTCATTTTTTTGGGGCGAAACTGCGGACCGCATCGAACTGTGTAGGCGGAGGACTTCTTGAAACGAGAGGATATTTGGTGAGTGGACTGGGCCGTAAGTTCCCTCGACTGAAATTCCATCTAGCTCATTTGGGATAAGGTATTTAACAATGAGTGCCATCGTTTATTAGAGGTGTCGCAGCACTGTCACATGTACCAACGACCATACAGCATTTACCAAAAGCGTTGATGGAGGAATGGAATACACTACCACAACAACTCCTTACCAAATTTGTGACCAGTTTGGGAGCATATTGCAGAACAAGCATTGCTGTTCGTGGTGATCACACTCTCTATTAAGAACCATTTCCCGTATTTTAGCATATCCAGGGAACCATCGTAAATACACTACTGGCCATTAAAATTGCTAGATCACGAAGATGACGTGCTACAGACGCGAAATTTAACCGACAGGAAGAAGACGCTGTGATATACAAATGATTAGCTTTTCAGAGCATTCACACTAGGTTGGCGCCGGTGGCGACACCTACAACGTGCTGACATGAGGAAAGTTTCCAACCGATTTCTCATACACAAACAGCAGTTTACCGGCGTTGCCTGGTGAAACGTTGTTGTGATGCCACGTGTAAGGAGGAGAAATGCGTACCATCACGTTTCCGACTTTGATAAAGGTCGGATTGTAGCCTATCGCGAGTGCGGTTTATTGTATCGCGACGTTGCTACACGCGTTGGTCGAGACCCAATGACTGTTAGCAGACTATGGAATCGGTGGGTTCAGGAGGGTAATACGGAACGCCGTGCTGGGTCCCAACGGCCTCGTATCACTAGCAGTCGAGATGACAGGCATCTTATCTGCATGGCTGCAACGGATTGTGCAGCCACGTCTCGATCCCTGAGTCAACAGATGGGGACGTTTGCAAGACGACAACCATCTTTACGAACAGTTCGACAACGTTTGCAGCAGCATGGACTATCAGCTCGGAGACCTTGGCTGCGGTTACCCTTGACGCTGCATCACAGACAGGAGCGCCTGTGATGGTGTACTAACGACGGACCTGCGTGCACGAACGGCAAAACGTCATTTTTTCGGATGAATCCAGGTTCTGTTTACAGCATCATGATGGTCGCATCCATGTTTGGCGTCATAACGGTGAACGCACATTGGAAGCGTGTATTCGTCGTCGCCATACTGGCGTATCACCCGGCGTGATGGTATGGGGTGCCATTGGTTACACGTCTCGGTCACCTCTTGTTCGCATTGACGGCACTTTCAACAGTGGAAGTTACATTTCAGATGTGTTACAACCCGTAGCTCTAACCTTCAATCGATCCCTGCGAAACCCTACATTTCAGCAGGATAATGCACGACCGCAGGTCCTGTACGGGCTATTCTGGATACAGAAAATGTTAGATTGCTGCCCTGGCCAGCAGATTCTCCAGATCTCTGACCAATTGAAAACGTCTGGTCAATGGTGACCGAGCAACTGGCTCGTCGCCGGCCTATGTGGCCGTGCGGTTCTATGCGCAACAGTGTGGAACCGCGTGACCGCTACCGTCACAGGTTCAAATCCTGCTTCGGGCATGGATGTGTGTGATGTCCTTAAGTTAGTTAGGGACTATTGACCACGGATGTTAAGTCCCATAGTGCTCAGAGCCATTTGAACCATTTTTTGAACTGTCTCGTCACAATACGCCATTCACTACTCTTGATGACGTGTGGTATCTTGTTGATGCTGCATGGGCTGCAGTACCTGTACACGCCATCCCAGCTCTGTTTGACTCAATGCCGAGGCGTATCAGGGCCGTTATTAAGGCCAGAGGTGGTTGTTCTGGGTACTGATTTCTCAGGATCTATGCATCCAAATTGCATGAAAATGTAATCACATGTCAGTTCTAGTATAATATATTTGTCCAATGAATACCCGTTTATCATCTGGTTTTCTTCTTGGTGTAGCAATTTAATGGCCAGTAGTGTAGCAATGACTTCAGTGTAATTTATGTTTTCGAATAAAAGCATTATTTCCGTTCTTGTAATTTCGCTTTTCTTTCCTTTACCCTCTGTACTATACTGTAGCAATTCTTCCTGTGAATGGTCCAATTTATATTAGGTGTGTTGCATGGCAGTAAAACATATTAAAGTTACTTTCGTTCTTAAGTTTCGCACTGCAGTGTACTGGCGAAGCGGCAGCTGTTTTTCTCGCGAAGGTGAACCAACAAGCTATTAATGTCCTGGTTCTGTCCTACCTTCATGAGAGAGAAGTTTTTTTCCTTCTTATATCCCGGAGCTGAGCGAGCGTTGACATTGGCTGGCGGTGGCGTCGGTCTGGGTCGGAGAGGCAGGGCAGCCCTTACCTCCGCCGCTGGCGGCTTATTCCGTTTCCGCGGGCGCGTCGGCACCGAGATGGCGCGGCTGAGATGCAATGGCCGTGATTAATGGCGGCGTCGGCTTACAGGCGCGCCGGCCACCTGGGCGCCCCGCATCGCCCGCCGACGGCTTCATCCGTGAGGCGCGGACTGGATGGAGGGCGCGGCCTGCCGTCTCGTACCCACGTGCAGAGTCGGCTCAGCCACGCAGCTTACCCCAATATCACTACGAAACTCGCACCCTACCGCTGACTGTGTACTGAAGTGAAGAGGCCTGGCTCCGAGGAAGTTGGTGGAGTACTGCCCGTGACTGGCAAATAAATATTCGCGTTCGAATCCGTACCTCGTATTCCTCCTTAATAATATAAGATAATGCCTGTAACAAAGGGAAAGGACCTTGTAGTATATGATTACAATTTAGTAATTAACATCTTGAAGACGTATTTAGGGGTAAGAGTAAAAAGTCATATGAAATGGGACGACCAGTTTTAAGGAAGGCGATCGGTGGAATGAGATTTCTTGGAGGTTAAAATTCAACACAGCTCTAAAGTAAATCGCATACGAGACGCTAATACGACCAGTAATAGAGTATTAGAACAGTATTTGTAATTCTTACCAACTAAGCATATCAACGAACCAATGCAGAGTTGCTGTGCTAGCGTATGAAAAGGGCGGTACCGTCCGTACCAAAGTGCAACAGAAACGTACCGGGAACTTGGGAATGTTACGTGGAAAGACGACGATGTTCTCGCGTAACCCTCTCGGGAACATTTATTTATTTTTTATTTATTTATTTATTTATTTATTGTTCCGCGAAAGCAAATTAAGGAGATGTCTTTATGCTCATGGAACGAATCAATACATGAAACTATAACACGATAGTAGAAACAGATAAAATGAAATATAAGAAACATATTCAGGCGACGATTCGTAAGTTTAAATAAAGAAAATCAACAATGTAACTCTGGAATTTGCTTAATTTTTCAGCTCTTCCAGGAGCTCGTCGACAGAATAGGAGTGTGCCATGAGGAAACTCTTCAGTTTAGACTTAAAAGTGTTTGGGCTACTGCTAAGATTTTTGGGTTCTTGTGATAGCTTATTGAAAATGGATGCAGCAGAATAGTGCAGTCCTTTCTGCGCAAGAGTCAAGGAAGTGCATTCCACATGCAGATTTGATTTCTGCCTAGTATTAACTGAGTGAAAGCTGCTAACTCTTGGGAATAAGCTAATATTGCTAACAACAAACGACATTAAAGAAAATACACTCCTGGAAATTGAAATAAGAGCACCGTGAATTCATTGTCCCAGGAAGGCGAAACTTTATTGACACATTCCTGGGGTCAGATACATCACATGATCACACTGACAGAACCACAGGCACATAGACACAGGCAACAGAGCATGCACAATGTCGGCACTAGTACAGTGTATATCCACCTTTCGCAGCAATGCAGGCTGCTATTCTCCCATGGAGACGATCGTAGAGATGATGGATGTAGTCCTGTGGAACGGCTTGCCATGCCATTTCCACCTGGCGCCTCAGTTGGACCAGCGTTCGTGCTGGACGTGCAGACCGCGTGAGACGACGCTTCATCCAGTCCCAAACATGCTCAATGGGGGACAGATCCGGAGATCTTGCTGGCCAGGGTAGTTGACTTACACCTTCTAGAGCACGTTGGGTGGCACGGGACACATGCGGACGTGCATTGTCCTGTTGGAACAGCAAGTTCCCTTGCCGGTCTAGGAATGGTAGAACGATGGGTTCGATGACGGTTTGGATGTACCGTGCACTATTCAGTGTCCCCTCGACGATCACCAGTGGTGTACGGCCAGTGTAGGAGATCGCTCCCCACACCATGATGCCGGGTGTTGGCCCTGTGTGCCTCGGTCGTATGCAGTCCTGATTATGGCGCTCACCTGCACGGCGCCAAACACGCATACGACCATCATTGGCACCAAGGCAGAAGCGACTCTCATCGCTGAAGACGACACGTCTCCATTCGTCCCTCCATTCACGCCTGTCGCGACACCACTGGAGGCGGGCTGCACGATGTTGGGGCGTGAGCGGAAGACGGCCTAACGGTGTGCGGGACCGTAGCCCAGCTTCATGGAGACGGTTGCGAATGGTCCTCGCCGATACCCCAGGAGCAACAGTGTCCCTAATTTGCTGGGAAGTGGCGGTGCGGTCCCCTACGGCACTGCGTAGGATCCTACGGTCTTGGCGTGCATCCGTGCGTCGCTGCGGTCCGGTCCCAGGTCGACGGGCACGTGCACCTTCCGCCGACCACTGGCGACAACATCGATGTACTGTGGAGACCTCACGCCCCACGTGTTGAGCAATTCGGCGGTACGTCCACCCGGCCTCCCGCATGCCCACTATACGCCCTCGCTCAAAGTCCGTCAACTGCACATACGGTTCACGTCCACGCTGTCGCGGCATGCTACCAGTGTTGAAGACTGCGATGGAGCTCCGTATGCCACGGCAAACTGGCTGACACTGACGGCGGCGGTGCACAAATGCTGCGCAGCTAGCGCCATTCGACGGCCAACACCGCGGTTCCTGGTGTGTCCGCTGTGCCGTGCGTGTGATCATTGCTTGTACAGCCCTCTCGCAGTGTCCGGAGCAAGTATGGTGGGTCTGACACACCGGTGTCAATGTGTTCTTTTTTCCATTTCCAGGAGTGTATATACTGTGAGGGCAATGTCAGAATTCCCAGACTATTGACTACGGGGCGACAAGAGGTTCTCCAACTTACACCACATATAGCTTGAACAGCCCGTTTTTGAGCCAAAAATACCCTTTTTGAATCAGAAGAATTACCCTAAAAATACTATTATATGACATAATCGTATGAAAATATGCGAAGTAGACTACTTTTCGTGTTGAACTGTCACTTATTTCAGATACTGTTCTAATGGTAAATAAAGCAGCATTTATTATGTCTTGCATAGGGAACACGAGAATTTGACAAGACACTTTACTGCGCGTAAAAAGATTCCCTCAACAGACAAATGAAGTGGGGAAAAAATCGATAATATTGGTACCCTGTACTCACCGCCACGCACTGTACACTGACTGGTGGGGTATCCACTGAAGAGCCGAAACAGTATGACCGCTGCCCACCGCCAGACTTAATGTCGCCTGCTGCCGTGGCGAGTAGCTGGCTCGACAACGAAAGTATACAGGCTGCAAACGATAACTGTTTACAACGTGCCGCAATGGCATCGAAGAAATCGAGACGAACAGTTTGATGCAGGGCACTTGTGGTGTATAAAGCCGGAAAGCAGCCTCAAACGGTTTTACAAAAGCCACAGCTACTATAGATTTTAAATATACTCTCACACCCTTACGCCACCTGCTAAGTTGTTCTTAACCGTTCTGATTCCATTTTTTTCCTCGTTAAAGTCGTCCCTGAATATTAAATGCACGTTGTTCTTACATTTACAAACTGTAAAATAAACGTTTCTGTAAATTTTAACTCAAAATTTTATGATTTATATAGCGTAAAATTATTAATTAAATCTGTTCGTTCTCCTGGACCTCTTACTGCGTGACTGCTATGCTTCTAAGGATCAAATGTAGATAGAATTGCAAACATGGTTACTTTTTACATAATATTTACAAAAAAATCTCTCATTACACGGAAAGTTTAAATTAGACTACTGATGTCAATGAAATAAAAAGTTCCAAAAGCCCGAGCGACCTAAGCCGGTCGCTAAGATAGTGACAGAATATCCCAAAAATAGTTCAAATGGCTCTTTTCTTAAAAAAAATCTCATTTTGTTCGTTTTTGATCGTTGTATCTGCTCAGGGCGGACGTCGCAAGACACCCGTTTCAGTTCGTCGTTGATCCATTAACTCTTTTTTTTATTACAGAGGGCAGCTAACCCTGTAACCGAACACGCTTTTTTTATAAAAACATTTATTAAAAAAACAATGTTACACATTCCAAATAAATACTAAGTTATACATACATGAAGTTATTTAAACAAAACGGTTTGATCATTTGAATTACGCTGACATTAAGGGGAAAGACAACAGAAGATTGTGTTACTGACTACATTACCAGAAGGAATTAAGTTAAACATCAAGAAAAATTTTTTTTAAAGACATTCAAACTTCAACCTGAAGAAGTAAAATCTGCACTTTGAATTACATGAGCTCCAATCTTTACAGAAGCATAATTAGTTCTTTATGATGGATATCAGCAAGTTGGTGGGAAAATTTTAAATATAAAACACTTTAATAATCATATTACACAATTTCTGAAATACTTGAGAATGGCGGAAAGGTGATATATAATATAGTTGACTAGCCTTCCAACTACACTTTCTGGGCATAATTGAATCTTAAGTATCTGAAGTGATCAGATCTATATAACCAATATTTCACTGCGAAACTGACTTACACATCACAGTGCAAAAATGAACAGGGTAATGTGCCAGCCATTGAATATTACATTTATCAGCTAGAATCTTATGGTTTTAACTAATCGATAAGGACATTTCTATAAAAACTGTCTATTTCCAAATTTCTAATATAAGCCAATAATGCACCTTTAATGTTTTGTGTTTTGTGTTTTGTGTTTTGACACTATTAGACGCACAATCTCAATGTCACATAAGTTCTGTACATTAGCTTATAAATGTCAAAAACTACTCCATGAAGTAGAAAAAGCACACATCATAAATATACTGTAAAATCTTAAATAACATCTGTAAGGTAACTACAATACATCACTGTCAACACAGTCTTCTTTTTTATATTAACCAATGCCCATTCTTTCAAATACAATTTTTAACATATTACCGAACTTTTTCTTGTGATTCGAATACCTTCTAATTTTGTGGAACTCACACAGCATGTGTATCTTGAACTCTATGATGCTATCAGATCCTAATTTGTTAAGGACGTAGTTAACAAAATTTCCCAGCAACCAGTACACAGCGTTATTTTTTGCTTCAGGCCTGTGTATCAATGACAGCGATATATACTCAGGGGATGATCTTGTAATCAGAGCTATTTGCTCCCGGATCCACTTCCAACTATTCATGTGACCACTGTAGGTATATCTATGAATTATTGTGTCAACTAGATGGCATTTTTGACATAAATTTGGTTCACGGAGTCAGATTGCGTGCAGTCTTTCATTGGTGCTAACTATGTTGTTAACTGTCTTGTACCATGACGTGTTTATATTAGACGTGAGCACATTAGAACTAATGTTTTTCCAAATCTCAGTCCACTCAGTTTGGAAACTGCCGTTCTATTTTGTTCCTTCCTTCGCTTTTCTTTCGTTCCCGCATTATGGCTCTCGATGTTAAGTGTCGGGACTGCCTGAGTTCGACACTGACATAACTAAACTCAACATAGAAAATCCTCACATGCTGTAAGCGACTGTTGATATTCTGCACGTCAATCGGGGGAAGCAGGCTTGGAGGTTTAATGATCTCTAAAAGTTAACTGGTTATGCTTTCTCGCGAGTCTCTTATTAAATTAACTTGCCTTTTGATAAAAAGAGAGCAGAGGCGTTATCCGTTATATCAGTTAACCCTAGTCCACCATTTTTAGGATCTTAAGTGGCTACTTTAGCAGGGACTCTGAACACTTCACCTCTCCACAAAAAGTTGGTGATTTTGGACATTATTCTCCTCGCTATCATTCTCGGTATTGGAAACAGTTGGGTAGTATAATAAGCCTTAGCAAGGATGCATGAGTTGATATACTGTGTTCTTTGAACTTGGTTCATATATCGAGTTAAATTCTCTACAATGGCTCCTTGCACTTTATCTGCTGCAACTTTCCAATTTAAAGCCGCCATTTTCATAGAACATGCTGTCAGGGTGATCCCAAGTGTTTTATGGTGTCGGACTAATTTTGCCCAGTCGACGTTGATATTATCAAAACCTCTGAGATTTAACATCTTTTCTTTTCGTTTGAATTGGCTCCAGATGCTCTACAGTACGAAGCAATCACCGTTGCTAGCGTGGTTACCTCGTCATTATTCCTTATAATGACCCCTATATCGTCAGCATAGGCTCTTATAACTGTTTTATTTCCTGATAATGTTAAGCCTTTTAACCTAGCATGGACATGTCGGAGGAAAGATTCCAGCGAAATGGCAAAGAGCGACATGGACAGAGGACTTCCTTGAGGAACACCGCGTTGTATTTGCATTGGCCTGGATTGTTGACAATTCACCGCTATTTTAGCATTTATTCCAGTTGCTATGTTCTTAATCAACTGTATGACCCTATCGTTGAAACCTATTTTCTTCAATGTCTGTAGAAGATATTCATGATTTACTACATCGAACGCTTTATAAAAATCTAAAAACAATAAAGCACACTTTATGTTTGTTACAGAAGTTATTGCAATGATATCCCTGAATTCCGCTAGATTTTGAAAAATGGTTCTGCCTTGCGCACAGTTCTGATGTTGACTAATAATTTTATCTGTAAGGCATGAAATTCTCTTGTTTATTATTCTAGCTATTAATTTATAGTCAGAATTCAGCAGTGAAACTGGACGAAAATTATTTAAATCCTTGTTTCCATTATTTTTTGGCACCAGAACAATTTTACTCTCCTTAAACTCAGCCGGAATCATTTTACCCAGAATAACCTCATTTACAATGTCCGTGATTTTCGCACCTACTATTGGCCAGTAAGATGTAAAACTCTGCTGGAAGACCATCCGGTCCTGGGGATTTTTTTGGTGGTGAGGCGCACAGAGTCTCATGCACGTCTTCTTCACTGACAACCTCGAGAAAATTTTCGTTGTCATCTTCCGTCAGCTGTGGGGCTAGAATGTCAAGGAATTCTTGCAAGGAAGCATCACTACTTTGATGGACAGAATATAGCTCGCAATAATAGCGATAAATCTCGTCCATGATATCCTGCTGGGTTCTGAGAATCGTGCCGTGTTTTGTTCGAATTTCATCAATAAAGGTCCTTCTCCCGTTTTTCGTATGCTTCACTAAATGGTATAGGGAAGTAGTTTCATCTTCTGACACCGAATTTGCCTTCGATTTTATTTTCAACCCTTCCATTTGACTTCTCTTGATATTAAGTAACTTGGCTTTGACTTTTTTGATGTCTGCTATCCGAAGTGGGGAACCTGCTGAGACTTGACCATATAAATCTCTCAAAACGGAATAGTAATACTCTTTCCCTTGCGCTCTGGGCACTGTATTGAATAAGAACTTTCCTCAACTTTGGCTTTGCCATTTTAACCCACCAGTCAATAGCAGTGGCACATCTACTACGGGCTCACAGGCATATTGCCCATGTTTCTTTAATCAGATCTTCTAAATCATGATTTACTAACAAGGAAGTGTTCAAATTCCACTGATTCTTGAATCGGCGAACCGGATGTCTTGTTAGATTTATGCAAGCTAAGACACTTGAATGGTCTGAAAAGTACGTAGGAATGGTTTCTACTTTTGTCACGCAAGTTTCAAGATTTTTAGAAATATGTAGTTATCAATCCTGCTACGTGATGTTGCCGTGACATAAGTGAAGTCAACAGTGGAGGGGTATTTGATTTCCCATATATCCTTTAATTCTAAACCAGTAACTAGTTGTTTTAGTTCACTTGAGAAATTAAAATTAGCTAACTGATCTTTTCGATTTAAAACACAATTAAAATCACCTGCAAGTAATAACTGTCTTGGCGATTTCCTTAACAAGTATATCAGGTCATCTTTGAAGAAACGTGCCCTGTCAGCTCGATGAGAACTTCCTGAAGGGGCGTACAAGTTGATGATAGTCACATCATAGATATTTACTCCTATTCCCCTTCCGGATTCCAGTCGTTCCACCTCGCTTACTTTAATCCCTTCCCTCACCAAAATAGCTGTTCCAACACTTGTTTCGAGAGACACATTTATGTAACTGACAAAACCGCTAATTACCAAATCCGAAATTAGAACTTCTTGTAACAGGGCAATATCAGTCGCGGATTCGTACAAAAATTCCTTAAGGGCCGATAATTTCAAACCGGTCGTGATTTTATTTATGTTTATAGTGGTGACAGAATAAGATTGCGTCATTGTGCTGTCACTATGTAGTTGTTTTGATGAACTACTTTAGTTTCCTGTGGTTCAGGGTTCAGTTAAGCTGTAACAGTTTTCTCGGAAGGCTGAACATGGAATAACACTTCAATCAGTTATTTAGTTACTGTCCCGTTTTTTTCTACTTCTGATGTTTTCTCTTGTACCGCAAGCAGACTGATTTCCTGGTAAACTTTCTGATTTTTCCTCCAGTGATTCGTGTACGACCGTTTCGGACTGAACATTCTTTGGGCTTGGGTCGCCCCTACCGGATTTTCCCTTCCCTTGGTTACGAGCTACATTCTCATTTGGTTGCGTCGGTATTTTACTTCGCGGCTTATCTGGAGCAGCAGCAGACGCTTTCGCAATTTCGGTTGCCGGCGCCTGCCCTGAGGTGTTGACCGTGATTTCAGTTTGGCCACCACTTCCTCGTTCTTTATTAATTTGACTCACTTCATGATCGAGGGAAATAAATGGAGACTGCAGTTTTGCAACCTCTCTCTGAATTTGTTTATTAACAGATAGATTCTGATCTTTGCAATCGGCTACTGCACCTGTTGTTTCTTGCAAATTAATGCTGCTTTCACCCCCTTCATTTTCTGGTACCGTATGTGTATTATCTTTCTGTTCATTAATTTCCATTCGCATTTTGCCTTCAGGTTCCTCTGCCCCCTCATCGCACTGTTTTTGCTTGCGAAGTGAGGGAGTGGGACAAGACAGCTCGTCCTCTAAACAACTATCAGATATCTCCAGAGGTCGTTTTTTCGGTTGCATTTCAGTTTCACGAGTAGTGGCAACAGGGTTTCCTTTTTTTGTTAACGGGGGAAATTGACTGTTATCGTGAAGGGAAACATCAGCTTGGCCAACTGCGTTAACATCTGCAACCAGTTGTTCCGGGCTACTCTTTGGTAACAGATCATTTAAGGTAAGCTTCTGACGCTGTATTAAATTACTTTTAAGAACAACAGTTCGCCGTGGACATTCCTATCTGAAGTGGCCGGTTTCGTTGGATATATGACATGTAGCTTCCTGACCTGTATAAACAATTTGTGCCTTATACCCACAAACAGTTATGTGAGACGGAATATTCGTCTTAACGTCCATTTCTACAGAGCGGGCCCCGTTAAAACACTGCAGTTTAAAGCGAGGCGACCATCTTTCACTTGCAATTGATTTAACATCTCCGTAGTTTGAAAGAGCTTCCATAATCTTATCATTTTCAATTTCAATGGGAAGATTCAAGACACGAACGGTTTTGTAATGAATGTCCGCTCTATAGATGGAAACCTTACTTTTATAACCATTTCTATGCACAAAATCTACTTCATAACCCCACTTTCGTAATACTTTATCAACAGTCGAAGCACTGATTAACTTGACAAAAACACAGTATTTTTCCTGATCCAGTAGCCAGGTATGGACGGTTTCAGAATTGAGACCAAATACCTGTGTAATCCAGTCATCTATTTCCAGGGATGTCGGCTGAACAGGACGGGATTCCTTGTCAAAAGCAAATACCAGAGTATTCTTCCTGAGGTTTGTAGCCATGGTTAATCTAGCGAAGCAATTTCGGTTAAACAACCGAAATTCCAAGTAGCAGCAGCAAGACCAGAAAGAGCGATCAGATCACAAGGAACAGGAACGAACACGGAGATTAACGGACGGACGGCACTCGGCGAAGCCAAGTACAGCGATGTAAACACTGAAGTGCAGCGCAACAGTTAACAGCGGCCACTCGCGAGCGCGGCTAAATCGGAACTATGCGCTGAGCTACCGTGCCGGCGGAGGTTCTGAGCACTATGGGACTTAACATCTGAGGTCATCAGTCCCCTAGAACTACTTAAACCTAACTAACCTAAGGACATCACACACATCCATGCCCGAGGCAGGATTCGAACCTGCGACCGTAGCGGTCGCGCGGTTCCAGGCTGACGCGCCTAGAACCGCTCGGCTACAACGGCCGGCTATCCCTAAAGGTCGCGTGGCACGCATGCGCTGTAGCTCCTGGCTTGATACACCACGACTGTCTCGTATCAAACTGTTCACTTCCCCTGCACCATTGTGGTACGTTTAAGCAGTTATCGTTCGCACCCTATATTAGAGGAGTAGAGATCAATGAAGTGAAATGGAAATAAGACAAGGACTTCTGATCATATGGGTGTAGGGTAATATCAACAGCAGCAGAAAATGGTATAACGGGAGTAGGCCGCCTTATGAATAGGAAGGTACGGCAGAGAGTGTGTTAGTGTGAACAATTCAGTGATAGGGTTGTTCTGAACAGAATCGACAGCAAACCAACACCGAAAACGATATTCAGGCATACATACCGGCGTCTAAACTGAAGACGAAGAGATAGCGAAAGTGTATGAGTATATTGAAAGGGTTATACAGTACGTAAAGAGAGATGAAAATCTAATAGGCACGGGGGACTGGAATGTAGTTCTAGGGAAAGGAGTGGAAGAAACGTTTACAGGACGATATGAGCTTTGGATAAGGGATGAGAGAGGAGAGAGACTAATTGAGTTCTTTAATCGATTTCAGCTTGTAATAGTGAATGCACTGTTCAAGAATCACAAGAGGAGTAGGTAGACTTGGAAAAGGCCGGGTGACACGGGAAGATTTCAGTAAGATTTCATCATGGTCAGACAGAGATTCAGAAATCGGCTACTGGATTGTAAGACGTACCCAGGAGCAGATATAGACTCAGATCACAATGAAGTAGTGTTGAAGCGTAGGCTGAAGTGTAAGAGGTTAGTCAGGAAGAATCAACATACAAAGAAGTGGTATACGAAAGTACTAAGGACTGACGAGATTCGCTTGAAGTTGTCTAAGGCTATAGATACAGCAATAAGGAATAGCTCAGTAGCCCGCACAGTTGAAGAGGAATGGTCATCTCTAAAACGGTAATCACATAAGTTGGAAAGAAAGACATAAGTAGAAAGCAGACTGCGAAGAAACCATGGATAACAGAAGAAATACTTGAGTTGATCAATGAAAGAAAGACGCACAAAAATGTTTAGGGAAATTCAGGGTTACAAAAATACAAGTCGCTGACGAATGAAATAAACAGGAAGTGCAGGGAAGCTAAGATGAAATGGCTGCATAAAAATATAAAGAAATCTAACAAGAAATGATTGTCGCAAGTACTGACTCAGCACACAGGAAAGTCAAAACGACCTTCGTTAAATTAAAAGCAAGGATTGTAACATTCAGAGTGCAAAGGGAATTCCACTGTTTAATGCAGAAGAGACAGCGGATGGTTGGAAAGCATACATTGATGGCCTCTATGAGGATGAACACTTATCTGATGTGACGGAAGAAGAAACTGGAGTCGAGGATCAAGTAGTGATTGTGGGTGGAGCTGGGAAAAGTCTTGTTAGGGACGGGGAGTATAATGTAGGTGGTGACTTGGCAAAGATACCTACTCATACTAGGGGTACTCATATGCACTTCGTGCAACTGTTTCAGCGTCATGATCGGCCTCATCCTTATGCTGCCGTCAGGCGTGTTAGCGTGGGGCTGGAGAAGGCGCTGATGGCAGAGGGCATAGCTCACATTGCAATGGTGCCAACTGAGTCCATCAGTAGATCAGGTTTCACTAGACATGGCCTGCAACCCAGTAGGTTTGGAAGGGGAGGCTGGCAAATCTTATAGGTGACAGTGTAGTGGTCTATGATGGGATCACACATGGGAAAAGGAATGAGAGAGGAGAGAGACTAATTGAGTTCTTTAATAAATTGGTGTTAGAGTTGCACTTTTTTTAGACTGAAGTCAGCTGCTTAAAGGAAGTCCCTCTAACAAAGGAATCACCTCCAAAGATGACCATGTATCCAAGTAGTGAAGGAATTAGCATATTTGATCCAAGAGGTATTAGAGGTCAAGTTAGTTACCTTCTTATAGATGTTGACTCTTACGTTATTGGTATGTCGAACCACACCTTAAGTAACCTGACAATTCAGAGGCTTCCTTTACCAGGATATAGATTATGTGGCTGTTTTTCAAGAAGTTCTTTCTTGAGTTTGGGAGTGGCCGTGAACGTAAAAAAAATGTATTCCATTTAAGTCCATACCTCGGCACTGCACTGAACAGGTATTTGAATGTTGTACAGGGGCAGTTGAATTTAGCGAAACTAAACTTCTAATTATTGTTGTTTATAGTCACCTAACTCTGACTTCAGAGCATTTCTGCCCAAGCTAGAGAGGGTTCTTGGTTCATTTTATAGGAAGTATCAAAAATTAATTATATGTGGTAACTTCAATATTAATTTTGTATGTGAGTGTGCAAGAGAAAGGATGTTGAAAGATCTCCTAAAGTCATTTGATGTGATGCAGATTGTGTTTTCTTCTAAGTGGGGTGCAGGGGAACAGTAGCAAGGCCATAGACAATATTTTTATTCATTCTTCCTTACTAGATGGTTATTCTGTTAGTAAAAGGGTGAATGGGCTTTCAGACCATGCTGCACAAATTTTAACACTAAAATGTTTTTGTACTCAAACAAATGTTATATATAGTTACAAACTGTGTAGGAACGGTAATCCAACGGCAATAGAGAGTCTGTCAAACCCCGTTAAGGAACAAGAGTGGCAGGATGTTTATAGTGTTGATAACATAGATGACAAATGTTATGCTTTCCTTTACACATTTCTCATGCTCTTTGAAAGTTACTTTCCATTAGAACGTTCTAAACAGGGTATTTACAGTAAAATGTAGCCTGGGTGGCTGACTCGTGGGATAAGGGCATCATGTAGAACAAAGTGGGAATTATATCAAAATGTTAGAAGCAGTCACAATCGAACTACAGTAGCCCTTCACAAACAGTACTGTAAGGTGCGTAAATCCTATTAGGAATGCAGAGAGTATGTGGTATGCAAATGGAACAACTAATTCACAGGTTCATATTAAAATCATATAGTCAGTCGTGAAGGAAGTGTCTCATCATCAGCACAAAGTCGACAATATAAAGTCAGTTCGTAGAAAAAATATTTCTGATACTGATAAGTCAGATATATGTACAGTATTTAACAATCATTTTTTCAGAATTGCTTGTGGATTAAATAAAAACTTAGGTTCCACAGGAAATCAAATAACTCTCTTGCAAATGCCTTCCCGACATTGATGACTGAAATACTCCTCTGTGATACAGACAAGGGGGAGATTGAGTCAATAATTAAATCACTGAAGATTAAGGACTCTCATGGATGTGATGGAGTACCTAGTAGAATATTAAAGCACTGTGCTGCACGTGTTAGCCCCTTACTTAGCCGTATTTGTAATTTTTTTTTTAATGGTCAGCTTCCTGAATGATAAAAGTAGTCAGTAGTAAAGCTGCTTTATAAAAAGGGAGGAAGGGATAATGTAGACAATTTTAGAGCTATTTATATGCTACCACTGTTTGCTAAAGTTATTGAAAAGGCTGTGTATGTGAGTATAATTGATCAAATGTACAGTTCGGTTTTAGAAGTGCCTTAACAACTGAAAATGCTGTACTCTCTTTTCTGTGTGAGGTATTGGATGGACTAAGCAAAAGATTTCTAAGCTAGTAATCTTTCTTGATTTAGCTAAGTCGTTTGACTGTGTTCACCACAAAATATCGCTCCAGAAGTTGGAGCGTTATGGAATATGGGGAGTAGCACGCAACTGGTTCACCTCTGTCGTTATCCACAGTACTGAGAATGGCTAGGATATCGGGTCTGAGTGGGGCACAGCCAATTGGGGGGTGACCCAGGGATCAGTGCTGGGGCTACTCCTGTTTCTTGTTTCTATAATTGACACGCCCTCTAGATTTACAGGTGATCCTAAAATATTTTTGGTTGCTGAAGACACTAGCTTGGCAGTAAAGGATGTTGCGTGCAACATTGGCACTTTTGTATATAGTGCAGTTCTTGACATAAGTTCATAGCTTGCAGAAAATAAATTAACGCTAAATCACAGTAAGACTCAGTTTTTATATTTTCTGACACACAATTCAACTAAACCCGACGTTTTAATGTTACAGATGGAACTGAACAGTTCAATTTTCTTGGTGTTCAGGTATATAGTAAACTGTTGTGGAAAGCCCACGTTCAGGAGCTTGTTCAACGATTTAATGCTGCCATTTTTACTATTCGAACGGTAACTGAAGTAAGTCCTAGTTCGACAGGAAAAGTAGTCTACTTTGCTTATGTTCATTCGCTTATGACATATGGTATTATATTGTGGGGTAACTCTCCCCATTCTCAAAGGATATTTTTGGTTCAGAAACGGTCAGTTCGGGCAATGAGTGGTGTTAAGTTCGCGAACCTCTTGTTGACCCCTGTTCACTAATCTGGGGATTCTGACATTGGCCACTCAATGTATAACTTCTTTACTGTCATTTCCTATTAACAACATCAGCTTATTTCCAAGATTTAGCAGCTTTCACTCATGTAATACTTGGCAGAAATCAAACCTGACTGTTGTGCAGAAAGGTTTGCAGTACACTGCTGCATCCATTTTCAATAAGCTACCACAAGAATACAGAAATCTTGGCAGTAATCCACGCGCTCTAAAATCGGAACTGAAGAGTTTCCTCATGGATCACTCCTTTTATTCTGTCGAGGAGTTTCTTGAAATATTAAGCTGATTCCTCTGTTATATTCTTGATGGCGTTTACATAAACTTCTGGCTTGTCTTTTTTTTGGGTTCATAATCATTGTATGTGATCTGTTATTACTTTTATGTTGTAGTTTCACGTACTGACACGTTCCATGACCTGCTCCTCAATTTGGTCCTATGGAACCAGACATGTAAAATAAAAAAATAAAAAATTTAGAAAAGATAAGGGATCCAGCATTAGAACTAGAATTTAAGAGAGCTTTGGAGGACTTAAGATCAAATAAGGCAGAAGGGATATATAACGTTCCATCAGAATTTCTAAATACATTGGAAGTAGTAGCAAGAAAACGACTATTCACTTTGATTTGTAGAGTGTATGAGTCTTGCGACACAGTCTGACTTTCGAAAAAATATCAGAAGCAGGAGGTGACAAATTCGCGAATTATAGCCCAATCAGCGTAACAGCTCATGCATCAAGTTGGTCAAAAGAATAATATACAGAAGAATAAAAAGGAGTTTGAGGATGTGTTAGATGACAATCAGTCACAAGGACACCACACACATCCATGCCCGAGGCAGGATTCGAACCTGCGACAGTAGCGGTCGCGCGGTTCCAGACTGAATGACCAACCAATCCGCACACAACATTAAATACCAAAGCACCGTTTGACTGTGCGAAATTGTTACTTTTACAGTTGCCAGCCAAAAGGAAGTTGGCAATACCAATTTTAATTGGCGGCTGAAGTTTTATACACAGAATAAGCTTTGATTCATAAAATTGACCACTTAACATATTAACAATAATATTAAAAAAAGGAATCGCCGAATATCGGCCACACTTGAAATGCAACAGAACCAGGGCACAGCACAGTACCATGTATCCCGGACGCACGTCCAAGTGGTTTAAGGAATGACTAGGAAAATAAAAGTGGTTACATGGAGGAATGACATCCAAAAGATCCACCACAAAATGGTTCACCGTTTAAAGTTAGTCCAGGAGCTCGCCGCTGACATGCCCACGCTCTCATCAGGATTCGGGATAGACACCACTTTTAAACAGAACCTATGTTGACCGGTGATTGCTTCCGCACTCCAGTTCCGCTCGCCACCAAACCCAGGGGCCCGAATGTCAACACCGTGCGTCCTCGCAGTACACCAAGCGTCGAGTGACTACTCGTGATGCCCAACGCACTGTCTTCCCTCTGTCACTGTCGCCAATCTAGTCTCACCTCGTGAGCCGTGGCCGTCCTAAAAAGAGGGCGCTAGCCAACCAGGACGCCGCAAAGCGCCTAACCTCGACAGAGCATCGCAGGAAGACACTGCTCAATTGTGTTCCACGTGCACACGTCATCACAGAACGTGGACATCGGAAGGCTGCCCCCTCTGTGAAGTAGCACAGATGGCGACCTATGGCACATCTGAGAACAGAGTACGATGCTGGTGCAGCCACAAGAGTTTAGGAGCTCACCGTTTACTGTGCACTGTTGAACATGGAGCTTTGCACCAGACTACCACTACGTGTTCCCATGTCGACCCACGACATCGTCAGTTAAGATTACAGTGGGCTTTAGATTATCGACAATGGACCGTGGATCAAAGGAATCGTGTCGCCTGGACGAATGAACATCAGGTCGATAGTTGTGAACATCAGGTCGATAGTTGTGTTCGGAACGCCGTTATTAAGGGATAAGGTTTCTCGAAACGTGGACTGTGCCACGGACGCGTTGAGGGCAGTATTACACCACCTAGGGTAGTAATGTGAGGCAGCAGGACCGTTGTGAACGACACGAACTTTGTTGCGGACCACCTGCATCCCTAATGCTTGATGTCTTCCCCAACGGCGACTCCATGTTCCAACAGGATAACTGTCCATGTCAGAAGGTTAGAATAGTGCTGCAATGGTTTGAGGAGCGTGACAGTGATCTGTCGCACATGTCTTGGCAACCGAATTCGCCTGATCTTGGTCGCTATCGGGCATCAGTTCTGCGTCCACAAACCGCCGGTCCGTAATTTAGACACCTGGTGCCTCACATCTCCAGAAACGTACCAGGGACTTGTCGAAATCATGGCACGCAGAACTGCTGCTGCACCGCGTCCCAAATGTGGACTAGCACGATGCTAAGCAGGTGATTATAATGTTTTGCCTTATCATTGTACATGTGGACGGAATGTGACTATACTGTTTATAGCACCGGTAATTTAATGTTGAATATTTTCTTTCTGGATGCAAAGCATGTATCGTGGCAAGTGTGAAATCCAAAGTGAATAAAATCGAATTGCAAATATGCATTTGGGCTGAGGTAATTCTTTCGTACAGCCGTTGCCGATAACGTTGAAACTGGTAGCTGTTATTCAATAAAAAAATGTTTCAAATAGACCTTACATTTTTAGCAATTTAATATACTTTTGTTCCAGAACTTTGCGGTTTTGTTATCAGATCGCGTTCTACGAAGCTGATTGATGGGAAAGTGTGACTGTTTCAAGCACATCTTTTATATCCTCTGGATATACGTATTCCTGTCTATTTGCTTGTGTTACATAGATAGCATCTTTGTTCACTAAAGCACCTTCTCAAGCCCGTCACAGCGCTGTCCTCACTGTTTTATTACACCTTTTGTTGTATTCACCAAATAGTCTTGTCAAATATGTGGCAGGAAAAAGACTCCGTACCACCGAAAGTAGTTCCTGCTTCCACGCACCAATTATACAGCCTCGTCACAGGGCCAAATAAAGTTAGGCAGCATTTACGGAAAAATGATGGCAACACCGATTAGCACAAATTACAACTATTTTCTAACGGAAATTATACATTACGTGACTGTAGTACGCAGGTGGCGCATGGCAATAGATGTGTTCACGTGGACTGCTTTGCTCTAGACGTGAATCCAGTTACACATAACTACATCATTAATAGAATGACCAGTTTGTCTCTTCTTGTCGGCGACTGTACACATGGTCCTGGTACTGTCTTGACTTACTGTTGACACCACGTTAAAATTGTAGCTGATACTGACTGAGTAGAGTTCGGTGTTCGCTCATATCCGCGTCTCACGGATAGATGTACTCTTGGGTATTATTTGAATGATGTATGAGGGAAGCATAAAATAGTCCTTGTCTTGTGTACCCTCTATTTAAGGCTGGTCTGAGCTCAGTAGCACCTGAAAATAGCCAGCATTGCACTCTTCTATGAAGGTTGTGTTTCACATCTTCAGGGGATACAGCCCGTTATTTATAGGTGAATGTCACGCCAGCGTGTTTAGGTTCTAGTTGTATCCGTACGTCTGAAGAGCTCTTTGAACAGACGTTTGGGTTCCACTACTGCTATCAAATGGTTCAAATGGCTCTGAGCATTATGGGACTCAACTGCTGTGGTTATCAGTCCCCTAGAACTTAGAACTACTTAAACCTAACTAACCTAAGGACATCACACACATCCATGCCCGAGGCAGGATTCGAACCTGCGACCGTAGCAGTCGCACCCATTGCTGCTATGTTAATGTCGTTGATATAACAACAATTACAAGATTAAGATGGTTCAAATGGCTCTGAGCACTATGGAACTTAACTGCTGAGGTCATCAGTCCCCTATAACTTAGAACTACTTAAACCTAACTAAGGACATCACACACATCCATGCCCGAGGCAGGATTCGAACCTTCTACCGTAGCAGCAGCGCGGCTCCGGACTGAGGCGCCTTCAACCGCTCGGCCACACCGGGCGGCACAGGATTAAGACCAAGGCCAAATTATTTATTCACATTTGAAATAGAAAATAAAGTGTTCCGTCATCGCCTGCAACTGAATGCCAGGAACAATGTTACAGCGACTTATACTGTTCCTGGCAAATACGACTTAATAAAACCATATCGAACGCAACAGCATGTAGTGGGGTGTCACTAAACTCTACAACGAGGACATTGCCCTCACCAGCCAGAAAGCTCTTTCTGCTGGTAGCAGAGAACGCGGTAATTTCTGTAGCCCAAGAAAAAACAGTCACAGTCATTAGCCATTAGTTCCTCTCTTTGTCGAAGGCCACTTCCAGTTACTTCGATTGGCCGCTATTTCACGGTACACTCAAATTGTTGGAGTCGAAGAGAGAGAAAAAAGCAGTGTCCTGTGCTTATTCCACTGGGGAGACTGTGTCCAGAGACTGTAAACAAACATAAACAAAAAGATAGAAGCATAGAGAACGGCTTGTGTAATTGTCTACTTGTGATATAACGCAGAATATACAGAATGGTCAGAAACAGTCTGAAAGCTGTAAGGGGATAGCAGGGTAGTTGTTGTTGAGAAACACCTGTTAAGGGAAAAAATTGTTAAGTTGCGCCGTTCCCGAGTTAATTAGTTTTGAAGTTAGACAATCAGATCATTGAGCAAGCAAATTCAAGCGGCCCACCAGTTACAGTTAGTGTTCTCACAGCGTAGATAATAGCGCACGACACTGCTCAGCCTTTGGCACTGGCTCGATTCTTACTACCGTCTCACGTTCAATTTTTGTACCGTTTACTTGTTTAGTTTTAGGAAACCAAACGAAGGACACGTTTGGCGACGCCGTCTGTTGCGGGCCACTCGAATATACGCGCCCATCTACGTGATTGGCTAACTTCAGTGTTAATTCAATCTCAAGGAGCGCCACGTATAGAACTTTTTAGAAGAAAAATTCTCAGCAAATCTTACGCTGTAACACGCTTACAAGCATTTCAGGCTGTATCTGACCACCCTGTATAGTGGAATTACTTAAGAAACAAATAATTCCACTTAAAAATGAATGTTGATTTCTACATCTATCTCTATATCTTGCAAGCCATCGTCCGGTATGTGGCGGCGGGTACACAGTGTAGCGTCTATTCATGTTCCGTTCACGAGAATAGGCCACAAACACCACACTGTGCCCCAGAATTTCTCTACTTTCAGCATGGTGGTTCTTACGCGACATACGTGCCGGAAAGAGTAGTGTGTTAATCTTGGAAGGAGGAATTCCTGGATTTTTTGAATGAGGTACTCCATAATACACAACGCCTTTCTTTTAGGATCTGCTACTGGAGTTACGTCAATATCCCTGTGACACTTGTGGCGTTTGCGTGTCCTTAGAGTTGAGACGCCTCAGTGGTGATGGTTGTCCCAGCCGGTATGACGTGGAACGGCGTCCGTCGCTCACGACAACGCCACCCAGTTACTAGCAGAAAAACACAAACTCCTCGCGTGGTTTGGTCATATTTCAGATACCGTCTTTCATGATTAATGTCAATATTTCGATAGTGCAGCGCGTCAGAATGTGTAAGCCGCTCTTGCTTCTTCACTGATAAACGCTGCAATTGCGCCCCTCGATGACGCGATGACTCCCTTGACCTGAAATGATGACCACCATTTTTCTTTCGTTGTGAGTCCGCTACAGACTTTTCAGCTTGAGCGGACTGGCTAACTGTAGTTCTTCTTTCTATTGTGCCCGATTAGATAATGGATGTTGAATATTAATAATATAAAGTCTTTAATCTTCAATCCATCACCCAAGTCGTGGCCATATTATCGAATTGCGAGGATGTTAAGTTGATAAATTGCTATTCCGTCTTCAAGATGTCACTACGTCGCGTGTTCAGTAACTACACGACGTAATTCGAGAGATAACATATACTTAAGCAATGTTCAGAATGCGTCGTAATCTTGGGACAAATCGATGACTGTTCACTGATAAATAACCATGAATTCACTTTTCACTTAGATATAGTGGGAATTAGTGAATTTCGGTGGCAGGAGGAACACGTTTTCTGGTCAGGTGATTACAGGGTTATAAACACAAAGTCAAATAGGGGTAATGCAGGAGTAGGTTTAATAACGAATAGGAAAATAGGAACGCGGCTAAGCTACTACAAACAGCTTAGTGAACGCATTATTGTGGCCAAGATAGATACGAAGCCCACACCTACTACAGTAGTACAAGTTTATATGCCAACTAGCTCTGCAGATGACAAAGAAATTGAAGAAATGTATGATGAAATAAAAGAAATTATTCAGATAGTGAAGGGAGACGAAAATTTAATAGTCATTGGTGACTGGAATTCGAGTCTAGGAAAAGGGAGAGAAGGAAACGTAGTAGGTGAATATGGATTGGGGCTAACAAATGAAAGAGGAAGCCGTCTGGTAGAATTTTGCACAGAGCCCAACTTAATCATAGCTAACACTTGGTTTAAGAATCATGATAGAAGGTTGTATACATGGAAGAACCCTGGAGATACTAAAAGGTATCAGATAGATTATATAATGGTAAGACAGAGATTTAGGAACCAGGTTTTAAATTGTAAGACATTTCCAGGGGCAGATGTGGACTCTGACCACAATCTATTGGTTATGACCTGTAGATTAAAACTGAAGAAACTGCACAATGGTGGGAATTTAAGGAGATGGGACCTGGATAAACTGAAAGAACCAGAGGTTGTACAGAGTTTCAGGGAGAGCATAAGGGAACAACTGACAGGAATGGGGGAAAGAAATACAGTAGAAGAAGAATGGGTAGCTTTGAGGGATGAAGTAGTGAAGGCAGCAGAGGATCAAGTAGGTAAAAAGACGATGGCTAGTAGAAATCCTTGGGTAACTGAAGAAATATTGAATTTAATTGATGAAAGGAGAAAATATAAAAATGCAGTAAATGAAGCAGGCAAAAAGGAATACAAACGTCTCAAAAATGAGATCGACAGGAAGTGCAAAATGGCTAAGCAGGGATGGCTAGAGGACAAATGTAAGGATGTAGAAGCTTATCTCACTAGGGGTAAGATAGATACGGCCTACAGGAAAATTAAAGAGACCTTTGGAGATAAGAGAACCACTTGTATGAACATCAAGAGCTCAGATGGCAACCCAGTTCTAAGCAAAGAAGGGAAAGCAGAAAGGCGGAAGGAGTATATAGAGGGTCTATACAAGGGCGGTGTACTTGAGGACAATATTATGGAAATGGAAGAGGATGTAGATGAAGATGAAATGGGAGATACGATACTGCGTGAAGAGTTTGACAGAGCACTGAAAGACCTGAGTCGAAACAAGGCTCCCGGAGTAGACAACATTCCATTGGAACTACTGACGGCCTTGGGAGAGCGAGTCCTGACAAAAATCTACCATCTGGTGAGCAAGATGTATGAAACAGGCGAAATACCCTCAGACTTCAAGAAGAATATAATAATTCCAATCCCAAAGAAAGCAGGTGTTGACAGATGTGAGAATTACCGAACAATCAGTTTAATAAGCCACAGCTGCAAAATACTAACACGAATTCTTTATAGACGAATGGAAAAACTAGTAGAAGCCGACCTCGGGGAAGATCAGTTTGGATTCCGTAGAAATACTGGAACACGTGAGGCAATACTGCCCTTACGACTTATCTTAGAAGAAAGATTAAGGAAAGGCAAACCTACGTTTCTAGCATTTGTAGACTTAGAGAAAGCTTTTGACAATGTTGACTGGAATACTCTCTTTCAAATTCTAAAGGTGGCAGGGGTAAAATATAGGGAGCGAAAGGCTATTTACAATTTGTACAGAAACCAGATGGCAGTTATAAGAGTCGAGGGACATGAAAGGGAAGCAGTGGTTGGGAAGGGAGTAAGACAGGGTTGTAGCCTTTCCCCGATGTTATTCAAGCTGTATATTGAGCAAGCAGTAAAGGAAACAAAAGAAAAATTCGGAGTAGGTATTAAAATCCATGGAGAAGAAATAATAACTTTGAGGTTCGCCGATGACATTGTAATTCTGTCAGAGACAGCAAAGGACTTGGAAGAGCAGTTGAACGGAATGGATGGTGTCTTGAAGGGAGGATATAAGATGAACATCAACAAAAGCAAAACGAGGATAATGAAATGTAGTCGAATTAAGTCGGGTAATGTTGAGGGTATTAGATTAGGAAATGAGACACTTAAAGTAGTAAAGGAGTTTTGCTATTTGGGGAGCAAAATAACTGATGATGGTCGAAGTAGAGAGGATATAAAATGTAGACTGGCAATGGCAAGGAAAGCGTTTCTGAAGAAGATAAATTTGTTAACATCGAGTATAGATTTATGTGTCATGAAGTCATTTCTGAAAGTATTTTTATGGAGTGTAGCCATGTATGGAAGTGAAACATGGACGGTAAATAGTTTGGACAAGAAGAGAATAGAAGCTTTCGAAATGTGGTGCTACAGAAGAATGCTGAAGATTAGATGGGTAGATCACATAACTAATGAGGAGGTACTGAATAAGATTGGGGAGAAGAGGAGTTTGTGGCACAACTTGACCAGAAGAAGGGATCGGTTGGTAGGACATGTTCTGAGGCATCAAGGGATCACCAATTTAGTATTGGAGGGCAGCGTGGAGGGTAAAAATCGTAGGGGGAGACCAAGAGATGAATACACTAAGCAGATTCAGAAGGATGTAGGTTGCAGTAGGTACTGGGAGATGAAGAAGCTTGCACAGGATAGAGTAGCATGGAGAGCTGCATCAAACCAGTCTCAGGACTGAAGACCACAACAACAACAACAACAATATTCTAATAGTCAATTAATTGTCACTAATACACATGATAATGTCTCTTCAATTATGTAGGCGACACGAAGAATTAAAGTTTGAATCCAATTTTATTGTTCCTTCTAATTAATTGTCCCTACGCTGAGCACGCACACCGGTTTCTCACTCAGGAAATGGCTTCCGTTTGCATCGGTAATCCGATGGCCCTTCTGCAACTCGGCGCAATTGTACGTTCTTCGTGTTTGCGTTTGTCTGTTAGCTACTCGAGACTAATAATTGTTTTTCTGTCGGCGATCTTTCTTTTTCAATGTCCTTGAATGTTCGTGCTTATTCAGTACCACGAAGGCTAAGTTCCATCACAAACCTCACACGATTGAATTTCGTCGCGAATCTCCGTATCCCGTTATCTTACTAACGGTAAAGATGGCTTTGCTTTAGTATGGCTTCTGAATAATACTTCAGTCTATATCGCAAAACTTTCAAACTTTTTATTAGCTGAAAAGAATCTAGTAGCGCTTATATGCATGCTACTATCGCAATAGTACTAGAGAGCGACTAATTAGCATCTGAAGCTAACATTTTCGAGTTACATTGTATTCACATCGAACTTCCTGTTGGATGCTGCTACTACTCTCTTCTGTGGTAAATGTTATCTTTGGACAATTTACCGTCTGGTCTTTAACCTTCGTTATTAATTATTTTGCAATTCTTTCTTTGATGTTTTTGTTGCGTATCCTATCATATTCTTTCATTCAATCTCTATTTCATGATAAATATTATTATTCACATGACTTTCCTGTTGATCAAATTATCGCAAGTGTAAATTTTGTCGTCAATAGCTGTCGTCACTGTCTGGATGACTAATTTTCCTACTTCTTTTACAACAAAGGGTTGTTCATTAAGGTTTCTGTAATTGGGATGTTACACACTGTAGCGCTAATTTGTGAGGATGCTATTTGTAAATACTGAAATGAGATACCGAAAGAGAGGGTACGATTGTTTTGTATGCATTCAATCGGACTGTTATTTAATTTTATCACTGATTCTTTCATGTTGTTGGTCACGAGCTATCCTCTGAGTGAAAAAGTGTGGAATAAAATCCTTACTCATTTGTTTTATTTCATCTAACATCTGTCCTTTATCTATCTACCACTAACTAAATAACACAAACCAATACAAAAAAAAAACCATTTGTGAAGTAAATAAAGCTGATATACCGGTGAAGAATTATCATAAACACTATTCACGCACATTAACAAGCCCACATGTCAAAAACCTTAAGAACCATGTTTCACAGAGGGGATCCTTGCGAAACGTGCAGGAAGACAGTTAAAGGTTCTGGAAAGTACCGACACAAATGTGGAACCGTGCCGACTCCATTTCCGTGGCCAGTTTTTCTCGGGTGAGGATGTAGGCGCTAATACCTCGATCGACGTGGTTCCACAGATTGTCGTGCGGGTTTGAATCGGGGGGAGTTTGGTGGCCAGGGGAGTACGGTAAACTCATTCTGGTATTCTTAGAACCTCGCACGTGTACTGCGAGCTGTGTGACACGGTGCATTGTCCTGCTGGTAGGTAGCATTGTGCCAACGAGAAACATGCTGCATGTAGGGGAGTGCATAGTCCCCAAGCACACTTGTACACTCGCATTTGTTGATCCATTCTGTCTTGCAGAATGACAATATCGTTCATGGAATGAAGCGAAAGCATTCCTTAGAACATAATGCTCCTTCCTCCAGCCTGGACTTATCCGGCGACTATTGCAGGGTGTTTCCTCTCACAAGCGGACCCTCCACACTGTAAATCACGGATTTTGATGCCCTTCAAATATGTTGTAGAGGCATTTACCCTGAGTACCTGGCTATCCGGTTTTTTAGCGACGGGCCTTGGTGTTTGAGAAAATCGATTTTGAAGTCCATTGACGCGCTTTGTGTACCCGTAACATTACACGTATTCTGAGAAAGTCAGCGTAGCGCAGTGGCAAATGTTCGCGGCTATCGCTCTGGAGGTACTGTGTTCGAGTCCCGCTGCAGTATGTTTTTTTGTGTGTGTGTGTGTGTGTCTGTGTGTATGCAAAAACCGTCTGGAAAATTTGGTCCTAACGTTCAAAAACGAGCAGACGAATTAACTGGGAAATACAGAAATATAGTCGTGTCCTGTACGAAAGCCGAGAAGTTCACGAAATTGGTGTACGAATAATTTTTGCGTTCTGTAATTCTTCCGTACGTGGGACCGAAATTTTTTTTTGTACATTATCTATCCGTGGGGAGGGTAAACCGATTCAACTTTATACGATATTCACTGATGAAACGAAAGCGAGCACCTGCACCCTAAAAGTGGTCCCACCAAAGTGCGCTCTTTATTGCCAGCCCTGCGATGTTTATTTTTACCGACAGGTGAAAATCTTCACGAAAATTATTCAGAATGCTTCCGACTTCATGAAAGACTTTAGACAGATCGCTTCTAGGGAAGATTGGATAAAATTACATTCACCAATCTTACATCAATTCAGCGCACCTAATTTTGAAAGCATGATTAAATACGTATGGTTCCCATCGGAATTAGCGGATGAAAGAGAAATCTTTTTGAATGCAAAGGAATTGTGTTTCCCGGTATCGCTCATGAAGAAACCGTCCGCCTGTAAGATGGTTGCTTTCATAAAATGTGCGTGGTGCTGCGAATATTTGTGCTTCGGTTGTTTCTATGTTAAGTATCACCCACAATATTGTTCTGGCACATCAAGCAATATTGACGATGAAAAATAAGATTTTGTAATATAGTATGCCGGAAAAATTTATAACTGAATATATAATTTCGGACACCTTAAACAGTTTGTTGATATTCTTTGAATGAAATTGAAAAATTCGGTCGATTAAAAAAATGAAAGTACACGAGCAGGATTCGAACCAGGTATCTCCAGCATGGTAGCCGTGAACCTTTACCGCTGTGCTACGCTGACTTGCTCGGAATATGTGTAATGTTACGAGTATACAGAGCGCAATGAACTTCAAAATCGATTTTCTCAAAAACCAAGGCCCGTCGCTAAAAAAAAGGATAGCCAGGTACTCAGGGTAAGTGCCTCTACAACGTATTTGAAGCGCATCAAAATCCGTGATTTACAGTATGGAGGGTTCCCTTGTCAAACATTTCACGCCGATAAGACAGGAAAAAGAGATTCATCTTAAAAGGCCACCTCTCGCCACTCAGTGGAAGTCCAGTTGTGATAATGGCGTGCGAATTCCAGCCTTCGTCGCAGATGAACAGCAGTCAGCATGGGTGCGTGGATCAGGCGCCTGCTGTGGAGGCCCAAATGCAGCAACGTTCGCTGAACGTTACTTGACGAGACACTGTTGATAGCGCATTGGTTCGTCAGGGTGCGCAGTTCTTCAACAGCTGCACGTCTGTTCGCCTGTACACATCTCCGCAGCCGTCGTTAACCCGTTTCATCTATGGTACGTGATGCACCACCCTCGGCACGAAAGCCAGTAATCATGCCCTTTTGGGAGTCAGACCAATCGCTCCGTTTACGTATTACGACAACGACTGCACTGCTTTCTGCGTCCCCTTGACACGCTTTCTGTCCCCTCCACTGCTAGTGCTGCCACTTGCCGTCTGTTGAGTGGTTACTGCACGTTGGCGTCGAACATAGGTGGTGATCTCATTAATGTACCTGGATTGTGCATTACTCTAGTTATGACTGGTTTTTGAGAAGAAGAAGCATTTTATATAAGTGCGCAGGTTTTTGTGGCCGCCGTCTTTGATGATAAAATTTTCTGAGTTGTGCCGCTTCATATTGCTATACACAGCAACAATAATATTTTTGATTCCCCCTCTCTTTCGGTATCTGATTTCAGTATTCACTAACAGCAGCATAAATACCTTTACTTCTCCGTAAAAGCTCGAGACAGTAGAGTAACTTACCTTTAGACATTCAGCCACGCACGGACATCAGTTGGACCCTGAATAAGATCCTAGAAGAGGGCTCACAACGTCGAGGGTTGTAGAATTTTGAAGATGAATACGATTCAAGCTTCAAACATTTTAAGTCCGCTCACGTGAATCACAGAAGACCACCTATTCTAAGAACTGAAAAGTTCGAAATTGGGGGTGTATAGATAGGAGACGTACAGCACTTGGAACAGCGAAGTTGCGTCGCGTTTCTCGTTCACAGCGCGACTTGCCATTACTCCAGTGTATGATGCCACATACAACCGCACATAGCCACCCTTCTACAGGCGGAATCGATTAGTTAAAGGCTAACCTATCGCCTCTGTAATTACTGAACTATGTAGCCAAACATTTTGCAACCGATTTGGTAGTTAAATCGTCAAGGATTCGTATGCTTTAAGGGCAGCTACTCTGCCTATTTTCACCGGCCTTCCAACACCAAGTATGATATAGCAAATCAACGCTGCCGCAAAGACGTCCCAGATATCTTCACTGCGTACCTCGTGGTTCTTCTGGAACGGTGACTACAACAGGGATTTTCCTGGTTTGAAATAATAAATGTTTAAAAACTAGTTTGTGGTCGTTTCCATGTAAGTACTATGGAATAAAATGGGTAAAGAAAGAAGGAAGGAAGCTGTAACGGCAAGATCCTTAAAGACAGAACGCAAGCTCGGAATGTCAAGAACGAGGCAGAAAACTTTCTGCGTTGTTTTAACAACAAACCCCGGCGTTTCCCGTACAGTGATGTAGGGAAACCGTCGAGAGGAGCTGTTTCCTAAAATAATGCGGGCCCTTGAAAGAATAGGTAGTATCATACGTGTGTAACTACGGCATTGAGGAATGTTCTAATATATAATAACATGTATGGATCTTGGCAGTAACAGTGAACTAAACAGCGGAGATAAATTTCACACAAGGCATTTTACCTGCGGCCTGTATAACACGACGTCTCAACACATACTTTTCATGCCTAGTAAGGATTCCGAGGGCCTGAGACAGGTGAAGGTAGGCCACTAGAACACTAGATTCTAATGAAATATTTTTGGAAAATCATGGTTTGCAATCAGCTGTGTTGTCGCTTTACTAAACAACATATTTTGGTCATGCTATAAGATATGAATTCAATTGGAAACCTGGAACACTTATAGCACTTAGTAGATACGTGCGACGCACATGGTAACCGAACGACAAGTCTTTCCATGTGCTTCGCCACAGACATACTGTGTGCTGTATGTGCTTTAGGTTTTCAGTTGAATTAACATGTTGATTTATGAAATAATACTTGTTAATAGTATTGGCTTGTCATACATCCGATTGTGATGTCACATTATACCTGAGGATCGTCTACTTATGACCGAAACTTGTTTTTTAATAAACAGGCAATACAGCTGTGTGCAAACCATGATTTCCAAAAATTTTTAGAACTGAAAATAATCGCCTCCTCAAAATTATGTGTAATGGAATAGTTGCGTTATTCCTTCCAGGCAGTTTGTTCTAAAGATCGTGCTATGCACTGATCAGGGCGACCAACTGACCGGCCACATTCGATTCTCCTCATACTCGAAGGGCTTGCACGTCAATGTCCTGTGTAATGTTGACTTTGTGTCAACCAGTGTGGATTTTTAAATGTTTTTAGAGTCAGAAGTAAAGTGTTTACAATACAAAACTGCATCACATTGACTACGGCAAGAGAATAACGAAATCATAGAAGAAAAATGGGCTTTAGGATAAATACACGGAGACGTAATACGAGTACATAGTGACTTATTACACTGGACCTCAGTTTCCTAATGCAGTACAGCGCAAAGCACTCCAAGTAATCAACTTTTTCAAGTCCTCAAAGTGCTATTAAGACCAAAACATTTATGTCTATTCAAATCTCCCGTAGTTCAGCGCATAGAGTTCTAACGTCGTAGTAAAGAGATCGGTATTTGCTTCCTTCTAGATGCAGATTTTTCGAACATCTGTTTGAGTTCAATAATTACTAATAAATGTTAATTAACAAATATTGACGTGAATAACAATTTTTATCACAATAACATTTTCGTTTATGATTAGTAATCGTATGAAAAAGTAAATTATTAATAAAAATTTCATTTAAAAATGTGAAAAACAGAAATTGAAATACTTTTCTGTTTCTGGAGATGTCGAAAACACAAACGTTATATTAAAAACACAAATATAATATTACTAAAAATAGTTAATCTGTTACAAATACTCGTTTTTCCATGTAATTAGTCATTAAAAATGAAATTATAATGTCTTGATAAAAATTATGAATCCAGTCGCTAAATGTTAATTAACATTTCAATTTATTAATAACCACTGAATTCAAATTAATGTTAAAAAAAAGCTTATTGCAACAAGCAAGCCAGAGGCCTAATGATTAAGAGATTAGGACGTCACACGGATAAGCAACAGGCGTTATCATAATATATAGGGTGTTTCCGTAAGAGCGTGCAAATGCTTAACACGACATGGAGGATGCTCCACCGATCAATTTGAGGTAGGGAACCTGGGGTTGGAGAAGCCAGCTTAAGGAGAAAATAGGACTAAAATCCCATTACTGTGTACTTTTTCATTTACATTAGTTACAGTTAAGTGCAAATACCATCGCTGACACGGTAACCGTACCATTTGTACTGTATCTTACAAAATGTGCTGAAACTGATGAGAATCAACCTCAATGCAAGCATGACGTCGGCGAACAAGATTCTGAGCACCCTGATAAATATCGTTAGTGTGTTTCGTACCACATCACAGGCACCTACAGTTCTGGCAACTAATTACATATCCGCATACACAAGTGAGTTTAGATAAGCCCATAGGAAATAATCAAGCAGGTTAAGGTCAGGTGACCTCGCAGGCCATGGAATAGGACCTCCCCTTCCAATCCAGCAACCAGGAAAGACAGCACTGGTTTGGTTACGGACATTCACACTAAAGTGAGGTTGTGCCCGTTATGCTGAATGGGTCTGTCGTTGGTTCATAGCACGTTCTGTCACTGGATAATGTAAATACGATACAACAGAGCTACCTTATGGACAAGTAAATTAAATGAAACCTGCATGATGACTTCCTAATGATCAGGTTCGTTCTCCTTGTTTCCTTGTAGAAGATAAAGACTGCACGTGTACCGGGTGATCTAAAAGTCAGTATAAATTTGAAAACTTAATAAACCACGGAATAAAGTAGATAGAGAGGTAAAAATTGACACAGTCGGCCGCTGGTGGCCGAGCGGTTCTGGCGCTACAGTCTGGAACCGCGCGACCGCTACAGTCGCAGGTTCGAATCCTGCCTCGGGCATGGATGTGTGTGTTGTTCTTAGGTTAATTAGGTTTCAGTAGTTCTAAGTTCTAGGGGACTTATGACCTCAGCAGTTGAGTCCCATAGTGTTCAGAGCCATTTGAAAAATTGACACACATGCTTGGAATGACATAGGGTTTTATTAGAACCAAAAAAACAAAGTTCACAAAATGTCCGACAGATGGCGCTGGACAGCAAAACTGCTACCGTGACGGGTGAGAGGTACGCCGATATGTTACAGAATCAGCCTGGCTGATAAACACCTGCTGGAACGTACGATGTTTATGCTGGATGGCGCTCCACCCCATATTGCTAGACGCGTGAAAGATCTCTTGCGTGCGTCGTTTGGTGATGATCGTGTGCTCAGCCGCCACTTTCGTCATGCTTAGCCTCCCAGGTCCCCAGACCTCAGTCCGTGCGATTATTGGCTTTAGGGTTACCTGAAGTCGCAAGTGTATCATGATCGACCGACATCTCTGGGGATGCTGAAAGACAACATCCGACGCCAATGCCTCACCATAACTCCGGACATGGTTTACAGTGCTGTTCACAATATTATTTCTCGACTACAGCTATTGTTGAGGAATGATGGTGGACATATTGAGCATTTCCTGTAAAGAACATCATCTTTGCTTTGTCTTACTTTGTTATGCTAATTATTGCTATTCTGAACAGATGAAGCACCATCTGTCGGACATTTTTCGAACGTTTGTATTTTTTTGGTTCTAATAAACCTCCATGTCATTCCAAGCATGTGTGTCAATTTGTACCTCTCTATCTACATTATTCCGTGATTTATTCAGTTTTCAAATGTATACTGACTTTTTGATCACACGGTAAATAAACAGCACAATATTTGTAAACTTGTACGCACATTAGTTCTAAATAAGCTAGAAAACAGAAATACTGGACAAAGCAGTAGACAATTTTACCTCTATATCTCCTTATGCTGGCTTCTTCGACCGTATGTTCGCTACCTCAAATCGTTCAGTGGAGCATTCTCTATGTCCTGTTACGTTTCTGCACACCCTTACGGAAACAACCTGTAGAAATATTTAGGCCTTAACAGCCCGTGTAAAACTTGAAAAGACGAACATTTCGCGTGGTTTAGAAAATGTAAGTGAAAACACAAGAAAACACTTAGAAAATGCCCACCGGGCAGTCAGCCGACAGTATCCGGTTGAAGGTGTGTGTGAGTATATTCTACATCAATTGAGAGAAGCTAGAAATGTTACTCATCTGCCAAGAATGTAAGTTATCAGAATAGTTACTGCCCTAATATTTTCTTATTTAAGTTACCGGTATGAATATTACGGGTATATGTATATATGTAGTGCAGTACCGCAGTACTTTTAAACTAAATGTTGAGAGTACACTAAAGGCAGCCCTTCATTAAAAACTGCATCATTCCTTTTCTGTTTCTGTGGTTGAAGGTAGGCGCAATGCCACTCAAAAAAAAAAAAAATGGCTCTGAGCACTATGCGACTTAACTTCTGAGATCATCAGTCGCTTAGAACGTAGAACTAGTTAAACCTAACTAACCTAAGGACATCACACACATCCATGCCCGAGGCATGGGCGCCTAGAACCGCACGGCCACTCCGGCCGAATGCCACTCAGGCAGACGAATTCTACAGATAACAATATACAGACAAGAACCCAACATTCTGAAGGATCTTTCCTAGTCTTGTTGTGACGATTGAGGAAGCGGAATATGGTTCAAATGGTTCAAGTGGCTCTGAGCACTATGGGACTTAACATCTATGGTCATCAGTCCCCTAGAACTTAGAACTACTTAAACCTAACTAACCTAAGGATATCACACAACACCCAGGCATCACGAGGCAGAGAAAATCCCTGACCCCGCCGGAAATCGGACCCGGGCGTAGGAAGCGAAAACGCTACCGCACGACCACGAGCTGCGAAGCGGAATACTTCATTCCAAGAAAGCGCAGTCGTCGTAGAAGTCGCACAGACAAAACACCTGAAACTGAATCCACGCGTGAACGCACGACTACTTCAACCGGAGATTGGAATTCCTAATACCAGTGTACATCGCATGCTAACACGTCACCATTTCCGTAGCTCTCGTGGCACTTACACCAAGAACTGAATGGGAAAGATATATAGTTCCGTGCGCGGGAACTGCAACAAATCCTCGCCGCCAGAATTTCTACTCTGATGTTGTTTTTACCGATGAATGATCCTTCTCAGACTAAAGGCAAGTAAATACAAAGAACATACGCTAATGGTCAAGGGAAAATCTTCTAGTTTAGACAGGTGGAACATCAGCGCCAGTGTAGAGCCAACATGTCGTGTGAGATAGTTCTTATTCAAATTACTGACTTTTATTTTATCAGTGGTAACATAAGGTATAGTACGAATTTTTTTTCCACGTACAGCTGTTCATATCGTCATAACAAACAAAGTTGCAATAAAGGCAGCAATAATGGTTAAAGTTCCCCTCACCCCCAGTAGCTAAACATCATTTCTTTGATAAACTATTTATACTTCTAAACAAAAAGTTAACGAAAATAATGTATAGGAGTAAAAATTCTGAAAGCTATAGTCAAAATAGTTACATACTTATTTCAACCCTAGTCATTTGGTCTTGTTCAGCCATCAGTATATTGTGCCTGCTGTTATTTATCTGAGCATTATTTTCATTTCGAGTGGCACAAACAGCAAGAGTGCAGTTTGCAGTCACTCCCACGTATTCATTAAGGAACACTCCGACGAGCAACTTGGCGGAACCCAAGTACGTCTTAAATTGACTGTGTATATCGCCAACAAGCAAAGAAACGCGGAGGCAGGAGAAACTATTAGTTGCATGTAATTTCACTTTTCCTGATCGAGAATTATGTGACACGAATTTTTGTGCCATCAGACGTGAACTGCAAACAACTTTATCCACAGTAAGAAGGTTTTACGATCAAATCTTATTATAAGATTTCAATACCAACAATTTATCAGTATGAAATGTTAATATACATTACTATGCCAGAGAAAGGATGAAGTTAAATCGAAAAATTCGGAACTTGGATGATGACCGTTCTTGTGAGGCTATGATTCAAAGTTTTAATGGGAAAATGTATTAATATGCTAACTTCGTGATTTTGTTTCAACGTATGCAAATAAATTACCTGTTGCAGAGCGAAAACAGATTCTCGTTGATTAAGTCCTCTGTCTGTCACTCTAATGTGACATGGCAGCTCAAGCTGATGTTTCGGTTGCATCCGTGGCCTTGGAGTAACGTCAGTGTCGTGAAGCGAAGGCTTCTTCAGGTGTGAGAGTGGCTTTTGTCTGATGAGTTGATAGGAAATACTTATATATATAAATAAGCGACAATGATTATGTGAGGTACACTAATCGGTTTTCATGAAGGAACCGATATTCACAAACTCGCAGCTCTGAGATGGGTGTGCGTTTCACATTACGTCAGTGAAAGCAACGCTCTATCTACATTACAAACGGGATTCGAACTGTGTATCTTCTACGTCAATGCAGTGACTACATCTGCAGTGCTGAGCCTCACGCACATGAGCCAGTACGTGCGGTTATCTTTGAAGTATTTCAGTCGCTCCGTGGACTCGAGCAATAAAGTGCTCCGCTGACGTTACAGGTGTGCTATACATCATAATCTTCATACTATCCCACAGGAAATAGTCGAGAGGTGTCAGATCTGGCGACTGTGTTGCCATCGAACTGGTCCACCTCTAGCAATCCATCGATTGGGATATGGGACATTGAGGTCAAGAAACGACTAGAAGAGCACAAGGGCAATTGCAGATTGACAGATCATCTGCATTGCAGCCAGGACATCACCACATTTATTTTGATAGGTGCATGCGGATACCACGAGAGGCTATACAGAGAGGCCATTGAAATTGTAAAACACCCCAGAAATTTCAACAGGACGGAGGAGGGCGTGAAATTGAATGACTTTTGGATTTCGGTGCTGAAGAAGATGTGTACCAGTCTTGCACAATGGGAAGATAGCAACAGCGGATGAGGGCAGTCGACAACGGCCAATTGCACTAGCGTATTCAAAACATATGACGTCACGCCACTGCGTGGAAGGTTGCGGAAGAGGAATTTTACTGTAGCCAGTAGCGAGTCAGGGTGTGTATCGGACATTCCAAGAAGCTACGTTCCCCCTTGAAAACCCCCTTGAAAATGTTCTCCACAGATGGGGACGAAACGTCGGGTTTAAAGGTGAAATCCATTCGACCATAGTATAATAGGCCGGAGCATTTTATTTATTGTGACATTTCCGGCCGTGAATGTTTACGTTTTACTATAATGTGGGGTGCAGCACGCTAATCTTTCCTGTCGGAATCAGTTCTCGGTTTGGTTCGCAGAACTAATTTTCGTACATCTACATCTGCTTGATTACTCTGCTATTCACAATAAAGTGTCTGGCAAAGGGTTCAATGAACCACCTTCAAACTGTCTCTCTACCGTTCCGCTCTCGAACGGCGCGCTGAAAAAACGAGCACTTAAATTTTTCTTTGCGAGCTCTGATTTGTCTTACTTTATCGTGATGATCATTTCTCCCTATGTAGGTGGATGCCTACAGAATGTTTTCGCAATTGGAGGAGAAAGCTGGTGATGAGAAGATCCAGTCGCGACGAAAAACGCCTTTGTTTTTTTAATGATTGCCACTCCAATTCACGATCATGTCTGTGGCACCATCTCCCCTATTTCGGCATAATACAAAACGAGCTGCCCTTCTTTGAAACTTTTCGATGTCATCCGTCAGTCCCACCTGATGCGGATCCCACACCACACAGCCTACCCACAACATTTTCTGGGTGATTGTTCAGTTTAGGTTATTTGTAATTGTAATCCCTAAGTATTTAGTTGAATTTACAGCCTTCATATTTGTGCGACTTATTACATAATCGAAATTTAGCGGATTCTTTTAAATACTCATGTGATTAACTTTTCACTTTTCTTTATTCAGGGTCAATTGTCACTTTTCGCACCAGACAGTATCTTCTTTAAATCATTTTGCAATTGGCTTTGGTTATCTAATGACTTTACAAGACGGTAAATGACAGCATCTGTCATTGCTGTCTGCAAACAATCTAAGACGGCTACTTAGATTCTCTCCTAAGGCCTTAATATAGATCAGGAACAATAGAGGGCCTATAACACTTCCTTGGGGAACACCGGATATTACTTCTGTTTCACTCGATGACTTTCCGTCCATTACTACGAACTGTGACATTTCTGATAGGAAATCACGATTCCAGTCGCACAACTGAGGCGATATTCCATAGGCACGCAGTTTGGTTAGCAGACGCTTGTGAGGAACGGTGTCGAAAGTCTTCTGGAAATCTAAAAATATGGAATAAATTTAACATCCCTTGTCGATAGCACCCATTACTTCATGAGTATAAAGGGCTAGTTTTGTTTCACAAAAAGATATTTTCTGAATCCGTGCTAACTGTATGTCAACAAATCATTTTCTTTAACGTAATTCATAGTGTTCGTACACAGTATATGTTCCAAACCCCTACTTCAAATCGACGTTAGTGATATAGGCCTGTAATTCAGCGGATTACACCTATTTCTCTTCTTGGGTATTGGTGTGACTTGAGCAATTTTCCAGTCTTTAGGTACAGATCTTTCTATGAGCGAGTGGCTGTATATAATTGCTAAATACGGAGCTATTGCATCAGCACACTCTGAAAAGAACATGACTGGTATACAATCTGGACCGGAGATCTTGCCTTTATTAAGTGATTTAAGCTGCTTTGTTACACCGAGGATAGCTATTTCTACGTTTCTGATCTTGGCAGTTGTTCTTGATTGGAATTCGGAGATATTTACTTCGTCTTCTTTGGTGAAGGAGTTTCGGAAAACTGCGTTTAGTAACTCTGCTTTAGTGGCACTATAATCAGTGACTTCACCGTTGTTATCGCGCAGTGAAGATAACGATTGAGTCTTGCCACTGGTCTGCTTTATGTATGACCAGAATCTCTTTGGATTTTTTGCCAGATTCCGAGACAGTGTTAGGTTGTGGAAACTATTAAAAGCATCTCGCAATGAAGTACGCGCTATCTTTCGAACTTACGCAAAATTTTGCCATTCTTGGGGATTTTGCGGTCTTTTAAATTAGGCATGCTTTTTCTTTCTTTCAGCAACAGCGGTCTGACCCGTTTTGTGTACCATGGGGGATCAGTACCATCACTTATTAATTTATGAGGTATGTATCTCTCAATTGCAGTCGACACAATCTCTTTGAAATAATTACACATCTTGTCTACGCTTACGTGATCATATCTGACTGTCTGTTAAAAAGGCGTTAAGAGAATTTTTATGAGCTTTTTTACATAGATGTACTTTACGTTTTTTTTTATGGTTGTGGGTGTTACGGTATTCAGCGTGGCGGCAACTGCCTTGTAGTCGCTAATAGCTGTATCCGTCACGATACTCCCTATTTGTCCAGGATTATTTGTTGCAAAGAGGTAAAGTATGCTTTCGCAACCATTTACTCTTCGAGTGGTCTCATGAACTAATTGTTCAATATAATTTTCTGAGAAAGCAATCAGTACAATTTCGGATGACGTTTTATGCCTGCCACCGGCTTTGAACATATGTCTGAAGTCACCACTGACTATAATTGTACGAGTGGGGTACCTATTTGAAATGAGACTCAAGCTTTCTTTGAACAGTTCAGCAACTGCATCTTCTGAGTCATGGGGTCGGTAAAACGATCCAATTAATAGTTTAGTCCGATTGTCAAGTATAGCCTCTAACCACACTATTTTGCAGGAACTATCTACTTCAATTTCACTACAGGGTAAACTGCTTCTGACATCTATAAAAATTCCACCACTAACTGTACTTAATCTATCCTTTCTGAACACTGTCAGGTCTTTTGAAAATATTTCGTCTGTTCTTATTGTCGGCTTTAGCCAGCTTTTCTTACCTATAACTAGTTGATTTTCAGTGGTTCCTCTTAGGGCTTCGAGCTCTGGTTCTTTCCTAACACAGCTATGAGAATTTGCAACTACAATACCGATCGTTTCTACAACTATCTTACTTTGTTTTAACTGCCCCCTTTCAGAAGGACGCCCTTTCTGTGGTTTCCTGAGACCCTCTAACCTAGAAAACCGCCCAGTCCCTTCCACACAGCCCCCGCTACCCGTGTAGCCTCCTCCTGTGTGTAGTGGAATCGTGACCTATTAAGCAGAACCCGGAAACCCACCACCCGATGGCGCAAGTCAAGGAATCTGCAGCCTACACGGTCACGGAATCGCCTGAGCCTCTGATTCAGACCCTGCACTCGGCTCTTCACCAAAGGACCACAGTCGGTTCAATCGACGATGCTGCAGATGGTGAGCTCCGCCTTAATCACGCAAGCAAGACTGGCAGTCTTTACCGTTTCCACTAGCCGCCTGAACCCGGAGAGAATCTCCTCTGATCAAAAGCGACACGCGTCATTGGTACCGACATGAGCCACCACCTGCAGTTGGGTCCACCCTGTACTCTTCATGGCGTCTGGAAGCACCCTTTGCCGGGAGGAGTGGCCGAACGGTTCTAGGCGCTACAGTCTGGAACCGCGCGACCGCTACGGTCTCAGGTTCGAATCCTGCCTCGGGCATGGATGTGTGTGATGTCCTTAGGTTAGTTAGGTTTAAGTAGTTCTAAGTTCTAGGGGACTGATGACCTCAGAAGTTAAGTCCCATAGAGCCATTTGAACCATTTTTTGAAGTACCCTTTCCACATCTGGAATGACTCCTCCAATATGCACACTGAGTGCACACTGGCTTCCTTACCCTCCTTGGCAGCCATGTTCCTAAGGGGCCCCACTACGAGCCTAACGTTGGAGCTTCCAACTACCAGCAAACCCATCCTCTTTGAATACCCAAACCTTCTGGGCCGAGAAGCTACCTCTGGAACAGGACTTCTTCAGCCACAGATAACGCCCGAAACCAGTTCGTCAAGCGAACTGGGGAGGCCCTACGATCGGCCCCTCGGAATGTCTTTCGTTGACTGCCAGACTTTGGAATGATCTCGCACTCGACCACAGGTGAGGGTTCAACCTCAGTGCAGGCAGTACCCGGCGCGGCCACAGCAGTGGACCGATCGGAGGACACGTGGGACGTGCTCGACGTCCCTCCCATCCCCACGTCTGTCCCTTTGCAGTGATGCCCCTTGGCAGCAGCCTCAAGCTGTGTGTCGGAAGCCAACACCGCCTGGAGCTGTGAGTGAAGGGTCACCAACTCACCTCGCATCTGAACAGCGATCACAGTTCCTATCCATTACGGAATTGGCTCCTGTTCCAAGCTCGTAAAAATATGTAACAAACTGTTTACTCGCCTTATTAGCGACAGGAACTCGAGGTGCTCTCCCACTGACGGTCTTACCGACACTGTTCCTGAACGTAACCTTCGAAATGTTTATTTATACTAACGACTATGGGTTGTAACACAGTAATCAGTCCTCCAGGAACAATAGCAAGTTCACTGGCTAGGATGTGGATCTTCCTTTCAACGTCAGCAAGAGGACTAGAAAGTACATGAGGAAAATGTTGTTGGTAGTTTGGAAAGCGCAACAGGACGGAGTGCCCATGCGTTTCGGAGGCAGTCAATAATTAAAGTTTTAGTTGTGCATCCCTTCTCTTGATTTCGAACACTAACTTATTCAACGAACAACTTGTAGGGGTCTTGAGGATTTTTTTCCGCTTGAAGATAAGAAAGCGGGAAGTCCGCGCCCATCTGCTATGATTGCCAGCATTACGGTTATCCGCTCTTTTCCACACCCTAGTGTTCTGATGGTAGCTTCTTTTGTCCTCTTCACATTAATCATGTAATTACGTGGCATGTCAGACCAAACTGGCGAGTCCCTCAAAAGCAGTGTCAAGAGACACTGCCTAGAAGTATCATTATGGAAACACACACACACACAGGCTGACGGTAAGCAACTTCCCTGTAGTATCCTTTCTTACAGGAGTGTTATTCCATTGAAGTATGCCAGAGATGGTACGTGAAGTTTGAAAAGTAGGAGAGAGATACTGATAGAAATGAGGCCGTGAAGCCACTGGAATCAATCACCACTGTCTAACTTCCGGCAGTATGTAAACGAAGCGATTTAAGGCAGAGCGAAAACGTTAAGTTGAACGACATCGTAAAGAGATAAGCTTCATAGGAATTTTTCAAAAGACTCCTAAACATGTGCGGTTCACCCACAACGAAATTCTTGTAAAAACCACTTTCGACTAGTTTTGAGTGTGATTTTGTCAGACGAGAGCCCCTATCAAGTTGCAAGGAGTAGAATTGATTGAAAGAAGAATTCAGCAGTTCGTTATGGATTTGTTTTGTCGGATAAAGTGTGTCACAGAAATACTGCATTAAATCCTTGAGATGCACTACCACAAAGGAGTCGTACACCAGTGAAAGCTTTTCTTTCAAACTACGAAGAGCTCGTGTTCCAATATGATACGAGAAACATGTTCAAATGGTTCAAATGGCTCTGAGAACTATGCGACTTAACTTCTGAGGTCATCAGTCGCCTAGAACTTAGAACTAATTAAACCTAACTAACCTAAGGACATCACACACATCCATGCCCGAGGCAGGATTCGAACCTGCGACCGTAGCGGTCGCTCGGTTCCAGACTGTAGCGCCTAGAACCGCACGGCCACTCAGGCCGGCGAAACATGTTCACTCCTACACTATATTTCTCGCGAATTGAAGACGCAGGTAAAATTAGAGAAAATAGGAAGGGTGTGGGGACGGACAGTCTTTCCCTCCATGATCCATCAACTAGCGGAACAGGAAAGAAATGAGGGGAAAATGAATACTGTCTTCTATGCACTCTCCGCTACACAATGCGCGGTTACTCGCAGTTTGCAGACGTGGGTGGGTGTAATTAAAGATAATGATGAGCCATAAAACGATGACCATCTGTTTAATAGCTCGTTAGTCCGTGTTAGACACTAATACAGCAACGACTCTGCGTAGGAAGGATTTGACGATCCTTCCATAGAGAAATGTGGCACCAGATATATATATATACATACACGCGGGTCATGCAATTCCAGTAAATTACAGGCCAGTGTTCTGCTGGCGTTGTGCTGTCGCGTGATAGCGTCTAATGTATGTTCAACAGGGTTCGCATAGGACGAATTTGATGGCCATGACAGCAACGAGAGATCATTGATAGCGTCTAATGTATGTTCAACAGGGTTCGCATCGGACGAATTTGATGGCCATGACAGCAACGAGAGATCATTATAATGTTCCTCAAATCCCTGTAGTACAATTCTGTCGTTGTGATACAGAGAGTTATCCTACTGGAAATTTCCATCTACGTAGGGGAAAACATCAGTCGTGAAGGAATTCACATGATCTGCAGTAACGTTCTTGTAGTGCAAAGCTGTCCTTATTACCACCACAGGTTCCATGGAAGCCCAGGTGAATGTCTCGCCCCCACCGGCCCGTGTCTGACCAGCGGTGCGTGTGTCGAGCAGCTGTTCGCCTGGATTACATCGTATCTGGACTGAAACCGATGGGACTGAGTTCGAAGCGGGACTCATCACTCGAGACAATTCTATTCCAGTCAACAAGATTCCAAGAGGAATAAGTGTCTATAGACGCCCCGGACAGCGGTGGAATACCAACCTGACTGTTGCCTGCCATAAAACCTGACGAGTGGAGTGATGTCTTGGGTGCCAATTCTTTTGGTAGCAGGACACCTTTGGTTGCTTAATCTTCGTTGATCCCTTATGGATCGTGGGACGACAGCTGGCATGAGCTTCTTGATGCAATAATTTACCAACAACCGTATGAATTGTAGAAATTTATTTTATTTTATGAACTTCTATGTGCTACCAGTTTCAGCATTACATTGATGCCATCTTCAGGCCCCACACGTCATAGTCGTAAAATCGCTATACACGGAAGGAGCCGTATAACTGGATCCGTGAATCAAATCGTCCTGCAACAGCTCTTGGTAGCTGGCCAGCTATGACATGTGGGGCCTGAAGGTGGCATCAATGTAATGCGGAAACTGGTAGCACATAGAAGTTCATAAAATAAAATAAATTTCTACAATAAATACGGCTGTTGGTAAATTATTGCATCAAGAAGACCTTTGGTTGCAATCGGCGGCACTCTTACAGCATGTACACGATATTCGACGCCCTGTGTTGGCCTCCGTCACAAGCCAGCAAGATACTGGCCGCCCGCTCACGGCGCGAGTTTCTGCTGCTTGTCTTCGTGCTTAGCCGGCAGGCTCGTCGGATGTTTCCCCAGTTCACAAAATTTGCGGCTTTGTGGGCAGTGGCCTCCAACCATCTCATGGTTTTGACGATCTAACGCGTCAATTCGACAGAATATTGCACGGTATCGCTCAGGAGGACATCCATCAACCCTTTGTCGGTTAACGTCAAAAAAAAAAAAAAATGGTTCAAATGGCTCTGAGCACTATGGGACTTAACTGCTGAGGTCATCAGTTCCCTAGAACTTAGAACTACTTAAACCTAACTAACCTAAGGACATCACACACATCCATGCCCGAGGCAGGATTCGAACCTGCGACCGTAGCGGTCACGCGGTTCCAGACTGAAGCGCCTAGAACCGCTCAGCCACGCCGGCCGGCGGTTAATGTCAAGCCAAAAAACTGCTTGCATAACGGCCAGATTTGGACCAACGCGTTATTGTCTAACTCAATTTGTGAAGCTCTTTCCTTCGGATAAATTATCTAATTTGTCTGAAATTGTAATCACTTGTTTGTCTGTACATGTACGTGAAATTTACCGATTTCCGTCACATTCGGATAATGCCTTCATGGTGCACCTTTTTGTATTTCATCGTGCTTGTTAGAGTTATCTTTAGAAATGCCCCTTGTGATCCCAAAGCATCTCTCATCCTCCGCTCCGATCTCTATTGTCACTGGCAAATGACAGTGTTGTGTTTCCTCTGATAATTTACTTTATCTTTCCTAAGCTGTGCGATATGGAGACCCCGGCCACCGAAATGCTTATTGGTGCTTTAACTTGAAATCTGAAAGCTTCTAGTTGTATTCCGAGCTGGTAACTTATGCCTTATCTACTAAAAGTATCGTTTACGGGAACACAGTTTGTCCATTTTGAGGTACACGTCATCTGTAGATGGGACGCGAGATTAGATGGGTGTGTGATGCGGTGATTTATTGCGTGCCGGGCCACGCCGGCCGCATTCCGGGCTGGGCGTGATTTAATTAGTGGGCGTGGGAGTGGGAGTGCGTTACCGGCGGCCGCGCTGCCCCTGGAATGCCGGGACGGCGCCGGCGCCGCCCACCGCCATTAGGCCATTAGGCCGCGCCGGACTCCCCCAGGGCTGTCTGCGCGCCGCGCCGCGGGCGCAGCTCGCCCCTACAGCAGTTCTGCCGTAGTTCGGCCTATTAATAGCGAATGCCACCGTCCCCCTCTGGGAGAAATTATGAGCGATTACCTTTTGATGTCTTGTAAACAAAACAATTTTTATCTTCTGATTACTGCATCACTTAGTAATTTCAGTGCCTGGAAAGACAAACTGGATAAAATTTCCGTCTGACGTATCTACATCTACATCTACATACATACTCCGCAATCCGCCATACGGTGCGTGGCGGAGGGTACCTCGTATCACAACTAGCATCTTCTCTCCCTGTTCCACTCCCAAACAGAACGAGGGAAAAAATGACTGCCTATATGCCTCTGTACGAGCCCTAATCTCTCGTATCTTATCTTTGTGGTCTTTCCGCGAAATGTAAGTTGGTGGCAGTAAAATTGTACTGCAGTGAGCCTCAGATGCTGGTTCTCTAAATTTCCTCAGTAGCGATTCACGAAAAGAACGCCTCCTTTCCTCCAGAGACTCCCACCCGAGTTCCTGAAGCATTTCCGTAACACTCGCGTGATGATCAAACCTACCAGTAACAAATCTAGCAGCCCGTCTCTGAATTGCTTCTATGTCCTCCTTCAATCCGACCTGATAGGGATCCCAAACGCTCGACCAGTACTCAAGAATAGGTCGTATTAGTGTTTTATAAGAGGTCTCCTTTACAGATGAACCACATCTTCCCAAAAATTCTACCAATGAACCGAAGACGACTATCCGCCTTCCCCACAACTGTCATTACATGCTTGTCCCACTTCATATCGCTCTGCAATGTTACGCCCAAATATCTAATAGACGCGACTGTGTCAAGCGCTACACTACTAATGGAGTATTCAAACATTACGGGATTCTTTTTCCTATTCATCTTCATTAATTTACATTTATCTATATTTAGAGTTAGCTGCCATTCTTTACACCAATCACAAATCCTGTCCAAGTCAAATGGTTCAAATGGCTCTGAGCACTATGGGACTCAACTGCTGAGGTCATTAGTCCCCTAGAACTTAGAACTAGTTAAACCTAACTAACCTAAGGACATCACAAACATCCATGCCCGAGGCAGGATTCGAACCTGCGACCGTAGCGGTCTTGCGGTTCCAGACTGCAGCGCCTTTAACCGCACGGCCACTTCGGCCGGCTTGTCCAAGTCATCTTGTATCCTCCTACAGTCACTCAACGACGACACCTTCCCGTACACCACAGCATCATCAGCAAACAGCCGCACATTGCTATCCACCCTATCCAAAAGATCATTTATGTAGATAGAAAACAACAGCGGACCTAACACACTTCCCTGGGGCACTCCAGATGATACCCTCACCTCCGATGAACACTCACCATCGAGGACAACGTACTGGGTTCCATTACTTAAGAAGTCTTCGAGCCACTCACATATTTGGGAACCAATCCCATATGCTCGTACCTTAGTTAGGAGTCCGCAGTGGGGCACCGAGTCAAACGCTTTCCGGAAGTCAAGGAATATGGTATCCGTCTGATACCCTTCGTAAGACTTAATTCCATTATGTCTCTTAGTCGTACTTGTTTCAGTATTTTTGTGCTGTCTTACGAATTAATATCGTTACAGCGCGGAAGCACTATAAGAAATGTATCTGAAAATCCTCTCGCAGAATCGCGGTTTGCAGTTTCTTGGTGTTCGGTTCATATTTGAACTAGGAACACGGGATGGAAAGTTAATGGTTTAGCCCGAATCAGCGGCCATTTGTAACTCCAGTTGAATGTATGTCTTACTGTAACTATGTAACTCTATTTTAAGCAAGGTTTGAACGACGAACCGGAGCTGACACCCAGCCAAATTGTGGAAATCGATTAATTCCTTTGGAAAAATATTTTAATGGTCAGATAATGGCACCATTTGTATGTGCACCGTTCGGACTTACATGCAATCCAGTCACCCTTAAATAACTCGGGACTGGAGCGAGACTGACAGTTCAAATTTTAACTACCAGTGTATCGGACCCTTTTCTAAGATTAGTTTTAACAGTTTGACGATGTCTTGCTTCGTTTGGATTTTACGTGTTAAAACACACGTTTTTGTGGGAAGTTTTTGAAACGTGTCATTTCTGTAATTAAACTTATACGAATCGGTTCACATTTTTCACGAAGGTAGATAAATGGATAAAGTGACAACGAAACTTTTTTTTATCCAGTAATCTTTATCCGTTGTTTACGTACGATGGTTTAAAATCGAGTTAAATGTACCATGTAATAATCTTTCTTACGTGAACTGAACGCGCGGAAAAGGTTTAAAGCTTATCAGATAAATAAAAAATACATTCTTATGATGAAATTGAGTATTCGGTTTCAAAGATCTAGGTTCATTGGAATTTTAAGTGCAAAAAACACGTTTTTTTGGAGATTTATTTTACGTGCGCCCCTTCTGTGTTTCAAACTTGTGGGAATTGGTTCAAACTTTGTAAGAAGGTAGACAAATATAACTAATGAATCACAGTCACGTTGTTTTGTGAAAGCTTTATCTGTTGCCATCATATAAGCTACATGGTTCGAACGACGATTTAAAAACCTATACCGGATCAATCGTCGCCCGAGTCAACAAAAATCTACAACGGTTACCAAGCCATAGCGGCCTAATGTCAAAACTGTGCTGAAATAGAAGTTTGGAACCAGAATTGAAGCCGGCCGGTGTGGCCGTGCGGTTCTAGGCGCTTAAGTCTGGAACCGCGTGACCGCTACGGTCGTAGGTTCGAATCCTGCCTCGGGCATGGATGTGTGTGATGTCCTTAGGTTAGGTAGGTTTAATTAGTTCTAAGTTCTAGGCGACTGATGACCTCAGAAGTTAAGTCTCATGGTGCTCAGAGCCATTTTGAACCATAATAAAAAATACGCCTATCGTAGCACAGAAAAATGCGATTATGTCCTGCACAGAGTTACGGATGTACAAGGAGGGAACGTACTCTTACTCTACTCTTACTCTTCTGATCCCACAAATCGCAGTCGGTTTTTGGCCTCGTCAAGTAGCCTCTTCCACAGTATTCTGTCTTCGGCATCTTCTTTCCGTGCTCCCAATATGTGGAGACCCTTGGCAATGTGGTCTCTCCATCTCATATTCGGCCTGCCTAGAGGTCTTTGTCCTTCTGCTTTATTCTCTGAGACTTCCCTCAGTAAAGACCTCTGCTCTCTTCTTGTCTTGGCTTCTGCGACTACATCTGGTTCAGTGTATAGCTCCCTGAGCTCCCTGTTCTTTCTTCTTTGCCGTTCTCCTCCTTCATATATTGGTCCAAGTAGCTTTCACAGTATTTTATTTTCAAAAGCGTTCATCTTTCTCTCCGTGTATTCATCTATTCTTCATATTTTTGATCCATATGGTAATACTGGTATGATTATGGTTTTATACACCCTTACTTTGGTTCATCTTGTAAATATTTTAGATGACAGTAGTTTGTTGAGTGAGTATGAGGCTCTGGATGCAGCTATGATCTTCGCCTCCATTTCTTGCTCGTCATCGTTTTTGTTGTTTACTACTACCTCCTGATATTTAAAATCATCTGCTCCTTCAGACATGCAGTTATTGATCTGCAGAGTTTCCCGTCTTTTTGTTCTGTAATTTCTTTCTATCCTCATAAATTTTGTTTTCTCATTATTAACTTTTAATAGAGCTTCCTTTGCTTTTTGAAAGAGTCTTTTTGCCAATAATTTAAGGTCATGCGGATTTACAACGATTAGTGCTTCGTCATCTGCAAACGTCAGTGCATTTATTTTTGGTCCTATTTTAATTCCCACTTCTGCTTTACTTGCTGCATCCAGCGCTTCCTGTATTATATGGTTGACCAAGAGGGATGATATTCCATCTCCGATATTCCATCTCCCTTGCGTGACTCCTGTTTTTATGTCAGACGCCTTGGAATATTTTCCATCCATTTTCACTACCCCTTTCGAGTCTTTCAGTCTCACTTTGAAAAGTTGTATAATCTTCTTCGGTATTCCGAGTCTCTGCATTTTCTCCCACAACTTATCTCTGGATTTACTGTAATAGGTTTACTTAAAAATCAAAAAACAGTACTGCCTTTGTTTTGTTGTACTCCCAATATTTAAATATGGCTTCTTTCGTGTATGTATCTGGTCAGTAGTTGAACGATTCTTCATAAATCCCGCTTGTTTCTCATTCATTATCTGTTTTAAATATGGTACTAATTTTTCTGGAAGATCTTTGAGAACACTTTATAGGCAATGCTAATTAATGAAATGCTTCTGTAGTTCCTGCAGTGTTGTTTGTGTCTCTTTTAACGAATTGGTATTATTGTCGCTTTTGTCCACTGCCCTGCCATTATTTCTACATTCCATATGTTCGTAACAAGTTTGTCTATTTGTTTTGCAATTTTTATTCCTTCTTTCTTAAACAATTCAGCTGTTATGCCATCTCTCCCTGTAGCATTGTTGTTTTCTATTATTTCGATTGAGGCTGTTGTCTCTTTCACTGTCGGCGTTTCCAAGAAGGGTTCTATACTAAGAAGCTCCTCAAAATATACCTTCAGATCTTTCCAGAAGTGTTTTGCCACTTTTATCTTTAATGCTATACATCCGTGGTACACCTTTTTTCTGAAAAATCTCTTGCATTCCCTGCAGTTTTTCTACCTCTACTCTTCTGAATAAACTATCCACATGTTCTCTCTTTTTCCTTCTAAGAAGTTTTTTAGTTTCTCTATTAACATTTTCATATTCTTCTTTACTTTCGTTGAAATCCTCTTGTAGGTGTTTTTCCTTCGCTGCTCCTTTCTTTCACTTTTTGCTCACATTCTTCTGATAACGATGGATTTTTCTTCCTTTTTCTTTATTAGCATATTTCTAGTGCCGCTTCTTCCACATTTGCTTTTATCATTTCCCAGTGGTCTTCAATTTCAAGGTTGTCCCCATTGTTAGACCATCAAATTAGTTTTGTAGCTTAATGACAAACCCCTGTGTTTTGCCGTTATCAGTCTGCCTATGTCAATGTTATGGTCTTTTATGCTTTTTCTACAACTTGGTTTTTCTATGGTTATGCTTTTGCGTACCTTTGCTACGAATAGGTAATGGTCTGTGCCCGCCTCGGCTCCCCTTATGATTTTCATATTCATTATACTGCTTTTGTCTTTCATCTGCCACGACTTGGTCTATTTGGATTCTTGTTCTTCCTTCTGGTGATACCCAAGTTAACTTGCGAATGTTCTCTCGAGGAAAGTGTATTCTCATAACCCTCACGTTAGTTGCACAGCTTAGTAACATCACTCCATTATCATTACTTTCAACATGTAGGCTTTTAGTCCCTACTATTCCTTTCCAGATGATCTCCCTTCCAGCTTTTGCATTGGCATGTCCCACAACGCGCTTCATATGATATCCTGATGTATTCCTCATTACCTCTTCGCGAATTTCATAAAACCTGTCTTTCTTTTCGTCCTCCGCTTCCTTGTTCGGACCATATAGTGTCACTGTTGTTATATTTGTGAATCAACCTTTTAGTCTCATGACAGCTATTCTATCATCAAGCGGCTGGAAATCAATTACTGCCGCTGCTAAACTTTTGCTGACCAATAAACCTCCTCCCTCCTGGAACTTTTCGTCTTCTGATCCACTTTCATATAGACTCTCCCTGTTGCTGGATATCTAATTTCTTGCAGTGCTACAAGATCTATGTCATATCCGTCGAGCTCTTTTGACAAAATATTGAGAGCTCCAGGTGTTGCCAAAATCCTAATGTTCCACTTAGCAACTCGTAAGTCTTTGGTGATTAAAATTCGTTCTTTTGGGTATTATGCCGCGTCATTGTTCGTAAGCCGTTTTCTGTATTCCTTTTTTCTGTTTACCTCCGAGAAATTTTCTCGATGTTTCGTAACAAGTTTTTATTTATTTATTTATTTTGTGGGACGGGTTGTTAGCCCAGTACGCAACCCCCAACCTTTCCACCTTTTGACATTTAATTTTGTTTCGTTTCCATTTACCTGAATGGTTTCACCAATACATTTAAATTTTGGAACTCGTTTAATTTTGCCATATTTTATCTCCATCATTTCTGATGCAAGTATGATGCAGGTCATGAATTCTATCTTTTTAAGACGATACCTGGAGACCGACTTCTGCAGCTGCTTTCAAGAGCTCAATCTGATCGTTGGCTGATGAAATGTCACGAGTTAAGCTTGCTAAATCGTCTGCAAATTCTAGGCAGTGTATAAACAACTTGCCGCCTCCTAAAGTCACTGGTCAATTTTGAGGATTCATTTCTGTTTGCGCCAGTCTTGTATCACTTTCTCAAGGACATATTTGAAAAGTTGGAAGACAGACCATTTTATCTCATTTCAGTTTTAATTTCGAAAGTATCTGAGAGTGCTCTCAAAAGGTAAACTTACACTTCGCGTCTCTCAGCGTTTGCTTTATGATTATAAGTGTTCTCAGACCTAGAACTTGTTTTAATACCTGGTAGTGTGATTCGCGGGCAACTGATTCATAGGCGTTCTTGAAATCAACAAATGTGTAGAAAATTTTTTTATTACAAGTACTTTGATGTCTTAGGATTAGCTTCAGAATCAAGATTTGCTTGGACAGGAACGGCCTGGTGCGAATCTTGACTGATATTCTCCAATTTTCGTTCAAGTTGTTTATGTGCCCTGTTGAGAGGACATTGGAGTAGAATTTTAACTATTAGTGAGATATCCCTGTAGTTATTTACGTTCATTCTATTTCCCTCCGTGCCTAACGAGTTAACTAACGCATTTTTGCAATGTTCAAGAACTTGTTCTGTTTGAAAATGTGTGGCATTCTTGCAAATCTTTGGTAATTTATTTTATAGCGTTTCAGCCTGCTGATTGGATTATTTCTGCTGTGATTTTATCTTCCCCCGATGCATTTTTGTTTATGACTCTTTTGATATATCTAGCAATTTCTTCTTCCTCTGGCGGTAATGAATACGGGTTAGTGTCCTCACGTTCTTGTGTTGGGAATTTTTGTGTTCGTTCTGTGAAGTGAAGTAATTCTTCGAAATATGTGTGAATTACTTGCAGTTTTCTTGATCGTTTAGAGCCAATCAGAAAAACCCCAGTTCTTTAAAGAGTCTAAACTTCAGTTTTCTCACTACTGTACAAATGAGTTAATGTGTTGAATATTTCATGTTAAATAAATAAGCGAGAAAAAGTTCAGAAAATATTTGAAATTATGTTTAAAGTTTGTTGGAAGCCACTAAGCGCTCTCATTATCAAACACTGTATGCGTACAATCTGAATAATCGGCGCTCCGTTTTAAGCAAAAGCTAGTTTTTCACTTATCTCGATGTTTATGCTTTCATATTTCCTGAACTGTGTGTGTAACAATGATATTATTTTGCAGGTACGATGGTTGATATTGTGGATAATGTCTGCAAAGTGCGATGTGAATAGACTTAATAGTAAAGATGTAATAAATAAAAACAACATCCCTGATGCTGAAGTTTGACTGCATAAACAACGAAAATGTAGTAAGTGAAGAACTTACTTCATTTCGTCATTTTGTGGGAGATGTCAGCGAGAGAAAGTTTCATAAATGTTTGAAGTTATAAATTGGGTTTATTGCAAGTCACTACGTGTTGTCATTCTCAAATACTGGATTACTAAAGTTCCGGTATTTGCCCGCCATCAGTTGTGCTGCCTCAAGACAAACAGTTTCTAACTGTTAATGCTCGTCTTATTGTCTTAAACTTTTAACACCAGTTTACACCACTCGAGGAATATGTTTAGACATCACCGCAAATTGTTTATTTCGGTCAATAATTACGTGAAATATTCAAAATCAAATTGTTGTTGCCCGCAGAAACCACAGTTCCCGTCCGTTTCCTCATTGCTCACCAGTTTTAGATTTCCGCTGGTAGGAGGAGCGTGCCGAGATAGTACGCGCTTTTGTTCTGCGACCAGCTTAACGCAACTGTCTAGTAAGCAGGAGATGCTGGGTCCGAGTCCCAGTCAGGCACGGTTTTTCACTTGTCGTCACTGATTCCGCATGAAGTACCGACGCAGCTGATATCATCTGTTCCTTCCTTTTCCATTCTCCCCCCTCCACCTCCAGTTCACATAATATATATGGACACTATGAATTCATATATATATATATATATATATATATATATATATATATATATATATATATATATACAGAAGAGCCAAAGAAAGTGGTACACCTGCTTAATATGGGTGTAGGGCCCCCGCGAGCACACATAAGTACCCCAACACGACGTGGCATGGACTCGACTAACGCCTGAAGTAGTGATGGAGGGAATTGACACTATCAATCTTGTCCATAAATCCGTAAGAATATGAGGGGTTGGAGATCTCTTCTGAACAGTACGTTGCAAGGCATCCAAGATGTGCTCAGCAATGTTCATGTCTGTGAGTCTGGTGGCCAGCGGAAGTGTTTAAACTCAGAAGACTGCTCCAGGATCCACTCTGTAGGAATTCTGGATGTTTGGGGTGTCGCATTGTACTGCTGGAATTGTCCAAGTCCGTCGGAATGCACAATGGACACGAATTGATGCAGGTGATCAGACAGGATGCTTACGTACGTGTCACCTGTCAGAGTGGTATCTAGACGTATCAGGGGTCCCATATCACTCCAACTGCACACGCCGCACACCATTACAGAGCCTCCACCAGCTTGAACATTCCCCTGCTGATATGTAGTATCCATGGATTCATGAGGTTCTCTCCATACCCGAACACGTCCATCCGCTCGATGCTATTTGAAACGAGACTCGTCCAACCAGGCAACATGGTTGCCGACATCAACAGTCAAATGTCAGTGTTGACGGGCCCAGGCGAGCCCTAAAGCTTTGTGTCGTGCAGTCATCAAGTGTACACGAGTGGGCGTTCAGCTACGAAAGCCTATATCGATGATGTTTCGTTGAATGGTTCGCACGCTGACACTTTTTGATGGCCCAGCATCGAAATCCGCAGCAATTTGCAGAAGAGTTGCACTTCTGTGTCTTCCTGTTTACATATCTCTATATATGAATACGCATGCCTATGTTTTTTGTTGCTTTATTGTATATTTCGTGGTTTCCAAATGGCATTAGAGAACGGTTAGGAGAAGGATACAGTGGTTACGCGAAGAAAGCAGACACTGGGATTTTGACGATGATGGAATTGTGGGCTATAGGATTTTCTTCTATAACAGTAATCGAAATAGGCAGATACGTACATGTCAGTCATATTTGAAACTACTGCCACTACTAACTGCCAATAACGCTTTGCGAACAGCATACTGAGATACCCACGATTGGCCTGTTGGAAATACTGTTATTGCGTTTGTTAGGCAATATGTCGCCTCCCACACTGTCACTTCGTAACATTTAGTTCACGGCCGCGTCTTTTGGCTCATCCTTTGGGGCTTTTGTAGGCGCCAGAACATGTTTGCAGTAGCTCGAGGAAGGGGAGTCGATGATGGAGATGATGGATGAGGTTTTCTCTAATCCTTTTAAATTGTCACGGTAAATTTTAAATTGGTTGTGATCCGTGCTTAGCAGGCTGGCTTAAGGGCTGTCATTCTCCACAGCGACAAGTGTCCTCTAGCACCTCTCGGAAAGAAACTTTTGAAAGTACTTGACAGGAAGTAGCACTATCCCGAGAAATATTGTTAGCGAGACCAGGAATTGGTACCCGAAAGTGCCACATTCTGCTGTGGAGGCTGGGTGGCTGGGAGACCCGGATATGAACAGTTTCGTGGATCAATTTTGGAGCTAGCGAAATCAGAAGTCGGTGGGCAGCCGTCGGGGGTATAGGAATGAGGTCATTGGCCCTATAGGGCGAAAGTGATATTTCAGTGTTGTTGAGTGTACCGACTAGAGAGCCACTTTTACGTGTAGAAAATTTTGAAAGACTTCACAAATGCGTCTTCGTGTGCAGGCGTGGAATTTGGCTGGCTTTCTAGACGAATGTTGCAGTTCAGTGGGCGTACATGTACTCGTTAGAGAAAGGCCGCATAGAAGAGGGAGATGTTGTTGTTCAATGAACGAGTATGACTCTGCAACGGCTGATAGAAGACAATAAATTCTAATTGTACCTACTAAACTTAAAATGTGTTGGCTTTGTGTGTTTTCTTTTGCTTTTTGAATTTCACCCTGTTTTGGTTATAGGCAAGTTATCTGCGAGAGTTGTTACAACGTATTGGAGACGTGTAGGGACTGCTGTGTTCGTATTACAATACAGTAGACTTTCGGAAGTTATTGGATGACTACAGGGTATTTATAAAGCACAAGAAAATTATAGTTTCGGTTTTTCTAAACACCGTAATTGTCTTCCATTTCGACGCATAAGTTTGAAATATGGCGCAAGGGTGCCCACAACCTTCGTCTATAACGGTGCGGAACAGGTGTCGTTTCAAACAGCAAGCTATTGGAGGAAAAAAAAAAAAGAAAGAAAAACGCCGCAGCTCAGAAGTTCAAGTGAGCTCCAGGTGGGTTAATAATGCCACATCGACACCAAATTGCAACGTAATTCTGTCCAACGCCACCGTGGACCTGTTACACGATGACAAGGTCGTCACACACCCAGATACCCACATTTCTTCTCCTGTTTTGACGCCTCTGAGGTGGAGGTCAGAACCGCGACACCCAACGTGGAAATCATGCGATTTCCTTGTGGGCGATCGAGGAAAACATTTCAGGCACATCGCCGCTCAGAATCGACACAAAAAGGCCTCAGGGGGCTATATAGAGGGAGTTGATTCCCACACAATTTGTGGTCGAAAAGGACAGTTCACAGTGAGATGAGCAGTCGGACGCCGTTCTTGACTACGTCCGACACTGCTACCAACACCTGGTCGTATCCACCCAAGTCTAAGGACATCGTGGGGATGCAACACTATTGAACGTGATCTGACCCCTTTGGAGTGTAGTGCAACAGTAATTTTTGCTATGGTATATAGGGTGAAATTACCAGGGACAGCTCTAAACCATTCGAAGAAATCTGAACGTTATCCGAAGCAAACAGCGCTTTTAATTCTTTTTCATTCATCGTTTTTCGCTCCCCCAGGAGAATGCAGCATTGAAATGTGCGTGAAGAGCACGGCAGTCGTCCCTCTAACGAAAAAAAATGGCTCTGAGCACTATGGGACAACATCTGTGATCATCAGTCCCCTAGAACTTAGAACTACTTAAACCTAACTAACCTAAGGACATCACACACATCCATGCCCGAGGCAGGATTCGAACCTGCGACCGTAGCGGTCGCGTGGTTCCATACTGAAACGCCTAGAACCGCTCGGCCACTCCGGCCGGCGTCCCTCTAACGCCCTTCCCCCCTCCCCCCCCTCCCCCCACCCCCCGTTCGGCAACGTACTCGATGCCATTCAAGCTGATTTGTTGGGCACGTTACAGGTGTCGCTGTCAGAAAACTCGACACACATTCAGGCTATCGGCTGTTGTAGCACATGGGGGATAGGAAACCCCTTCGACGCCCATTAAGTGAGGCTTGCCTTCCCTCGGGTGATAGAGCAACCGTAAGGCTGAATGTTGTCTAGGTTTCTGCCAGGTACATTCGTAACGTGCTCAAAAAATATACTTGGAAGGAGAGACAGCATTGGTCGTATTTTTTTTTGTTTTGTTTTGTTTTATTAACCGCAAAATCGATTTTCGGTCACTTAGTGACCATCCTCAGTGCTGTAATATACAATTTAAATTGGTAGGCACTGGTGTCAACAAGCTTAGAGCCATCACATAAGATTATGTGATCGCTCTAAGCTTGTTGACACCAGTGCCTACCAATTTAAATTGTATATTACAGCACTGAGGATGGTCACTAAGTGACCGAAAATCGATTTTGCGGTTAATAAAACAAAAAAATACGACCAATGCTGTCCCTCCTTCCAAGTATATCCATTATCTGGTCGTGGTGCACAGGACACTCCATGGAGTCGCCAATCAGTGCTCAAAAAAATTGCATAGGTGGCACCGAACGAGTTGCCGACTTGGGAGGGTCCTTAGGAGGGACCCTTTGCCATTTTATTCACGCACATGGTAATCTTGTATTCATCTGTAATCATGGCACGAGAAGGCGCGGAAAACGATGGATGAAAAAGCATTAAGACGTTTTTTTGCCTCGGTTGACGTTGAGATCTGGTCGAATATTTTTTACTCTCCCTGATGGTTTCACCCCGTATATCGGAGCAAAAATTAGGGTCGCACTACACTCCAAAGGCGTCAGATCATGTGCATTGGAGTTGCTGCTCCAAGATGTCCTTAGACTAGCGTGGGTACGCCCAGGGGTGGCAGCAGTGTCGAACGTTGTCAAGAACAGCGTCCCACTGCTCATCGCACTGCGAAATGTCGTTTTCCGCCACGAAATGTGTGGGGAAAAATCTCCCCTAGACGCCCTTTATACAAACCCCTGAGGTTTTTCCGTCTCGATTCTGAACGGCGGTGCGTCTGAAATGTTTCCCTCGGCTACCCACAGCAAAATGGCATGATTTCCACGCTGGGTGCCGCGATTCTGACCTCCACCTCAGAGGCGTCAAAAGAGGGAGTGGAAATATGGGTGAGAGGGGCTGTGAAGACAGTCACATCGTGTGACAGGCCCGCGGTTTGAAGCGTTGCCGAGCCCGAGGGTGACGTCAAAGGGCGCAACGCTTCTGCACGATTACAGAGGGAGATTGTAGGCACTCTGAGCCAAATTTCAAACTTTTTCATCCGAATGTGATGGAATCGCAGGGTTTCGAAAAAGTGATCGTTTAATTTTGTTGCGCAGTGTTTTAGCGGTTCAAATGGTTCTGAGCACTATGCGACTTAACATCTGAGGTCATCAGTCGCCTAGAACTTAGAACTAATTTAACCTAACTAACCTAAGGACATCACACACATCCATGCCCGAGGCAGGATTCGAACCTGCGACCGTAGTGGTCGCACGGTTCCAGACTGTAGCACCTAGAGCCGCACGGCCACTCCGGCCGGCGCAGTGTTTTAGTGCTATAGGACTAATGCCAGTTGTAATGCTGTCTTTCGGGTCAAAGCGAGACAGATGATTTATGAGATGTAAAAGTGTAGCTACCTTATGGGTGAATCTGATTTCGCCATATCTGCAGATGCATATGCATAAGTGTGTACGGACTATGATAGTGTCGGTGGATGGGACGTCACGACAGAAGGTCCGAGGATGGCACGGAGAATAAGTTGGATATCCTAAGTGAGCAACCACAGTCTGATATCACAGAGCAGCCGCAGCACAATAGACTGCAACACGAGGTCAAAAGCAAAAAAATAATAACATTGCAGGTAACTGGTTGCTGCCTGAGTGCGTGGTTAGATTAGGATTGTTAGCGGTGGCACCTGTGACGAGGGCAGCGAGCTTGGGACTGTGGTGTGAGTCAGCTGTGGGAACGGCGGCTGCACATGGAGCGACGGCGCCCGGGGCGGCCCGGCACGCGGCAGCACCCGCTCCTGCCAGCCCGGAATGCGGCCGCCTACTGCTCCCCCTGCTAATTGCAGCCGCGGTTCTGTGCTCGGCTCCCACGTCTGCCCTCCTCAGATAGCTGACAGCCGTTGTTTACGTCCTGCGCTCCTTATGGAGGCTCCACTTGGAAGCGTGCTGGGCCCATAACCCAGAGGTCCGTGGGTCGAAACCACGCTCTGATACCAAAAATGATACGTGTTACAAACCGGACACAATAGGAAGGACCAGGCCCCTTTGCCTTTTTCTTTTATCACTCGTTTATTACATCAGAGAAATACACATTTTAAGACAAAATTTAACTACATGAAGTATTGCTCCCAGTAAAGGTTAAGATAAGCAGTAGCAAAACTTAGTTCTCTTAAGGGTTTCTGCTAGCAACAAATTTTAAGGAGGCAATGTAAGGTTTATATCAATTCAGCTCAAACACGTAGCTAGTGATTGAATCACGACACAGACACTTCAACAATTTCGGCAACAAATAAATAGCGTGAATTTATACTCACAGGAACCAACTAATCAACAGCCTTACCATTGAACAAGTAGTAGGCCATTTGGAACGAATTAGCAACACCCAGAAACTAGGGGAGTTAATACCAACAGTCTTTAAATATCTTGCTCTCAATTAAATAAACAAACATACATTAATTAAATGAATAGCAAATCAAACATACTACACTCCACTCAAACTCTTCAGTGGACGCCAAGCCAAAATGAAGATTCCATTAACTGACTAGCCCTGAAGTCACACTAAAGCTCATCTCTGTGTCCCCAGACACACATGGGGCAAACTTATACAAAACAAGATTTTGAAAGGACCACATAAGTAAAACCGGTAGTGGAGCTAACTCGTGCCACAGAAAATTAAGGTACTAGACCGGGGCACAAGGTGGTATACAATGAGGTTACCTTAGTGCTATGCTGCGCTCCAAAATATTAATTCAAATGGCCAATTCTAATTTAAGTACACATAGTGACAACAGGTCGCTCGAAGGGATGACAACACTTAATTGAAAAGACGAATGCCAGAGGCGGCAATAACATTAGACACCTTCTCCGAGTTTCAATCAGGAGTCACTTCCCGCTATACAAGTAAACATTTAGCCAAGCACAAGGAAGGAACCCCAAAGAGAAAATTCAAATAAAACCCCCAAAAGATTATAAAGGACAGGGAACCCCAACTATTTAAATTTAAAAGAATTAGCTCTCCCCAAAGTCAGTGTAGACGCTAAGGCCACACTTAAGAGGCAACCAAAATTGGTTACAAAAGTCTTATACGTTTGCTCCTTTTCTTTGAAAGAAACACAACGCTGCTTAACTTCTGCTGGACGTCCGGTATGGCTCGTGTAGGAGACACCAGGCAGCAACCCCCAAGCTAGGCGGTCGCAAGGCACGGCGAGCAAAATCAGGAGAGCAGACAGGCAGGCAGCCAACACATATCCTCCATCCTGAATCGGCAGACCGCGTACAACCAACTCCACATATACGTGGTTGCTTCCCACCTCGTACCTCGCGGCGTCTCAGCAGGTAGCCCGAGCAAAACGTCAACTGCCACTCTCCCCGCGAATGCGGAAAACAACAAGGCAGGCAAAGATAAGAAACATCGAAGGGTCGATAATGGACATGCAAGAGACTGGCGCGCCAGTAACGAGCGCCACGGCTCAACCTCCCCCGCTCAAGCCTGACCAGCCGGCGCCCGGGAGAAAAAGAGGACGCACTACTTCGCGGGCTTCAGCTGACTCACATGGACCCTAGACAGCTTCCCGGTAGCCACCTCCTTTACTAGCAGATTGACCGGCCTTAAAACCTTAATGACAACATTCGGTCCCAGGTAACGGTATACCAATTTTCCAGATCCAATCCCCCCGGGATTTCGCCCCGCAAAATTCCTCACAAATAACTTATCGCCTATCTTAACCTGAAAGGGACGTCTACCCCGGTTATAGCGTTGTGCTTGTCGCTGATGGGCCAATTTTATGTTGTTGCGAGCCCGCCGCCAGTTCTCTCTGAGCGTATCCGGCGTAATAGAGACCGGTAATAGGTCACTGATTTGCCAAAGGTTGGAGAGGGGCGAATTGATCGGATAAGCTAACATTAACTCCGAGGGAATTGCCTGTGAAGCTTCATGCTGGGCCATATTAAATGCGGAATTTAACCAAGGGATAGTGGTATCCCAACGACGAGGTGAATTAGCATGGTAGATAATTAATGCTGCCTTCAGGTTGCGATTAACTCTTTCTGCAAGGGAAGCTTGAGGATAATAAGTTGTAGTTGTGAAATGGTGGATACGTTACGAAAGCAATAATGCCTAAATTCCCTGGATGCAAAGGCCTGTGCATTATCACTGACCAATTGTTTGGACGGACTGAACCATGAAAATATGCTAGTCAGGTGGCGGATGGTTATACTAGCAGTAATCCCACTGCTGGGAAGTAACCAAACAAAACGCGAGAAGTCGTCTACCGCCACAAACACATAACGATAACCAGCCCTTGTCCTAGGCAAGGGACCCACAAAATCATTAACATCTTGTCCATAGGTCGCTGCTCCCGGTGAGCCTGCAGGAGCCCTAAGCAGGCGTTCAAACTCCCCTTTCCCCTTTTGCACTCGTGACATTCACTGACCAAACGACGCACATCCCGGTATAGCGATGGCCAAACCACGTGAGACCGCACCTTTCCCAAGGTCTTATAAAGACCAAGATGCCCTCCTAACACCGAATGGTGGAAATATCGAAAAACCGGAGAAACCAAATCTAGAGGCAAGAAAATCCTCAGCTCGCCCGGCTTCCCAACACAGGACACCGTTCCTTAAAGAATAACCCGGCAATACTTCTCCAGCCGCAAGCTTTTCCTTATGAGGGCCCCAAAGCAGATCTTCATTCTGCTTGGTCCGGAGGTTCACAAACAGATCGGGAATATCAGTGAGAACACTATTACTACTACTACTACTACTACGTGATCAGGCCCAGTGGACCGCACGCATCTACAAGTTTCCTCCTCCACTGTATTCTGTCCATAGCTGCTATCCGCCGTTCGTCCACATCTATTGACATTTGTTTTAAATCTTCATGGAGTCCATCCCTCCAACGCTTCTTGGGTCTCCCTGGCGGTCTCTTTCCTGTAGGTGTGAAATCCAGGAGATTCCGAGGCCATCTGTGATCCTCCATCCGGGCCACATGGCCAGCCCACTGCATTCGTTTGGCTGTGACAGCTCCTGCTATGTTGGGCTGCTGTATAGTTCCTCAAGCTCTCGGTTGTATCTGATCCTCCATTCCCTTGTATCTGCATCCAGAACCGGACCGAAGATCTTCCGAAGCACTTTTCTCTCAAAGACAAGGAGCTTATGGAAGTCCTGTTTCCGGATACTCCATGTCTCACAGCCATATAGAACAACAGGCTGGATCAGGGTTTTGTACAGTCGAATCTTCAACTGTCTGGAGAGAGATTTGGACCGAAGCAGTTGTGCTAGGCTGTGGTAAGATCGGTTTCCTGCTTGTATTCTGGCATTGATCTCTGCTTCACATGACGAGTTCTCAGTGAAAAGTGCTCTGATTTGTCCAATACATAAGAAGGGCGACAAACTGAAATGTGACAACTATCGAGGAATCGCCCTGCTTAACGTCTGCTATAAGATCCTGTCCAATTGCCTCATACATAGAATTCAGCCAGTGGCAGAATCGGTGATTGGGGAGTACCAGGGAGGTTTCCGGCCAGGACGGTCAACAGTAGATCACATCCTCAGTCTCCGTCAGCTCACTGAGAAACTGGGTGAATATGGTAAAGATTTGCACATTTTATTCGTTGATTTTAAGAAGGCCTATGATTGCATACATCGTAAGAGCCTGCTATGTTGGGCTGCCGGTATAGTTCCTCAAGCTCTTGGTTGTTCGACTCGTACTGCTCGCATGACTGAGACTCTTCGTCTTCATTAAACATTCGACTAAGTGCGTCCGCCACCTGATTATCAGGAAATGCGGACAGCCCACCTGGCGATCCTTCCGGTTTTACGAGGTCGAGCAAGAACCCAGCAGCCTGTGTCCGGTTGCTGCCTTGAACGACCAGAGATAGGGCGTTCATATTGACAGGACAAGTACATTAGTATGGCCTGCAGAAATGAGTAGCATTTGAACCGTAACATCCCGCGTCAACATCGATATCGCGACGCGACACCACCAACCGGTAAAATGTGCCTGCGACTCTCGTTGCCGTTATACACTCCTGGAAATTGAAATAAGAACACCGTGAATTCATTGTCCCAGGAAGGGGAAACTTTATTGACACATTCCTGGGGTCAGATACATCACATGATCACACTGACAGAACCACAGGCACATAGACACAGGCAACAGAGCATGCACAATGTCGGCACTAGTACAGTGTATATCCACCTTTCGCAGCAATGCAGGCTGCTATTCTCCCATGGAGACGATCGTAGAGATGCTGGATGTAGTCCTGTGGAACGGCTTGCCATGCCATTTCCACCTGGCGCCGCAGTTGGACCAGCGTTTGTGCTGGACGTGCAGACCGCGTGAGACGACGCTTCATCCAGTCCCAAACATGCTCAATGGGGGACAGATCCGGAGATATTGCTGGCCAGGGTAGTTGACTTACACCTTCTAGAGCACGTTGGGTGGCACGGGATACATGCGGACGTGCATTGTCCTGTTGGAACAGCAAGTTCCCTTGCCGGTCTAGGAATGGTAGAACGATGGGTTCGATGACGGTTTGGATGTACCGTGCACTATTCAGTGTCCCCTCGACGATCACCAGTGGTGTACGGCCAGTGTAGGAGATCGCTCCCCACACCATGATGCCGGGTGTTGGCCCTGTGTGCCTCGGTCGTATGCAGTCCTGATTGTGGCGCTCACCTGCACGGCGCCAAACACGCATACGACCATCATTGGCACCAAGGCAGAAGCGACTCTCATCGCTGAAGACGACACGTCTCCATTCGTCCCTCCATTCACGCCTGTCGCGACACCACTGGAGGCGGGCTGCACGATGTTGGGGCGTGAGCGGAAGACGGCCTAACGGTGTGCGGGACCGTAGCCCAGCTTCATGGAGACGGTTGCGAATGGTCCTCGCCGATACCCCAGGAGCAACAGTGTCCCTAATTTGCTGGGAAGTGGCGGTGCGGTCCCCTACGGCACTGCGTAGTATCCTACGGTCTTGGCGTGCATCCGTGCGTCGCTGCGGTCCGGTCCCAGGTCGACGGGCACGTGCACCTTCCGCCGACCACTGGCGACAACATCGATGTACTGTGGAGACCTCACGCCCCACGTGTTGAGCAATTCGGCGGTACGTCCACCCGGCCTCCCGCATGCCCACTATACGCCCTCGCTCAAAGTCCGTCAACTGCACATACGGTTCACGTCCACGCTGTCGCGGCATGCTACCAGTGTTAAAGACTGCGATGGAGCTCCGTATGCCACGGCAAACTGGCTGACACTGACGGCGGCGGTGCACAAATGCTGCGCAGCTAGCGCCATTCGACGGCCAACACCGCGGGTCCTGGTGTGTCCGCTGTGCCGTGCGTGTGATCATTGCTTGTACAGCCCTCTCGCAGTGTCCGGAGCAAGTATGGTGGGTCTGACACACCGGTGTCAATGTGTTCTTTTTTCCATTTCCAGGAGTGTACATCGAAGATGACGCGAGCAGACGTGCAGGATGCCTCGCAGACGTATGCGCGAACCGTACCGACAAATCAGTGAGTTTGAATGAGGGCAAATTACTGGCATGAGAGGAGGTAATGAATCTATCCGGGAAATTGCTGCTCGTGAGGGGCAAGTGTTTGGGCAGTGCAATGGATATGTGTAGACTGGTTCACGGAAGGCCGTACAAGACAACGAGATGCGTCAGATCGCGCTATCGAGACCACACCCCGAGAAGATGGACACCTCATCCGAATGGCTTTGCAGGACAGATCTGCGTCCTTCTCGTCTCTGGCGTAACAGTGTAATACACCGTATACTACCAGGGGTGAGAGCCCGTCACCGTTTATTACGGCATTGGTTCCGTGGGTGTCGCTCACTTCCTCGCCTCCCTTTGACGAATGTGCACAAACGAGCGAGACGGTTCAAATGGCTCTGAGCACTATGGGACTCAACATCTTAGGTCATCAGTCCCCTAGAACTTAGAACTACTTAAACCTAACTAACCTAAGGACATCACACACATCCTTGCCAGAGGCAGGTTTCGAACCTGCGACCGTAGCGGTCGTGCAGTTCCAGACTGAAACTGAAGCGCCTAGAACCTCTCGGGCACAACGGCCGGTCACAGGATGTCAGCTTTTTGCCCTGACCCGCCAGATTACCAGACTTATCGCCAGTCGAAGATGTGTGGGATGTGGTGACCCACTGCCAACCACCACGTCGCTGACATCACGCGTGGAACAAATTATCAGGGCCCATGGCAGCCACTGTGCCTACCAGGCAACAGGACACATGCTGAACCGAGGAAACTGAAATGCTGATCAATTGCTCACCAACATACTAATGTACATGTCCTGTGAATTTAAACGTCCTATCTCTAGAAATTTAAACGTCCTATCTCTAGTCGTTCAAGGTGTTCTGCTTCTTTTGAACGTGATTACACATCTCTTTATAATTGGGATTAAGTAAAATGAAATGAAATGATGACGTGGCATTGGAGTTGCTCTTCCGCCCGGTGCAAGTGTTTCTACTTGCTGCAACTTCCGAGACTCGAGCTTCGTCATATTGAAGATAAGGTGAAATCATTAGGACAACGAACACCCACTTCCCAAACGAATCCAATCTCCAACCTGGCCGGGAATGGAACCCCGGACCCAGCTATCTACAGGCGACGATAACCACTTGACGACGAGCTGAGAGCCGGCCGGTGTGGCCGAGCGGTTCTAGGCGCTTCAGTCTGGAACCGCGGGACCGCTATGGTCGAAGGTTCGAATCCTGCCTCGGGCATGGATGTGTGTGATGTCAAAAATGGTTCAAATGGCTCTGAGCACTATGGGACTTAACATCTGTGGTCATCAGTCCCCTAGAACTTAGAACTACTTAAACCTAACTAACCTAAGGACATCACACAACACCCAGCCATCACGAGGCAGAGAAAATCCCTGACCCCGCCGGGAATCGAACCCGGGGACCCGGGCGTGGGAAGCGAGAACGCTACCACACCACCACGAGCTGCGGGCTGTGTGCTGTCCTTAGGTTAGTTAGGCTTAAGTAGTTCTAAGTTCTAGGGGACTGATGACCTCAGATGTTAAGTCCCATAGTGCTCAGAGCCATTTGAACCATTTTTGAACGAGCTGAGGAAGCATAACTGGGATAAACACCCCAGACAAAAATTGTATCAGCGCCAGGAGACACCAAGCTCATACTAGGAGAGACGGCTATCGCCGAAAGAAACGATTTTTAGTTATACCGGTTGTTTCGTCTGCAGTTAAACCTGACTGTTAAAACTGTACAACACAGCCGGTTCTGAAATAACCGATTTTCGGTATTTTGTTGCTGCTACTTTAAGTAATAAACGTAGACACCCCAAAGAGTGAAATATTTTAAGACTCCCTCACACTTTTGCATTGTGCGTTTCAAGATATGTAGAATTAGACTGTCACATAAATTAGGTAAATAAAGGAAACCTTAGCCCACTGCTTCTCTCGAAAAGGCTTGAATATTACAAAAATCATAATTATCCTCCTATTACTTGAAACTCTGATCAAAAATCTTGTAATCTAGGATCGTACTACTGTTTAGGCATTACGAACAGTCATGAAGGGTGAAAACTGAGATTACAGAACTCTATTTTTCGTGTTAAGTTGTCTACTCAAGGGCTAGGAGCATCGCGTAACAGGCCCCGCCACAGGGCAACGGGTATATTATTGTCTCAGCAATGCTGTAACGATTCTTATCTGTTTGTTCCTCGTTTTTATCAATGGTTTTACTAAAATACCACGGACAGATTTCCTCATTTTGTGCGATAACCCAATATTTCAAAGCAATGGAAATTTTCAAATAAATTACACTCGTTTCTAAAACAAGTTTAATTTAAAAACAAAAAGTTTTAGCACAACCACTATGGAAAATTGATAGAACGCTTTTTATCCAGTTATTAATAAAAAATAAACTGTTAAACCAAGATCACACAAATATCGGAAAATACCGTTTATTTAGAACTAAAATAGCGATACTGACTTTCACCAGTCCGTTTTTCCCAACCCTAGCTCATGCCTGCAACATCACCTCTAGCGTGAGAACGACTTCAATTCGGCAAGGGAGAGAGTCCACAAGTTTCGCAGTAGAGTTACCCGCCTATGATTAATTAACTGTCCCGACTCATTACTTCGACCGACTGTGCCTGTCACACGCCAAATTAATGTCACTCCTTTGAATGAGCAGCAGCTCGCATTAACAGAAAAGTAATTTTTTCGGATCAAAGGGCATTGGTTCGATCCCACTTGCATGGTTGGACAGCAGTATATCGACGATGAATCGATTCCAGTCCTCTATGATGGTTATGATGGGTGGGAACAGCGAAACACGACCTATTATTTGGGCTGGCCGTGCAAAAGCATTTATAAAAACAGGAATCGTGCTAAAAATTACATATACTCTCAACACGTTTCACTGCACGAGCTGTAGCGATGAAAATGCGCAGACAATCGTTGACCGTGCGAAAAGTCAGAGAAATAATTGCGCCACGGTTTTGTTACACGCGAGATGTTTACCTGCATACTGTAGCGCTATTTATTGCGGCTACAGTGATCTTAGTGGAGCGTGAACCAACACCGGAAGTAGAGGCTCGTCCTTCGTGTACAGAACCAAGCGAGACTCTAATCTCTAACACTATCTGTCTAGAAGCGACCTTCTGTTCGTTCACGAAAACCGTAGCATTCCCTTGATTCAGCTGTTGTTTCAGAGATTCTTCTAGGACTACCTCCTCCCATGCTATCAACCAAATGGACGCTTCTATCATACGAAGTACAGAATAATTTCTTTCTCTTAAGTTTCCTGGTAAGATCGATTTTGCACGAGGCCTGTGACAGTCGAATTTTAACTTAACGGCCTCTCTTAGGTATTGTCCCAAGAAGCGGCCATTGAACAAAATTCCTCCCAACACGCCATCAGGAAGCAATGTGCATCATGGTGTTTCTCTGTTAAGTCCCTCGCTACGTCGTGGACTGTTATGTACAGGCTCATTCAGCTGATCTTACTGGTTCGTCTCACGAAACCCACACAAAGTCTGTATAAGGAACGCTATCCGCATAGGCGACAGCAACGTAATCTATGTAAGTTCCCTCTTGGGTGACTGTTAGCAAACGGAATCGTACTGTAAAAATACAAATGAGGATTGGCTATGAGTTACACGATATTTGTGAACCAAGGCATACCTTATTTCTGCCTTACGTAATCAAGAATCTCCATCATTCTTCGCGTAATTAGCTGTATAGTCACACACGTTTATTCCGTTTATCGTACTTATTCTGTCGAAAATTATTCAGAAATGTTGCTTTATAAAGTGTGTGTCACGATTGGAAACAACGAAATTAACAGGAAGTATCAAAATGGGAAGTACAGAAGAGACAACTTTCCAGAATATGACCTTCGAATCATTCGCGAAAAATTAAGTACAAGAAACGGAGTAAACTTGCAAAGACATCTGAAACCTGCGTGACTACACCTATGATTACATAAAGAAAGATTGGAGAAACTTGGATAAGTATGGCAAAAGTAAGCTATAACTTGGTCCAAAAATACCGTGTAACTCATGATCAACCCTCACTTGTGTTATTTGCAGTGTGATTCAGTTTGCTAACTGCTGCCTAAGGGTCTGAGAGGGAATTTGTATCAATTACATGGCTGCCACCTGTCTGGATATTGTAATGCGGTTTGCTTAAAACGAATCGGTGGGGGCAACTGTATACATATAACCGCTGTTGCAAGTAGTTTCAGACATTTTCTGTGAAAATTTGTTGGGGCAGTTATAATGGATTGTACTGTAAATGATGAAAGTATGTGAATGCAGCTTGCCGCTAACTTGGTGTAATGTCTCTCACACATAAACCTGTACAGTAAAGTAAGGGCCTCCTGTTTTATCTTTAGGCTGATCCGTGATAAGACAGACAAACAATTATACTAATGGAGGATTCTGCGTATTTTCTCTAATTTCATTCTCTCTCTCTCTCTCTCTCTCTCTCTCTCTCTCTCTCTGTCCTTTATCTATATACAGTTTTAAATATAATATTTCATTACGTGAATTCAGCCCAATAGAATCTCTGGTGGAGCCCTTCGTCTTAATATTCAGCGGCTGGCTTGCTGTAAAAGATCTTTATATCTATTATTATTGTTAAGCGCTGCATTCAGTTGGGAAAATCGATCGTTTGAACAATTCGTTCGTTTTACGACAGATTTAGAATTTCAGATGTGTCCGAAGCCTTTTTGGACGATTTTATAAAATCTCGGTGATTGCAGGCTCTCTTCGTCACAACTGAAACTTCCCCACTAATTACAGGGCCAAGACAATCATCAATGATTCAGACAGAGAACTCATTCGTCATTCACACTAGAATAAAGGGTCACAAACCTTATTTCTGAGGAAAATTGTATATTCAATCCATCTCCATTACATGTTCCGTTTTCTGTTGATTCCAAGTCTTACTTAATTTGCGTTTACAGTTTTTCTTTCTCTTCAAATAGCCCGCTAGTGGCAGAAACGTTAATAGCTCGCTTTAGCGAGAAGAAGAGCAAATATGTCTCTTTTAGCAGCCCGACAATCTTCCAACAGATACTTCCGAAGCTGACCTCGTTATCCCTCTCTAACAACCATGGAGAATACATCTATCTATCTCTGTTCTTCCAAAGAATAAACGTACTAGAAAAACACCTTGGCGTCGACGAGCTGTCGGCGCATATATTACTAGAAAATCCGCTCAGATACTTTCCAAAAGTGAATAAATGTGGATGATTTGATTGATAATTATTAATTATTGCGTGGTAGAGGGTAATTTTCCGTGGGGAGATTACAACGCCCCTCGCAGCGAGCGAAGTTTGTGAGCTCAATTTTTATTTGCCGAACACACTTCGCGAGCTATCTATTAGTGTGGATAACCCGGAAGTGATAATTGTCAGTCCTCCGACTGAAAAAGAATATTATGTTTAAGACAGACGAAGAAAAAAAATATTGAAAACAGAAGAAATGAAGAGACAGGTACCGCGGCTGTATTGCTTTTACGTGCATCAAGGTGTTATGTCTGCTGTGCACAACCAAGGAAGATGATCTTTCATGAAACTGTTATCAGGGTCTACCCATTCGGGAACTTTCTTAAGCAGGGAAACCTTGGAAAACCTCTTAAGCCTAGACCCCCAGCTTACGGTACATAGAAGATAGGAAAGCCTATAGAAGGAAAAAAAATACTTGTGGAAATAGATCTCTAAAGGAAAGACAGGGATCGATTTATATAACGCTTTGGAGAAGAGTGATTTGTGCCTCTAGCAAAAAAAAAAAAAAAAACATTTTACAATAAATAACGTAAGTTTTCGTTTTACAATCTTGTTCCTAGGACAATCTCTTGCGGTGCTAAAACTCCCCCGGGTCTTGCATGTCCCCGACGTCCACATTTGTGGTCGGTCTTCTACGCGGCCCACTTGGTAGTCGGTCTTCTACGCGGCCCCCAATGGGAAGAGTAGAAGGAACAGGGATACCCGATTTCACATGCAACATTCATTCCAAAAGAATTAGCAATGACCAAAAGGGGAAACTCTTCCTGTAAGAGAACTGGTTAGGTTGCACCGTCCAAGATTCTCCTTTTTGAAAGCAAAATCCTTATGGCTTCATGCATCCTTTTTCTTACGACGTACTTCAAGGAATTTCACCATTAACTAATGCTGTTGCCAAAACATCCTCAGATTTATTCTAGTTTGAATACTCTTTCGGACTTTGCATCCCCACTTGTGCGTATAAGTCCGAAAATTCTGACACATTTCTGTCAGTGATTTGTTCTTCGTAATTTAAAGGATTCATGCAACTTACAGTAGATTTTGGATTCAAATCATCGAATAATGGAAAGTGTGGTTCATTTTATACAAAGACATAATCCCTCATTTCTTTGAAAGTCATATAATTTATCTATACTCAAAAACTTTTTATCCTAAATACACATATTTCTCCAATTGATTGTTGAAATGTAAAAGTTATTAGCATTGAGGAATGCGGATTCACTTCTTTCATTTATTCTCTGATTCATACGGCGTTCACACATGCACATATATGGAAATGGATTTTTTTTAACAAAAATTCCAAACGAACACGACCCATTAAATAACTACTAATTCTATGAATATTACTTTCTTTAAACATTCAGTAATAAATTAAAAACTCTTAACTTCTAATTATTACACCTTTTCTTTTTAAAGTTCAACATGAATCAGTTTACCCTCGCGTTTGGTGCGAGTCTCTTACAAAGCATATCTGTGTCGTCTATATCGATTCTAACTCTCGCGCCGACGTCAACTGTTTTGCGCGGGAAATTATCTTTGCGGCGTTAACCGTCACTCATGATTCACTGCCTCAACACATCCCTTCACACGTTTACACATCTAAGCGTGCACTTGAAATTATATATGAACCTTCACTCGGAACCTCTTTTGATTATTCAGCGTCATTTACGGGAAACATTTCATTGTTCTTGAAGGTCAGTTAGATCCTTTATAAATCTTGATGACATTAGCAATGCTAAAGTTCCATGTTCACCCAAACACAGGTGAAGCCTATCTTCACTATCTTCTTTGCAACACTCGATAGTAATAGTTAGTTACTATTTCTATAGTCTATGTCACTGATTAATTATTTCAATTTAAAGTTTTCTAACACTACACACACAGTTTATTGTTATGTTTTTTGGCACGACCAACAATGGGGAGCAGTATGGGCTTGTAGAGGGTTCGATCAAACCCCATTTCAACATACGATCTATTTCTTTCTGAACTTGAGCCTTTAACCTCCAGGGAACAGGATAGAAAGTTCTACAATACGTTTCGTGCGGCTTAACGTAGAGATGACATATGTATCCCTTAATAACTCCTGGCCTTTCATCAAACACGTTTTTATACGCTAATAATAATTCTTTTAGCTGCTTCTTCTGATCTTCAGTAATGCAGTCGGATTCATTTAACTTCTCGTACACTAATTGACCGAAATCCCCTTTGACTTGGAACTCACTAATTACATGCTGTTTAGAATTTTGTGCCGTCCTGATTACTTGCACACTGATCCCACAATTATATTTTCTCGTAAGGCTTTCTTTTTTCAACAACTCCAACTCAATTTCTTGTTTATTAACATTCAACCAAATTTTTCCTGTTTTAAAATCTATTCTGCATCCGTATTGACGTAGGCTGTCGACTCCGATAATGCAATCTACCACCAAATTTTTCACAACAAGGAATGTGCTTAATATTGCTACATTTCCGACTTCTACACTAAGTAGTGACTGCACTTTTACATTAGCCGATCTAGCCCCAACGGCGCCTATTATTCTGCAATTTTGAACTGGAAAAATTGGTACTCGTCTTATATTTCTGATCTTGTTGAATAGTGCCTCCGAAATAACATTTGTGGTTGCAGCTGTGTCTAAAACCGCCACTATAGGTACAGTCTCCAAAATGACTTGCACTTCCGCTACTGCCACCTGTTCCTTATCCTCATCCTGTGGTTCTAAGTCCTCGGTCAGTTCATCTGCCAGTAATCGTCCATCATTATACGTTAGCATGGGTACACATATCCTGTTGCCCCTCAACCAATTGTTGACCGCTCCTCCGGGGCACGAGTGGGTCCTTACAAGTTTGTTGGATTTTGATTTGCCTGCTGGTTGACATCATCCGTCACTTCGGTAATTACCGGTTGATTCGTAGATGTCCGTCCCCACTGATGTTGGTTATTTGAGTTCATTCCCCCCCGGTTGATTCCACTTTCTATTACTGTTATTCTTCCAAGCTTGAGGTCTGAAATTCCTTTCGTTCCCCCACACGGGATTGTATCTTTTCCCATTCCTGTTGTTCCTTGGATAGCCCCTCGCAAGACTATTGCCGGTATTACTATTGAGATTTTCAGGTGTTTCCCCACTATTTAACGATCTCTGTCCATTCCCTTGCCTACCGTTAGGCGGAGGTTCTATCTCCCTATATTGGAATCTGTTATTACGTGCTTTCTGGTTGTTCTCTTCGATAATATCTATATGGTCTAACGTCGTGAGGAACGACTCCAAGTCTTTATCATTGCCGTAAATCAAATGATTCCGGATGCGAATTGGTAGTCTTGCCTTAAGTATGTTTATTATGTCTGGCAATGGCATAGGTCTGTCCCAGTATCTAGTTTTATTTATATATTTTTCAAAATACTTCCTAAGGCTTCCTTTTGAAAAGGAGAAAGGCTCTGGGTAGAGCACCTCCTGCCTTAGGCGTTCCTGTACCCCTTCTGACCAGAACTTTGCTAAAAACGCCTTCTCAAAATCGTCATAGGTCGAGCAAACAGAAGTCATGTCCGAGGCCCAAATCGCCCCCGAACCTTGTATATATCCTGTAACGAAACTGATCTTCTGCCACTCCGACCAATTTCTGGGTAGCACTCCTCTGAAACTTCGAATAAAAACAATTGGATGGACCCCCCTTTTGTCAGTGTTAAAAATCTGGAATTGCCGATGCTTTATCATTTTTTCTTCGGCATGACAAAGGCTTTCGTAATCTCCGTCAGATAAGACTTCACGCGAACAACTAGCTCGAGGCAATTTAATGTTGGAGTTACTTACACAAGTCGGTATCGTGTGCGAATGTGCAGTAACTGGCTCTATAGTCGCTGCCAAATTCTGCTGCTGGCCTGTATTCATTTGTTCTGGGCCTTGTTGTGAAACGCGTATCGACTCTTCTATCGTTTGTTTCCAATGCTCGAAATCAGCACCTAACTGCTGTCGCACTTCCTCTAGTCCTTTCGCAAACAAATTCTCTTCCTGTTTGCCAGATAGACTCTGGAATGCTGCCTTAACATTTTGCTCAACGTTTTCACACATTAGCCTTTTGTTTTCTAATGTGATTTCGGATAATTTACCCGTTAATACATTAATTTGGTGGTCTATAACATCTTGACGCTCTGTCAGATGTTCAACACTTTCCTTTAGGTTAGTCTGCATACGTGCCAATTCAGGAAGTTGCGCAATTGCACATGACATGTCATCTTGCTTTTGTACTAATTGCGGAACCATTTCCACCTGTTCCCGTACGGTATCTATCTTAATAGCCACATACTCCTTCATTTCTACACGTACGCGGTGAGTAGATTCCTCACATTGAGCTTTTACCAATTCTATTTGTGCAGTTAATTTTCGTTCCGTCTCTTCGGCCTGATCTTTAAGTTCCTTTGTCTTCGCCTCTATCCGCTGCTCTAATTCGGAAAAACTGTCTTGTAACTGCTGCTTAATCTCAGTTTTCAAATTTTCCTGCCCTTCCGTAACTGAGGCTAATTTTGTATTCATATTATTCATGCTCTCGGTTATCATCTGCATCTGTCTCATGATAATGACCAATGGATCTAACCCATGTTGCGTACTTGCCGTTTCATCTCCAGCCGTGTCTACAGGGCGTTCTATTGCGCTATCTGTAGCGATCGGTTCTACAACACTTCTTACTACATCATTATTATCAGTGCTAACAGCTGAAGGCTGTTGCGTGCTGCTCTGCTCTGCTTGACTCATCTTCAACATTATATAAGGGATATATATATATCTCCCTTCTACTGTCACTATATCTAACTCCGTTCACACAAGAGTACTTCTGTGGCTAGTTTCTTACTGTACTTATACAGACAAATGCAACCGCGGCAGGTCAATCAAACTACATCTAGCATGAACACAATTAATCGATGTTCAAATATCCATTAATACTAAATAGAATGGCGTATACTTCATCTATACTAGCAAGCTTTAATAATAAAATTATAGGTCTGGCCTCCTCTTCAACATTATATAAGGGATATATATATCTCTCCCTTCTACTGTCACTATATCTAACTCCGTTCACACAAGAGTACTTCTGTGGCTAGTTTCTTACTGTACTTATACAGACAAATGCAACCGCGGCAGGTCAATCAAACTACATCTAGCATGAACACAATTAATCGATGTTCAAATATCCATTAATACTAAATAGAATGGCGTATACTTCATCTATACTAGCAAGCTTTAATAATAAAATTATAGGTCTGGCCTCCTCTCTGCGCCCAGCATGTTGTTTTATGTTCTTATTTGTAGATCCACTTAATGCGACTGCGAGTATTTCTTCTCTTTTCCAAGCGTCAGTTAAGTTGGCTCGTCGTAGTTAACATGAAACAGAGAACAAAATTATTTTAACAACGTCCAAAAACGTGTCCTGTCACGGATTGGCCATTATAATGGATTGTACTGTAAATGATGAAAGTATGTGAATGCAGCTTGCCGCTAACTTGGTGTAATGTCTCTCACACATAAACCTGTACAGTAAAGTAAGGGCCTCCTGTTTTATCTTTAGGCTGATCCGTGATAAGACAGACAAACAATTATACTAATGGAGGATTCTGCGTATTTTCTCTAATTTCATTCGCTCTCTCTCTATCTCTCTCTCTCTCTCTCTCTGTCCTTTATCTATATACAGTTTTAAATATAATATTTCATTACGTGAATTCAGCCCAGTAGAATCTCTGGTGGAGCCCTTCGTCTTAACATTCAGCGGCTGGCTTGCTGTAAAAGATCTTTATATCTATTATTATTGTTAAGCGCTGCATTCAGTTGGGAAAATCGATCGTTTGAACAATTCGTTCGTTTTACGACAGATTTAGAATTTCAGATGTGTCCGAAGCCTTTTTGGACGATTTTATAAAATCTCGGTGATTGCAGGCTCTCTTCGTCACAACTGAAACTTCCCCACTAATTACAGGGCCAAGACAATCATCAATGATTCAGACAGAGAACTCATTCGTCATTCACACTAGAATAAAGGGTCACAAACCTTATTTCTGAGGAAAATTGTATATTCAATCCATCTCCATTACATGTTCCGTTTTCTGTTGATTCCAAGTCTTACTTAATTTGCGTTTACAGTTTTTCTTTCTCTTCAAATAGCCCGCTAGTGGCAGAAACGTTAATAGCTCGCTTTAGCGAGAAGAAGAGCAAATATGTCTCTTTTAGCAGCCCGACAATCTTCCAACAGATACTTCCGAAGCTGACCTCGTTATCCCTCTCTAACAACCATGGAGAATACATCTATCTATCTCTGTTCTTCCAAAGAATAAACGTACTAGAAAAACACCTTGGCGTCGACGAGCTGTCGGCGCATATATTACTAGAAAATCCGCTCAGATACTTTCCAAAAGTGAATAAATGTGGATGATTTGATTGATAATTATTAATTATTGCGTGGTAGAGGGTAATTTTCCGTGGGGAGATTACACAGTCTATATGCGATAGGATGGCTAAGTGGTGTAACCAGGCACGTATTTGTACGGCACTGGACACTGAAACGCGGCTGCCGTCACCTTGGGAGGCGGGAGTGGCCAGTGCATATTCATCATCAAGATATAGAAGAAGTGGTAATATTTGATCACCGATAATGTTGAAATAAATACCCAAGAGTATGTTCAGGGTAACATGAGCGAGTGGACTCACGTAAAAAATAACTGTGTGCTTAAGATTTAAATATCTCAATTAATATTAATAAATGCTTAAAGGGCGGATTTGTACCAGGAAAAAGACCCATAAAATACAATAAGTGCTATAAAACGAAGTAAAGCTTAATATAATTTAAAAAATTAAAAACCGAAAATACACATTTAAATATTAGAAAACCATTTCCTCAACAAAAGTGTAATTATTGCCTCTACTTGGCGCAAACGATTGACAACGACTTAGCATACTCTGTTTGAGATTATATCGAAGCTACGTAAAATCCAGTCGAAGTCAGGAAGGACGTTTAGGATTTAACTTCGTGTCGACGTGTGGACTCATTGACAAAATTAAAGATGTGCACATTCCACTGACAGCCAGATATCCATCGTTCAACATCGTAATCTTTATACTAACATCACTTCAGAGGACACTCTGAATATAATCTGAAAAAAGGGCTTGAATGAAAGAAATTGAGCGTGGCAGAGATCTATGAGCTCAGTGAGTTATTTATATTGATACTGCCATACAGTTACTTCAGTTTTAATAACAAAATACGCAGATAGAAAGATGGGTTGGTAATGGGTGAAAGCCTAGCTGGGACGTTAGCAGATATTTACAAATACCACGTAGGGCAAATATTTTTCAGGGCTAACAGTAACATCAACATCAAAACCATCTACTACAAAATGTATATTGATGATACAATTGTCCTTTTCGATTGCATCAATGAGGAAACTGACACATTAGCAACAAAGCTGAGCTGCATGCACACAAATATTAAGTTAAATGTTGAGCATGAATCCAATAAGAGCATCAACTTCCTAGGCTTCAAAATCTCCATCAAAAGCCAGAAACATTATTTTGAAATTTACAGAATGCAAACAGCCACAGACGTGTGCATCAAAATCTCATCTTGTCATCCAAACCAGCATAAGAAGGCATATTTTAGTTTCACGTTGAGTCGCCCTCATAAAATTCCACTTAAACGAGTTGAACAACATAAAGAAATCAATTTCATCAAAAACAAGCTTCAGGAATGGATATAGTCCTCACATGATTTATAAACTATTACAAAATATCCAAAAAATATCAGACAGCAAAGCCTTACGCCAGACACCTGTGCAGTTAACACGGAAGACATAAGATGTGCAGCAGAATATATGCCTCACTTCCTTTCTAGGAAGCATATCCTACAAAATTAGTAATCTGTTTAAAAACATAAGCATAAGTCTAAGCTTCCACACAAACCGTAAACTTCACTCACTTACTTTCCAATTTAAAACGCAAATAAACACTACTGGTTTCGACAAGAACACGCAGTGAGTAATCCAATAAAAACACGACATTAAAATATAGCAGCCTGTTCATTCACACATTAATTCAAATTGGAAATCGTTTAAACTTTTAATTAGCCATCATATGTTAATGCAGTTTCTATTCTAGTTATATTTATTTGTCACCACATTTTGTTCCTGCGTGTCTCACAGTAATTACATATCATTTAAATAACATTCCCTAACAAACTACATATGTTGACTTTATTTATAATTAATGCGTACTGAATGGTTAATGCACATAATTTAACGTTTAGTTTTCGTGAATTTTCAACTGTCAAATCACTGTATTTATTGTAATATCTCTGAACGAGAATTTGTTTGGCTCTGCTGTTGTGATACGGTAACACTCACCTCACAAGACGCTACGCGCAATACCGAAAACTTCAGGAATTGCTATGGACTTCGTGACAAGGAATAATATGAATGTTGTTGCTCTTCGGTTCACTCACAGCAATTCAAGCTGTTCTCTTAGGTTCCTGCCTAACCACACACTTGGAAATCGCCAAATATTTATTTCATCCTTCGTTGATTAATCAGTTGAAAATGTCAATAACAGCGAATGTTGCAGAACATAAAAAAAATTCCCAGAACGCGTTAACAACCAAAGATGAAAAAAAAAAGTTGATATCTAGCGGGATGCGAACCTCCATCCCTTTACTCTGTACACGACGATATCCGTTACACTTGCGCTTGGTAAAGTGATTTTAATGTCCTGTCGTGGCTATTGCAGACTCTCTTGGAGACGTATATCATTGATGCGTTATTAACTAATATTTGTTGATAACAGGGATGTGTTTGTGGTAATTTTTCAATGCGCTGATGCTTTGAAACGGAATACTGCAAGTTATAATACAAAACATCTAAATATGCCGAAATAATATAGCACCTGCGACATCGATTGTCGATACTACGTGTAGCGTGAAAATTATGTCACATTTGCAGAAATTCTTCTGAAATTAGTGTTAGTCTTTGTGAGACAAACTGGAATTCTCGTATGTTACTGCTTTAATTCACTGATCTTAAACTGACACTGGTGATTAGTTTCAAATTACCGCCGGCCGAAGTGGCCGTGCGGTTAAAGGCGCTGCAGTCTGGAACCGCAAGGCCGCTACGGTCGCAGGTTCGAATCCTGCCTCGGGCATGGATGTGTGTGATGTCCTTAGGTTAGTTAGGTTTAACTAGTTCTAAGTTCTAGGGGACTAATGACCTCAGCAGTTGAGTCCCATAGTGCTCAGAGCCATTTTTTTTCAAATTACCTTCCAAATAGTCTTGGTACCGTATATGAAGGACTTTTTCGTGTATTTGAACGTGCTATAAAACTTTATAGCGTCAGTAGTCCCATACAGCAATCACCATGCAACATTTGTCGAATACTTCTTTTCATACCCATAGACTTGTTCCATTGAAAAAAAAAGTGCTGGATGTTTTACATTGCCTGTAAACTACGCTTAGACATTCCACTACACGATGTCTGCGTTTATCACACAGTTGTCCGCTCCTGGTAGCTGAGTGGTCAGCGCGATGGAATGTCATACCTAACGGCCCAGGTTTGATTCCCGGCTGGGTCGGAGATTTTCTCCGTTCAGGGACTGGGTGTTGTGTTATGCTTATCATCATCATTTCATCCCATCGACACGCAAGTTACCGACGGGGCGTCAACTCGAAAGACTTGCACCAGGCGAACGGTCAACCCGCCGGGAGGCCCTAGCCACGCGGCATTTCCATCAGACACCTATTCGTCAGCCTGCATGTTAGGCAACCACTGCAGCGACACCGTACTTTGTCTTGCACTTGCTGCAGGCGCGCCACATAAGAATTTATGTGCACGGGCTCCTCAAGTTGATACTCCTCAGTGATTCGATTTTCTTCGATAATCAGGCTCTTACTTATGTAACCAGGTTTGCGAAGCTTATCGTCGCTTAAACATGTTTGTTGTATTTTCCATAGACAAAGATACGTACATTACCCGAAGAGATCATGAAATCTGATACCAGATTCAAATTCTACATCTTCTCATCCTAAATGGAGCAAAAACTTCGCAATAAGTTTCTCCTTTATTCTGTGGACCTACGAATGGATAGTGAAAGACGATTTTAAATTATCTTCGTAAGAACTACTTTACTTTCATATTGCATGTTCTTATGAGTTGTTTTCTTTGAATCAATTCTCATTTACTATGCTGAAACACACGCAGAAGTACTCTTGCTGCCAGTGATGACTGACGATAGATTACATGGCAACTGTTTACTCTGAATGGCTTCATGGCAATAATTTTTGTACAGATAATTCTCTCACCACCGTTTTATGAAACCTATATTGGATCACGGCTATTTTACAGCTGCATTAACTGCAGAGGAGAATGATATTTTTATTTAAGGATTTTTTGTTCTGTGTACTATAAGAGAACTGCGCTGTTATCAAAAGCGTGCGAAAGGGAGGGAAGAAATAAATCATGACCAGACGTCCATATACCATGGCATTTATAATTTGAGAAAGCATGACTTTTTCACGAGCTGTCAGTAGCCGAATGCGCATATTTAGTACTGTATGCCATAAATAAGTTGAGTGATTGCAACACATTACACGGAAAGCTAACCATTTGGATTCCGAGCTAAGAAGCACCTACAGCGTCAGTATTTGCAGCCTGTTAGATCAAGAGGAACCGTTAGCTGTTTCTTATTTACGACTGCCGAAGAGTATGGTACGTTTACCGAATATATTTTACGAGCTCGCCGGGGAAACTGGATGGTAGCTGACTGGAGGCGATAGCTGTACTGGTTTCTTTACTTTACTTTTCCTTGCTTTGCTTTATTTTGTGTTACTTCCTTACTAGTATTTTACCACTACTTAGTTCGGTGGCAAAATGGCGCTCGCAAAGCACGTACAAGATCTGTACGTACGCTCAACACTGGACACCAGTAAACTACACAAGATACGATAGTTCTTTCCTATTGAATTGTAATATTGCATACCATTCTTTAATTTATTTCTACTTACAGGATATTTTATCTTTTAACAGACCGCTAAGTACGTGATATAGTGAGAGTTATGGATTATGATTATTACTTTTTAAACAACTGTGCTCTAGCAGAGCTAAATCAGTGTATCAGCTGTCCGATTAATGTCTCATGCGAGTTTGCTTCTAGGCAAATCATTTTGTTTTTGCTGTATAAGAAAAATTGTAAGTTGGTTCTTGTTTTGCAGACATGGTAGCGTTTTTTTTGTTCACTTTTGCTGTCAATGTTTTTTGGTACGTAAAGATATATGCAAAGGAGTCTCCCCTACCTAACGATGCATGAGAATGGCTGGTAATACTGCAATCTTTGCTTTCGGAGATTCTGCTAAGGTGGCGTGGCGCCTTTCTTGATACTGCGCGAAAACACAGCAAAATTATTTTTACGATCTTGGGCTTTTGTGAAAAGCGTAAATAAATTCAGGGAAGTATACGTGTGTATATCCAGGTGGGACTAATATTTAGATTTACTCATAACTGCCGATTTGCTGTCATATTTCATCGCAATATCCACTACATAATTGTGGGGCGGGAGATGTGACCTTTTATTAACCAGAAAACGCTCATAATGCTGTTTGAAGTCCTATACCTTCACAAAAGCGTTGTAATTAATCGTTCCTCGTCGTAATTGAGTAAAAAACCACATCCTTTCATCATTTATACCTCATACATCATCTCTGCTATGCTCCTAAATTGCTTACAGAATCTTAAGAACTCTAATCACCTGGAACCACCCTTTCTCTACTGCACCTTTATATTCCTTTTAAATGACTGATAGTCCTTGATTCAGTGAAATCATAACTTTCGTCATTACGATGCCCAGGAACCCTCGTGCCAACCCTCTTCGCCTTTCCCTCCTGCCATTTTCCTTCAACTGTTCGTTCCTTTGACTTTACACAGATATCAATCTCTCTGATCAAAGCGTACAGCACCTTCACACATACATATTACATATTTCAGATAACATAGATAATACATTCTAAAGCAAAAAAGTCACCACGATGGATTTATGCAAATTGACCACAAATTGACATTCATACTGGTATCGAAGGAAAATATAAATTGTAAGCTCTGGCGACCGATGGGTGAATGTGTGGCGCAGCAGCGCAATTTCACCGCGCATCTGGCAAGAATGGTTTACAGTGGACATGTCGATACCAGAGCACAAAGTCTTTGCGAACTTCATGCCGTGTATTCTGTTGGACAGTAACTATGCCTCAAACTTGATGGCTGATATTGTACAAGAGAGCTTATAGGTCATTATATGCTGCCTCCGCGTACGAACGTTGCATGCTACCTGGTGGTCATTCGATATGAGATCTATGTTTGTTTGGCTGTACTTCTTGTTCTCTGAGAGAAGTTGTGGCTCCAGCACGACAGCGTACTATCCCACATAGAGATTAGTGTCCTAGAACACATCCCGGTGGATACCCTCATCATTGGATTAGTAGGCCAGCACGACGATCACGTCTCACATGAAGTCTTTCAGTGAAAACTGAGGATGATCTCATTGGTAGGGTCCTAGCTGGCTGCCTCGTTGTACAGTAGCAGCTGCAGCGATAACTGACAAGGTGCGCCCGAATTTTATGTGCCGTTGGACTGCACGCATAGACAGACGGTCGACAATTTGAACATATGCTAGTCCTTAGGTTGTTAGTGAATAAAATGCTACATATTTATTTCTCCGCTTTATTTTACAATATTAAGGTACTAAAATTAGTATTCTTTGTCATCTGCTATCAATGCTGTATTGATTTATATCTTTCGCCGAGACGACATACCATTCTACTAATGGTTCAGTATATCGTTTGTACAATACGCCAGTTGTGTGTCTTCTATATTTTACGTTTAAGCTGCTACACTAATTTCATGTCTATTTATCTTCTGGAATCAGCATACCTGCTGTCCCGAAAGATTACAACAGTATTATCAGAAAAGGAATGAGCAGTTATAAGAGATTTAAAGTGCTGAAGGGTTCGTGATTTTCTATACTTAGAAATGAAATAACACTGTCGTCATCTGCCATCAATCAGCTGAAGACAACATGAATCAAGAACGCAGAACGACGTATTAAAAACTAATGGCAACGTTTGTAACCTTCAGATTGATGTATGCATCTCCAGCTCCGTATTTTCAGGAAAATAACAGGTAGTTAACTGTTGAGAGAGAAGGGCAACTCGCACTTGCTCTCACTATTTTCTGTCTCCTCCTTTTCTTAGTTTTACTGATTAGAGGCTGAGAAACCTGACTAGGAAAATATGTGTAATTACAAAGAATCAGTTTCGTAACACTACACTAGGAACTTGCCCCCCCCCCCCTTCTTCAGCGGTGTACCGTAGGTCTCTAGAAGAGCGTACCGTTCCAAAGGATTGGAAAAGGGCACAGGTCATCCCCGTTTTCAAGAAGGGACGTCGAACAGATGTGCAGAACTGTAGACCAACGTCTCTAACGTCGATAAGTTGTAGAATTTTGGAACACGTATTATGTTCGAGTATAATGACTTTTCTGGAGACTAGAAGTCTACTCTGTAGGAATCAGCATGGGTTTCGAAAAAGACGACCGTGTGAAACCCAGCTCGCGCTATTCGTCCGCGAGACTCAGAGGGCCATAGACATGGGTTCTCAGGTAGATGCCGTGTTTCTTGACTTCCGCAAGGCGTTTGATACAGTTCCCCACAGTCGTTTAATGAACAAAGTAAGAGCATATGGACTATCAGATCAATTATGTGATCCGATTGAAGAGTTCCTAGACAACAGAACGCAGCGTGTTATACTCAATGGAGTGATTTCAGGTGTGCCGCAGGGGAGTGTCGTAACACCGTTGCTATTCACAATATACATAAATGACCTTGTGGATAACATCGAAAGTTTGCGGATGATGCTGTAGTATATCGAGAGGTTGTAACAATGGAAAATTGTACTGAAATGCAGGAGGATCTGCAACGAATTGACGCATGGTGCAGGGAATGGCAATTGAATCACAATGTAGACAAGTGTAATGTGCTGCGAATACATAGAAAGAAAGATCCTTTATCATTTAGCTACAATATAGCAGGTCAGCAACTGGAAGCAGTTAATTCCATAAATTATCTGGGAGTAGACATTAGGAGTGATTTAAAATGGAATGACCGTATAAAATTAATCATCGGTAAAGCAGCTGCCAGACAGATTCATTGGAAGAATCCTAAGGAAATGCAGTCCGAAAACAAAGGAAGAAGGTTACAGTACACTTGTTCGCCCACTGCTTGAATACTGCTAACCGGTGTGGGATCCGTACCAGATAGGGTTGATAGAAGAGATATAGAAGATCCAACGGAGAGCAGCGCGCTTCGTTACAGGATCATTTAGTAATCGCGAAAGCGTTACGGAGATGATAGATAAACTCCAGTGGAAGACTCTGCAAGAGAGACGCTCAGTAGCTCGGTACGGGCTTTTGTTGAAGTTTCGAGAACATACCTTCACCGAGGAGTCAAGCAGTATATTGCTCCCTCCTACGTATATCTCGCGAAGAGACCATGAGGATAAAATCAGAGAGATTAGAGCCCACACAGAGGCATACCGACAATCCTTCTTTCCACGAACAATACGAGACCGGAATAGAAGGGAGAACCGACAGAGGTACTCAAAGTACCCTCCGCCACACACCGTCAGGTGGCTTGCGGAGTATGGATGTAGATGTAGATGTGACCACGTAAGGAGACTTTTTTTAGAAATTGTGGAATAAACATCAGGTGAGCTATTATTCTTGCTTCTGATTTCTTGAATAAGTTTATTGCAGGAAGATTATTCTTTGTTTGTATATCTTAGAATTATTTCACAGGAGAAGATATTCTCGTAGATCCCACACGTAACATGCAAAATACCATAGATATTACAGCGTTGAACAGATATTTATGCGCCATTTAGATCTATACAAAGCTATAGACTAGTCGGGAGTTACAAAGAAAGACAGAAAAACTTTCTGATAGGCCAAGAAGCAAAACGGAATGGAATATATAATTATGACTTATAACAAAAATTTAGAAAAACAGGTCAAATGTTTTGTGAAACCATTTTCCTAAAAGCTAGAAATAAAATACAGTAGAGGACATTTGACGAGCTTTTGATGATACTCGAAACCATGCGCAGCAGTAGAGTTGCTCACACTTTACTGACGCAAGGTGACCACTGACTGCAGTTCCACCAGAGAAATGTCCTCTAGTAGTTGCAAAATTCCAAGAATCTAAGTTAAACTTTGAACTTCAAATTCTTAATCGGAACCTCAGGTACTGTGCATCATTTCGAGCATCATTTAAAGGTGCGTCAAACGATTTTCAATTACATTTTCTTATTTTTTGACAAATAATGTCACAAAACCTTTGAACGTTTTCTTCAATTTAAATTTTGTTCATAAAGCAAGAAAATAATACATTTAAAAATGGATCGGTATTCTATTACTGAGCATACAGATAAAGAGAAAGCAGAGAAGCTACAATTTATACTGTCATTTGATATTTTTCTGACTCCTCATTTACATAGCTAGCAGCTGCTGTTCGTGAAATATTTAAATTTACCCTGAAATAACAAATCATTATTTTTCTTAATTACCCTGATTACTTTCAAGCAATGAAATCCTCATTTCTCCATTTTCTACTCATCGTTTGACTATGAAAATTCGCACAAGTATCTTTTGTGTAATTTCCAGGCAGACTTGTATTCGCACCGCTTAAACATTTGACCAAAAAGTACTATTCAAATAATCAGGAGGCGAATGTATAGTAACAATAAAATTCTTTATTAGAGTTCAGGAAATAATAAATGGCAAGGCAACGACTAATGTAAAGTGGTTATATGACATTAGAAAACACACAGAAGCAACATGTATTTCTTTAGCTGAATTGAAAGCGTGGAGAAGAGGCCGTTACCGAGGAGATAGTGTCAAATGGCTTAAGGTGGTTTTGATGATGATGGTAATAATGACGATGAGAGCCATACACTTACCACATATTTTGAGCTCATCCTTCAAACATATTGATTTATTAATTTATTAATCAAGGCTTTCATCAGAGTGGTATATAATATTTTTGTTAGTTACTGATTTCATAGATTTTCGTTCATTCTCAAACCATTACCTACATTGGAAGGTACAATGTTACTAACAAAACGTAAAGTTCTAAATTTTCAAACATTTTGTGTGCACACATTACAGTAGCGCAATAGCTCTTTTATGACCTGCCGCCGTTTGCAGTGTTTCATTGACGTAATAACAGATGTATTATGTACTCTGAAACATTACAAATACAGCTATGTCATAAAATATTCATTGCACTACTGTAATACGTGCACCCAAATTGTTTGAAAATTTTATAGTTCATGTTTTGTTAATATTGTTGTGCCTTCTAATATACACATCAAAAAAAGTTTTCCATCACCCCTGTTGCCAGAACTCCTGAAGACAGACGTTGACTGTGGATATTGTATCACAGACACAGTCCCTTTCACTGTTCAGAGATGCCACTAAACCCGCCCAAAGATGTAAACATCCACTTATGAGCAGCGCCTATTAGACGGAGGGGGTCCGATAGCCGATCAGTTCCAGTCATTCCACCAGGAAGGAGGTACATGGATCGTGTTGTCTGTAGTTCAACCACGCCTAGACGGTTAATACCGTGGTTCGATCGCGTCCGCATTGTTACATAGTGCCAGGAAGAGTTCTCAACAAGGGAAGTGTCCAGGCGTCTCCGAGTGAAACAAAGCGATCTCAGACATGGAGGAGATACAGAGAGACAGGAACTGTCGATGACATGCATCGCTCAGGCCGCCAAAGGGCTATTACTATAGTGGATGACCGCTACCTAAGGATTAAGGCTCGGAGGAACCCTGATAGAAACGCCACTATGTTGAATAATGCTTTTCCTGCAGCCAGAGAACGTCGTATTACGACTCAGACTGTGCGCAATAGGCTGCATGATGCGCAACTTCACTCCCGACGTCCATGCAGAGCGGTACAGAAGGGCCCAACCACATGCCGAATGGACCGTTCATGATTAGCATCACGTTCTCTTCACCGATGAGTGTCGCAGATCCCTTCAATTAGACAATCGTCGGAGACGTGTTTGGAGGCACCCCGGTCAGGCTAAATGCCTTACACACACTGTCCAGCGAGTGCAGTAAGGTGGAGGAGGTTGCCTGCTGTTTTGGGGTGGCATTATATGGGGCCGACGTACGCCGCTGGTGGTCATGGAAGGCGCCGTAACGGCTGTATGATACGTGAATGCCATCCTGCGACCGATAGTGCAATCATATCGGCAGCATATTGGCGAGGCATTCATCTTCATGGACGACAATTCACGCCCCCATCGTGCACATGTTGTGAATGATTTCCTTCATGATAACGAAAGCGCTCGAATAGAGCGGCCAGTATTTTCTCCAGACATGCCTGGGATAGATTGAAAAGGGCTGTTTATGGACGACGTGAAGCACCAGCCACTCTGAGGGATGCACGCCGAATCGCTGTTGTGGAGTGGGACAATGCGGACCTTGATGAACTTGTGGATAGTATGCAACGACGAATACAGGCATGTATCAATGCAAGAGGACATGCTACTGGGTATTAGGGGTACAGGTGTGTACAGTCGACCACCTCATCTGAAGGTCTCGCTGTATGGTGCTACAACATGCAGTGTGTGGTTTTAATGAGCAATAGAAAGGGCGGAAGTGATGTTTATGTTGATCTCAGTTCCAATTTTCTGTACGGGTTCCAGAACTCCTGGAACCGAGGTGATGTAAAACTTTTTTGATATGTGTAGATAAAGATTTGAGAATGGCCTAAAATACTGAAAACTAGTTACTATTAAAAATATTATACGCCAACTGGCGCAAACTAAAATTAAATACAAATACAATGACGGGAAGAAATAACAACACCGAGTAGGAGTTGAGCGACATACAAGAAAGTTGGTAGGCGTGTTTCCGCATCTGAAAGAAGATGTATGTTCAAATTTCGTGCCAGTAGCAAGAGGTTCGTACTAGCAGCACCATGATTCAAATGAGGTTTCCTTTAAATACACAATGTAAGTCGTGAAAGTTAGTTACCTTTGAGGTTGAATGTGGTGATGTTAATCAAGAATGCCTTTACGACGACAAAGACGCCATTATCAACAAATTTTATGAACTCGTCACTGAGTTTGAATGAAGTCGTGTAGTAGGGTTACGAGAAGCTGAATGTTCCTTCTGCGATATTTTAGAAAGACTTAGCAGGAATGTAGCCACTGTACATGACTGCTGGCAGCGATTGTCACGAGAATGTACGGTAGCGAGAAGACCGGGCTTCGGGCAGCCACGTGGCACTACCGAGAGGGAAGAGCCATCGTGTTCGGCTTGTGGCTTTGGTACACCGTGCGGCATCTGCAGCAGCAATTTGAGCAGCAGTTCGAAGCACAGTAGCACAACGAAGTGTTAGGAATTGGCTTCTTCAAGAAGAGCTCCGAGGCAGACACCTCGTAGTGTGCAATCCACAGACCCGAAGCCACAGCCGTTTGACGACTTGAGTGGTGTCAAGCGAAAGCTCATTGGAAATCAGGGTGGAGGTCTGTTGTGTTTTCAGATTAAAATTGGTTCTCCCTCGGTGCCAGTGTTGGCCGTGTGTTGGTTAGGAGGAGGCCAGTTGAGGATGTGCAACCAACCTGTCTGCATGCTACACACACACTGGACCCACACTGGGAGTTACGATATGGGGTGCGGCTTCGTATGACAGCAGGGGCACTCTCGTGATGATCCGACACACTCCCCGACTGCAAATTTGTACAGACCTATTGTGCTGCCGTTCATGAACACCATTCCATGGGATGTTTTCCAACAGGATAACCGCGGCTCACATACAGCTGTTGTAAACCAACATGCTCTACAGAGTGTCGAGATGTTACCTTGGGCTGCTGGATCACTAGAGTTCTCTCCAGTCGAGCACATATGGGACAGCATCAGACGACAATGACCGACCAAGTGCAACGGGTATGGAACTCCGACCCTCAAACTGACATCTGGTTCCTGTACACCACAAAGCATGCACGCTTGCATGTTTGCATTCAACATTATGACGGTAACACGAGTTGTTAACGTACCAGCGTTTCACATTTGCAATGTCTTACATTAATCTGTGACGCTGCGATGTTAACCACTTACATATGTTACCTACATAAATGTATTCCCGAAATTTCACTACTCTACATTAACCATGTTTTGGTGTTACGATGTTTCTTCCGTCAGTGAATACTGAGTTTCTGATCCTGATACTAACACTATACTGGAATTATTTAGATATTGATCTAGTATTGGAAACGGTACCATGTCTTTGGTATTTTTCTTTTGGCATTAGATCCTTTCATTTTTGATCTAAACATAGCTCCAGTTGCAACACAGATTTATTTGACACGGCCGATATCAAATATGGTTTAGAATATTATCAAGTGATAAAATTTGAGAGCAGCAGGTCGTCGATAAAAGTGCATGTGGCAGGAGAATTGTCGTATTGCAGGCCAGATCATCGAAGACTTGTTGACTTCAACTGTTGTCACTTGGTAATTTCCCTGACCCTAACATAGGACGAAAAAGTGTGAGACTTGGTGATTACAGCGGTATTTTAGGCATTAAAACATAATAAGAGAGCCAACCGCAGTGGCTGAGCGGTTCTAGGCGCTTCAGTCCAGAACCTCGCTGTTGCTACGGTCGCAGGTTCGAATCCTGCCTCGGGCATGGGTGTGTGTGATGACCTTAGGTTAGTTAGGTTTAAGTAGTTCTAAGTCTAGCGGACTGATGACCTCAGATGTTAAGTCCCATAGTGCTGAGAGCCATTTGAACCATGATGAGAGAACGAAGACCCGAAAAACAGCTCTCTCGTGCTGTGTTTTCGTATTCTCATTTATAAAGTAAAGTTTAATTCAGCAGTATTCTAGGCTTGCTTGCATCAGCTGTGATCGTTATTGAAAAATCATGGAAATTCTTACGTGCTTTAAGACTATGCAGTTAAGGTGAGTGCAACTGGTGGCTATACCGCTGTTATATTTTCACAGAACTTTGAAGCAATCGGTTTAATAGTTTCTTCGACGTCGTCTGTTTTTTAATATTAGTAAACTTTGCACGTCAATTGACACAATTTTCTTGTTTGTAATAAGTAATTTTCTGCCGTTAGCAAAAGCCAGAGACAAAATTCAGAAGATCATCCGGGAAGAAATGGAATGTAATACGTCTCCTTCGCTTTCCTCTTATGTAACAGTGTTTAATTTTACGACACCTTTCTTTATGTTTTGTTGTGGCTGTAGTTTGGCCTCGGAGAACAGAAACGCCTAAGTATTCTGTCTGGCTTTCTATTAAATCCTAGCAAGCAAGAACGGCTGTACGTCTGTCAAGGGAAGGCTGTAGATTTGCTAAAAGAAATATGCACTCCGAGAACGTAAGGTTTGACGGTTTCCTATTTTTTTTGGGGGGGGGGGGGAGGGAGGACAGTTTTATGAGATACTCATTAAGTGTCCAACTCATCACGTACGTATTAGTTGCTATATCGAGATACACGGTCACTGATTGTTTTCGATCCATTTTCTGAATGAGTGGAGCTCAAAACCTCTATCCGGGCATCCAGATTAACTCTGTTTCCACATATCGCTTAGGTGACTCTCGGAATAAATCCTTTGAGAACGGGGCTGAGTCTGTAAACTGTCTTTAACGACCTGCCGTCGGAGAGACGTTAAACCAAAATCATTTTTCCTTTCCTTACCGCTATGTTTTATGTCATTGTGTTAACATAATTACTATTTTCTTACAGTGAAATTTATGTAGCACGTTAGAGTGTACAAGAACGACCTGTCAGACGTTAATTTCAGTGCACTGAGATTACTTGTTGAAGACGCATTCGTGTATCGGCATATTCCTATTGCATCACGCAAATATTCATTTGAAATAATTATTTTACTTGGTTCTATTATATTAGTTAAATACCTAGGCACAATGTTGGCAACCTGTATGAAAGTATAACGACAGTTGTAAGGTCGCCGGCCAAAAATTAGTCACCACAGTGGGCACAAATTAATCGTCAAGCATTTACAAACGGCGCAGCGATCGAGTCACTTGGTCCACCGCGCGCACTGCCTCTACACAAGCGTAAGGCAGTAACATCAGTGAGACATTTTGTTCCAAACGGACATTGTGTGCGAATATGGGTGGCAGAGGCAATAGTGTTTGACCGTGTCCATGGCCATTAGGTGTGTGAACTTGCTGGATGTGTTGGTGTTTCGCAGCGGACTGTTCAACGTGTTTACAAGCAATGGTGTAACACACGTGACCACAGGACACGACTGAGAGGGACCGGAGACGGGAATGAAAATCGCTTCCAGACCCGGCAGTAATTGCAGCAGGCAGTGAATGAAGGTCCATCCCAACCTGCTGGTGAGAGAACATTTGCGGCAGGAACTGCATACAATATTTGGAGTGGGTCACCTCGCAAGAAGCCTTTGCTCACACAGGCGCATGAAGACGACAACAGCAAAGTTCATCGGGCTGGAAGAATATTTGACTAGTTTTCTGAACACTCCTTCACCCTATTACATCTCGACTGGCCTGCAAAATCTGTGGGACATGTTCGAACAGCGGATAAAAGGCCGACATCAGCATCCCCGCAGTTTGGTGGAATTGCGCGATCAGATCCTCAGCGAGTGAGTGGCTTAACCTGGAAGAGACGTGCCTTCACAACCTTGTGGACTCACTTTTCAACTGAACCCAGGCGATTATCAAATCCAGGGTCGGAATTACGTGATATTAAATCACGCATGTAAGGGTTTCTCTAAGGCTGACTAATTTTTTACCTGGTGAGCTTAGATTAGGCAAAGGAACAACTTGGTTATAATGAAAAAGTTGTAAAAATTCTTGGAGAGGCTACAAGAGACCATGAACAATATTCTTGTGTAAACTGTTCACGAATATTGCTCGAGCAGCTGGGATCCCCAAACAGGTCGCATTAAAGGAGAACGTAGAAGGGAGGAAGTTTGGGGCTTAACGTCCCTTCGACGACAAAGTCGTTACAGATGGAACACAAGCTCAGACAATGGAGGCTAGGGAGGGAAATTGAAGAGGAACCTAAGAAAGCAGTGATTCCCACAGCTGTTGAAGGTGGTACGGTGAAGTCATATAGCAGACAGGAATGGTGTTCTCATATATGTTCATATAAAATCCGAAGAGTTTTGTGAGGAAAGGGTTGATGGAGCAGGGAAGAACACAAAATAACTTTATTGCACTATTTGAGGCAATTTCGTACTTATCTATCGTATCATCATCTTACTGAAGAACGTCATCTTTCACTGGTGAAACAATGATCTCCAAGGAGTATTTCATAACTATGTCGATCAAAAATGCCTTCCACATGTACCTATGTTTCTAAAGGCGGCCCTCCAGACTAAGAGGATATCGTTGTTTGATGTCTTCTTCCAATATAGCCTGCAGATTTTCGTTATTCGATGTTTCTCAGGCAGCAAATGACGCCTCTATATCCTTGCCCTTCAGGGTAGACTACCTGTGATCGGCCAATTCTAGATTCACTTCCATATTGTTGAGCAAATACAAGTCTTTTTCCTTGATGGAGAGTCTGTCTGGAATCTTCTTACTCAGCATGGTTGGCTAACTTATTGTGGTAGGCCATGAAGTGATAACCCCCGCGCTTATTTGGACGATGGGCTGTTCAGCTGCAGCATGCTGGTTGGAATTCGCACACACTCGTAATCGATGTTCCGTTCACACTTCAGTTTTCTGGCGGTTGCCATTATGGGCTTATACAACAAATTTCACCACACATTCACGCGAGAGACACCGCACGACGAAAAAGAGGAGCACCCAGAAGGTGTGGTCGTTTGTCACTACGTACACAACGTTGGTGGGCATATAAATGATGCTCTGTTGTCACTCATAGTGGTGACTCCTCCTAATTCTGCTGTCCTATTCAGCTGTTCAGGGAACTGTATTATCATCCACCTCTGTTCCCCCCTCCTTAGTCGTATCTTCGTTCACATCCTCTACATTTGATCTCAACCTATAGGAGTTTCTTGACATGGTCAAATAGTACAGATTGCTACCAATCAACACGAACAACCTTGCGGGGTAGCCACGGTGTCAGGCCATCGGAGATTCGAGTCCTCCCTCGGGCGTGGGTGGGTGTGTTGTCCTTTGCGTAAGTTAGTTTAAGTTACATTAAGCAGTGCGAAAGCTTAGGGACTGATGTCCTCAGCATCCATCCACCAGCTGTCACATTACATTTAACTGAGGCACAATGAGCTATGACTCAAACTTTAAATATGGATTATTGCGGAAAGCTCGTCGTGTCTATTTTTCTATACGTACTTGGGTTTTGTGCCTTTTATAGCACCTATATGTGTGTGTCTCCCTCAGGCACGACGTTTATCGCTGTCAGTTCGTTGTAATACTTCCTTCTGTCACTCTGGACGTAGTTTTTCGAAGAAAATGGTTCAAATGGCTCTGAGCACTGTGGGACTTAACATCTATGGTCATCAGTCCCCTAGAACTTAGAACTAGTTAAACCTAACTAACCTAAGAACATCACACAACACCCAGTCATCACGAGGCAGAGAGTTTTTCGAAGACAGCGAACATGTAACACGAACAAGTTTACACGAATGGTCACTTCGTTCGTATACAATCACTAAATAATTCATAAAATCACAAATATAAATTGTATATTGTTGAATTGTTATCTTCGAGCCTTACTTTGGGCGCCATTTGTGACTCCTTCTATTGCTGCCAAATGGCACTTTCACGATCAGTGAAGGTGTAATGTTATTTTTCTATGCCCAGCCAGCAGTCTTCACCCCGTCGAGATACGTGAAAGCGAGGCGACACAACACTATCCGTCACTGCAGTCAATATTTGCCGATCAATAAGTTGAAAGTCAAATTATTAACATCAGCTAGCTGCGTTGTTTAGCGGTTGCCACTAAAGATGCTCATTAACAGTTACTGGGTGGCCGATTCCTGTTTCAATATGAATTCATATCTTTGATTTTGCGTAGCACATGTACACCGAATTAATTCCTTCAAAAATCAAAGGCTTCATCTACCGCAGTTTATTTGCGATGATTTACTATGAAAGATATTCATACGTAAGCCCGATAACATATGCCTATATTCGTAAGTCAAAGAAATTCGCGTTTCATTATCCGGTTTCCAGTAAAGTTAAGTATTTCACGCTGTGGCGCATGAACTTAAGAGCCGCGAATTTCATAACTACAACGCTAAAAGCTCGGACACTAAAATCCTGAACACAAAGAGTGCCAGACGCTAAAGACTCGCAGACGCTAGAGACTAACAGATGCGAAAGACGTTAACAATACGTGCGTTGGGTTTATATAATAGCTATGAAACACGATAATTCGTGATTTTATATGAAATATAGGAGTAGTTGTTGGCCAATTCGAATAAATTTTAGTTTCAAGAAAAGACCAGATATGTAACGAGGGATTACAGAGTGCCCAATGAAGTTCTGATAATGGTGAACGCACAATTCGATTCTACATAGTTTAAATTGTGAAGCTGCAAATGTTGGTGAAGTTTGTTGCTCTTCCAGTTCTTAAATCAATTGCCCTACTCATGAATATCTCAAATTATGGTAGGAGCACATTTCAATTAGCGCAATTCTCTGAAATTCAGTTTCTTTAAGTTATACTTTAAAGATAGTGTAAGCAATGACAAAAATGTTTATAGGATAACATTTGACATGCGTTTTTTGCTGTTGCTATTATTATACTTAAAAATCATTAGAATTTTATTCCATGAGGCTTTTCGCGGATGATGATATTGCATACAGAGAAGTCGTTGCATACAGAGAAGTCGGAACAGTAGAAAGTTGTAGCAAATTGCAGGAAGACCTGCAGAAGATCGGCGCCTGGTGCAGGGGGTGACAATTGACACTCAACATGCACAAATGTAACGTAATGCGCAAAGTATGTAATCTAAGCAGTCACATCCATTAAATGTATGGTAATGTGCGCACGGAGCGATTAAGAGTTCAGTGACCACACAAACCGAGTCGCACGTAAGGTGGGTATCAGACCGAGATTTAGTGGAAGACTCCTCAGGAGGTGTATAGTGCACCCATAAAGGAGGTAGCCTACATAACCTTCCTTCGACCAATACTTTAATATTGCTCCCATTCTAGATAGGAATGATATAAGAAATAGAGACGATACAAAGAAGAGCACTGCGTTTCGTTAGAGCTTCATTTAATAACCGCAAAATCATCTCGCAGATATTCAGCCAACTTCGTTGGCAAACACTGCAAGAAAGTCACTCTGCATCACGGCGTGGTTTACAGTAAACTATCACAGAGCGTACGTCGCTTCTTCCTGCTTATATCTCGTGAAAAGACAATTCAGATAAATTTAGAGAGATTATAACCCACAGAGAGGCTTACCAGCAATCGTTCTTTCCGCGAACCATTCGATACGAAACAGAACAATGGGCAAGTGACACTGGTACACAAAATAACATCCTAGCCACATCTTTTCTGCTGAACAAGTAAGTGCTTACCAAAATAAGGGAAAGCGCTTGCAGTAAATGATACATGTATCATAGTAACAAAGATGAAAAAGTGCGATTAGTTCTTAAGGTATGCATTACAGATCCCAAGTTTACTAGATTTTTTTTTTTTTTTTTTTTTTTTTTTTTTTTTTTTGTTTGTTCTATACTTCGTCGGTTGAGTCCTGATTCACCATGTAGGCATTTGTGAGATGTTACACCACGACACCATTGAAGAGGATGACACGACGTTCTGTTGGTGCTGATAGCCCCGCCAGTGGCTATGGACGGAGTTTACGAGTCGTCAGCAGATGGTACATATTTTGAAAATGGTCCTAAATGACAAACAAATTGTGAACTCCAAGAGACCCGTACACGTATCTGCGCCTGACTGTAGGTGAATGAATAATTTAGTTCCCACCCCAAGGCTATGCGAGAAGCGTTCAGTGAATTCGAAAGTAAAATTCTATGTACAGACTTGACAGAAAATCCTAGGAAGTTCTGGTCTTACGTTAAATCAGTAAGTGGCTCGAAACAGCATATCCAGACACTCCGGGATGATGATGGCATTGAAACAGAGGACGACACGCGTAAAGCTGAAATACTAAACACCTTTTTCCAAAGCTGTTTCACAGAGGAAGACCGCACTGCAGTTCCTTCTCTAAATCCTCGCACAAACGAAAAAATGGCTGACATCGAAATAAGTGTCCAAGGAATAGAAAAGCAACTGAAATCACTCAACAGAGGAAAGTCCACTGGACCTGACGGGATACCAATTCGATTCTACACGGAGTACGCGAAAGAACTTGCCCCGCTTCTAACAGCCGTGTACCGCAAGTCTCTAGAGGAACGGAGGGTTCCAAATGATTGGAAAAGAGCACAGGTAGTCCCAGTCTTCAAGAAGGGTCGTCGAGCAGATGCGCAAAACTATAGACCTATATCTCTGACGTCGATCTGTTGTAGAATTTTAGAACATGTTTTTTGCTCGAGTATCATGTCGTTTTTGGAAACCCAGAATCTACTATGTAGGAATCAACATGGATTCCGGAAACAGCGATCGTGTGAGACCCAACTCGCGTTATTTGTTCATGAGACCCAGAAAATATTAGATACAGGCTCCCAGGTAGATGCTATTTTTCTTGACTTCCGGAAGGCGTTCGATACAGTTCCGCACTGTCGCCTGATAAACAAAGTAAGAGCCTACGGAATATCAGACCAGCTGTGTGGCTGGATTGAAGAGTTTTTAGCAAACAGAACACAGCATGTTGTTATCAATGGAGAGACATCTACAGACGTTAAAGTAACCTCTGGCGTGCCACAGGGGAGTGTTATGGGACCATTGCTTTTCACAATATATATAAATGACCTAGTAGATAGTGTCGGAAGTTCCATGCGGCTTTTCGCGGATGATGCTGTAGTATACAGAGAAGTTGCAGCATTAGAAAATTGTAGCGAAATGCAGGAAGATCTGCAGCGGATAGGCACTTGGTGCAGGGAGTGGCAACTGTCCCTTAACATAGACAAATGTAATGTATTGCGAATACATAGAAAGAAGGATCCTTTATTGTATGATTATATGATAGCGGAACAAACACTGGTAGCAGTTACTTCTGTAAAATATCTGGGAGTATGCGTGCGGAACGATTTGAAGTGGAATGATCATATAAAATTAATTGTTGGTAAGGCGGGTGCCAGGTTGAGATTCATTGGGAGAGTGCTTAGAAAATGTAGTCCATCAACAAAGGAGGTGGCTTACAAAACACTCGTTCGACCTATACTTGAGTATTGCTCATCAGTGTGGGATCCGTACCAGATCGGGTTGACGGAGGAGATAGAGAAGATCCAAAGAAGAGCTGCGCGTTTCGTCACAGGGTTATTTGGTAACCGTGATAGCGTTACGGAGATGTTTAGCAAACTCAAGTGGCAGACTCTGGAAGAGAGGCGCTCTGCATCGCGGTGTAGCTTGCTCGCCAGGTTTCGAGAGGGTGCGTTTCTGGATGAGGTATCGAGTATATTGCTTCCCCCTACTTATACCTCCCGAGGAGATCACGAATGTAAAATTAGAGAGATTAGAGCGCGCACGGAGGCTTTCAGACAGTCGTTCTTCCCGCGAACCATACGCGACTGGAACAGGAAAGGGAGGTAATGACAGTGGCACGTAAAGTGCCCTCCGCCACACACCGTTGGGTGGCTTGCGGAGTATGAATGTAGATGTAGATGTAGAAAGACCATCACCGAGCTACGATCGAACTGGGTACAGCCTCCCTCAGCGTGACGTGGTACACCTTGAGAAGTAAGCAACTTTGCGACTTGGAGGTTGGGACTTGATCTGCACCTGGGAAGACGGAAGGAAGATAAAGAAAGCACAGAATAAAGCTCGTAATTACTTTCACCTCCTCAGGAGCCATCACTCAATTTTCTGGTAAAGCTTCGTCCCTCGCAGAATATTACTCACAAAGAATACTGAGGCTGGTCATTGTAGTTTACCTTCGACTTTAGTAGGATTCACTGAGTTAAAGACGTGGACTGTCGTAAATCTTGAAAAGTAATATGCGTAACGTGATCTGTCACCCGGCATATGCTGCAAAAATTAAATACGAAGTTGAACTTCGTGTCAACAAAACTGCAGGTCCTTTGCCGCACGATAAAAGAAACTGATATTACGATGGCCTACTAGTCCCATGGATGAAATTTTGTGTCTTCTTTTACGTAATAGATGTAAATGAAAAGCTGATAATTACATAGCATTAATATACAAGCATACAGTCTGGCTTTGAAATAAATTGACCAGATAAACTTAAATGAATTCAGTATTCTCGTACTTAATGAGAGATTAATCTATTGACGCTTACACGTTGATAGCTACAAAAAAGAGAGCGCAAGACAGAAAGGCTTCTCGTAGCTGCTCGCAGAAAAAAGTGAAGGGTGCGCATTCCTTTATTTGCAAGCGATCTTATTACTATGAATTGAGTATCTCAAGTGGAGTCTTTGGTCCTCTTGCTAATGACATGCATTTTAAACTTTAAATATACAGGGTGTTACAAAAAGGTACAGCCAAACTTTCAGGAAACATTCCTCACACACAAAGAAAGAAAATATGTTTTGTGGACATGTGTCCGGAAACGCTTACTTTCCATGTTAGAGCTCATTTTATTACTTCTCTTCAAATCACATTAATCATGGAATGGAAACACACAGCAACAGAACGTATCAGCGTGACTTCAAACACTTTGTTACAGGAAATGTTCAAAATGTCCTCCGTTAGCGAGGATACATGCATCCACCCTTCGTCGCATGGAATCCCTGATTCGGTGATGCAGCCCTGGAGAATGGCGTATTGTATCACAGCCGTCCACAATACGAGCAAGAAGAGTCTACATTTGGTACCGGGATTGCGTAGACAAGAGCTTTCAAGTGCCCCCATAAATGAAAGTCAAGAGGGTTGAGGTCAGGAGAGCGTGGAGGCCATGGAATTGGTCCGCCTCTACCAATCCATCGGTCACCGAATCTGTTGTTGAGAAGCGTACGAACACTTCGACTGAAATGTGCAGGAGCTCCATCGTGCTTGAACCACATGTTGTGTCGTACTTGTAAAGGCACATGTTCTAGCAGCACAGGTAGAATAACCCGTACGAAATCATGGTGGTGAATCGAGGAAGTACAGTATATACTGACGAAACTAAAATGAGCTCTAACATGGAAATTAAGCGTTTCCGGACACACGTCCATATAACATCTTTTATTTGTGTGTGAAGAATGTTTCCTGAAAGTTTGGCAGCACTTTTTTGTAACACCCTGTAGAAGACAGGGTCTTATAAAGTAGTAGAGAACTCTGCTGAGATGCTTCCCGAAGCACGCCTACGCCAAGTCCTTGTCCCTGCTGTCCTATTTATCTGCAGTTCCGTCTGCAGTGACGGACGTTGAACTGTAGCCACGATTTCTGTTCCATCCTGCGCAGCCCGCTGCCCGCCTGTGCCGGGAGGCCACCAGCTGACGCGCGTGGGCGGCGGAGGTCGGTGCAGGGTCCACCTGACGATGCCGGCTGGTGGGCGGCGCCGCCCACGCCACGGTGCCGGCGGCCACGCGCCTCACTTTCTCCAGCCGTGAACTTGCTCTCATTATCAGCCCATCTCGGCACGTCCAGCCGCCCCGTAAATAGGTCTGCTTCATTAACGCCAGCCCACTCCCCCCGCACTCGCCCGCCAATTACGCGGTTATTAGCTCTCGCCTCTGTCAGCTCCGGTATGCGAGTCACTCGGTTAACGCCGGCCTCCCACTCGAATCTTCGCCGATCGACTCTCAGAGAAGGAACTCGTCAACGCCTTGGAGCGTGGGAAGCTGGCTATAGCTGAAGGCTTTGCATCCTCAACGTCTGGCGCGCCAAGTTTATTAACCGCCGACAGCAATAACGGGGAGCCAGTCAGCAGCAGTCTGCTTCCCGGGAGCTTCTAAATTAAATACCGGTTGCAGAGGCCCCACTTCTTTGCTGAATTTATTGATGTCTTCCCGTAAGGTCTATATTCGGATTTCTTTATTACGCCATTGCGTTACCATTCAAACAGTGTCCCTCTACATTTCCCGTGCAGCCCACGACTATTCTATGAATTTACAACGTGTATATTTCCACAAAATGCACGGCCACATTGACTAAATCCTGATGGCCGCTTTCTCTATTGTATCTTAATGTTTGCGTGGACGTGCACAGAAGGCTACGACATACACTCCTGGAAATGGAAAAAAGGACACATTGACACCGTTGTGTCAGACTCACCATACTTGCTCCGGACACTGCGAGAGGGCTGTACAAGCAATGATCACACGCACGGCACAGCGGACACACCAGGACCCGCGGTGTTGGCCGTCGAATGGCGCTAGCTGCGCAGCATTTGTGCACCGCCGCCGTCAGTGTCAGCCAGTTTGCCGTGGCATACGGAGCTCCATCGCAGTCTTTAACACTGGTAGCATGCCGCGACAGCGTGGACGTGAACCGTATGTGCAGATGACGGACTTTGAGCGAGGGCGTATAGTGGGCATGCGGGAGGCCGGGTGGACGTACCGCCGAATTGCTCAACACGTGGGGCGTGAGGTCTCCACAGTACATCGATGTTGTCGCCAGTGGTCGGCGGAAGGTGCACGTGCCCGTCGACCTGGGACCGGACCGCAGCGACGCACGGATGCACGCCAAGACCGTAGGATCCTACGCAGTGCCGTAGGGGACCGCACCGCCACTTCCCAGCAAATTAGGGACACTGTTGCTCCTGGGGTATCGGCGAGGACCATTCGCAACCGTCTCCATGAAGCTGGGCTACGGTCCCGCACACCGTTAGGCCGTCTTCTGCTCACGCCCCAACATCGTGCAGCCCGCCTCCAGTGGTGTCGCGACAGGCGTGAATGGAGGGACGAATGGAGACGTGTCGTCTTCAGCGATGAGAGTCGCTTCTGCCTTGGTGCCAATGATGGTCGTATGCGTGTTTGGCGCCGTGCAGGTGAGCGCCACAATCAGGACTGCATACGACCGAGGCACACAGGGCCAACACCCGGCATCATGGTGTGGGGAGCGATCTCCTACACTGGCCGTACACCACTGGTGATCGTCGAGGGGACACTGAATAGTGCACGGTACATCCAAACCGTCATCGAACCCATCGTTCTACCATTCCTAGACCGGCAAGGGAACTTGCTGTTCCAACAGGACAATGCACGTCCGCATGTATCCCGTGCCACCCAACGTGCTCTAGAAGGTGTAAGTCAACTACCCTGGCCAGAAAGATCTCCGGATCTGTCCCCCATTGAGCATGTTTGGGACTGGATGAAGCGTCGTCTCACGCGGTCTGCACGTCCAGCACGAACACTGGTCCAACTGAGGCGCCAGGTGGAAATGGCATGGCAAGCCGTTCCACAGGACTACATCCAGCATCTCTACGATCGTCTCCATGGGAGAATAGCAGCCTGCATTGCTGCGAAAGGTGGATATACACTGTACTAGTGCCGACATTGTGCATGCTCTGTTGCCTGTGTCTATGTGCCTGTGGTTCTGTCAGTGTGATCATGTGATGTATCTGACCCCAGGAATGTGTCAATAAAGTTTCCCCTTCCTGGGACAATGAATTCACGGTGTTCTTATTTCAATTTCCAGGAGTGTATATTGCGCAGTGTTGCCAACGCTGATGCTTTGGTAACCGGCCGGCCGTTGTGGCCCAGCGGTTCTAGGTGCTTCACTCTGGAACTGCGCGACGCTACGATCGCAGGTTCGAATCCTGCCTCGAGCATGAATGTGTGTGATGTCCTTAGGTTAGTTAGGTTTAAGTAGTTCAAAGTTCTAGGGGACTGATACCCTCAGATGTTAAGTCCCATAGTGCTCAGAGCCATTTGAACCAATTTTTGCTTTGGTAACCTACTGTTTGTCTTCTCAAGGTATTCAAATATAATACAAACTGCGACACTACGCCAGAACAAGAAGGAATTAAATACACACATAAAAAAAAGTTTTGCATCACGTCGGTTCTGAGAGTTCCGGTTCCTGTACAGAAAATTGTAATAGAGATCAACATAAGCATCATTTCCGCCCTTTTTATTGCTCATGAAAACTACACATTGCATGTTGTACCACCATACAGCGAGACCTTCAGAGGTGATGGTCCAGACTGCTGTACACACCGGTACCTCTACTATTTAGTAGCACGTCCTCTTACATTGATGCATGCCTGTATCCGTCGTGACACACTATCCCAAGTTCATTAAGACACTGTTGGTCCAGATTGTCCCACTTCTCAACGGCGATTCGGCGTAGATCCCTCAGTGGTTGGTGGGTGACGTCGTCCATAAACATCCCTTTTCAATCTATCCCAGGCATGTTCGATAGGTTTCATGTCTGGAGAACATGCTGGCCACTTTATCCGAGCGATGTCGTTATCCTGAAGGAAATCATTCAAACTATGTTCACGATGGGGGCGTGAATTGTCGTCCATGAAGATGAATGCCTCGCCAATATGCCGCCGATATGGTTGCACTATCGGTCGGAGGATGGCATTCACGTTTCGTACAGCCGTTGCGGCGGCTTCCATGACCACCAGCGGCGTACGTCGGCCCCACATAATGCCACCACAAAACAGCAGGAACCTCCTCCTCCTTGCTGCACTCGCTGGGCAGTGTGTCTAAGGCGTTCACCCTGACCGCGTTGCCTACAAACACGTCTCCGGTGATTGTCTAGTTGAAGGGATCTGCAACACTCATCGGTGAAGAGAACGTGATGCCAATCCTGAGCGGCCCATTCGGCGTGTTGTTGGCCCCTTCTATACCCCGCTGCATGGTGTCGTGGTTGCAAAGATGGAACTCGTCATGGACGTCGGGTGTAAAGTTGTGCATCATGCAGCCTGTTGCGCACAGTTTGAGTCGTGACACGACGTCCTGTGGCTGCACGAAATGCATTATTCGACATGGTGGCTTTGCTGTCAGGATTCCGCCGAGCCATAATCCGTCGGTAGGGGTCATCGACTGTAGCAGAAGCCTTTGGGCGGCCTGAGCGAGGCATGTCATCGACGGTTCCTGTCTCTCTGTATCTCCTCCATGTCCGAACCACATCGCTTTGGTTCACTTGGAGACGTCTGCATACTTCCCTTGTTGAGAACCCTTCCTGGCACAAAGTAACAATGCGGACGCGATCGAACCGCGGTATTGACCGTCTAGGCATGGTTGAACTACAGACAACACGATCCATGTACCTCCTTCCTGGTGGAATGACTGGAACTGATCGGCTATCGGACCCCCTCCGTCTAATAGGCGCTGCTCATACATGGATGTTTACATCTTTGGGCGGGTTTAGTGACATCTCTGAACAGTGAAAGGGACTGTGTCTGTGATACAATATCCACAGTCAACGTCTGTCTTCAGGAGTTCTGGGAACCGGGGTAATGCAAAACTTTTTTGATGCGTGTACATTGACATCGCTAGTAATAGTGAAGAGTGATATTCATCCTGGTAGCAACTGATTGAACACTGGTAGCGAGGAAGAAACCGTAACAGAATTTGACTCTAAGCCAAGTAGACGTTCTGATGTACTATCCACAGTCAGTATACTACGCCACTTCAAAGCCTCTTCTTCTACACCCTTCTTCCAAGAAGATAATATGTTTCACGTTAATACGTTAAGCCGCATAATCTATCTCAATCCTCCGTTAATCCTATTTTTGCGATCTATACACGATAGGCATTCATCCATCATAGATTTAGTAATCATTGTATTTCGTGTTTGGATGCCATTTTATTACCACATGACGAGCAGCGGCCTTTCGGCATTCAACGATACTGTCAACCACCGGCTATCCAATCTTACAAGGGAACCTCCCCATCGCACCCCCCTCAGATTTAGTTACAAGTTGCCACAGTGGATAGGCCTTGAAAACCTGAAGACAGATCAATTGAGAAAACAGGAAGAAGTTGTGTGGAACTGTGAAAAAATAAACAAAATATACTAACTGAGTAGTCCATGGGCCACATAGGCAACAGCATGGACTACGTGAGCTCAGGAGCGCCGTGGTCCCGTGGTAGCGTGATCAGCTGCGGAACGAGAGGTCCTTGGTTCAAGTTTTCCCTCGAGTGAAAATTTTACTTTCTTTATTTTTGCATAGTTATTATCTGTCCGTTCGTTCATTGACGTTTCTGTTCACTGTAATGAGTTTAGTGTCTGTGTTTTGCGACCGCATCGCAAAACCGTGCGATTAGTAAGACGAAAGGACGTGCCTCTCCAATGGGAACCGAAAACATTTGATCGCAAGGTCATAGGTCAACCGATTCCTCCACAGGAAAACACATCTGATATATTCTATACGACACTGGTGACGGCATGTGCGTCACATGACGGGAATATGTTGTCGACCCACCTAACTTGTACACTTGGCGAATGGGTAAAAATATTCTTCTACCTTGCCCGATTTAGGTTTTCTTGTGGATGTGATAATCACTCCCAAAAAAGTGATGAAAACATAAGAGTTTTTCACATAAATTGAAAATAAAAAATTAAATTTTTCACTCGATGGAAGATTTGAACCAAGGACCTTTCGTTCCGCAGCTGCTCACGTTACCACGAGACCACAGCGCTCCTGCATTTCGAGTTTCCTTGATGTTGCTTATCTTCCCACGAACTACTCAGTTTGTATATTTTGCTTATTTTTTCACAGTTCCACATAACTTCTTCCTGTTTTCTCAATTGATCTGTGTTCAGTTTCTCAAGGCCTATCCACTGTGCCAACCTATAACTAAATCTGAGGGGGGTGCGATGGGGAGGTTCCCTTGTTAGCAACAACTACAAGTGACGCAACTGATAGGTAATATTCTCCAACGTCGTAGATTGAATGTAGGCGTTCAAGGACGTGGATAACACAAAAGAATGGCTCCTCATAGGGCAAAGTACTTGGCCCATGCTGTTGAACACCTCTAGTAATAACCAGTGTCTCCCTCAAAAGACACGAAGTACATGTTTATGCCGAAGATCGTCCCATCGGCACCAACGCTTATAGCTCTCGACCAACCTGCTACCTACTGCAAGGGCAATCGACCCACACCCAATCCTGCCAGAACTCAAACATGTGTGTTTCTTCTGAAGGACAGGCTACAAGAACCTTGCAGCTGGTTTGGAAGGGCACTACGCTGGAACACTGCGCAACCCCAAAAAACCTAGGTATCACCTTGGATATAATGCACACCTACAGAAAGCACTGTACGAACGTTAAACAAAAAGTTGCAACGAGTAACATTATCCGCAAACCGGTAGGAACTACAAGTAGAAAGGCCCACATTCGTCGCTTTCCGTTATTCAGCAGCAGAGTTTGCGTGTGCGATGTGGCACATGTCATGCCAAGCCTGTCAGGTCAACACACCCCTTAAAGAATCAAGCCATATCATAACATAATGCCTGAGACCAGTATTTGCTGGTAATGCACCGCGGAACGTCGGATCGAAGTGTTGACCAAAAAGGATAAAACAAACGCATTTATCTCGGTGATAAGTCCACAATAAGATCACCTGCTGGCCCATTAACAGCTTAAACCTATGGAAAGCTTTCTATGTACCACACGGAGCCACACTAATACTCCACATCGCACAAGATGCGTCTGTGGGAAGAAAGAACTGAGTACTTCAGTAACTGGTCAACTTCTACAGAACAACTCCATCTGTGTCACACCGAGAAGTGGAAGACATGGAAGTCTTTCAATCGACTGCTCTCTGGAGTTGCAAAGTCCAAGGAAAACATTTGGAGAAGAGGCCTCCTATATGAACAGATTCTTTGTGGCTGTAGACACCTATAGACAGCACCCGCCTCATGCAGTGTGATCTGTGTTCAAACACATGCGCTCTGGAACGTCTACACAATGCCAACCCCACTGCACTGGACGTGGCAAGCATTTGATAAGTAAATCGTCACTCAACCTAAGACTGTACGAGAAATCCTGTACGATCTCTTCATTAGAAAAGATAAATTGTGTTTTGTATTTACGAAGTGTGTGTTGTGCTTTCGTCGATTATAAATAGACACCCAGATGGACATTTGCTGGGATGACAAATGTATAAAAGTGCAAGGAAAGAAACCCTCACCCCGGCTGGTTGTACCAAACTAATCGTCGTTTACCCGGCCCGCAGGTTTAATAAGATACAGGTCACCTCCCAGTTCGGAAGTCTAATACGTTTCGCCTAAAATCTTCAGTGTCCTTACACCTATAAATTAAATGCTCTGTAGAGTCGTTGAATAATCTCATGATCGGTATTCGGTGCGAAATGTCTGGTGTCCGCATTGCAACACTGTTCTTTCACACGACTGTGTGGATATTTTCATTAACACGAAACAACAGCACAAATTCCCTTGGCAAGCCTGCATTTGGTGTTCGGTGAGGGGATGGCAATCAGCAGAGGCAGTTCAGTATCCCTACCACTTGGAACGCCTTTTCTCACCACCTGTGACTTTTACCTGCGTGACAAATTGAAGGATGACGTGAACTCAAATAATCCTCACACACCGGAAGAGCTATCCCAAAACATTGCAAACGCTATTGCTGCTATCCCTCAAGCGGAGCTGCTTAGTGTGTTTCACAGTTTGGTAAATAGAGCACAGTGCTGCGTTGACGTCAACAGTGGCGAATTACACCTTCTTTGATATTGATTGACAAAAGTCCTTGTCGCGTCAGTCTCACTGCAAATATTTTCCAGACCAGTTCCATTTTGCCCGCCCTGTATTAGTCTTCAGTATCTTTGGGGATGGGACGAGAGATCCGCTTCGATGCTGCAATTGCCTAACGTGACGGTGTCGCGACGGAAGTGCAGAGCTGCACGCGCCCTCACCTGTGCAGTTCACCCGCGAGCGGTTAAGGCGTGCTGGGCGGATGTCACGCTTGCGCCTCAGGGCCTCGCTTCCGCCTGGGACGCCGCACGCTCGCAAACACGGTTCTGTGCTCGTAGTCTTCGAACTTTCTAGGTAGGAGGTAGAGCGCAGAAGCCTAAAGTGTTCCAGGACTTGGAACTCGGTGTGTAACGGATTCAGTTCCACTGGCGTGACTGTGCGTTTTGTTTGAAGTGATTGAAGCTCTGTAGTAGGGAGGTAGAGAGCACAAGTCTAAAGTATTCCACAACATGGAACTTGGTGTGTAAAATATTCAGTTCCGTTTTGTTTCAAGTGGGTACCTGCAGTTCACTTCGTGCAAATATTTCCAGGCATAATGTCCGCAGTTTACGAAGAACTGTACCCTGCTACAAAAAACAGTTTGTTTCACTCCCCTCAGGTTTTCTACATTACATCTACATCCATACTCCGCAAGCCACCTGACGGTGTGTGGCGGAGGGTACCTTGAGTATCTCTATCGGTTCTCCCTTCTATTCTAGTCTCGTATTGTTCGTGGAAAGAAGGATTGTCGGTATGCCTCTGTGTGGGCTCTCGTCTCTCTGATTTTATCCTCATGGTCACTTCGCGAGATATACGTAGGAGGGAGCAATATACTGCTTGATTCCTCAGTGTAGGTATGTTCTCGAAACTTCAACAAAAGCACGTACCGAGCTACCGAGCGTCTCTCCTGCAGAGTCTTCCACTGGAGTTTATCTATCATCTCCGTAACGCTTTCGCGATTACTTAATGATCCTGTAACGATGCGCGCTCCTCTCCGTTGGATCTTCTCTATCTGTTCTATCAACCCTATCTGGTACGGATACCACACTGCTGAGAAGTATTCGAGCAGTGGGCGAACAAGTGTACTGTAACCTACTTCCTTTGTTTTCGGATTGCATTTCCCCAGGATTCTTCCAATGAATCTCAGTCTGGCATCTGCTTTACCGACGATCAACTTTATATGATCATTCCATTTTAAATCACTCCTAATGCGTACTCCCAGATAATTTATGGAATTAACTGCTTCCAGTTGCTGACCTGCTATATTGTAGGTAAATGATGTGGATCTTTCTTTCTATGTATTCGCAGCACATTACACTTGTCTACATTGAGATTCAATTGCCATTCCCTGCACCATGCGTCAATTCGCTGCAGATCCTCCTGCATTTCAGTACAATTTTCCATTGTTACAACCTCTCGATACACCACACCATCATCCGCAAAAAGCCTCAGTGAACTTCCGATGTCGATTTACATTGCCTAGTAAAAAAGTGGAGCAACCTAATGAGAGGGTCGGTTGTCATTGTTACTTCGCACACGTGCATATCGTGGTCGGGTATCTGAAAGAATAGAGGTGACAGAACGTCCACCAGTGTTGCATATAACGGGCGAGAACAAAGTCAAATGTTGAGTGATCACTGTGAAGGACACGGAGATGCCGCATACTCGTAAGAGACAGCCTCATCAGTATCTGACAGAGTTTGAAAGGGGATTCATTGTAGGACCCATTTGGTCGGCTGATCGATTCGTGCAAAATCCAGGTTTGTGGGACCTTCTGATGTGCAAGAAGCCCGATGATAGACTCCGTGGAAACTTGAGGGCAGATAAACCTGTCGCCGATGTTTCAGTCGACCACGTCTGACCGCCACAAGGGAGGATCACAGTGCTGTGCACCAAACACATAGTAACCCCCCCACTTCGCAACCCCCCCACATCGTAGCCCCTCCACATCGTAACCCCCCCACATCGTAGCCCCTCCACATCGTAACCCCCCCACATCGTAGCCCCTCCACATCGTAACCCCCCCACATCGTAACCCCCCCACATCGTAACCCCTCCACATCGTATCCCCTCCGCATCGCAACCCCTCCACATCGCAACTCCTCCGCATCGCAACTCCTCCGCATCGCAACTCCTCCGCATCGCAACTCCTCCACATCGCAACTCCTCCACATCTGCACCTGCGATTCAAAAACTAATAGTGGAGTGCTGTTGACAAAGGATTTCAGATTGATTCTGTATTTCTGAATTTACAGAAGGCTTTTGACAATGTAACATACAAGCGACTTGTAGTGAAATTGCGTGCTTATGGAATATTGTCTCAGTTATGTGGATGAATTCGTGATATCCTGTCAGAGAGGTCACAGTTCATAGTAATTGATGGAAAGTCATAGAGTAAAACAGAAGTGATTTCTGCCGTTCCCCAAGGTAGTGTTAGAGACCCTTTGCTGTACGTTATCTATATAAAAGACAAGACAAATTGCAAAACGATTTAGAAAAGATATATGTGTGGTACGAAAATTTACGATTGATCCTAAATAATACGCACTGTCAGGTCATCCCCATGAGTGCTAAAAGGAACCCGTTATCGGTTACACAATAAATCAGTCAAATCTAAAGGCCATAAATTCAACTAAGTACCTAGGAATTACAATTACGAACAGCTTAAATTGGAAAGAACACATACAGAATGTTCAGGGGAAGGCAAACAAAAGACTGCATTTGATTGGCAGAACACTTAGAAAACGTAACCGATGTACTAAACTGTCCATCCTCTTTTTGAGTACTGCTGCGCGGTCTGGGATCCTTACCAGAAAGGATCAATGGAGTACATTGAGAAAGTTCAAAGGAGGGCAGCGCGTTTTGTATTGTCGCGAAACAGGGGAGAGAATTTCACTGAAGTTGTACAGGATTTAGGATGGGCATAATTAAAACACAGGGGTTTTTCGTTGCGGCGGAATCTTCTCACGAAATTTCAATCACCAACTTTCTCCTCCGAATGCGAAAATATTTTGCTGGCGCCGACCTACATAGGGAGAAACAATCACCAAAATAAAAGAAGGGAAATCAGAGCTCGCACGGAAAGATATAGGTGTTCGTGATTCCGCGTCCTAAACGAGACTGGAATAATAGAGAATTGCGAAAGTGGTTCGATGAACCCTATGCCAGGCACTTAAATGTAATTTGCAGAGTATCCATGTAGATGTAGATGCAGAAGTGGATTCCGTGCAACATTTTGTGTCATTGTGCACCACTGATTGAAGACTATCAGCAATCTTAGTGGATTACCGTCCCATGCGCCGACTGCCGTTAACACTACAAAACAAATCGCTGTGCTTAGAATTGTGCCGCCGTGATTGGGAAGCGTGGATTGCCCATCAATAGCATCGCACGGATTATATACGAACTTCCAACATGCTGGTGGAGTAGCTGTGAGTCAGTAACTTCTGTTAATCAGTACAACGGAAAACAAGTCCAAAGTTGCAAATTTTACTCTTTTTATTCACTCGATGACTAGTTTCTGGCCGAGACCCATTTTCAAATAATCGTAACATAGTCAAAGATGGTATTTCCGAAGATGTGGAAACCATGTCAAAAATGTGCAACGAACAGTCTTCGGAAATACCGTTTTTGACTATGTTACGATTTCAAAATGAGTCTCGTTCCGAAACTAATCATCGAGTGAATTTAAAAAGTCAAATTTGCAACTATGAACTTGTTTTTAATTTACAGAGCATCGCACTGTGTTTAGAGATGTATAGACCGCTACGGTCGCAGGTTCGAATCCTGCCTCGGGCATGGGTGTGTGTGATGTCCTTAGGTTAGTTAGGTTTAACTAGTTCTAACCCTAGGGGACTGATTACCTCAGATGTTAAGTCCCATAGTGCTTAGAGCCTAGAGCCATTTTTTTTTTTTTTTTTTTTTTTTTTTGAGATGTGTACTGTTTGTGCACCACCCCAGGTGAGCGTCACCGGTGGCGAAGTTTTGTAAGCTGTCTTGCTCCTGGCGCCACGTTAAGGGGATCCTTCGGACCTTCGGATATATCAGGTATAACATTAAGTCATGGCTGGTAGTACCTGACGAAACTCTGACGGCACTGCGGTACGTCACTGACATCCTCATGTGTCATATCTCATGCGAAGTTACTGTGGTGTCAGTTTTGAACAGGACAATGTTCGTCTAAATATAGCACGTGTCTCTATGAACTCTCTGCGTGATGTTGAGGTACTCCCATGGCCAACAAGATCTCCAGATCGATCTCCGATAGAACATATGTGGGACTAGCTAGGACATCAACTCTGTTCTAGTGCCAGATTCTAGGATATTAATGACCAGTACTAACAGTTTTAAGCGAGGTTGCTTTGATACAACGGCTTTTTGACATCGTCCAAACCAAATGAGTGCATGCTTCGGGGCCAGAGGTTGTCACCTACCGCCTTAATGGTAAGTGGGCTCATAGCGACAACGTCTTCGTAAATCTGACTCGATTTTGTAATTACTGCAATAGCATCATTTACTCTGTCAGCCTGTGAAGTTTTATTTCGTTTCCTCCTCTCCTACCGAGAACTCCGCTTTTCTTACCAGGCAGTGTACATTGAATTAGTAACGTTATACGGTCTCTCTCTCTCTCTCTCTCTCTCTCTCTCTCTCTCTCTCTCTCTCTGTTCTAAGGTTACATTTGGTCACTCTTCACGAGAGATATGCAGACTAGGGAGATTCTACTCTGTTGGGTCTGGGTGTAGTTGTGGTAGTGTCGTGAATTGGAGAGTGTCGTTTCAGGGCCAATGAAGTCTTAGAAGTGGATGTGTGGTGGGTGGTAACATGTTCGCCTCCCATGCAAGCAGGCCCGGGTCGATTCCCGGCCGAGTTGGAGATTTTCTCCGCTCGGGGAGTGGGTGTTGTGTCGTCCTAAACATCCTTTCATCCTCATCACCGGCGCGCAAGTCGCCCAGTGTGGCGTCGGCTGAAATAAGACTTGCACTTCCCCGGATGGGGCCTCCCGGCCAACGATGCCATACGATCATTTCATTTCCATGTCACTGGTTTCTTCACTAGGCATCCACGATTCCGGGATTTGTGTCATCCATCTTGTTCAAATATGAGGCCACCTTCAGCTTTCATAAGTCATCTGTGGAATAGCATGCAGAACCTTCATGGTAGGGTTACAGCGAATCATCAGCATCGGTGCAGCTGGAATGTGTAGGTCGGGATAATTGGCGACCGTATTTTGGAACCAGTATTCCTTCCATGTCGCCTAACAGGCCGGAACTATCGGCGTTTCTTGCGAGTGACTTTGCCTCCCCCGCTGGAAGAAGTGCTATTGATGATTCGAAGGGTTACGTGGTTGCTACATGATGGTACTGCAGCTCACTTCGCCGTTAACGTCCGGACACATCTCAGTCGTATCTTCCCTGCTCGATGGATAGGAGACAAGGGAGTCCAGTTGCATGGCCTGCTCATACACCGAATCTCAACCCGCGCAATTTCTGGGGACCATCTCAAAAGTATCGTGTATGCATAGCCATTCCAGATGTGGAGACACTGGAGCAGCATATTCATACTTCGACACTGTTCGGATGCAGTCTGGGCGATGTGGCGCGTACACGCAAGCGTTGAGGCGCATGTAAACCAACTTCAGCACATACTGTAACTATGGCTGCGCGGTACAGCGCGTCTTCGACCGCAGTCTCTGTAGCAGTGTATGACTTAATAAATGGTCTCTTGTATGGAAACCATGAGTTTCCGGCCATAAGTTCATTAGACCCTTTTTGTTCCGTATCCTCTTATCGATCAATCCCTAGAGTTTGTACACGGTGTAAAAAATTACCCTGTATAGATTGTGTCACAAAAAACACCGACAGACATTAGGGACAGGTTCCTTATACAGAAATGAGTAAGAAATGTTTAGTAAATATGGGCTCTAAAATGTACTCGTTCATCTTCACCAGTGTAAAACACGCCTCTTCTACTGAATAAGTACTCATAGCTCTTAAGCTACGCATTTTACAGGCCATGTTTACTAGGTATTTGTTTCACGTTTTGGTACCTATTCCCAAAATATTAAAAAACAAAGATCCTGCCGGCCGCGGTGGTCTCGCGGTTCTAGGCGCGCAGTCCGGAACCGTGGGACTGCTACGGTCGCAGGTTCGAATCCTGCCTCGGGCATGGATGTGTGTGATGTCCTTAGGTTAGTTAGGTTTAAGTAGTTCTAAGTTCTAGGGAACTGATAACCACAGCAGTTGAGTCCCATAGTGCTCAGAGCCATTTGAACCATTTTAGCCAACAAAGATCCTGCAATAGAAGAGACAAGTTTCTTAGTATCGAAGATGGACAAGTGCTCACGTCTCTTAAGGTACGCACTTTACAGCCCTTATTTACTAGATTTTTTTCTTCTTTTGTTATAAGAAACCTGTCCTTAAAGTTTGTTGGTATTTTTTTGGGGCATGCTGTATATTTTACACGAAATTTCATAATAGCAAAAACTTTGAGTGTGTAGCTTGTGGTTACTTTCTGACGTAGACCAGAAGTCAGGTTACTGTTTCTGGCCGCTGGGGAAAGATTCCAGTCGTTGACCTGTGCAACAAGAATTGCAGCAAATACATTATTTATAATAAGTAATAGGGATTATTGCAGGTATACTCCTATTGAGCTAATGAGAAAAATCGAGGATGTTTTAGAAAACAAGAGGTGAAAAGAAAAAAAATTGGAAGCAGCTGGACGCGAACCTTCCATATCTTTTTCATTACAGGTGACGACACTATCGACTACGCTACGGCATTAACAGGGCAGCCCTGCCTCTGTATGTAGTATACACTGTGTAAAGGCTTTATCTACGGATATCATTATTCGACATTTAACGGTGACAAACTGTACCAAGCTGTGCTTGTTATAGATCATCATTATGCCCTAGCACTCAAACGGCATTCTTTCATAGCACACAACGTATAAACCTAAAATAATCAAATATGGGAAGCCTTTGACTACCAATATGTCATTTTATTACAAGAAATCGTAACTAAAACTATGCGTTTTCAAGAGATCCTCAATTTGCTGACAATATATATATATATATATATATATATATATATATATATATATATATATATATGGCTCTGAGCACTATGGGACTCAACAGCTGTGGTCATAAGTCCCCTAGAACTTAGAACTACTTAAACCTAACTAACCTAAGGACATCACACACATCCATACCCGAGGCAGGATTCGAACCTGCGACCGTAGCAGTCGCGCGGTTCCTGACTGAGCGCCTAGAACCGCTAGACCACCGCGGCCGGCTATATATATATATATATATATATATATATATATATATATATATATATGTGTGTGTGTGTGTAAAAGTGGGGTTTAGTAAGAAACAATATGGCAGCTCGTAAGTACTGCTTGTGATGTGACCACAGGCCATGTTCCTCCGCACGAGGCAAAAATGTTGTGACATTCCAGGATCCTTTGCAATGTAGTGAAACTTGGGCAGCCATGATGTGGCGTTACCAGCTCCACGCGTGTTTACACGTCCCATGACCCGACAGCTTAACGGAAACGGTCTGGAAAATTAAACTGGCATCTTTAGAAGAAAGGCGGTGTTGTTCTCGAGAGATCGAAGAAAACTGTGTGATTGTGTAAGCAGAAAATATCTCTAAAGGGAAGGACAAGATACGAAAGATTGGACCTCGCACAGTGGCATGTAGACAGACATATTTCCTTCGCATAATACACGGACGCGTTAGGAGAGAAAATGGCTAATATAGATAGATGTTCCCTCCACCTCACAATTCCCACTGTCTTGCGGAGCACACATGAAGATGTAGAAGTAGATTTAAATGTAGGAAGAAAATAGTTGGCTGCGTTAACTACAGCGCCTTGGCAGAACCCATACAGTCATCAGTTTGACGTATTATCCGTGAGATGCTGGAGGAGATCACGCAACTTCATTGGCACAATGGAAAGCGTCCTGTGGCACATGCACGACAGTGATGGGCAGCGTGTGGATGCAGAGTCAGAGCTATAGGGCCCTGGAGAGGGGCATCGCTGTGTGCGGCCGCCAGCCGACCCTTGGCCCCTGGCGTGATACGAATACCAGCTCTTTAGCCGGCGCGGCGCTCGCCTGACGGCTGACGGGGAGAAGAAGAAAACTCGCCGGACGCCCAGGTGACGCGCAGAGAAACGCGGTAATTCCTGCTCTGGCTGCGTGTGACGCGCACTTATCACACGAGGGCGCCTTTGTGCGTGGAATGCGGCGAGGCGTGATTCACGCGTGATGCGTACCTAAGCCACCGTGGGCGGCCATCAGCGCGCCACACCGATCTCCGGCTGCCATTAATCTCCGCCCTGCGCACAAAGACAGCCGGGCCTGTCACCCGCGCACGCACCGGAACCTCAGTCGCTCTCTCTCTCTCTCTGGACTTCGGCGCCGCACTTGGCGGACATACAGTCACGTATTCATTCCTTACAGGTCTTTTGTTTCTTGAATCACGCTGCCAACAGTTCGGTTATAACATTATAACGTTGTGCAGAGAAATCAGAGAAATCTTAATGCATACTGGCCATTAAGATTCCTACACCAAGAAGAAATGCAGATGATAAACGGGCATTCATTGGACAAATATATTCTACTAGAACTGACATGCGATTACATTTTCACGCAATTTGTGTGCATAGATCCTGAGAAATCAGTACCCAGAACAACCACCTCTGGCCGTAACAACGGCCTTCATACGCCTGGGCATTTGAGTCAAACAGAGCTCGGATGGCGTGTACAGGTACACCTGCCCATGCAGCTTCAACACGATACCACAGTTCATCAAGAGTAGTGACTGATGTATTGTGACGAGCCAGTTGCTCGGCCACCATTGACCAGACGTTTTCAATCGGTTAGAGATCTGGAGAATGCGCTGGCCAGGGCAGCAGTCGAATATTTTCTGTATCCAGAAAGGCCCGTACAGGACATGCAACATGTGATCGTGCATTATCGTGCTGAAATGTAGGGTTTCGCAGGGATAGAATGAAGGGTACAGCCACGGGTCGTAACATATCTGAAATGTAACGTCCACTGTTCAAAGTGCCGTCAGTGCGAACAAGAGGTGACCGAGACGTGTAACCATTGGCACCCAATACCATCACGCCGGGTGATACGCCAGTATGGCGATGACGAATACCCGCTTCCAATGTGCGTTCACCGCGATGTCGCCAAACACGGATGCGACCGTCATGATGCTGTAAACAGAACCAGGATTCATCCGAAAAAGATGACGTTTTGCCATTCGTGCACCCAGGTTCGTCGTTGAGTACACCATCGCATCTGTGATGCAGCGTCAAGGGTCTCCGAGCTGATATTCTATGCTGCTGCAAACGTCGTCGAACTGTTCGTGCAGATGGTTGTTGTCTTGCAAACGTCCCCATCTGTTGACTCAGGGATCGAGACGTGGCTGCACGATCCGTTACAGCCATGCGGATAAGATGCCTGTCATCTCGACTGCCAGTGATACGAGGCCATTGAGATCCAGCACGGCGTTCCGTATTACTCTCCTGAACCCACCGACTCCATATTCTGCTAACAAGTCCGCCCCCGGTAGCTGAGTGGTCAGCGCGACAGACTGTTAATCCAAAGGGCCCGGGTTCGATTCCCGGCTGAGTCGGAGATTTTCTCCGCTCAGGGACTGGGTGTTGTGTTGTCCTAATCATCACCATTTCATCCCCATCGACGCGAAAGACGCCGAAGTGGCATCAAATCGAAAGACTTGCACCAGGCGAACGGTCTACCCGACGGGAGGCCCTCGTCACACGCCATTTCATTTATTTCATTTCTGCTAACAGTCATTGGATCTCGACCAACGCGAGCAGCAATGTCGCGATACGATAAACCGCAATCACGATAGGCTACAATCTGACTTTTATCAAAGTCGGAAACGTGATGGTACGCATTTCTCCTCCTTACACGAGGCATCACAACAATGTTCCACCAGGAAACGCCGGTCAACTGCTGTTTGTGTATGAGAAATCGGTTGGAAAGTTTCCTCATGTCAACACGTTGTAGGTGTCGCCACCGGCGCCAACCTTGTGTGTATGGTCTGAAAAGCTAATCATTTGCATTTCACAGCATCTTCTTCCTGTTGGTTAAATTTCGCGTCTGTAGCACGTCAGCTTCGTGGTGTAGCAATTTTAATGGCTAGTAGTGTATAAACCGTTGGGATAGTGATGTAAGATTAGTTTACAGCAGTGGTTCTCAACCTTTCCGAGACCATTATCTCTGAATGTAAGTGCAATCAACCTCAACATTAACACGTATCTCAACCTCAGACTGAAAAAGAATTTACATAAGTCAAATGGTATTTAGTTTTTGTTGCTATTTTATTACACGGTTTCCTTTACGGTTTCTTTTTATCAAACCATGAACTAACCTCAAAGAGGCAACTGGCATTGCTTATTTCTAACAACCTTTTGTTTAGAATGGTGAAATAATTCTCAGTGCATCGCCACTCCTACCTACTACTCGTTCTCCGAAAAGGCCGCATACTACTCTGATTGCAGATGGACACTTGTTACAAAATGAGCTTCCTCGTACCACTCATTGCTTCACCCAAACCCTGCACTCTCACTTAAAACATAAAAAAAAAAAAAATCAAACAAGTTCAGATGCGTACATTATACTTACTGTTTGTAAATCATACTTGCCGTACCCCTTACTTCTGAGCCGGCCGCGGTGGTCTAGCGGTGCTGGCGCTGCAGTCCGGAACCGCGGGACTGCTACGGTCGCAGGTTCGAATCCTGCCTCGGGCATGGGTGTGTGTGATGTCCTTAGGTTAGTTAGGTTTAAGTAGTTCTAAGTTCTAGGGGACTTATGATCTAAGTTGTTGAGTCCCATAGTGCTCAGAGCCAACCTTACTTCTGAACAGGAAGAAACTGGACTGCCAACGCTTTGTGCCTGACCACTGCTACTAGTAGTAATATTGATAACAATAATGATACCGTGTAGACCAGCGGTTTCTGAGGCGTCAAAACAAAACGATTCGATTGTGTTTGTCACCAAACTAAATTATTTAAAAAAATGGCTCAAATGCCTCTGAGCACTATGGGACTTAACTTCTGAGCTCATCAGTCGCCTAGAACTTAGAACTAATTAAACCTAACTAACCTAAGGACATCACACACATCCATGCGCGAGGCAGGATTCGAAACTGCGGCCGTAGCGGTTGCGCGGTCCCAGACTGTAGCGCCTAGAACCGCTCGGCCACCCTATTTTTAAAAGATTATTACTATTACCACTATTTCACTAGACTGTATTCAAAACGTACGTGACACAATGAAGTGGTGGTTACCTTTTGTGAAACAAAGGTATCGATCTCTTCCTCGCTTGCTTCACCCACTACGTCCACACTCTGTATTTTATACATCAATTTGTGGCAGTAATACTGAGACACATTTTTCACAGATTGTTGAATATCTCTTAAAAATACCTTGTTAATTTCTAATAAATGGTGCACATCGAAATCGCGGCCTCACTACGAGCGATACATATCGAACGTTCGACCGCCGGAATGTCGACAAAACAGACGACAAAAGACGAACGTATTGGAAACAGAAAGATATTAAAAACCAGAGAGTAACAGCACTTTTTTCACTCACCGAAATTTATTAAATAGATGAGTAATACCACTTACATTACTCATCAGATATATCGTCGTCGTGCGCAGTACCGTGTCTGTTGTAGGTAACGTGCACCATTCCGTTTTCCCCCATACCCTGGATACATATTTCTACACGTCTTTTAGGAAAATTGGGAGAGTCTCACAGAAGAGAGATTTACCCGAAAGTTGTAAGTTTTGAAAACATAAAAACTGAAATATTTACTCTCGTGCGGTGTTCCGTAGTCGAAGCAGAAAAAAATACCCACGTGTCCGGTTTAGAGACTCGAGAGTTTGATATATATCACTCGCAGAGAGGCTACGACTTCGATTTGCACCATTTTTGGAAATTGCCAATACCTCCTCGAGCTAGTAGGTAGTTCCTGCAATAGATCAAAAATTGTTACGTCTTCCATTTAGCAACGATAAACGAACTAACTGACAGCGTAACACAAAAGTAACTACTTAATGACTACTACACTGCTGTATAGGCTACACAGGATTATTATTATTATTAGTGACTCTCATGAGAAACAAAGCATTGGCGGCATAAAGTCTTCAAATTTCTGCCATTTCAGAAGTTTGAAAGCAGCGATCAAATAATTTACAAACAGTAAGTGTAGAGCACGCATTTTAATTTGGTTTATTGTAAGTGAGAGTGCAGGTTGTGGATGAAGCAACTGTCGCTGTGGAGAGGAGTGTCTTGCGTGCCTGTGGTGGTGGTTCAAATGGTTCAAATGGCTCTGAGCACTATGGGACTTAACTTCTGAGGTCATCAGTCCCCTAGAACTTAGAACTACTTAAACCTAACTAACCTAAGGACAACACACACATCAATGCCCGAGGCAGGATTCGAACCTGCGACCGTAGCAGTCGCGCGGTTCCAGACTGAATCGCTTAGAACCGCTGGGTCACGATTGAAGCCGTGCAGCTGCATGTGGTGCTGTGAACAGTGACCTCTGACCTTTTGCAAGATGCCCGACTTCAGATATCTATTGTCAGCGGTTTTCTTCGCAATGTTGTCTCAGAAATTGATTGGGGTGACACTGGGTTCACTGACAGCAATTCCTGTCAGGTTTGAAACGGACTGTCCTTGAAAGGCGTGACTGAGGTCCCCCTGTCGTTTAGGATATTTTTGTGAACACCGTTATTAAGCCGTGTTACATGGCTGCTAGTGGTACATCATGCCGTGCAGAGCAGTCCTTGTTGATACACCAGTATGTGGTGCAACTGCATACACATTGTTGTCACGGGCACATCCAAGCACGGCAGCTTCTTTGTGCCATTCTGTCACGCCTCCACCTAACAGCACTGAACAACCGATTATCAAATACATAAGAATTCACTACCATGAGTTATGTCAGAGTAGGGGGGGTCACATGAGAGCCTCGTACGAGTCCCGCACCATGTACAGCGATCAGTGTGCTCTTTTAAGGGGGTAATTTTGTCCAGTTGGTTACTTATTTGGAAATCGTTTTCAGATCATCTATAATGCAATAAATCCATCTGTCACTGCAAAAAGATTGCAAACACATCGAGTGATTTACCTCCCTTAGAAAAGCATGAAAATTATACAATAACCCTAGTGCATCAAGTTTATCCAAGCCATACATCCAAACGTATTATAAAAGTGGATGATGCCACATCTCCTCCTAAACCACTGGATGGATTTCAGCCTTACTTGGCACACATATTACTTACTATCTGCCGCGCGGAATTAGCCGAGCGGTCTGTGGCGCTGCAGTCATGGACTGTGCGGCTGGTCCCGGCGGAGGTTCGAGTCCCCCTCGGGCATGGGTGTGTGTGTTTGTCCTTAGGATAATTTAGGTTAAGTAGTGTGTAGGTTTAGGGACTGATGACCTTAGCAGTTAAGTCCCATAATATTTCACACACACAGGTACTATCTAAAAAGAAATACTGTGAGAATGAGAATCAGCAACTTTCTGTTGGAGTGGGGATGATAATGCGGAGAGAGAGGGGGAGGAGGAGGAGGAGGAAGAGAAGATGAACAAAGTTAGGGGGAGGGATAAATGATCAGAGAAAGATATGATAAGGAGATGGAAAGAGAGATGGGGGGAAGAGAAAGGAAAGAGTAGGAGATTAGGAGAGGGAGGGTGGTGTGGAGGCGATAGAGAGGAGGGAGGTAGGAGCTGGAGAGAGGAGGAGGAAGAAAGGTCAGGTAGAGGGGAGGATATGGTAAGGTAGAGGGGGCAGAGGAGCTGGACAGGGAGAAGGGGCGGAGCAGATGGACAAAGAGAGGTGGATGTAGGAAACGTACAGGGAGAGGGACAGAGGGGGGGGGGGGGATGGAGAGAGAAAGTGGGAATACGATATGAAGGAGGTGTACAGAGAGAGATGCAAGGAGGAGCTGGACCAATAAAACAAATACATCACGGGCAACATCGGGTAATCAGCTAGTATCATAATAAACATGTCATGCTGATTTATTATGGGGATTATTCGCGTTAATCATATTACGTAGTGACATGTGGCAGTTTCAGATGCTCTTGATGGCCTAATGTAAAGGCCAAAACTGGCCATGCAGCGCCTTTTCATTAATTACTCGCGATAAGCTGTAGATCGGAGATTGGATCCCGGTTGGCATAAACTGTCAAATGCCACGATATATTGATTACGTTGCAAGGAGAAGCATTTCTGATTTGATTTCATCTGTAGCACTAGAGGTCATTAAGTTGCATTGACATGATCACCATCTGTTTATTACATCTCTTATTTCGTAGACTCCACTATGAAAACTAGCACCCTGTATTTCGAGTTTGGCACGTACCGACGAAAACGATGCGAATGAACGTTCACAGCAACGAGAAGTAAGGAGCGAGCTGTGTACCGCGACCGTGACCTTGGAAAGACTGAGAAAATATGTGGTGGGAACGTTAGCGGTTCCCTGCTGAGACAGCAGCTGTGTGCTTGTCAAAGGCTCGGTCAGAATTTTCGGCCACTCCGTCGCTGCTTGCGGCGCTCACGTCAGCGAGAAGGCGTGCGCAAACAGCGCCGGGGTCGGGCGTGCGGCCGCGTGTGGCGCCGGCGTGTCCTCATTATAGCGGAACTCCAGTTCCTCAGCGACGCGAGGTGGCAAGGCCGTCCGTCCCGGGCTTGTCCGGAAAGTGAAAGACAAGGACAGAGGGTGTGCGCCGGTCAACGCCTCTGCATCCGGGACGCAGCGGCGGCTATAGCCGGCTGGCTCGCTGCAGCGCCCTGTCAGATGCTGCTCTCGCACTAGAGCAGGCAGTCAACGGGAGAACCCGAAGGCTCTGCTGCACGCGCGCCAGAACACGCAGCAAACACAGGCGTCACCCGCATCGGACGCAGCGACTTTTCGGAATTAATTTACTGACAAACCGACACAGGTCGCTCCACTCTACAAACCAGAGCGTCGCCAGACATCACCGATTTGACGGAAACACGTTAAAGGTTCAAAACTCCGCACAGTGTCATCACCAACACGAAGTTGTCTCTCCTTCAGGCCAATGAATATTTGTCGAATGAAACCAGTAAGAAAGCAAATAATCCGTGACCCGTGACAGTTTACCTGCTCTTTGACATGTCACACTAACATCATCATCAACACGAAGTTGTCTCTCCTTCAGGCCAATGAATATTTGTCGAATGAAACCGGTAAGAAAGCAAATAATCCGTGACCCGCGACAGTTTACCTGCTCTTTGACATGTCACACTAACATCATCATCAACACGAAGTTGTCTCTCCTTCAGGCCAATGAATATTTGTCGAATGAAACCAGTAAGAAAGCAAATAATCCGTGACCCATGACAGTTTACCTGCTCTTTGACATGTCACACTCATTTGACATCTTCCTTTATTCAGTTATCCCAGTATAACAGTGTAGTAACTGAACGTAAAGTATGTCATATTACTTCTGAAATAGGGCGTAAACTGTTACTGCTTACAACGCAATACATTGTTGTAGGGGAAGTCGAGACGAATAATTAGACGTAGTACACTTGGGGTCTGTCAAGCCAGGAAACAAACTCAAATTGGCCTACAAAAGCCACCTATATTACAGCGCATGCGCAGCGAAAGAGATTCTGAACATCTTTTCGCCCATTTATGAAACCAGCTTAGTTTTTCTATTTCATTAAAATTAGTAATTTAATCTTTCGCGCCGCGCGAAGTGGCCGCGCGTTTAGAGGCGCCATGTCACTGACTGTGTGGCCCCTCCAGCCGGAGGTTCGAGTCCTCCCTCAGTTTAAGTAGTGTGTAAGTCTAGGGACTGATGACCTAAGCAGTTTGGTCCCTTAGGAATTGACACACAGTAAAAGCAACTTTGTAAACATTATGCTAAAGCAAATTGCATTTACAATTCGATATAAATTTAACGCTTACAACCACGGTAGTGTCGCAGTAAGAAGACCACAGAAACAAAACTATTTAACAATTTTACGCTGATAAAATAACAAAATTTTGTGCTAAAATTTACCCAATAAAGTCAGTTTTACAGTTTGTAAGCGCAACAACGCGGTGTGTCTAATATTCTAGGATAATTTTAGTGAGAAAAAGAAATGTGCTTCAAAGAGTTAAGACCGACTGAGCCCGTGCCTTAAGACGTCTACAGGATATTTAAAATCTCGCACGTTACGCATATGCTTTCGATTGGGTGGCTTTTGTAGACCAGTTTTAGGTTGTTCCCCGAGTTGAGAGACCATATGTGTCATATACCAAGTTGTTCGTCTTGACTAACATATACTACATCACTGTGACACGTAAACAGTTCCCAGTCACACGATGTATATTCTTACCAACAAATAATGTTATTGCTCCACTTCCCTGAATAAATATTAGAATTCTACACTTGATCTGAAATGAAATAATAGTATGACATTATTGATGGAGAGACACGAACTCTCATTGTTCGGCCGCTTGATGCAAGTCTTTCTATCTGACGTCACTTTGGCGAGATGCGCGTCTGTGAAGATAGAATGAAATGATGAAGACAAATCAACACGCAGTGCCCGGGTGGAGAAAATCTACGACCCGGCCGGGAATAGAACTCGAGACCCCGCGATCTAGAAGGAGAGACGTTAACCACGAGCTGCGGACACTTTAGAGGTAATCTACTGTTGTCTGCAAAACGCGCCATATTACTTTTGTATATTTCGAGCAAATATGGTTAGACCTACCACTATGTGCTCGACAAGGAGACACCGCTCCACTAGTTGGATAACCATTTAAACTCTGAAGTATGCTGTTCCCTAACGTAAAATACGTATGTCATACAGACATTGTTTTACTTGTGCCACATTAATCTGAATAGGTGAAATTTGCGTGTAAAATAATCTAGTGCTAGTTGTTACAGTGCTCAGCATAGTAAATGCAGCAAAGGACTTTGCACCATACGTATCTTCATCTTCTCATTCATACAATGGCTTGTCTCAAATTTGATATTCGCCAATATTAAATCGAAAAATGCAACCAACTTCACTTTTACGAACATACACGGAAACTGAAATGTGGCTTTCGTGCTGCAGACTGTGACTACATTATAAACTATGCGTAAGATACTATTTGATGTGCAGTGAAATGCAAATGCAGGATTGATACTTTGTACTAGAAAGAGTGAATCATCTACGAAAAATGCACTTAAAAAAGTTCCCGCCGAACTGCACTTCTTACGTGTTCAGATAAGGAAAGGTATTGATAAGAATGGGTCAAAGCCTTGTTTGGTCAATGCATGAGTATCATATACATTGCCTGACAAAGAAAAGCAAAGCATGCAAAAACGTTATCGGATGTAAGTGTAACTTTGTACGCATACACATCATCGACGTATATGTTGATGATTACAGTTTTAGTTCTCTTCGATAGGTAAAACCGCCACTAGAGTACGTTAGTGTTGTCAGTGTTCAGTGTTGTTACCAGGCCTGGTAGGATATACACTGAAGAGTCAAAGAAACTGGTACACCTGCCTGATATCGTGTAGGGCCCATGTGGGCCCGCACAAGTGCCCCACAACGACGTGGCATAGACTCGACTAATGTCCAAAGTAGTGCTGGAGGGTATTGACACCATCTATCCTGCAGGGCTGTCCACAAACCCCTAAGAGTACGAGGGGTTAGAGATCTCTTCTGAACAGCACGTTGCAAGGCATCACAGATATGCTCAATAATAAAATTTTTGAAAACATTATCAGCGATCTTTTATTAATATTATAATTAAACAACACAGTCCGCAAATTTCTTTTAATCGGAGTGAATGGTTTCAATCCTTAAGGATCATCTTCAGACACCAGAAAAGCAGGTGAACTTCCATGGAGCAAGCTGCGCCGACCCACGACGCTGAACTGACTGGTCAAGCAGCTTCGTGGGTCGACGCAGCTTGCTCCATGGAAGTTCACCTGCGGTTCTGGAGTCTGAAGATGGTCCTTAAGGATTGAAACCGGTCGCTCCGATAAAAAGAAATTTGCGATCAAGACTGTGATGTTGACGTCTGGAGAGTCTGGTGGCAAGCGGAAGTATTTAAACTCAGAAGAGTGTTCCTGGAGCCACTCTGTAGGTGTCGCAGTGTCCCGCTGAAATTGCCCAAGTCCATCGGAATCGCAATGGACATGAATGGATGCAGGTGATCAGACAGGATACTTACGTACGTGTCACCTGTCACAGTCGTATCTAGACTTATCCAACCAGCCGCGCAGAGTGGCCACGCGGTTAGAGGCGCCATGTCACTAATTGCGCGGCCCCTCCCGCCGGAGGTTCGAGTCCTCCCTCAGGCATGGGTGTGTGTGCTGTCTTTAGCGTAAGTTAGCTTAAGTTAATTTAAGTAGTGTGTAAGTCTAGTGACCGATGACCTTAGCAGTTTGGTCCCTTAGAAATTCACACACATTTGAACTTATCCAACTGCACACACCCCACATCATTACAGAGCCTCCACCAGCTTGAACAATCTCCTACTGACATGCATGGTCCATGAATTCATGAAGTTGTCTCTATACCCGTACATTTCCATCCGCTGGATACAATTTGAAAGGAAACTTGTCCGACCAGGCAACATATTCCCAGTTATCAACATTCCAATGTCGGTGTTGACGGGCCCAGGCGAGGCATAAAGCTTAGTGTCGTGCAGTCACCAAGGGTACACGGGTGGCCTCCGGCACCGAAAGCCCACATCGGTGATGTTTCGTTGACTGGTTCGCACGCTGACACTTGTTGATGGCCCAGCACTGGAATATGCAACAATTTGCGGAAGGGTTGCACTTCTGTCAAGCTGAGCGATTCTCTTCAGTCGTCGTTGGTCCCGTTCTTGAAGGATCTTTTTCCGGCCGCAGCGATGTCGGAGATTTGATGTTTTACCGGGTTCCTGATATTCACGGTACACTCGTGAAATGGTCGTACGGGAAAATCCTCACTTCACCGCTACCTCTGACGTGCTGTGTCCCGTCGCTCGTGCGCTGACTATAACACCATGTTCAAACTCACTTAGATCTTGATAACCTGCCATTCTTGCAGCAGTAACCGACCTAACAACTGTGCCAAACATTTGTTGCTTTATATAGGTACTATATAGGTGTTGCCGCCCGTAGCGCCGTTTTCTGCTTGTTTACATATCTCTGTATTTGATTACGCATCTCTATACCAGTTTCTTTGGCGCTTAAGTATATAAGAGACTCGACAGTGTCAGACGATGAGCCGATCCCGGGAAGGCTGTGGGTCCCGAAATAGCGTCCACTGCTCCACGCTGCCGGCGGCTTCCGGAAACCTGCCTGCCATCTTTAACGAAATCATCCGGACTAGCTGCTTCCCCCTAATCTGTAAGCACGTGGAGGTCTTGGCGGTACCAAATCTGGGGAAGGACCCGCACCATGTCAAGCGCTACCATCCCATCAGGGTGATGCCGGGCGATTCCAAGTTGTTCGAGAGGGTGTATACTCGGCTGCTACGGCGCCACTTTGACACCGAGAACATATGGCCTGAGGAGCAGTTCGGGTTTCGCAAGGGTCTTTCGGCGGCTCAACAGCGGTTACGCCATGTGCAAGAGGCATTCCATTTTCTGGAGTGCAGCGAGTTCTTTGGAGTGGTGTTCCTGGATGTAATCCTGAGCGTTTGACGGCGTATGGCACGGCGGCTTCGTTTTCAAACTCCTTGAACTGGGAATGCCCATGCCGCACGCTCGGCCCATCGACTCTTACTTCTACTGTCGGACCTTCCACTTGAGGGCTGAAACTGGAGTGGCCACTGTTCGCCGCATCCGCCCTGCCGCGCCGCAGGGCTCTGTCCTGGAGTCACTCCTGTACTCGTTGTGCATTGCCGACGCTCCGAAGACTGATCATGCACGCCGACGATACGTGCCTTTCAGCAGAAGCATGAAGGCCTTGCGCGAAAGACTGAAACTTGCCGTTGATGCTCTTGCAGGGTGGGTTGTCAAGTGGCGCGTCTCATTCAACAACGCCGAGATGCAGTCCCAGCTGGACATCCGACGTCTCGTCTCTGCCGATCCGCTGCCTGTACTCGTCGGCGGTAATCCTGTTCCCTGGCGTACCACGGCGCAGTATCTTAGCGTCACCCTCGACCGTCATCTTAGATGGTCTTCACATGTTCAAGAAGTGAGGAATAAAGCTAGTCCAAACTCCGCAAGCACTATCCCCAAATTCAACCCAGAATCCAGAAATCCGTCCTGGCTCGGCGTTACTGTGTACAAAGCGCGTCTACACCCTATTCTCGAGGCCCTTCGCGTTGACTAAGGGAATGTCGCTACGACACACTTGGAGACGCTACAGACCTTGCAGAGCCCGTGCCCTCTGTTTGCACTACAAAACAAATTGGGCAAGCCATGAAAGCAATTTCGAGACAAGTGCCTTAATGTCCTTTGATGGGAGACAAAGCAAGAATCTGCAAGGAATTCCGCCATCCTCGGAGCAATAAAACTTCTCCTTTAACTTTCCGCAGCAGATGTTGAGTTGTCGCTGAGAAGACATGGAGATACTGCATACTCGCGTGAGACAGGGTTATGAGCATCTGACAAAAAAATGGCTCTGAGCACTATGTGACTTAACTTCTGAGGTCATCAGTCGCCTAGAACTTAGAACTAATTAAACCTAACTAACCTAAGGACATCACACACAGCCATGCCCGAGGCAGGATTCGAACCTGCGACCGTAGCGGTCGCTCGGCTCCAGACCGTAGCGCCTAGAGCCGCACGGCCACTCCGGCCGGCGAGCATCTGACAGAACTTGAAAGGGGCCTCATTGTGGGTGTCTGCTCGGCTTTCTGGTCGAATAGCGCAATTTCCTGGTTTGTAAAGCGTTCGGATGAGACAATGGCACACTAATAGACTGCAAGAGAACACGAGGCCAGCCTTACTTGTTCTCAAGGTTCCGTCGACCAAGTCTGATCACCATAAGGAAGAATCGCCGCACTGGGCACTAAGCACATCTACTTATACTTTCCCCAAATTCTCCGAATAAAACGAAGTCTACCATTCGCCTTACCTGACGTGCTCGTTCCGCTTCCATATCGCCTTGAAACGTTACGCTTAGATACACCATGTGATCAAAAGTATCCGGACACCCCAAAAAACATATATTTTTCATATTAGGTTCATTGTGCTGCCACCTACTGCCGACTATCAGCGACTTCAATAGTCATTAGACATCGTGTGAGAGCAGAATGGGGCGCTCTGTGGAACTGACGGACTTCGAACGTGATAAGGTGATTGGATGTCACTTGTGTCATACGTCTGTACGCGAGATTTCTACACTCCTAAACGTACCTAGTTCCACTGTTTCCGAATTGAAAGTGAAGTGGAAACGTGAAGAGACACATTCAGCACAAAAACATACTCTGTTGACTGACAGAGACCGCCGACAGTTGAAGAGGGTCGTGGGGTAATAGGCAGACATCTATCCAGACCATCACACAGGAATTCCAAACTGCATCAGGATCCACTGCAAGAACAACAAAAGTTAGGCGAGAGGTGAGAAAACTTGGATTTCATGGTAGAGCGGCTGCTCATAACCCACACATCACGCCGGTAAATACCAAACGACACCTCGCTTGGTGTAAGGAGCATAAAAATTGGACGATTGAACACTGGAAAAACGTTGTCTGGAGTGACGAATCACGGTACACGATGTGGCGATCCGATGGCAGGGTCTGGGTATGGCGAATGCCCGGTAAACCTCATCTGCGAGCGTATGTAGTGCCAACAGTATAATTCGCAGGCGGTGGTGTTATGGTGTGGTGGTGTTTTTCGTGAAGGAGGCTTGCACCCCTTCTTGTTTTGTGTGTCACTATCACAGCACAGGCCTACATTGATGTTTTAAGCACCTTCCTGCTTCTCACTGTTGAAGAGCAATTCGGGGATGGCGATTACTTCTTGGAACACGATCGAGCACCTATTCATAATGCACGGCCTGTGGCGGAGTGGTTACACGACAATAAGATCCCTGTAATGGACTGGCCTGCGCAGAGTCCTGACCTGAATCCTATACAACACCTTTGGGATGTTTTGGATCGTAGACTTCGTGCCAGGCCTCACCGACCGACGTCGAGTTCTCTCCTTAGTGTAGCACTCCGTGAAGAATGGGCTGCCATTCCCCAAGAAACCTTCCAGCACCTGATTGAACGTATATTTGCGAGAGTGGAAGCTGTCATCAAGGCTAAGAGTAGGCCAAACCATATCCAATTCCAGCATTACCGAGGGAGGGTGCCACGAACTTGTAAGTCATTTTCAACCAGGTATCAGGATACTTTTGATCACATAGCGTATTTAATTGGCGGGAAGTGTCAATGAGCACACCACTAACGCTGTATTCGAACATTACATGATTGTTTTTCCTACTCATCCGTATTTACTTACATTTCTTTACGTTTGCAGTAAGGTGCTACTCGTCACACCATCCAATAAATCTGACTCGTGCAGTGTCCTCTTAGGGTCACTCAACGACGACATCTTGCTGTACACCACAGCATCATGAGCAAACAGCCAGAAATTGCTGCTCACCATGTCCGTCGGATCATTTATGTATATAGAGAACAGGAGCAGTCCTATCACACTTCCGTGATGAACACTCGCCGACAAGGACGACGTACTGGGTTCTATTACGTAAGAAGTCTCGAGCCACTCACATATCTGGGAACCTAATCCGTATGCTTAAGGATTAACAAGCCGCCTGAAGCTGCGAATCTCTCTGGATGACGTACCGCCACTGAACACGCGCACAGGTGGCTGTTGTGTTGCCGGTGCTCGTCTCAGTGGGAGGACTCGTAAAGTGCCGGGAGAGGCGCCCTACTGCGAGGAGCACGTGGTGCGAAGACAGTGATGGAGCAGGGCATTGGGCAGTAATCAGCGTGTAATGAGCTCTGTATTAGGCGAAGCAGGAACCGGCGGGCGCTGAGGCGGCGGCGGCGGCGGCGGCGGCGGGCTAGCGGGACCCGGGGCCCGCTAACGGTGTGAGGCGAGCCCGGCCCAGCCACCTGACGCCCCACTTGCGGCGCCACTCTCGCGCGCGCGTCGCCGCCTTCACGCCCGCCCAGCTCACTAGCACTCACTCTGGATCGCCACCCTCTCCGATGCGAGAATGAGGGAGACGCCAGCAACTGCTGCCAAACGGGATCGAGCAAAGTACGAGTGAGGTTCAATGGGTAATGCAACACTTTTTTATTGTCCAATTTCGGTTGAAAACAATGAAGACTTTGTGGTGGAATATTCCCGCTTCAGCTCCTATAGTTTCATATTCAACAGGTGGTGGTGCTATACGCAGTCTTCAAAATGGTGTAGGTGCGTTCCAAGCCGAGAGATCTCACCTAGTTTCTTTCGAGGGATAACCGGAGCATCGCAGATACTAGTTATTATTCAAAGGCGCCTGCACGATGTCTCCGGAGACTTGACAATGTGCAGAAGCACGCCGAGTCCTCGGTAATTATCGCAACAAGGTCGCGCAAACCTGACCGACCTCTCGCTCGTTCGAGGTGACGGACGGATCACAATTAAACACCTCGCTGCACAGCTGGACGTATCTGTCGATGAAGATTGTTCCGAAAGAACAGATACCAGTGATGACCATGCAGCTTCTCTAGAAAGAAATGATAATTAATAGAAACCCTCAGCTGCCAACAGGTGTTGTTCAAAAAATGGTTCAAATGGCTCTGAGCACTATGGGACTTAACATCTGTGGTCATCAGTCCCCTAGAACTTAGAACTACTTAAACCTAACTAACCTAAGGACATCACACACATCCATGCCCGAGGCAGGATTCGAACCTGCGGCCATAGCGGTCGCGCGGTTCCAGACTGAAGCGCCTATAACCGCACGGCCACACCGGCCGGCAACAGGTGTTGTTGATATACCTCAATGGGGACGGCTGAAAGTGTGTGCCCCGACCCGGACTCCAACCCGGGATCTCCTGCTTACATGGGTCTCACACGAGTGTGCAAAGGATAAGTCCCAGCAATCGCGCTATCCTCTCTGCCCTCGGTGGCTCAGATGGATAGAGCGTCTGCTATGTGATCAGGAGAACCCGGGTTCGAGTCCCGGTCGGGACACACATTTTCAGCTGTCTCCATTGAGGTATATCAGCAACACCCGTTGGCAGCTGAGGGTTTAGATTAATTATCATTTGTGTCTGTTGATAGTGCTGGCACACTAGTTCACTAGTCAGCGCCGCCTAACAGAAGGCCATAAAGGGCAACAAAGAATTATCTGTGCGGAACTGCTTGAGTGTGAAAATTTTTTGGAACACCGTCACAGGCGATGAAACATGAGTTCATCATTTCGAACCGGAAACAAAACGGGAATCCGTGCATTGGTGCCACACCACCTGTCGTCCGAAGTTCAAAGCCTCTCCCTCAGCCGGAGAAATGAAATGAAATCTAATATATTGAAAAATCCGCCTCAGCTGCGAAAATTTTCTGGTCTTTAAACAGGTTTCGGCTAGAATAATCTACCCTTCTTCAGAAGCACAAAATTACTATAACATGCCAGAGTAAGGAACAGTCAACATTAAAAATTAAACCCTATAGTACCGCGGTACCATGTCGCATTAAAACTACTTAACTCAAGTCCAGCCCCGGCATCACTTCACCACACCGTCGGCTGCCAAACGACCGTGTGGTGAAGTGATGCCGGGGCTGGGCTTCAGTTAAGTAGTTTTAATGCGACATGGTACCGCGGTACTATAGGGTTTAATTTTTAATGTTGACTGTGCCTTACTCTGGCATGTTATAGTAATTTCGTGCTTCTGAAAGGACCAGAAAATTTTCGCAACTGAGGCGGATTTTTCAATATATTAGTCTATCACAGTTGCTGACGGGGCTGCAATATGCTAAAAATTCTTAGAAATGAAATCTCGTGTGGGTGGGGCCTCCCGTACGGTAGACCGGTCGCTCCTGGTACGCCGGCCGAAGTGGCCGTGCGGTTAAAGGCGCTGCAGTCTGGAACCGCAAGACCGCTACGGTCGCAGGTTCGAATCCTGCCTCGGGCATGGATGTTTGTGATGTCCTTAGGTTAGTTAGGTTTAACTAGTTCTAAGTTCTAGGGGACTAATGACCTCAGCAGTTGAGTCCCATAGTGCTCAGAGCCATTTGAGCTCCTGGTACGAGTCTTTTTTAGCTGTCGCCATTTCGGCGACTTGCGTGTTTATGTGGATGATATGGCGATGAAGACAATTTAAAGCACTGCCGACGGTGTTCTGGGAATCTGAAAAGGTTATTGTGTTTGATGTCTTCCTTAATGGTGCAACGATCAACTCGGAAGTATATTGTGCTACCATCAAGAAACTGAAGAAAAGACTTCAGTGTGTTCGTCGGCACAAAAATGCAAAAGAACGTCTCCTTCTCTATGACAAAGAACGGCCTCAAACAAGTTCGCGCACCCTATTGGAGCTCAAAAAACCTCTCTGGACTGCTTTTCCTCATCCACTCTAAGCGCAAGCCTCGCACCTACCGACTTCCACCATGAAGGGTGAACTCCGCAGGGAGCAACACTTGGATGATGAAGAGAGCAAGACGTTGGCTCCGACGTCAATCAGCAGAGTGCTACCGTCCTTCCAGTAAGGCGGCGTAAGGTCGTCGCGTTGAACGCAGATTATGTTGAAAAATAGGGTTTTGTAGCCAGAAGAGTGAGGAATAATATGGTATATTATAATCCTGAATAAAGACAACCTGATATCAGAAAAAAATGTGGTGCGTCATTTATTGAAAGTCCCTCGCAAATCATCGCGTGTAAAATAGCAACGCCGAGAAAGAATAGCACGAATTCCGCAAACTTGGAATGTATTTAGAATTGTTTATCACCAACAAGTGATTAAGACTGCAGAGAGTTCTACATCTACTCTCTACTCCGCAAGCCATCTCGCGATGTTCGGTGGAGGCTAATTCGCGTAGGGCTATCACACCGCCTTCGCTTTTTCCCGTCGTGGTTGCGGCTGGGGCGTGGGAAGAACAAGTGTCGATCAACTTTTGTATTACTTCGGTTAAGAAGAATGTCATAAAGCCATTGTATCCTCAACTGAGGCAAGCTGGCCCAAGACTGTTATAACTGGTCTTTGATATTCCAGACATATTCCAGACACTGTCACTGGGACAGAGTTAACGTCCAACCTGGCCCCAGAGTCGTTCTATTAGGGAAAGATATGTAGTTATTCCTATCCACGGAGTACCCCACCATCACGCGGACACTTCATGTGTGGACGAGCATTGTCCTGTTGAAAAATGGCACCGCGATATTGTCCCGTGAGAGGTAACATTACACGAGGGCACAGGATACCTGTGACGTACTGTTGTGCCGTCGGAGTTCCCTCAATCGCTACCAGCAAGTCCTGTAGTCATACCCGATAGTTTCCAAAGTCATGACGCCAGAAGTAATACCACTTTGCCTTTCCAAAACACTGAAAGTATGTGACCTCTCCCAAAGTCGCTGCTGTTCTCGCCAAAACGATGGTCATCCGGATTAGTGCAGAATCGTGGTTGATTGATGAACACAGCGCAACGCAATTCATCAGGAGCACATGCTTCCCGGTCATGTAGCCACTTCAAACGCAACCGTTTGTGTTGCGATGTTAACGGCGGCCTAAGGTGGTACAGAATTCCCTCGTCCGTCTGCTGCTTGTGTCCGACCAATGCTGCGGACTATACAGAATCTTGTGGGTAGTCCATTACTTGTTCTCGGATGGCAGACGCAGACATGAACGATTATGAACTGCATGGTATCCAGTACGGCGTTGTTTCCTTGTGGTGGTCAGCCTTGGTGGACGGAACCTTGAGAACTTGTATGCCTGCGCTCGCGTTCCCTTGAAGTCCATCAAAGGGCCACTGTCACAACCGAATGTTTCAAAACTAGAAACTTAACGTTTCGACCAAAAAGCCGAATGAAAACCCACAATGAGGTCCCTTTTAAACGCCAGCAGTTGCTGATAACGCTGTCTTACACGATTACGCGGCAAGTCCTCAACAGACGTCACTCAACATGTGACGATGTTCACGCCACCTTAAGTACGATACCAGACCTGGTAACAAAACTAAACATCAACAACACTAATAATTTCTGGTTGCCGTTCTACCTGACACCAAGGAACTGCAACTGTTTAAGAAGTCACTTCTTTCATGTATTAATTACACTGTGAGATAAAACAGTCGCCCACAATGAAATTATTCTAATGAGACGAAAATTGGCAATGTGATCTAAATGTACAGAAAAACAAATGATTAGAATTTCGGAAAATTTGGACGATTTATTCAATAAAACGCAAGCCTAATAACACAATTTGAGCAAGCCAATAACACTTTTGTCCACCTCTGGCCCTTATGCCAGCAGTTATTCGGCTTGGCATTGATTGATTGACAGAGGCCCGCATCTCGGGGTCGTGCGGTAGCGTTCTCGCTTCCCACGCCCGGGTTCCCGGGTTCGATTCCCGGCGGGGTCAGGGATTTTCTCTGCCTCGTGATGGCTGGGTGTTGTGTGCTGTCCTTAGGTTAGTTAGGTTTAAGTAGTTCTAAGTTCTGGGGGACTTATGACCACAGCAGTTGAGTCCCATAGTGCTCAGAGCCATTTGAACCATTTGATTGACAGAGTTGTTGTTGGATGTCTTCCTGAAGGACACTGTGCGGAATTCTGCCGAACTGGTGCGTTAGATTGTCAAAATCCCGAGCTGTTTGCAGAGCCCTACCCACAATGTGCCAATCATTCTGGACTGGGGAGAGGCCTGGTGACCTTGCTGGCCGAGTTAGGGTTTGGTCGGCCCGTCCGGTTGGCCGGCGGTGTAACGCACGGCTTTCCGGGCGGGTAGGAGCGACTGGTCACCTGCACGAATCCGCCCGGCGGCTTTGTGTCGAGGTCCGGTGAACCGGCCAGTCTGTGGATGATTTTTAGGCGGTTTTCCATCTGCCTCGCCGAATGCGGGCTGGTTCCCCTTATTCTGCCTCAGTTACATTATTTCGGCGATTGCTGTGCAAACAAGTTCTCCAGGTACGCGTCACCACCATTACTCTACCACGCAAATATAGGGGTTACACTCGTCTGGTGTGAGACGTTCCCCAGGGAGTCCACCGGGGGCCGAACCGCACAATAACCCTGGGTTCGGTGTGGGGCGGCGGAGGGGTGAAGTGGACCGCAGTAGTCGTCGTGGGGTTGTGGACCACTCTCCGTCGTTCCTAGGTCCCCGGTTAACATGCAATGCAATACAATAGGGTTTGGCCGGCACGAATACAAGCAGCAGAAACTCTTGCCATGGGCGGACGGGAATTATCTTGTTGTAATGTGCCCCAGACAGCGATGGGATACCAACCTGTCTTATACAAAGTCTTCACGTGTTGTCAGCCGAGTGGCATCGTCGTCTCGTAGCAACGTTTCGATGGAATGCGTCTCCATCATCTTCAGGCGAAGTGTCGGGATATCGCCGAGAAAGCCTGCACTCGCATATACCAACCCATCTGTCGCTCACCACATGGGCTGACAACCAGGGGTGCCATTTCATAGCAGGATTTCATTCGCGGAACCCTTACAACACAGCGCTACGTCGACGATATTCTACGCCCCGTATTTTTGCCTTTTATGGGAAGTCATCCTGGGACTATATTTCAGCAAGACAACGCCCGGCTCCACACGGCAAGAGTTCCTATTGCTCGTCTTCGTGCTCGCCACAGTCTATCTAGGCGAGCAAGGTTGCCGGATATCCCCCAACTGAGAACATTTGGAGTAATATGGGCAGGGCCCCCCAACTATCTCGGGATTTTGACGACCTAAAGCGGCGAGTGGACAAAATATGGCACGATTTCCCTCAGGAGGACATCCAAGAACTCTGTCAGCCAGTGCTAAGCTGCATAACTGCTCGTATAAGGCCCAAAGGTGGACCAAAGTTTTATTTCTGAATCTATTTCTCCTGAATAAATGATGCAATTTTTCTGAAACTGTCATCACTTGTTTGTCTGTACATGTACATCACATCTACCGATTTCCATCCCATTCGTGGTTCGTCTTTTCTGTCTTTTTCTTTTGTCTTAAAGTGTACGTTTCGTAGGATTCTCCCAGTGTGTCTCAACCTGGCACCTACTTGTCTCACAGTTACTTTAACGTGATCATTCCACATTAGGTCGTCCATGATGTTTACTCGTTGGTATCTTACGTCTATTACTGTTTCCCATAATTTATCGCCAATAGGTTTATCGAACGTTACTGGATCTACGAAATTGTTGTCGTATTGTCTATTAGCTTTTGACTCGGACCCTTGGTCCACGTTTGATTAACGATTTTACTGCCGTTTTGCCAGTCAGTGCTGACGGAACGCCATAAAAATCGTTGGACGAATATTCCGATACAAAAGGCAACGGGTAATACGTCAGTGTTGTATCTCTTTATGGCTCATTAGTTTACATTTATTTACGTTCAGGGTCAACTGCCAGACGCTGCTCTAATCACTGATCCTCTGCCGATTTCCTGCATTTCGCTACTGTCTGCTGGCATCACTTACTTCCTGTAGGCGACCGCATTATTCATGCATAGTACATGGCGCACAGATGACATGCATGCAGGCCAAATAACGTTCGTCACTCGTGTGTCGAGCAGGGTCGGCGTTAGGCCAAGGTCTCCCCCATTGAAAATCTGATATCAAAGGGCACAGCATCAGGATGGGAGTGAGTGCCAACAAGGCAGATCTGTCGATCCTGGAGAAACTGATTCTTCATTTTGGCTCGTACTGCACGTACTTCTATGAAAGTCAAGCGTGCGTTGATCCAATGGATAGCATTGGATCGTACACGGCGACTAGTGTCTACCTGACAATGAACGAAGATTACAGGATAGGAAGACCGCCATCTTTTACTCATGACCGTAAAGGAGGTACAGCTTCGTACACATTGTTGGCTCGACAGTGGAGCACTGCAACAGTGAAATATCTGTCATGGTTGTAATGACGGCTTCTGCTTAATACAAAAGTAAAGGAAGATTGGTGTTTAATGTCTCGATGGCTACTAGTTACTACAGGCGAAGCAGCACGGAAAATATAAATCTGGATGGCTGGACGGGAATGCTGGTCCAGTACCTTTCCACCTCGCTTGGTGCGGCCCTTAGGGCTGGATTAGTGGAACCCACACAGTTGCTTCGACTCCCTTGTCCGGATACCGCAAACGGTGCAAATTGCTATCCATCTTCATACCATGCTCCAGTGATGTAAACATACGTACGTACTAGACGCTGCCGTGGTAACCGAAACCGGCCAACTCACATTATTGCGCGGTGTAGGAGACAAAGCCCACGTTGGCACACGCGGTCAAGAGCTAGCGTCTTTGATTAGCAGTCAAAACGTCCTCGGTCCGTGGTTCCAAACCTACCACTGCTTAAAGTTTGATTATTAATCACCATTGGTGGCTGAAGACTTCCAGCATGACAAATCACCTTCATTCTGACAACGGCCTCATCAAAGAGGGCGGAGGAGCGGACGAAGATTCAGGGAAATCTTGTCCTTGAAGTGGGAAACTGCCGCTAAAGGCGTAAGAATCAGCAATGTTCAACAACAAGTGGATGCAGAAGGCAATGGACACCACTGCATTAAAGGCACATAACGTGTATCCACAAGACATGTGGTCTTGGTTAAAAAAGTGTCATGATGATATCCTGAGTGGCAAAAGTTCCAGAATAGTTTCACATTCGGATCTGTGGGAGGGGATGGCCATAGGGAGGTGACCAAGAGAAAAAGGCTGAATAGCCAATAACCAATAATCACGAATTGGAGCGTGGAAAGTCAGAAGCTTGACCGTGGTAGGGAAGCTAGAAAATCTAAAAAATGAAAGCAAAGGCTCACTCTAGATTTAGTAGCGGTCAGTGAAGTGAAATGGAAAGAAGACAAGGATTTCTGGTCAGATGAATATAGGGTAATATCAACAGCAGCAGAAAATGGTATAGCGGGAGAAGGTAGGCCAGAATGTGTGTTACTATGGACATTCCAGTGATGAGGTTGTTCTTATCAGAATCGACAGCAAACCAACACCGACAGACAGTACAAGTATACATGCAGACGTGGCAAGCTGAAGCTGAAAATGAAAAGATGGAGAAAGTGTATGAGGATACTGAAAGGGTAACACAGTACGTAAAGGCATATGAAAATCTAATAGTCGTAGGGAACTGGAATGCAGTTATAGGAGAAGGAGAAGAAGAAAGGGTCACACGAGAGTATAGGCTTGGAACAAGGAATGAGAAAGACTAAGTTAATAAATTAATAAATTTCAGCTAGTAATAGCCAATACTCTGTTCTAGAATCACAAGAGGAGGAAAAGGCCGGGTGTTACGGGAAGATTTCAGTTAGATTACATCATGGTCAGACAGAGATTCCGAAATACGATATTGGATTGCAAGGTGTATTCAGGATGAAAACCAAAGACACCAGAGAGGCAGTTCTGATGTTGCGGTTGATAGTGGAAGAAAGGCTAAAGGAAAATCAAGACACATTCATAGGATCTGTCGACCTGGAAAAAGCGTTCGACAATGTAAAATGGTGCAAGATATTTGAAATTCTGAGAAAAAGAGGGGTAAGCTATAGGGAGAGACGTAATACACAATGTGTACAAGAGCCAAGAGGAAAGAATAAACGTGGACAACCAAGAACGAAGTGCTCGGATTAAAAAGGGTGAAAGACAGGGATGTAGACTTTCGCCCCTACTGTTCAATCTGTACATGGAAGAAGCAATGATGGAAATAAAAGATAGGTTCTGGAGTGGGATTAAAATTCGAGGTGAAAGGATATCAATGATACGATTCGCTGATAACATTGCTATCCTGAGTGAAAGTGAAGAAGAATTTTATGATCTGCTGAATGGAACGAACAGCCTAATGAGTACAGAATATGGATTGAGAGTAAATCGAAGAAAGACGAAAGAACTGAGAAGCAGTAGAAATGAGAAAAGCGAGAAATTAATCTCAGGATTGATGGTCATGAAGTAGATGAAGTTAAGGAATTCTGTTACCTGGGCAGCAAAATAACCAATGATGGACTGTGCAAGGAGGACATCGCAAGCAGATTAGTGCTGGCAAAAAAAATCTTTCCTGCTCAAAGAAGTCTACTAGTATCAAACATAGGCCTTAATTTGAGGCAGAAATTTCTGAGAATGTATGCTTGGAGCACAGCATTGCATGATAGTGAAACATGGGTTGTGGGAAAACCGGAACAGAAGAGAATCGAAGCACTTGAAATGTGGTGCTACAGACGAATGTTGAAAATTAAGTGGACTGATAAGATTAGGAATGAGGAGGTTCTGCGCAGACTCGGAGAGGGAAGGAATATGTGGAAAACACTGACAAGGAGAAGGGACAGGATAATAGGATAATAGGACATCTATTAAGACATGAGGGAATGACTTCCGTGGTAGTAGAGGGGGCTGTAGAGGGCAAAAACTGTAGAGTAAGGGAGAGGTTGGAATACATCCAGCAAATAATTGAGGACGTAGGTTGCAACTGCTTCTCTGAGATGGAGAGGTTAGCGCAGGAGAGGAATTCGTGGCGGGCCGCATCAGACCAGTCAGAGGACAGGAAGAAGAAGAAGAAGAAGTGTGGTGTCACCGCTAGACACCACACTTGCTAGGTGGTAACTTAAATCGGCCGCGGTCCTGTAGTACATGTCGGACCCGCGTGTCGCCACTGTGTATTCGCAAACGTAGCGCCACCACAGGGCAGGTCACAAGACACGGACTTGACCTCGCCCCAGTTGTACGGACGACATAGCTTGCGACAAGACGTATCACGTCTTCCTCTCATTTGCCGAGAGACAGATTAAATAGCCTTCAGCTAGTCCATCGCTACTACCTAGCAAGGCGCCATGTGTATCATTGCTAATTGCTTACTACTATGCAAGAGATGTATTTCAACAAGAAGAACATCATTAAAAGTTAAGTAGATGACAATCTCTCTTCTTTTCTTTATAGTTTTTCATCCAGTCTCCTGTTTCAGAATTTACGCCCGTCTGCGTTAGTTTCGCGTGCACCTAGCCACTCATTGTGTCGAGACCTTAGGGAATCGACACAACAATATTTTGGCGCCGAGGAGTGGTGCCGCGCCCACGTTGCAGTCTTTGTGTTATACTTGCTCTAATTTGCTTGTGTCATGGCTTCGCCGCATTCTCCAGATGTACTGTCCGAATTTTTTCGCTTGCAGAATCAGCAGACGCAGGCGTTATTGGAAGCCCTTGGACAGCTCGTCCAGGGTCAACGTGCGCTGCAAACCGATGCGGCAGCAGCCGCTTCTTCGCTACCGCAGCCACACAACGCTGTCGCACCGCCATTTAGGCCCTTTGAGGCCACAACCGAAAGCTGGACTGAGTGGGCCGATCAGTTCAACTTCCACCTCACTGCTTATGGAATTCAAGGTAAAGAGCGGCAGCCGTTTTTGCTTTCTTGTGTCGGTGTGTCTACCTACCGTGTGATAGTGAAATTGTTTCCCCGACGCGACGTAGCAACTCTGACCTACGAGGAAATTTTGTCGGCTTTAGATGCCTATTTCAAAGAAACAGTAAATGTAGTTGCCAAACGGTATACGTTTTTTCGTACAAAACGTACGGCCGGTCAGACTAATAGGGAGTGGGTAGCAACTTTGCAAGGACTTACTAGAGACTGCGCGTTTGCCTGTGAATGTGGCCTCCCATATTCAGATACTATGGTGCGTGATGCAATTGCACAGAACGTTCCTGATGTTCGCATAAGGGAACAGATTTTGAAACTAGTTAATCCCTCCCTGCAACAAGTGATAGACATATTGGACAGGCAAGACACACTTGACTTTGCTCAGGCATCATTTGAACCTTCGCCAGCAGTGTGTCACATTAATCGGCCCGCCGGGCCCGCTGCACGGGGCGCTAAGCGGCCCTCGCGCCCGACTTCGCAGCGGCCGCCTAGCTTGCAACCACGTGCGCCGCGTAAGCAAGCAAATGCAGTGAAATCTTGCCCGCGGTGTGCAACTAGACATTCGCGTGAAAATTGCCCGTCACGCCAAGCTATTTGCTTTTACTGCCAAAAGAAAGGACATGTACAAAGTGTTTGCCAGAAAAAGCTTAGAACAGACAATCACACAAATTCCAGGCCCTTTGCTTCGCGCCGGAATCGCACCCAGGACAATCAGGCTCGTGGACCTTCGCCCATGGACATTCATGTAGTTCATTCCCACCCGTCCAGTGACACTTTAGCTAACAGTGACTGTGTTCGTCCCACCCAAAGTGTGCGTCGACGTCGCCGGAAATCCCGTAAAGTTGCAAGTGCTTCTGGACCTGTATCAGTTCAAATTGCACGAGACAGTCGCTCTTGTCGTCAACAAGACAATAAACTTTTTGTGGACTTAGACTTTGCAGGAACAGTGATACCATTCCAGCTCGATACCGGAGCTGCAGTTTCCTTGCTCAATCACGACACGTACAAACAACTGGGCGCCCCGCCATTGCGTGCCGCACATGTTCAGTTAACTAGTTACTCAGGACAGCATATACCTGTGTTAGGACAGTGCAGCCTTCTTGCCACATACAAGGGACAGACAAAACTTGTGTCATTTTATGTTCTTCGTTCCTCTAGTGCAGTGAACTTGTTTGGTTTAGATTTGTTTCAATTGTTTAATTTGTCTCTAGTAAATCAGGTCCTATCAGTGAATCAGACTGTGCCTTCCGCCAGTGTTTCTAGTCTTTGTGAAGAATTTGCAGACATTTTTGCACCGGGCCTTGGTTGCGCTGAGAACTATGAAGCGCATTTGGAACTGAAAGACAACGCGCAACCGAAATTGTTCAGAGCGCGCAATGTTCCCCACGCATTGCGTGATGAGGTCGCAAGAACATTGCACGATTTAGAATCTCAAGGTGTAATTGAACGTGTGCAGGCTTCTCTCTGGGCCTCACCCTTAGTCATTTTGCCAAAACCTTCCGGAAAACTGAGACTTTGCGTGGACTTCAAGGCAACTGTGAATCCACAACTTGTGACTGCTACTTTTCCTTTGCCCCGCCCGGAAGATCTTTTTGACAAACTGTGCCCGGGAAAATATTTTTCAAAATTGGACCTAGCAGATGCGTACTTGCAAATACCTGTGGACGAAGAATCCCAGCGCGTCTTAGTGGTAAACACGCATCTTGGCTTGTATCGCTTCAAAAGACTGCCATTCGGGTGTGCATCCGCCCCTGCTTTGTTTCAGCAATATTTACAAACTATTTGTGCGTCGGTCCCTACTGCTGCGAACTATCTGGACGATATTATGATCTCAGGAAAGACAGAAGCAGAACATTTGCAAAATCTCCGAACATTATTTCAGGTTTTGCGTCAGAATGGTCTTCGCTTGAGAAAGGACAAATGTGTGTTTTTTGCTCGTGACTTACCCTACCTGGGGCATGTCATAAATGCCCAAGGTATACATCCGAGTCCAGAGCACCTTCGTGCCATTCAGGACTTGCCGTCACCGCAGGACTTAAAACAGCTACAGAGTGTGCTGGGTAAGGTAAATTATTATCATCGATTTGTGCGCAATGCTTCTTCCATTTCAGCTCCGCTTCATCGCTTACGCCGTAAAGGTGTTCCGTTCGTCTGGACGACGGAATGCGAACGCGCCTTTCGCCAGTTGAAATCGGCGTTACTTTCAAATACTTGCCTTACGCCATTCGATCCCCGAAAACCCCTTTTGTTGATGGTCGATGCATCGGATTTCGGGATCGGTGCTGTGCTTGCGCACAAGGATGGCTCGCATGATCGCCCTATTGCCTTTGCGTCCAAATTGCTCTCATCTGCGCAAAGAAATTATTCCCAAATAGAGAAGGAAGCTTTGGCTCTTGTGTTTGGTGTTACAAAGTTTCATGATTTCTTGTATGGTCGTCACTACCATCATCACGGACCACAAGCCTTTGACATCGCTTTTTCATCCGAACAAGCCTGTACCTCCACGTACAGCGCAGAAATTCATTCGCTGGTCACTTTTTCTCTCGCAGTACCGCTACGATATCTTGTATCGGTCCACTGCTAAGCACGGAAACGCTGATGCGTTGTCCCGTTTGCCTGTTGCTGAGGATAACGCATTCGATTCTTCCGAACTTGCTTGCATGTTCATTGATTCGGAAACCGATGACGTGGTCGCATCGTTTCCGATTGATTTTCGTCGTGTAGCTACAGCCACAGCTGCTGACCCTGTCCTTGCTCCCGTTTTGCGTTTTGTTGCTACGCAATGGCCCTTGTCAAAGTCACGGATCGCGGATCCTTTGGTTCGCCGTTTTTTTGCTCACAAGGAGAGACTTTTTGTCCGACGTGGTGTTTTGTTGTTGCGTTCCGATAATGATCAATCCCGAGTCGTGGTCCCACGTTCGTTACAGTCCTCTGTCTTAAAGCTTCTTCACCAAGGACATTGGGGTATAGTGCGAACGAAACAACTTGCTCGTCAGCACTGTACTTGGTTCGGAATCGATGCTGCGATTACGAATATGTGCTCCTCTTGCGTGGCGTGTGCCGAACAACAATCCGCACCGCCGCGGAAATTCTTTGCATGGCCGAAAGCCACTTCCCCTTGGCAACGCTTGCACATCGATTTTGCTGGTCCATTCTGGAATGCTCGATGGTTGGTTGTGGTCGATGCTTTCAGTAATTTTCCTTTTGTTGTCCGGATGTCTTCCACGACGTCTTCTGCCACCATCCAAGCCTTGTCTGCTATCTTTTGCATTGAAGGTCTTCCGCAGACTATTGTTTCCGACAATGGCCCACAATTCCTGTCCGCAGAATTTCAGTCGTTCTGCAAGGCCAATGGTATTCAACATCTGACATCCGCGCCGTTTTCGCCTCAGTCAAACGGTGCCGCGGAACGATTGGTCCGGACTTTCAAGTCCCAGATGTTGAAGTTGAACGAGTCGCATTCTCGGGAGGACGCTTTGTTGCTCTTTTTGTCTTCATATCGCTCTCAGCCTCGCGATGGTCGCTCGCCGGCTGAGTTGCTCCATGGTCGTCCTCATCGAACTCTGATGTCTTTGCTGCATCCGCCACATCAGGTTCCTGTGCAGCGGCAGACTCCTGCTTTTGCTCCTGGCGACGTTGTCTATTATCGCAACTATCGCGGTTCACAGCGTTGGCTCGCAGGGCGCATTCTTCGCTGCCTCGGCCGCGCGATGTATTTGGTTTTGGGGGCCTCTGGTGAGGTGCGTCGGCATCTCAATCAGCTGCGCCTCTGTCGTCGCCTGGGTTCTGCCGCTCCCCGTCTGCTTTCAGCGACGGAGCCGTCAGGTCAGCGCCTTGGGGACCCATCTACTGGCTCGCCTCATCCCCAGGTGTTACCGACGATGCCTTCCATTTTGCCTCATGGCGTCGCGCCGCCGCAGCCGCCGCCGGCGCCGCCAGCAGCGGACGCTTCGCTGCAGCCGCCTCGCGCCTCTCTGGGTCACGCGCCGCCGCTTGCTTCCCGTGGCCAGCCGTCCTCCGCCATGGACCTCTTGCCCGCTCCGGACCAGATGTCGTCTTCGCCCGTCGGGTGCTCCGACCACATGGAGGTCGACCCTTCTGTCTCATTACGTGCGCATACACCTCATGTTGACGTGCACCCTGGACTAGGTTTGCAGGCGTTTCCTAGCTCCCCTCGGACCGAATGGCCGGGTGCGGGTGGCACAGCCTCGCCTGTTGTTAGGCTCCCCACCTCATCGCATACGTCAACATGGGGTCCTCCCCACGGCGGGCGGAAGCCTTATCTCACGACCGTTCGCCGATTTGCGGGGGAGGAATGTGGTGTCACCGCTAGACACCACACTTGCTAGGTGGTAACTTAAATCGGCCGCGGTCCTGTAGTACATGTCGGACCCGCGTGTCGCCACTGTGTATTCGCAAACGTAGCGCCACCACAGGGCAGGTCACAAGACACGGACTTGACCTCGCCCCAGTTGTACGGACGACATAGCTTGCGACAAGACGTATCACGTCTTCCTCTCATTTGCCGAGAGACAGATTAAATAGCCTTCAGCTAGTCCATCGCTACTACCTAGCAAGGCGCCATGTGTATCATTGCTAATTGCTTACTACTATGCAAGAGATGTATTTCAACAAGAAGAACATCATTAAAAGTTAAGTAGATGACAATCTCTCTTCTTTTCTTTATAGTTTTTCATCCAGTCTCCTGTTTCAGAATTTACGCCCGTCTGCGTTAGTTTCGCGTGCACCTAGCCACTCATTGTGTCGAGACCTTAGGGAATCGACACAACAAGAAGAAGAAAACAGAGAGAGAGAGAAAAGCGAAATTGATAACTTTCGGCAATTTTAGATAACAAAATAGGTGATTCTTCACAAATAAATCAGAGAAGTAGAGGTGCTTTATCAAGATACGTATTGGTGTTCGTACTGTGTTTTACAAAACTATGTGCGGTCGTGAGGGGGGAACAGCTGTATATAAACTGGAGGTACGTCTAGAGAATGCCTATTGTTTACTGCTTAAAAGTGTTGAACCCGTTTGTCTGTTTGTTTATTCGCTTGCTAGAGAATATCCTGAAATGTGCACCCCTTATTCCGCCACAGTTAAATTATGTCAGCGATTGCTGCGCAAACACTTTCTCCACGTACGCGGGCGCCATAATTACTCTACCACGAAAAGATTTGGGGTTACACTCGTCTAGTAGGAGACGTTCCCGAGAGGGGGCTGGGGGGGGGGGGGGAGGAGAGAAGGTGGGAAGGGTACACTGTGGGCCGAAACGTACAATAACCCTGAGTATCATCATCAAAACTATAATCTTTATAATCATCAAAGGTTGGCACCCTTGCTTGTTTCGCTCTTCCACTTATATGGGATCCCCTAGCTTTTTCCCCATCTGATTAGCACTAGAAATCTGTTTTTGGCATACCATTGTCTTCCATTCGTATCATGTATTGATATCTTTTTTAAAAATAGTCTTCAGTATTATAAATCATTCCATTGCACTCCCGCCATACAGAAAGAATTTTATTTATTTATTGATTTTGATTGCCTAAATAAAACTTCTATTCAATATTTCAGAAGCTTTAATCAGTTTGGGTGCTCCAGTCTAATATCACAATCGTTTCTTGAGTATTTTAACCAATACACAAACGTAAGTTTGCCATCTCGGCTGCTACTTTGGGCTCTTGATAAAATACAGAAATTTGGTTGCACCACATGAAATTCATGATGAAATCGTAAGTCAAACGACACGTTCCGAGAGCAAGCTCTCGACTTAATGTAAAAGAATAATGTTTCAACAACGTAAAGGAAAAAGAAGTAGTGAAACCGAAGGACTAAACAATCCCTGCCGTGATTTACGTTCCGTCCTTTTCATATCCTTCCGGCATCGTTGAATCTGTTTCCTTCTTCCATCGGCGGAGACGGCCACCTCTTACTGCGTTTTGCGCTGCGTGCGACCTCAGAGCCGTTGAACGCCGTCCGGCCGCATCTGTGACACGAGCCAGCACTGGTGTTTTATGACACCGATCTAGAAACGTGTCACTGATGTTCTTGTGCGTTTTCTACGATCGTTGGGTTGTGGTGCATACCATTTTAAATAAGTCACTGTTATCTGCTTCTACAAGGCGCTTACTCTTATGTTTGTTACATCATACAGAGGCGTGAGGGAGCTAAAATAGAAACCTGTAGTTGTCTGCATTTCAAATTATTAATCTGATAAAGTGCATTAATTATTGATTTTATTTATATGTTTGTTTAAGCAGGCGAAATACCTTACGTAATTTAAGAAATTAAAAAACGTAAATGCATATTCTGGATTTCAAAATACAAACCACCCACCCGATTTTGCACAGTGACAATCACTGTTAAGTACATGATACAGGGTGATGTTTTTGTGCTGCACATTTTACAATCTTGACACTCCATGATCGAGCGGAGCATGACAAAAATGACTTCCTATCTACCTCCTTCCGAGCTGCTCACTCTTAACTTCTCGGGTCGTATAGAAGCAATTTGTAGCGATCGTAGAATATTATTTCATTACTTCATTTATAATTCCTAATTAGGTTAACGCAAGGTATCAGCCTCTGACCGATATTAAAGATTTCATCAGTTTACCATCGATGTTGTCATTCAGTCTGCTCATTGCTTCGTGATGTGAAGTGATTAAGGCACGAGTCATCCCCACTAATAAACTGGAGCTCCCCACTAATAAATTGGAGCCAAAAGTCTGCTGAAAACTGTCCAAAAATTGCTGAGAAATCCATTTTTGAATTTCATTTTGGAAAACATTCAGTAAATGCGACGCCCATACAACACAAAACTTCAAAAAAAACATACTCCACTATTTCCTGTGATATGTCGTCAGCTATTTCATACAGCTTTAAACGCGGATCGTCCAGCATGCTGTACTGTCTTTTCCGGTGTTTTCTCGTCTGTGGTCATAGAAATCCTTCACGTCAACCCCTCGCAAAGAAATAGGCCACGCTTAAATTTAGCCAGTTATTTCTTATTATGAGGAGAGAGCTTACATAAACTCAACCAACAAATATAAAGAAACTTCCTGCCAGATTAAAACTGTGTGCAGGACCTAGACTCGAACTCGGGACCTTTGCCTTTCGCGGGCAAGTGCTCTACTGTCTGAGCTACCCAAGCACGACTCACGCCCCGTCCTCACAGCTTTACTTCCGCCAGTACCTCGTCTCCTATCTTCCAAACTTTACACAAGCTCTCCTGCGAACCTTACAGGACTAGCACTACTGGTAGGAAAGCCACAGCCTGGGGGATGTTTCCAGAATGAGATTTTCACTCTGCAGCGGAGTGTGCGCAGATATGAAACTTCCTGGCAGATTAAAACTGTGTGCAGGACCGAGACTCCAACTCGGGACCTTTACCTTTCGTGGCCAAGTGCTCTACGTCTGCACACAATTTTAATCTGCCAGGAAGTTTCATATCAGCGCACACTCCGCTGCAGAGTGAAAATCTCATTCTGGAAACATCCCCCAGGCTGTGGCTAAGCCATGTCTCCACAATATCCTTTCTTTCAAGAGTGCTAGTCCTGCAAGTTTCGCAGGAGAGCTTCTGTAAAGTTTGGAAGGTAGGAGACGAGGTACTGGCGGAAGTAAAGCTGTGAGGGCGGGGCGTGAGTCGTGCTTGGGTAGCTCAGACGGTAGAGCAGTTGCACGCGAAAGGCAAAGGTCCCGAGTTCGAGTCTCGGTCCTGCACACAGTTTTAATCTGCCAGGAAGATTCATATCAGCGCACACTCCGCTGCGGAGTGAAAATGTCATTCTGGAAACAAGTACAAAACTCTATGTATATTTAGAAGAGATACAGCTAGAAGTGTGTGAGCAAATTCCTATTATCCGTCGATTGTTGTGTGGCCTTCATGATCATACACTAGCCTGTTTACAGTATAACACGATGAGTGACGGTGAGCACTTGGAAGAGTGAGGGCCCTGCATCTGGGAGCAGGGAGTGAAACGGGAGGAGGCGCTTGCCGCAGTGGGCGGCTATCGTGGCTTCGTATCGCGGGGCGTCGGCTCATCTGTGTCCCGGAGCTGAAATTTACGGGACGCGTCCCGGCACTGGGCCCTCGCACAAAATGAGGCGTCTCGAGTCCGGACTGTGGCGTCCGGTCAACCGTCTCGGCGCGCTCTCTCATAAACAAAGCCACGGGGGGAACGGCGGGCGCTCCTATTCTGAGCCTAGCACAAAAAATGTTCGCCTTCGTGCTGTCCTCCCGTCGCTGTGTTTTCCTCTCCGATGCATTCTCTCACGTAATTATAAGATAAAATCAATTGAGGCAACACTCTTTCAGTATTCGATTTCCTCTTTTTATTAGCTATTTCTCGCTTGTCTCCGGTTACCTTGAGTTCGAAGTACGTCGTTGATGTCGGCAGTGTTACTTCCATATCCATAATTTCACAACATGTTCATAGCTGGGTGTAAGATGATCCAAATCTATGGCGTTACACAAATTGGTGGAATGTGAAGTAAGCAAATCGTGGTGACTTGGTAATACAAGGCCTTGTTTTAGAACTTTGAAGTTATCCCTGGTTGGATGTGACTTCGTGTCTGTGCTGTACACGGCAAACGGTAGGCTCATCAAAAATGGTTCAAATGGCTCTGAGCACTATGGGACTTAACTTCTGAAGTCATCAGTCCCCTAGAACTTAGAACTACTTAAACCTAACCAACCTAAGGACATCACACACATCCATGCCCGAGGCAGGATTCTAACATGCGACCGTAGCGGTCGCGCGGTTCCTGACTGTAGCGCCTAGAACCGCTCGGACACCCCGGCCGTCGTAGGCTCATCCATACGTAATAGAAAAGCACTGTTTTACAGCGTTTTGATGGCACATGTCTTCATTATCAGAAATATTTACTAATAAGAATTTGTACTGCATGGATACATTTACAAATATTCATCCACTTCTAAATGCATTCCGTGCAATGAATATTTTTGTGCGCAGATATTTCTGAAACGTGTTAAATCGGTGCTCTGGAATTTTGTGTTCCCGATCCTACACATTATCTTTCATGTTGTTGTTGTGGTCTTCAGTCCAGAGACTGGTTTGATGCAGCTCTCCATGCTACTCTATCCTGTGCAAGCTTCTTCATCTCCCAGTACCTACTGCAACCTGCATCCTTCTGAATCTGCTTAGAGTATTCATATCTTGGCCTCCCTCTACGATTTTTAACCTCCACGCTGCCCTCCAATTGGTGATCCCTTGATGCCTCAGAACATGTCCTACCAACCGATCCCTTCTTCTAGTCAAGTTGTGCCACAAATTTCTCTTCTTCCCAATTCTATTCAGTACCTTATTGGCTACCATATAGTGTTTGATATTTTATTAAAACATAACGTTTTAGGCGTAGGTGTCATTTAAGCAACACGCTTTGCCCACTCTTCTTCCAGCGAGAAGGTTCCATCCACCAGGCGCGATTCTGTGAAGTGTGCAAAACACTCATTGGCAGGTGCCATGAATTCGTTAAATTAATAAAGATTTCCGTGCACAAATTTCTTTAGATCTTAGAATAGGTGGATCCGAGTAGATGCTCTAATAATTATTTATATTACTCAATGTTAACAATTCCAAAACACCCAAATGATTTGTCTTGATCCTTTTTTTCCAATCTAGGGATCTTCTTACATATCTCATCATCAGACATACCCGGAAGAGTTACGTAGTATTCGCTCGTTATTGTTGTATCATTTGCATGATAGTTACTAGGAGCGATTCCTCTTGTATTCTGGAAAATACAAGACATGGCCTTTCTAGCAGATGATACCGATGTCGCATTTCTGATACAGGGCCCCGTGCTATTATCTGATATTCTGTTTGTTGTTCCGCTAGCTGTGGACCCGTGACTCATTCGCTGCAACAAGTCAGCCAACAAGATCGGCCTATTCGTCTTAAAACAGGTTAAATGTTATTGAGAAATTCGTTTTCGCTTTTACCTTTTGACAGCGTTCAGAAAATGTGGGATACTGTTCTCATACCTACTATTTCATATAAAACATACCTACCATTTTGAGACATCCTTCACACGGATTATTTCAAGAGAAATACTGCCATGTTTACATTAAATCATTCATTATCGAGGAAGATTTGAATTATTAAACTGATATAAATAAAGAAACCACAACTACATGGCAAAATTTTATAATAAAATATGCCGCTGATCAACGTGACACATAACTACCTTATTGTGTTACATGATCAACACAACAGAAGCACTGTTCATTTACATCAACAACTAAAACAAGACGACAGTTCGCAGAACGCACCCTTATGCAAGAAGTCGCTTATTTTATGTGTTTCTATGAGTGTGAGTGTGGAAGGGTGACCTGCAGAAGGATGCCAAGAAATGGCTGTAGAAAGCACGATCGGATTGACGTAGGTTGCGGTAGTTCTGCGGTGATAATGGGGCTTACACAAGACAGACAAGGCTGGGGAGTACTTTGAAACCAGTCCTCGTAATGAAGACCACAACAACAACAACAACAACAACATCAGTGCCATTTATATACCAAGCTGGGAAATTTTACTTCAACCACGTGTATCAAATATGGTATGGCTTACGCTTAATATATTTTTAATTCTTAGATAATTATGTTGAAATAATCATTGAACAATGACAACACTCCGCTGTTTCTTGACACGTTCAAGTTGGAGGTACGCGATCTATAGTTTTCTACAGTTACTGAATTTAGAAATAATCCTTTACTAGCCAATATCGCAATTTATTATTTTTTTTAGCACGAGTTTCGGCTAAAGATGTTAGCCATCTTCATATCAGAGGGTAAGAAAAAAAATTCTGTGTACAGTCACCAGCCGGTAGGGCACATCGTCATAAATTCTTTATGAGCCGCATAGCTCGTGAAGCATTTATGTAAAATGACCAAGACTAAGAGATCGTCGCTTCCACTGTGTGGTAACTTTATATCAGATAATCTCCACATGTGGAGAGTGAGATCTCAATTTAAACATTACATTAGTGTAGAGACGTAGCACTAGAAAACAATACATTATCAGAGTAATAAATAAGAGTAATAACTTCCGATCTTGAGTGACTAAGTATGGTTTCTGAATCCAATAACTGTAAATGATAACTCCATTCCGTGAGCTTGTAAGCATCTATGAAAGTTTTTCGGTATATTGGTATTGTTTTTGTTATACTATTACACAGCGTTTCCAATGACACACTACGAAATAAAAGAGTCGCGATCCGTTTGTATATTTGTTTGGCTCCGCCTGGAATCCAAAAGTGCTCAGCCACCGTAATATTTTAATTGATGAAAGAAACTACAGCGATCACTCGCAATTCGAGCTCTTGATGTGGATAGTCCAAGAGGGGATGTGTCAAATAACGGCTGAAATTGTTTAACGTTATATGTTGCATTGAAGATGGTCATTCAGTGACCACAATCTACATCTGCTACAATAAACACACGTTGGGACTGACTCGTGTACCTTCTTTCACAAACAGACATTTTCCGTTTGTTAACGAATACAGTATATTTCTTTAAAAATATTTTCTTCGGATTCTTCACAATATGCAAACTACACTACAACAAATCATTATCAGAAATGTCAGCACTTCCTACATCACACGATATGTTACGCATGTTACGGTAGGGCACTGTGTAGTTGCTGACGAGGCCCCCGACAAGCGCAGAGTGCCTCGCGTCCGTTCTGCTGATGATGACCAGTTACAGTGACAACACCTCACATCAAATTATTAGTAATAGCGAGCTATTTAGATGTTCAAATAATGCATAAGGTGCATGACAGCAAGCTCACAGATTACAGCAATGTAATTTACACAGGCATCCAATTTATTGCTTGCGACAGTGGTGTTACTAACGAACGCAGTAGTCCTAACAAGCACTCCGTCTTCAGGCCACAGGTGACCCATCGGGACCATCCGACCGCCGTGTCATCCTCAGGTGAGGATGCGGATAGGAGGGGCGTGTGGTTAGCACACCACTCTCCCGGTCGTTACGATGGTTTTCTTCGACCGGAGCCGCCACTATTCGGTCGAGTAGCTCCTCAATTTGCGTGCACCCCGAAAAATGGCAACAGCACATGGTGGCTCGGATGGTCACCCATCCAAGCGCCGGCCGCGCTCGACAGCGCTTAACTTCGGTGATCTGACGGGAACCGGTGTATCCACTGCATGGTCTACTCTTCTCAAACACTTCATGTAACACGGCGGAGAAGTTTGGAATGTAATCCAGGACATGGGTGCAAATACTGCTGATCAACAACTTCATAGCCGTCTGAAATTTCCCCGGCGTATTTCTTCTTCTAATAATTTCCGGGTATGCAGCCGGATCCCGTCGACATTCTGCCACATTTCGGCCCAGAGACGTCCGGCCGTCATCAGGTGAGTACACAACTACTGAAGAGCCCAGGTGCAATCGCGGTATTTGTGGTGTCACCGCTAGACACCACACTTGCTAGGTGGTAGCTTTAAATCGGCCGCGGTCCATTAGTACATGTCGGACCCGCGTGTCGCCACTGAGTGATCGCAGACCGAGCGCCACCACACGGCAGGTCTCGAGAGACTGACTAGCACTCGCCCCAGTTGTACGACGATGTTGCTAGCGACTACACTGACGAAGCCTTTCTCTCATTTGCCGAGAGACAGTTAGAATAGCCTTCAGCTAAGTTAATGGCTACGACCTAGCAAGGCGCCATTAACCATTTGTAACGTTGCATGTACCTCAAGATAGTCTCACTTGTATCATCCAGAATGCTGTATACCAAAGGACAATATAAAAGTTAAGTGTTCTAGTAGCTACGTTCTTTTCCCTATCACATTCATTACGAATCCTGTTCCAGACTTAACGCCAGACGGCGTGAGTTGACGCGTGCCCTTTCGGCTACTTCACTGTGGACTTGCTGTCTTAACAGTCCACTACAGTATTTATGCCGAATCTCGCGCATGCGGAATGAACTGGCATCCTACAGACTGTATCTCCAGGCGTCAAGCTGCCATCACCCAGCACAAACAGCAGGTGTTCCTCAGTACCTTTAGCCGGCCGAAGTGGCCGTGCGGTTAAAGGCGCTGCAGTCTGGAACCGCAAGACCGCTACGGTCGCAGGTTCGAATCCTGCCTCGGGCATGGATGTTTGTGATGTCCTTAGGTTAGTTAGGTTTAACTAGTTCTAAGTTCTAGGGGACTAATGACCTCAGCAGTTGAGTCCCATAGTGCTCAGAGCCATTTGAACCATTTGAACCTCAGTACCTTAGTACATCGAGCGCCTTTCATCCAACAATTGAGACGTACCCGTCTGGAACATCTTTGTAACACTCTCTGAACCGACCGCTAAAACCACATTCATTGCGAATGACGCAAATCAATAGTGTTCTTCTGGAGCTATCGCGATTTGAACAGCGAATATGTAATTAATTCCTTTTGAAAAAAATTTATTTCGTGCGCTGTTATAATACCCGGCCTTAATTACATTAATTTTGTTAGGACTGGCAACGGCCTTGCCGCAGTGGATACACCGGTTCCCGTCAGATCACCAAAGCGCTGTCAAGCGCGGCCGGCGCTTGGATGGGTGACCATCCGAGCCACCATGTGCTGTTGCCATTTTTCGGGGTGCACGCAAATTGAGGAGCTACTCGACCGAATAGTGGCGGCTCCGGTCAAAGAAAACCATCGTAACGACCGGGAGAGTGGTGTGCTGACCACACGCACCTCCTATACGCATCCTCACCTGAGGATGACACGGCGGTCGGATGGTCCCGATGGGCCACCTGTGGCCTGAAGACGGAGTGCTTGTTAGGACTACTGCGTTCGTTAATAACACCACTATCGCAAGCAATAAATTGGATGCCTGTGTAAATGATGAAAACCTCCACGCAGAATTAGAACACGTGGAGAAGGTTTCTAAAGAGAATGGCTACACTTCACGCCAAATAATGAAGGCCATGCGCACGGAGGACACTGATGACGACTATAAATCAACTGCGTTCCTTCCATACACCGGGAATGTGTCGTCGAAATTGGGCAGATTGCTGAAGAAAAATAAAATCAATGCTGTCTTCCGTCCACCAGCAAAGAACCGGACCCTGTTGGATCCGTTAAAGACGATTTACAACCGAAGAAAGCAGGCGTCTACAAAATTCCCTGTGAATGTGGCTCTGCATATATTGGACAGACGACAAGAACTATCCATCAGCGATGTACAGAAAATGAAAGATACACCCGCCTGCTGCAACCGTCAAAATCGGCAGTAGCAGAGCATTGTATTTCTTTGGGACATTCAATGGAATACAATTAAACAAAAATTTTAGCTTCGGTTTCCAGATTTTGGGATTCTGTAATCAAGGAATCAGTGAAAATATGTCTTGCCGACAATCTTATAAATCGTGACAACGGCTTTCAGCTGAATAAAAATTGGAATCCTGTTATTAAAATTATACAATCACAGCGAAATCGACGGTGCCATTCGATACTCAATGACTAGATGATCTTTTACTTTCACCACCGAGGGCAGCACGTACAACTCGGCTATGCCGCGCATGTCAACACCTTGAAAGGTATGTGCTAAGGTCTGATCAGGGTAGCTCCAGAATATAGTCGGTAGTTGCCAACCGCGAGGTGGAACGAGTATAATATCTTTGAGTAGGAGGTTCTTTGATGGTTAAGACAGCCGGGCGCGTGCAGTAAGAAACTGAGGAGTCGCAGGTAGGTGCCCGGAGGAAGCAGACGCGTGGTGACAACTGTAAACTAGGTCGCGCTCGCTGCCCCAGACCAAACGTTAGCACGTAAATGACAAAAGATATATAATAATTTCAAATTGGTTTTGTTAGATAATATTCAGAGTTAGGATTTGTATGTCCAAGGTTGGACACAGTAAGCGTTTGGTAAATTTTTTGTAAGATTATTTCGTGCTACAAAAATGTTGGAAATGTGGGTTTTGTGTATGACTTAAAATTTTAACAATATATATATATATATATATATAAGTTCACAGACGCAGTCAGATGCAGGTTTGCTGAATAATTCATTTAGAACAATCTCATCAATGATACTTTCAACCTGACGCGTGCGCTGTAGGATGCCAGTTCATTTCGCATGCGCGCGATTCGGCATAAATACCGCGATTGCATCTGGGCTCTTCAGTAGTTGTGTACTCACCTGATGATGGCCGGTCGTCTCTGGGCCGAAATATCGCAGCAGAATGTCGACGGGATCCGGCTGCATACGCGGAAATTATTAGAAGAACTTTATGCCGCCCTCCCCCCCCCCCCCCCCAATCTCCTCTGGTTGCCGGCCAAATAATGTCGGTGGAAATTTTCCACCATGAGGTTTCGAAGTGGCGTACCACCGAGTAGAACGTCACCGCTGAGACGTCGTTAGCGACCTCAGCTAGGATGCGTCTCATACGCCGTGGTATCCTGGGATTAAATAGCATAACAGTACTTTTACACAAGAACAGAGTCTCACTGATGATGGCAATGAGAAGCTTATTTTGCAAAAGGCAGGGACACCTTATTGCCTAGAATGAAATTTTCACTCTACAGCGGAGTGTGCGCTGATATGTAATTTCCTGGCGGATTAAAACTGTGTGCCGGACCGAGACTCGAATTCGGGACCTTTGCCTTTCGCGTGCAACTGCTCTACCAACTGAGCTACCCAAGCACGACTCACGCCCCGTCCTCATAGCTTTACTTCTGGCAGTACCTCGTCTCCTACCTTCTAAACTTTACAGAAGCTCTCCTGCGAACCTTTCAGAACTAGCACTCCTGAAAGAATGGATATTGCGGAGACATGGCTTAGCCACAGCCTGGGGGATGTTTCTAGAATGAAATTTTCACTCTACAGCGGAGTGTGCGCTGATATGAAACTTCCTGGCAGATTAAGTAAAGCTGTGAGGACGGGGCGTGAGTCGTGCTTGGGTAGCTCAGTTGGTAGAGCACTTGCCCGCGAAAGGCAAAGGTCCGGAGTTCGAGTCTCGGTCCGACACACGGTTTTAATCTGCCAGGAAGTTTCACCTTATTGCCTGTTTTTATCCTATGAAGCCGCTCCTGAGACCACGAGAGCGTCATGCGTCTGATGTACTGCAAAAACTAAGTAAGGAGCGTTCAACTAACTCGACAGACTTATCTGTATACGTAAAGTAGTTCAGGCTTCCAAACTGTGTCCACGCTGCACTTTTCACTTTCGTGCCACGTATTCCATTAAGGCGGAGAGTGTGGGTTAGATGTGAGATACTGGAGCGGGGGCTTTGTAGCCAATTACGGCGGCGCTTATAGCGCGCTGATAAATGCGCTTGGCAGGCACACTCTCCGTTGTGAAAGCGACCCGCGGCGCATTCACGGGGAGCCGGCGGAAGACTGCCGCTCTTTATGCAGTTGTCATGGCTACCGAGGTCGTGTTAGCGATACGCGAGTGGAAAAGGTGGAAGGCGTTCCACTCCATCAAACACAATGCTGCTCCTAAGCCACTTCAGGGCAGTGTCGGGCGCACCGCCGGTTGCCTCTCCATCATGTGCGGATTAGCCGCCTCCGTGGCCGAGGTCGCTAATGCACGCTGTTGCAGCGGCGCTCGACTCGAAGGTAAGCACTTCAAATCCTGGTAGTGGAAAAAACGTTTCATTTTCTCTGTTTAGGCGTCAAGTAGAGGAGAGATGGTGTGATACAGTTCTGTTCATCATGTCCAAATTAAAAGCCTCGGGTCGAATCTGGGATCTCTTTGCAGTGTCTGATGCAGTGAAGGTGTCTAACACGACGGTAACACGCTAGTTGGATGGAGTCGGACCCACTGGTGCTAATCCAGAGCAAGGCCTCTCATACAAGGAAAACCGCGCGCGTCCAAGGTGCATAGGCTTGATTAGCCTCAAGTCGGCTTGCTTGGTGAAGCCGTCGTGATGTGCTGCTGAGTGCGTAATTGACAGACAGCATACTCAACGGGAAACAGATAAGTGTAACATAGTTACTAGCGTAATGGAACAATATCCTCCGCAAAAGGAAATATTTCCAAAAATCCATTTAAACCGGAGTGGCAACTTCCCAGTAATTACGTGTATAAGAAATTCACTTACTGAAAGACACTACAGAAAAATTCATTAAGAAAAGTATAGTGAATTGTCAGGCGACGCCATAAAGGAAGAATTAAGGAAGTTGCAAACTCTTGCACGACAGAGTCTTTGTTCACAAATGAGGTTTGTACCAGCATTTTGGCATGTTTATTTTGGTTAAAGGTCCTGCGAAAGAACAAAACTTCGTTTACATTCCTTTTAAATGTATATTCGTTTTGTTTTTGCTTGTATCATTCCTAACACAATTTTTTTCCCTCTGATTTGGGGTGAAGAAGATGAAGTGTGCTGTGAAAGGACTCTTAGAGCTCGTTGAAAAAAAAAATGGTTCAAATTGCTCTGAGCTCTATGGGACTTAACAGCTGAGGTCATCAGTCCCCTAGAACGTAGAACTACTTAAACCTAACTAACCTAAGGACATCACACACATCCATGCCCGAGGCAGGATTCGAACCTGCGACCGTTCCGGTCGCGCGGTTCCAGACTGAAGCCCCTAGAACCTCGCGGCCACAACGGCCGGCGGCTAGTAGTAAAGTTTCTCTACGTTTAGCAAGAGCTGGGAATCCGTTTATGGAAGGCCGATAAATGAGGAATGTTTTGCTGGACGTGGAAGACACAATGAATCCAACATTAACTAGCGCATACACCAGAATACCACTTTCCAGTATGATAATATCTCAGTGAATCAGCGACATTGCCGGGAATTTGCATGAACAGTTGGCAGGCAGCATTGAAAACCTCCTAGCGAGCGCCATCGCACTTAATGAGTCCATGGATATTAATGAAATGATTCAGTTAGCCACTTTTTTGTGTGGTATGGAGGACGATCTACTTTTAACGGGAGAACTGGATATGATTTCGGTGAAAGACACTGCTATAGGGTCGGATGTTTTAGAAGCGGTCGAAGTGCCAGATGAAGGAATAGGACTCACTTGAGAAAAGTTTTCTGTAACCACAACACGGGTCGCAAACAATGCGCAGTAACGCAAAATGGTTAATTAGCATGTTGTGGAAAAAGCTTAACATGCCTAATTTGCCTTCCGTTCATTGTTTTGCAAGCAAAGAGGCTCTTAGTGCAAAACCTATCGATCTTCAGTACTTGATGAACGTAGTGACGCATACCGTAAACAATATTCGTCCTCAAGGGCTCATTCATTGTCAGCACAAAGAATTTTTTATTTCATTTGAAGAGGAGAATTCAGACGTCCCCTACCATGCTGAGCTACGCTGGCTGAGCAGAAAACAAGTGATTCCCGCAGTTTTTCCACTACACCACGCCGTGGCTCACAGCACATAGGACGTCCTGACCCAATTTCGCATAGTCCTGGACGAGTAGCTGATTTAAGTATTTTAGCAGACTTTTTGACTCTCCTGAATGATTTAAGTCTGAAACACCAAAAACTAATTAATCACATCAATGATGTGTTTGGAAAAGAAGAGAATAGAAGCTTTTGAAATGTGGTGCTACAGAAGAATGCTGAAGATAAGGTGGGTAGATCACGTAACTAATGAGGAGGTATTGAATAGGATTGGGGAGAAGAGAAGTTTGTGGCACAACTTGACTAGAAGAAGGGATCGGTTGGTAGGACATGTTTTGAGGCATCAAGGGATCACAAATTTAGCATTGGAGGGCAGCGTGGAGGGTAAAAATCGTAGAGGGAGACCAAGAGATCAATACACTAAGCAGATTCAGAAGGATATAGGTTGCAGTAGGTACTGGGAGATGAAGAAGCTTGCACAGGATAGAGTAGCATGGAGAGCTGCATCAAACCAGTCTCAGGACTGAAGACCACAACAACAACAACAATGATGTGGCCTGCAAAATAAAAACTTTCCAACATAAACTTCAGCTCGTCAAAAGTAACTTTTCAGAGGAAAGTACGCAACATTTTCCTGAGGTAGGTGAGCGACATATAAATTTTTAAAAGTGCTTTATCAAAACAGTACAATGGTTTTGTTTGATAGCATCTGTGTGGAAATAGCGCGTTTTGAAAAATACGTCTTGGTGCTACAATTCCTTAAAACGAGTTTAGGGATAAATCCCAATACTGTACGGGTATATCACTAACAGCTAAATCAAGTCGATTTCGTTACATGTACAAATGTAATATTACATTTAAACAATATTCCACAGACCTGTTTATTATAGCATATCACCTTTTAATTCCTAAAGGCAACTTTTACGTTACTTATCAGAATTTTATTTTGTACTTGAAAGTCTCTTCGGGTTCGCTGCCAGATCCCAAAATCAACTCGATTCAATATTTCGGTGATCCAGCTGTTCGCCATCTTCAGGATACTGCTGCTTCTGCTGATGAGTCCCGCTAAAACTGTTCCCGAAGAGACTTTGAAGGCTTATTATGCCGGGAAAGCCTACGAAGTCACATTTGATTTTGTTTTTGTTACAGGAAATTACTAACTTGCAGCCAATACTTGATGTGTTTGTATAGTCCTTTTCGATAGCAACCGAAAGTGTGCCTCCCGATTTACATTTTGAACTAACTGATTTGTGAACCCATTATCACTCAATAGATTTATTTTACAATACCAAAGGTTTGCACGAATTCTACCAGAATTTGTCGAAAGAAGAATTTCCTAAGCTGCGCAGAGAAACAGCGAAGATTGCTTCTATTTTTGGTTTCACATATGTGTGTGAAAGGTTGTTTCTGTTATGTCTCGTACGAAAACTAGATTTCGCGCAAGAGTTTCTAATTTTAATTTAAAGAAAATGCTCTAAGGATTGCTGTCAGCCGATGTCTTGTTCGAGATGTTAGTAACATAACTGCAAATTAAAAAAACAAAAAAAATGGAAGAGATAGTTTTATGTTGAAACCAAATATAAACTTTTTAACACAATAATAATAATAATAATAACAATAATAATAATAATAACAATAATAATAATAATAATAATAATAAATATCTAGGATACAGACAAATATAGGAATAGATAATACAAATATTAAAGAAGAACTAAAAGAAAAATATAGACAAAGACTAACAAAAATACTGAAAACAGAATTGACAGCAAGAAACAAGACAAAAGCTATAAATACTTATGCTATACCAATATTGACCTACTCATTTGGAGTAGTGAAATGGAGTAACACAGACCTAGAAGCACTAAATACACTTACACGTTCACAATGCCACAAATATAGAATACATCACATACATTCAGCAACAGAAAGATTCACACTAAGCAGAAAGGAAGGAGGAAGGGGATTCATCGACATAAAAAACCTACATTATGGACAGGTAGACAATTTAAGAAAATTCTTTCTAGAACGCGCAGAAACTAGCAAAATACACAAAGCAATTACTCATATAAATACATCGGCTACACCACTGCAATTTCATAACCACTTCTACAACCCTTTAGATCACATAACATCAACAGATACGAAGAAAGTAAATTGGAAAAAGAAAACACTTCATGGCAAGCACCCGTATCATCTAACACAACCACACATCGATCAAGACGCATCCAACACATGGCTAAGAAAAGGCAATATATACAGTGAGACAGAAGGATTCATGATTGCAATACAGGATCAAACAATAAACACCAGGTATTACAGCAAGCATATTATTAAAGATCCCAATACCACAACAGATAAATGCAGACTTTGTAAACAACAAATAGAAACAGTAGATCACATCACAAGCGGATGTACAATACTAGCAAATACAGAATACCCCAGAAGACATGACAATGTCGCAAAAATAATACATCAACAGCTTGCCTTACAACATAAACTTATAAAACAACACGTTCCTACATACAAGTATGCACCACAAAATGTACTGGAGAATGATGAATACAAATTATACTGGAACAGAACCATTATAACAGATAAAACAACGCCACATAACAAACCTGACATCATACTCACCAATAAAAAGAAGAAATTAACACAACTAATCGAAATATCCATACCCAATACAACAAATATACAAAAGAAAACAGGAGAAAAAATTGAAAAATACATCCAACTGGCTGAGGAAGTCAAAGACATGTGGCATCAGGATAAAGTTGACATCATACCAATTATACTATCAACTACAGGAGTCATACCACACAATATCCACCAGTACATCAATGCAATAGAGCTACATCCAAACGTATATATACAACTACAGAAATCAGTAATTATTGATACATGTTCAATTACACGAAAGTTCCTAAATGCAATATAACACATACCATACAGTTAAAAGGAAGTGACGCCTGATCAAGGTCCGCGTCACTTTCCATTTTTAACCAGACTTAACGTCTGAGAAAGTAAATAATAATAATAATAATAATAATTATTATTATTATTATTATTAATTAAATCTCTTTTGCACCGGAAATCTTGTCCATCAAACTAAGCTCCCTGCTCACTGCTCATAAACATTTGGCAATGACGAAGAAAACAGAGGTGGAGAAAATCAGCTGTGTAGATAAAATACGTTAGAACGAATCAAAAAAATATTGGCCGTAATAAAATATTTATTTGCAGTGGTCAGAGGTTTCGGTCAGAATGTGACTATCTTCAAGCTATTTATACCTTGACGGTCCAAATATGGTCATATTTCTACCGAAATCGGTTACCATTGCATATAAATATTTTATTGCAGTCTCTTTTTAATCCATTCTAAAGGTGCAGTACGTTGTGCACTCATGATAGCCGTGTTAATTTACGACCCAATGCTTAGACTCCACGAAAGAAAAGAGCTTTTTGTAAATACGCCGTTGAACGTACTTCTCGGTGTTTTTCCCAGCAAATAACACGACGCGCCTTTACTACGAGGGGAGTTCAATACGTAATGCAACAATTTTTCTCTGAAAGCAGCTTGCTCTTGGTCAGGATCCCAAGACACCAATTATTCTTCATACTTTTGGCTGTAAAGTCCTATTTTTAACATAATTTCCGTTCGATGCCACGGTCTTACGCACCTTACTAGGAGAGTCTGCATGCCCGAATGGTACCACTCTACTGGTCGTCGTCTGAGAAAATTCCTTGCTGCATCTGTTCAAATGTTCAAATGTGTGTGAAATCTTATGGGACTTAACTGCTAAGGTCATCAGTCCCTAAGCTTACACACTACTTAAGCTAAATTATCCTAAGGACAAACACACACACCCATGCCCGAGGAAGGACTCGAACCTCCGCCGGAACCAGCCGCACAGTCTATGACTGCAGCGCCTGAGACCGCTCGGCTAATCCTGCGCGGCGCTGCATCAGAAACCTCCCCATAATGCACGTAGCGCTTACCGTGGAGTGCATCCTTCATTCAGCCAAATATATGGGAGTCGGAAGGTGCGAGATCAAAGTATTAGGGTGGATGAGGAAAAACAGTCCAATGAAGTTTTTTTTTCGGATGCGCAGATTGTGTGAGACCTTGTGTTGTCACTGAGAAGTAGAAATTCGTTTGTGTTTTTGTGGCGACAAACATGCTGTGCAATTTCCCGAGGCAGCGCAGTGCCCTTCAGAGTTGATCGTTACGCCTTGCGGGACGACATCAAACAGAATAACTTCAGAGTCCTAGAAGACCGTCGCCATAACTTTACCCTCTGAAGGTGCGCCTTTGAACTTTTTTTTTCCGAAGAGTGGTGGTGTGGCGCCACTTCACGGATTGCCGTATTGTTTCCGGTTCGAAGTGATGAACCCATGTTTGAACGCCTGTTACGATGTCAGACAAAACATTGTCACGCGCCGATGGTCCGTCGTTGCTCTTTACGGTCTTCTGTTAGGCGGCGAGGAACCAGTGGGCACACACCTTTGAGTAACCGAACTGGTGGACGAGTATGTCAGCAGTACAAACAGACACGTGCAGTTGACTGTGATCCGTCGATCATATCGAATGAGAATGTTCGCACATTCCACTAGGCAGGAATCACAGCTGTGTGCAGCCATCCGGCACGCGGAAGATCGAACAGGTTTGCGCGACTTTTTTGCGATGATGACAGACGCCGCGAGCAACAACTTACAGTGCTTTTGTTCACTGACACGTCTCCGCAGACATTCCGCAAGCGCCTATGAATATCTACGATCTTCTGGTTTTCCGCCAAGAGGAACTCAATGACAGTTCGGTACTTGGAAAACACCTCCGTTACAGACGCTATTTTGAAGGCTACGTATAGCGTCTCTACCTAACTTATGAAACTAAAAGGTCTGAAGTGGAAAAGTTCCACGATGTTACACAACAAATTCCGCATTTTTTCAGCCGAAACTGACCGAGAAAGAAATACACCACTGGCCATTAAAATTGCTACACCACGAACATGACGTGCTACAGACGCGAAATTTAACCGACAGGAAGACGATGCTGTGATACGCAAATGATTAGCTTTTCAGAGATTTCACGCAAAGCTGGCGCGGGTGGTGACACCTACAACATGCTGATGTGAGGAAAGTTTCCAACCGATTTCTCATACCCAAACAACTGTTGACCGGCGTTGCCTGGTGAAACGTTGTTGTGACGCCACGTACAAGGAGGAGAAATGCGTACCATCGCGTTTCCGACTTTGATAAAGGTCGGATTTTAGCCTATCGGGATTGCGGTTTACCGTATCGCGACATTGCTGCTCGCGTTGGTCGAGATCCAATGACTGTTAGCAGAATATGGAATCGGTGGGTTCAGGAGGGTAATGCGGAACGCCGTGCTGGATCCCAACAGCCTCGTATCACTAGCAGTCGAGATGACAGGCATCTTATCCGCATGGCTGTAACGGATGACGCAGTCACGTCTCGATCCCTGAGTCAACAGATGGGGACGTTTGCAAGACAATGATCTGCACGAACAGTTCGACGACGTTTGCAGCAGCGTGGACTATCAGCTCGGAGCCCATGGCTGCGGTTACCCTTGACGCTGCATCAGAGACAGGAGCGCCTGCGATGGTGTAGTCAACGACGAACCTGGGTGCACGAATGGCAAAACGTCATTTTTTTGTATGAATCCAGGTTCTGTTTACAGCATCACGATTGTCGAATCCGTGTTTGGCGACATCGCGGTGAACGCACATTGGAAGCGTGTATTCGTCATCGGCATACTGGCTTATCACCCGGCGTGATGGTATGGGGTGCCATTGCTTACCCGTCTCGATCACCTCTTGTTCGGATTGACGGCACTTTGAACAGTGGACGTTACATTTCAGATGTGTTACGTTCAAATGGCTCTGAGCACTATGCGACTTAATTTCTGAGGTCATCAGTCGCCTAGAACTTAGAACTACTTAAACCTAACTAACCTAAGGACACCACACACATCCATGCCCGAGGCAGGATTGGAACCTGCGACCGTAGTGGTCGCTCGGTTCCAGAGTTTAACGCCCAGAACCGCACGGCCACTCCGACCGGCAGATGTGTTACGACCCGTGGCTCTATCCTCCACTCGATCCCTGCGGAACCCTACATTTCAGCAGGATAACGCACGACCGCATGTTGCAGGTCCTGGACGGGCCTTTCTGGATACAAAAAATGTTCGATTGCTGCCCTGGCCAGCACATTCTCCAGATCTTTCACCGATTGAGAACGTCTGGTCAATGGTGGCCGAGCACCTGGCTCGTCACAATACGCCATCACTACTCTTGATGAGCTGTGGTACCGTGTTGAAGCTGCATGGGCAGCTGTACCTGTACACGGCATTCAAGCTCTGTTTGACTCAATGCCCAGGCGTATCAATGCCGGCCAGAGGTGGTTGTTCTGGGTACTGATTTCTCCGGATCTATGCACCCAAATTGCGTGAAAATGTAATCACAATGCAGTTCTAGTAAAATATATTTGCCCAGTGAATACCCGTTTATCATCTGCATTTCTTCTTGGTGTAGCAATTTTAATGGCCAGTAGTTTATGTTGCGTTGGTTACTGAACGCCCCTCTTAATTTAGGACCAAGTGTTTTCCCCAACTGTAGTGACTTCACTGTCAACGAAACATTTAACTTTCATGCCTTTGCTCTGCTTCGAGAACACACTTCGGTTCCTTACGTCTGTGGGGACCTACTGCTGTTGTGCAGTCGCAAACGCCTCTAGTAGCCAGTTTCCTGTCTGTAGGCAACCGTCGGCAAGGTGAGAAGCGGGTAAGCTACTCCTGCAGAGAAGGTATGCTCGGCGGCAGTGCAGGAGCCGGTGGTGGGAGCTCGGCGGAGGAGGCGGAAGCTGCGCGCCGCTCGCGGAGCCGCTGACCCAGAAAAGCGGCGCGGCCTCGTCACGACGGCCGGCCGGTGCGCCGCCAGCCGCCAGCCGCCAGCCGGCAGCCGGTCTCGCGGTCCCGCGGTCCCCAGCCGGCCCGCGCTCCCACGGCCGCGACACGCGCCGCGCCACTCACACGGCCGCGCTGAGCACGTACAGTGCGCGCGCGCTCTCTTCCCGTCGAACGTATCCTCCTCGCATTACGTTTGGAACGGTCGTTGGCGAAGCAGAAGCTTCCGTGCGTGACTTACAATGTGCTGTACTTCGTGTTGCAGCTACAACAGTAGCAAATAAATAAATAAACAAATAAATAAATAAAATAAAATACCGGGTGATCAAAAAGTCAGTATAAATTTCAAACCTAATAAACCACGGAATAATGTAGACAGAGAGGTACAAATTGACACACATGCTTGGAATCACATTGGGTTTTATTAGAACCAAAAAAAAAAAAAAATGCAAAGTTCACAAAATGTCCGGCAGATGCGCGTCGTTTGGTGATGATCGTGTGCTCAGCCTCCACTTTCGTCATGCTTGGCCTCCCAGGTCCCCAGACCTCAGTCCGTGCGATTATTGGCTTTGGGGTTACCTGAAGTCGCAAGTGTATCGTGATCGACCGACATCTCTAGGCATGCTAAAGACAATATCCGACGCCAATGCCTCATCATAGCCGGCTGGAGTGGCCGTGCGCTTCTAGGCGCTACAGTCTGGAGCCGAGCGACCTTTACGGTCGCAGGTTCGAATCCTGCCTCGGGCATGGATGAGTGTGATGTCCTTAGGTTAGTTAGGTTTAATTAGTTCTAAGTTCTAGGCGACTGATGACCTCAGAAGTTAAGTCGCATAGTGCTCAGAGCCATTTGAACCATTTCAACCTCACCACAACTCCGGACATGCTTTACAGTGCTGTTCACAACATTATTCCCCGACTACAGCTATCGTTGAGGAATGATGGTGGACATATTGAGCATTTCCTGTAAAGAACATCATCTTTGCTGTGTCTTACTTTCTTATGCTACTTATTGCTATTCTGATCAGATGAAGCGCCATCTGTCGAACATTTTGTTAACTTTTGTATTTTTCGGTTCTAATAAAACCCCATGTCATTCCAAGCATGTGTGTCAATTTGTACCTTTCTATCTACATTATTCCGTGATTTATTCAGTTTTCAAATTTATACTGATTTTTTGATCACCCGGTAAAATAAAAAATGGTTAGGTCCGAGTAGCACTCGCGCTCTGAGGGTTCCGTACAAATATAATTATGTATTTAGACAGTTCATCCATTCCGACAATCGCGGAATATCCTTGATTTTCGCCTGTTACCGACTCTGCTACGAGCAAGGTATCGGTCCCACAGATTTCAAGATTTTCGAGACTGTTGAAATTTCAGTTTCGGATAACAAATGACAAAAGAAATATTTTTTCGTGTGATATAATTACAAATTAACAATTTTATGATTTTTTTCGTTTATTTGTATATTGAAACCTTTCTTCCTCACAAATTCCATGATTCTAGACCGTCGGGAAGTTCCCTGTACGTTTTGATAGTGAGTTTTTCGAGTATAAAAATAGGTGGCATAAATGGCCGTATCGTTTTGTTGCATTCTCTTAGAAGCTTACATTTATTACACTGCCAAGAGAGTATAGATCGTAGTATGTGGCACAAATTTCAACTTGATACGTCTAATGGTTCCTAAGATAAACGGATTATAACACGCGGACACACAGGCAAGCTGGCGGACGGACGGGCAACAAGCTGATGCTATAAGGGTTCCGTTTTTACCGATTGTGGTTCGGAACACCAAAAATTGTAATTATTGCTCGTTATTATTCTCATCATCATCACCACCCCCACCACCACCACCACCATCACCACCAACACCATCATATTCTTCTTCTTCTTCTTCCCCCTTCCTCTTTCTTTAGTCCTCCTTTTCTCATTCCAAAGTTGCTAAGCTCGATCATACTGTCTCCCTTTTTAAAGATAGTTACTTGATGTTAAAGTGCTTTCAAGCAGCTTGAATCTCATCCACAAACTGCTATCGTGACCATCGCCTCACACCATCGCTCCATCTCGCAGGAATAGCAGAGGACGTGGCTAACAGCCTCTGCTGCGCCTCCAACCAATTATTCATTTTTATTTATTTCAAGCTGTCTGTTCTACGTGTGTACATCAATCTTCTTCGATACCATACATCAAACTCTCGTCACCTTCCTCTTTCAAAATTCCTGACCCATATATGATCGAGTCCTTAAAGAACCCTTTTGATAGTGAGATTACTTTTTGGTGCCAATAAGAAGTTCTTCATTTCACGATGTAGTTATTTTGCCTTTACACTCGCAACAGATTCCGAGATATCCGAACGTAGTTTTCTGGGCCTGATATTCGTTTTCAATGGGTACGCCTAAGCATTTTATTTCCCGTATCTTGACACCTAATAATTTTTGTATTATTGATTTCCATCCAGAACTTTTCTACGAGATGAATTTTATCTTGTGGAGGACCATCTATGATACGACTTTGTTCCTACACAATGACACAACCTTCAAAACGCATCACTTTCTAGCACTCCGCATTTTCACGCACAGCTATTGATTTCCGAGAATTGCCTGGAGCTGTTAACATTAGATGGTTCAAATGGCTCTGAGAACTATGGGACTCAACATCTTAGGTCATAAGTCCCCTAGAACTTAGAACTACTTAAACCTAAGGACATCACACACACCCATGCCCGAGGCAGGATTCGAACCTGCGACCGTAGCAGTCCCGCGGTTCCGGACTGCAGCGCCAGAACCGCTAGACCACCGCGGCCGGCTGTTAACATTAGAGGCTAGAACACGTTCGTCTTACTCTACTTCCAGTTCTTACTATACTGTTTCGTTTCTTATGAAGTCTTCTTTCGTGTGATACGTTCTCTTTCTCAACACTTCATTTCTGTGCTTCCTACTTTGCCTAAAATAACTTTCAGGCTTCCATCAATAAATCATAGAGAAGCTACACATTAATATAAAATTCTCTTTTATTTATTGTGACTTTTTAAGGATGTTACAGATGGTTCACATTTATTCCTAAGGATTTTATCAGGTTCGGATCCTACAGGGCATTTACTCTAGCGCTGCTAATTCAGGTCTGTAAATTACATAATTTTCATGCAAACTGAGGCTCGTGGAGTAAGAACTACACGAACTTTTAGTGATAGGCAAAAAACAAGAAATTTGTTCCTACAATTGCAGTCTGGTTGTCATTTGACCGTAATGATACCAAGATTGTGTCTTTCCAGTTTGACTAGTTGCGCTATATTGCGCGGAGCCTTTTGTATGGCCTAGCGGCCTGTCGGAAACTTTGCCCGTGTCATACTTGTAAACAGCAGGCAAGCATCGAAACACAAATGCTGTCATTGTGCATAAATCTTACGTACTACGTATGCTTGCTGTTTTGTATTTAAGACTAGATAGTTGTACTTGAGGTACGATCTATCACGTACTTCGAATTGCAACAGCTTAAATCCAGTAGCAAAAATCGTTTGAATCGAGCTAACAATCACCCACATTACCACTAATGAAGAGGAGTTACGAAATGTTCTTTATCTAAAACAACTTGCCACTACGACAATAAGCCACTGCTCACAAAAGTAAATAATGTACAACGATTGTTGTAAGATTTATCCAGACAGCTATCTCGCCACAACAGCAAAACAACCTTTTCCTCAGTCGTACCATCCTAGTGATTTGGCTCCAATCCCTGTGCAGACAGGTCTGAGGTCTCGCTTGCAAGAATCCCTTGAAGTGGCAGGAAGCCACATTCTGTCCGTGTCTGGCAGCTTTAGTGACGTATTCTACGTTTAAGCGTAGGTAAGTGTGTGCTGTGGAAGGACGTGATAATGTATAATCATAAATGAAACTGTTGCGTACTAATGATGTGTTCTTCTGTACCCTGGTTTAATACATGTTTATAATAATATTAGGTAGTTAAATATCTAATAATGATTGCGAAAGCTCGACTCAGCATTCGAGAGCGAGGCGTTTTGTAACTACGAGAGCACATTTTGGTGCCTCGGTGTAGGTCTTTAATGCATGTATAAAGGGTTAATTTTCGCTGGCCCCTATGTAAAAGTACATGACTATCTTACCGGTACTAAGGGGTTGTGAAACAGTTCTCCAAAATTCAGTACAATGTGCCATCAGTCGACTTCAGATATTCGTCGGTGTCGAAAAACTTTATAATGTGAAGTTCCACCTATACATGTATCACTGGATGCGTGACTTGGTTGAAAGGATACTGTGAAGCTCGGTTCAGATTCCAGTAGGGCAAACCTTATTTGGGTTGGTGTTCGCCTGATGCGATTTGTTGGCAAACCTGATTTGGGTTGCCCGTAAATCGCGTCAGGCGAACACCAACCCAAATCAGGTTTTGTGTAGGATATGGACGACCATCCCAGTGGCCCCCATTATTGCAGTACGTCCTTCTAGAGATCAAGAGGAAGAGTAAAGAGAGATGGAGCAAACGAGAAGATCTGGGCAAATTATTAACTCCTCAGTGCAAGAAGTCAGGAATGGATTTCAAAACGCAATATCGACGGCAACAAGGGCCTTCCTCTCAATGCTTCTAACTGCAAAGTGATTGTCAAGCTCGGTTCAGATCCCAGTAGGGCAAACCTGATTTGGTTTCCCATAAGTCGCATCAGGCGAACACCAACCCAAATAAGGTTTGCCCTACTGGAATCTGAACCGAGCTTCACAGTATCCTTTCAACCAAGTCACGCATCCAGTGATACATGTATAGGTGGAACTTCACATTATAAAGTTTTTCGACACCGACGAATATCTGAAGTCGACTGATGCCACATTGTACTGAATTTTGGAGAACTGTTTCACAACCCCTACTGGGAACTGAACCGAGCTTGACAGTATCACTTTCCTGTTAGAAGCATTGAGAGGAAGGCCCTCGTTGCCGTCGATATTGCGTTTTGAAATCCATTCCTGACTTCTTGCACTGGGGAGTTACTAATTTGCCCAGATCTTCGTTATCGTTTGCTCCATCTCTCATTACTCTTCCTCTTGATCTCTAGAAGGACCTACTGCAGTAATGGGGGCCACTGGGACGGTCGTCCATATCCAACACAAAACCATCGTCACACGATCAATTTGACCACCGGGCGTCCACTACAAACTGCAGGACAAACCTCAAGCATCGCACCATCGAAGAAAGGGGGCCAAGGAACACATGGAATAGAACACGAATAAGAGGCGTCTAGTGCTGTTCAACGACAAGTACCGGATACCTAACGATCGCCGTAGAAGAGTGTGTTGGAGTGGCCGATCACAAACGGCCGCCTCGAGCATTCTGCCCTACGAATACAGAGGTGGGTTAGGTGCGTCAGTTTTGGGCCGGTTTCATGTACGGATGCAAGACACCTCTCATCGCTATTGAGATCAATAATTTGAATGCTGTGCAATATCGAGGCAATATCTTCCAACCTATTTTGCAGCCCTAAAATCAACATTTGGTCTTTGAAGATGATAATACACGAATCTGCAGGTATTGTCGCGTGAAACTCCTGGAGGCACGTACCAACCCAGTGGAACGGCTTGCGGAATATGATTGCATAAACACCACTGAGCATGCTTGAGAGCAGTTAAAAGGCCAGAACATCATCGCAGGGACACTCTTTAGACACTGTAAGGCGTCAGGAGAGCCGCCGTCAAAGATTGGGATAGACATGAAAACGCTATCTGGACAGCATGCCAAGGAGGATGCGAACACGTCACAGTACACGTACTGGAGCAACAGGGTTTGGAATACCACTCAACGGGTTTAGAGTTCACAGATGTGCAAAGACGTTCGCTTTGGAACAGTCTGCATTTCTTTGGGAAACAGTGAAGCTATTTTCTTCTAATTTCGTAAGTGTCATTTTTTCATTTCCTGTTCCCCTTGTATCTCAGCTCTCAAACGTTCGCATATAAGCAGGTGTCGCGAAGATTTTTGCAGACGATAGTTTTTCTTTTTTTCGTTTTGGGTCCCATGGTCAGAATTTTATCAAAGAACAATTCCATTTTCCACCGTGGTTGCTGTATAGGGCGACTCAGCTGCCTCTACCGCTGGGTTTTATTTAATCTGCAGCACCTTCAAATACCATGCGCAAGATTTCCATATTCTCTCACTACGCCCATATTATTAGTCCTACAGAAAAAAATTATGAGGAACTGTTGTAGGAAACGTAATGTAGTTAAATTTTCTACTATGACAGTTTTTCGCTAGAAACCGTATTTTCGAATAATTCAAGAAAAACATACTAAAGTGACCTTAAAATGCATTTTTCTTGAAAAACTCTAAAACCATCACCTCCAGCGAGAACGTGTCCCAATACAAAATTTAAATACACTACTAGCCATTAAAAGTGCTACACCACGAAGATGACGCGCTACAGACGCGAAATTTAACCGACAGGAAGAAGATACTATGATATGCAAATGATTAGCTTTTCAGAACATTCACACAAGGTTGGCGCCGGTGGCGACACCTACAACGTGCTAACATGAAATTTTCCAACCGATTTCTCATACACAAACAGCATTTGACTGGCGTTGCCTGGTGAAACGTTGTCGTGATGCCTCGTGTAAGGAAGAGAAATGCGTACCATCACATTTCCGACTTTGATAAAGGTCGGATTGTAGCCTATCGCGATTGCGGTTTATCGTATCGCGACACTGCTGCTCGCGTTGGTCGAGATCCAATGACTGTTAGCAGAATATGGAATCGGTGGGTTCAGGAGGGTAATACGGAACGCCGTGCTGGATCCCAATGACCTCGTCTCACTAGCAGTCGAGATGACAGGCATCTTATCCGCATGGCTGTAACGGATCTTGCAGTCACATCTTGATCCCTGAGTCAACAGATGGGGATATCTGCAAGTCAACAACCATCTGCACGAACAGTTCGACGACGTTTGCAGCAGCATGGACTATCAGCTCGGAGACCATGGCTGCGGTTAGCCTTGACGCTGCATCAAAGACAGGACCGCCTGCCATGCACGAACCTGGGTGCACGAATGGCAAAACGCCATTTTTTCGGATGAATCCAGATTCTGTTTACAGCATCATGATGGTCGCACCCGTGTTTGGTGACATCGCGGTGAACGCACATTGGAAGCGTGTATTCGTCATCGCCATACTGGCGTATCAATCGGCGTGATGGTATGCGGTGCCACTGGTTACACGTCTCGGTCGCCTCTTGTTCGCACTGACGGCACTTTGAACAGTGGACGTTACATTTCAGATGTGTTACGACCCGTGGCTCTACCCTTCATTCGATCCCTGCGAAACCCTACATTTCAGCAGGATAACGCACGTTGCAGGTCCTGTACGGGCCTTACTGGATACAGAAAATGTTCGACTGCTGCCCTGGCCAGCACTTTCTCCAGATCTCTCACCAACTGAAAACGTCTGGTCAATGGTGGGCGAGCAACTGTCTCGTCACAGTATACCAGTCACTACTCTTGACCAACTGTGGTATGGTGTTGAAGCTGCATGGACAGCTGTACATGTACACGCCATCCAAGCGCTGTTTGACTCAAAGCCCAGGCGTATCAAGGCCGTTATTACGGCCAGAGGTGATTGTTCTGGGTACTGATTTCTCAGGATCTTTGCACCCAAATTGCGTGAAAATGTCATCACATGTCAGTTCTTCTATAACATATTTGTCCAATGAATACCCGTGTATCATCTGCATTTCTTCTTGGCGTAGCAATTTTAATGGGCAGTAGTGTACATTAAAGGTCGTGTTCATTTTTCTTATAGTGTCAATAGTTTGCACATAGTGAATGGGAGAATATGAAAATCTTGCCCGTGGTTTTTGAAAATGCGCGGGTTGCATAAAACCGATCTGTAGGGGCAACTGAATCACCCTGTATGATCACTGTTATTTACACCAAGATGAGCTGATCTCGGCCGCTGCACATTTTCAAGTACGTGTATGGGAGTACGTGCTTGAAAATGGTTACTGGCCAAAATCATCTGATACTGGTATGAATAAAAGTGATTGTACAACAACCAGGGTGGGAAACGGAATTGTGCTTCAGTTTTGTCAGACGGTTTATCAGCAGTTGCGGCGCTGTGACTAGAGGAGCGACCTCGCGGCTGTGGCCTTAGAGGCCGGCGCCAGCACCGTGAGGCCGCCCTTCAGGCGCCCGCGTGCTGCACACGACGCGCCTCCGTCACAACCTTGCTGCTGCACAACAAACTCTCTGTTCAACTGGGTAACAGATACTGGTAACAGGTTTTGTGATGTTGCTCGTTACCTCGATAACGTATTAGGTAGTTCTGTACGTGATGTACAGACGGTAGCAGAGCCAGGATGGGGAAGGTGTAGGCACATTTCTTTGGTCCAAGCCTTGTTGACACAAATTTTATTATTTAACAATAATTGGTTATACATCCAAGTTATTACAATTAACAGTTTAAAAGGAAATTTTAGCGATAAAAAAAATTTTAAAACATTCTCTAGAAGAACTGAAACATTACATAGAGGTACTGTTAGTAAAAGGTATATTATATCGTACAATAGTGCAACATGTACAAATATTAACAATTACACCAGAAAAATATTGAACCTAAAAAAATCCAATTTGGCAGGAGTGCAAAAAATTCCCTATTGCCTGATAAAAAAAAAATAACCTCCTGATTTCACTTAACCTTACGTAAACCCTACACAAATGTCAATGTGATGTGACATCAGTTCACCTTTCGTGACAAATACACAAAATTTCTAAATTATTTTATATCAGTTAAGTAAGCTACAAGACAGACTGTTGACATGAGTAAACACTGTCAAGTTTTCAATTTCACGACGGTTGTGTTATCTAGCAAATTTCCATTTAAATCCCCCCCCCCCCCCATGTGTTCCAAAATCAATTCAGTCAGTCTCGAGAAGAAACACAACTTAATTCACAAATATGGCAATATCAAGAAATAGATGGGTTTATCCCAAACAATGTTAGTAGAATTAGGGAATTTGCAATTCAAAAGCACCAATTTTAACAAAGTCTAATGTAATAATAATTTGGACAGAACTTTCATAAAATGATCGATGATAGTGGATACCGTGCCATACACTATGAAAAAAATTACGAATAATTCACAGTAGACACCTGGCACATGATGATATTCTCTGAAGTATTTCAAATCACAAAATGTTGGCTACAAGTACCAACCCCATAATAAAGTAATGATCATAAAATATAATAAAAGTATATGAAAGTTTAGGCCTTAGTCAGGTGACGAGGACCACACCAATGCAGTTTCCTGTTACAGTCGAGTGCTAGGCCCAACAAACAACAGCTGGTCATGGAGAACCACGCTAAGCAAGCGAGCATTCCGTCCTCCCCACATGCTCGCAAACAGCCACACTCATCGCAGTCCTTAATCGACAGGAACCAGTTGACTCCCCGCCGCTTCCGCCCTGTCGCCAAATACCGACCGGGCTGTCCTCCCAAAACTGTTGCTTCGCGCACCAGCGCCAACAGCGATCAGCGACCACGCCCCCTATCGCTGCGGCGAAAACAAGTGAAATAATCTCGCGGGTAAATGAAAAATGCTGAGCCGTGACACGGCTCACTGTAATTGTTGTGTAATGAAAGCATATTAATGCAAATACAGATACCACTACAGGCAGTTTGAAATTATGTTGCGTATATCTCGTGTCTTCCCCCATGAACCATGGACCTTGCCGTTGGTGGGGAGGCTTGCGTGCCTCAGCGATACAGATGGCCGTACCGTAGGTGCAACCACAACGGAGGGGTATCTGTTGAGAGGCCAGACAAACATGTGGTTCCTGAAGAGGGGCAGCAGCCTTTTCAGTAGTTGCAGGGGCAACAGTCTGGATGATTGACTGATCTGGCCTTGTAACATTAACCAAAACGGCCTTGCTGTGCTGGTACTGCGAACGGCTGAAAGCAAGGGGAAACTACAGCCGTAATTTTTCCCGAGGACATGCAGCTTTACTGTATGATTAAATGATGATGGCGTCCTCTTGGGTAAAATATTCCGGAGGTAAAATAGTCCCCCATTCGGATCTCCGGGCGGGGACTACTCAAGAGGACGTCGTTATCAGGAGAAAGAAAACTGGCATTCTACGGATCGGAGCGTGGAATGTCAGATCCCTTAATCGGGCAGGTAGGTTAGAAAATTTAAAAAGGGAAATGGATAGGTTAAAGTTAGATATAGTGGGAATTAGTGAAGTTCGGTGGCAGGAGAAACAAGACTTTTGGTCAGGTGATTACAGGGTTATAAATACAAAATCAAATAGGGGTAATGCAGGAGTAGGTTTAATAATGAATAAAAAAATAGGAGTGCGGGTTAGCTACTACAAACAGCATAGTGAACGCATTATTGTGGCCAAGATAGACACAAAGCCCATGCCTACTACAGTAGTACAAGTTTATATGCCAACTAGCTCTGCAGATGATGAAGAAATTGATGAAATGTATGACGAGATAAAAGAAATTATTCAGGTAGTGAAGGGAGACGAAAATTTAATAGTCATGGGTGACTGGAATTCGTCAGTAGGAAAAGGGAGAGAAGGAAACATAGTAGGTGAATATGGATTGGGGGGAAGAAATGAAAGAGGAAGCCGCCTTGTAGAATTTTGCACAGAGCATAACTTAATCATAGCTAACACTTGGTTCAAGAATCATAAAAGAAGGTTGTATACCTGGAAGAATCCTGGAGATACTAATAGGTATCAGATAGATTATATAATGGTAAGACAGAGATTTAGGAACCAGGTTTTAAATTGTAAAACATTTCCAGGGGCAGATGTGGATTCTGACCACAATCTATTGGTTATAAACTGCAGATTGAAACTGAAGAAACTGCAAAAAGGTGGGAATTTAAGGAGATGGGACCTGGATAAACTGAAAGAACCAGAGGTTGTAGAGAGTTTCAGGGAGAGCATAAGGGAACAATTGACAGGAATGGGGGAAAGAAATACAGTAGAAGAAGAATGGGTAGCTCTGAGGGATGAAGTAGTGAAGGCAGCAGACGATCAAGTAGGTAAAAAGACGAGGGCTAATAGAAATCCTTGGGTAACAGAAGAAATATTGAATTTAATTGATGAAAGGAGAAAATATAAAAATGCAGTAAATGAAGCAGACAAAAGGGAATACAAACGTCTCAAAAATGAGATCGACAGAAAGTGCAAAATGGCTAAGCAGGGATGGCTAGAGGACAAATGTAAGGATGTAGAGGCTTGTCTCACTAGGGGTAAGATAGATACTGCCTACAGGAAAATTAAAGAGACCTTTGGAGAGAAGAGAACCACTTGTATGAATATCAAAAGCTCAGATGGCAACCCAGTTCTAAGCAAAGAAGGGAAGGCAGAAAGGTGGAAGGAGTATATAGAGGGTTTATACAAGGGCGATGTACTTGAGGACAATATTATGGAAATGGAAGAGGATGTAGATGAAGATGAAATGGGAGATAAGATACTGCGTGAAGAGTTTGACAGAGCACTGAAAGACCTGAGTCGAAACAAGGCCCCGGGAGTAGACAACATTCCATTAGAACTACTGATGGCCTTGGGAGAGCCAGTCATGACAAAACTCTACCATCTGGTGAGCAAGATGTATGAGACAGGCGTAATACCCACAGACTTCAAGAACAATATAATAAATCCAATACCAAAGAAAGCAGGTGTTGACAGATGTGAAAATTACCGAACTATCAGTTTAATATGTCACAGCTGCAAAATACTAACGCGAATTCTTTACAGACGAATGGAAAAACTGGTAGAAGCGGACCTCGGGGAAGATCAGTTTGGATTCCGTAGAAATGTTGGAACACGTGAGGCAATACTAACCTTACGACTTATCTTAGAAGAAAGATTAAGAAAAGGCAAACCTACGTTTCTAGCATTTGTAGACTTGGAGAAAGCTATTGACAACGTTAACTGGAATACTCTTTTTCAAATTCTGAAGGTGGCAGGGGTAAAATACAGGGAGCGAAAGGCTATTTACAATTTGTACAGAAACCAGATGGCAGTTATAAGAGTCGAGGGGCATGAAATGGAAGCAGTGGTTGGGAAAGGAGTGAGACAGGGTTGTAGCCTCTCCCCGATGTTATTCAATCTGTATATTGAGCAAGCAGTAAAGGAAACAAAAGAAAAATTCAGAGTAGGTATTAAAATTCATGGAGAAGAAGTAAAAACTTTGAGGTTCGCCGATGACATTGTAATTCTGTCAGAGACAGCAAAAGACTTGGAAGAGCAGTTGAACGGAATGGACAGTGTCTTGAAAGGAGGATATAAGATGAACATCAACAAAAGCAAAACGAGGATAATGGAATGTAGTCAAATTAAATCGGGTGATGCTGAGGGGATTAGATTAGGAAATGAGACACTTAAAGTAGTAAAGGAGTTTTGCTATTTAGGGAGTAAAATAACTGATGATGGTCGAAGTAGGGAGGATATAAAATGTAGACTGGCAATGGCAAGGAAATCGTTTCTGAAGAAGAGAAATTTGTTAACATCGAGTATAGATTTAAGTGTCAGGAAGTCGTTTCTGAAAGTATTTGTATGGAGTGTAGCCATGTATGGAAGTGAAACATGGACGATAACCAGTTTGGACAAGAAGAGAATAGAAGCTTTCGAAATGTGGTGCTACAGAAGAATGCTGAAGATAAGGTGGGTAGATCACGTAACTAATGAGGAGGTATTGAATAGGATTGGGGAGAAGAGAAGTTTGTGGCACAACTTGACTAGAAGAAGGGATCGGTTGGTAGGACATGTATTGAGGCATCAAGGGATCACAAATTTAGCATTGGAGGGCAGCGTGGAGGGTAAAAATCGTAGAGGGAGGCCAAGAGATCAATACACTAAGCAGATTCAGAAGGATGTAGGTTGCAGTAGGTACTGGGAGATGAAGAAGCTTGCACAGGATAGAGTAGCATGGAGAGCTGCATCAAACCAGTCTCAGGACTGAAGACCACAACAACAACAACATATCTCATGTTCAGGAACTTTCGCCCAAGTGATGTATTTTCTTCAGCTGTTACCAGTAGACACCATAATCGCTGTTTTGTGCAACGAAAACACTTTAATAACGTTTCTGCTCACGTAGGGATTGGGAACAGCTGTACTCTGCGGCTCCGAGTCTGCATCAGCTCCCAGTTCATGCAGGGCCTCGGCGGTTGTCTTTCAGTTCCTGCTCTCTCACCGTCAGAAGTGGGAACCATGACGTATGCTAACAGAAAGAATTCTGCAACCGTGGGGGAAAAATAATGGATGAAACAACAAGGACATAAAAAAACAAACACACTAGCACTGGCAAACAGGTCTTCATGGCCTAAAGGAGTCTAGCCGTTTCAGAAATCGCCTTTAATTTGGGGAAAAAATTCCTGAGTAACTACATTTGGATCACAGTGTCATACAGAAGTGAGTCATAGACTTGTGAAAACCTGGGAGAAGGAGAATGCAAGCGTTTGAGATATCATGCTATAGAAGGATGTTCAAAATTAGGTGGACTGATTAGATAAGAAATGAAGTTGTTCTCTGCACTACCGGCGAGGAGATGACCAAACACTGACAAGAAGGAGGGACGGTATGATAAGACTTGCGTTAGGATAACTGCCGTGATACTGAGGAAATTGTAAAAAAGCATTGCAGGGGAAAGAAGAGAATGGAATATGTTGTTGTTGTTGTTGTGGTCTTCAGTCCTGAGACTGATTTGATGCAGCTCTCCATGCTACTCTATCCTGTGCAAGCTTCTTCATCTCCCGCTACCTACTGCAGCCTACATCCTTCTGAATCTGCTTAGTGTATTCATTCTGGGTATCCCTCTACGATTTTTACCCTCCACGCTGCCCTCCAGTACTAAATTGGTGATCCCTCGATGACTCAGAACACGTCCTACCAAACGATCCCTTCTTCTAGTCGTGTCACAAGCTCCTCTTCTCCCCAATCCTATTCAGTACCTCCTCATTAGTTATGTGATCTACCCATCTAATCTTCAGCATTCTGCTGTAGCACCACATTTCGGAAGCTTCTATTCTCTTCTTGTCTAAACTATTTATCGTGCACGTTTCACTTCCATACATGGCTACACTCCATACAAATACTTTCAGAAACGATTTCCTGACATTTAAATCTATACTCGATGTTAACAAATTTTTCTTCTTCAGAAACTCTTTCCTTGCCATTGCCAGTCTACATTTTATATCCTCTCTACTTCGACCATCATCAGTTATTTTGCTCCCCAAATAGCAAAACTCCTTTACTACTCTAAGTGTCTCATTTCCTAATCTAATTCCCTCAGCATCACCCGGCTTAATTCGACTACATTCCATTATCCTCGTTTTGCTTTTGTTGATGTTCATCTTATACTCTCCTTTCAAGACCCTGTCCATTCCGTTCAACTGCTCTTCCAAGTCCTTTGCTGTCTCTGACAGAATTACAGTGTCATCGGCAAACCTCAAAGTTTTTATTTCTTCTCCATGGATTTTAATACCTACTCCGAATATTTCTTTTGTTTCCTTTATTGCTTGCTCAATATATAGATTGAATAACATCGGGGATAGGCTGCAACCCTGTCTCACTCCCTTCCCAACCACTGCTTCTCTTTCATACCCCTGACTCTTATAACTGCCATCTGCTTCCTGTACAAATTGTAAATAGCCTTTCGCTCCCTGTATTTTACCCCTGCCACCTTCAGAATTTGAAAGAGAGCATTCCAATCAACATTGTCAAAAGCTTTCTCAAGTCTACAAATGGAATGGAATATATCGGACGAATAAAGGTGAACATTGGATGTGAGGGCTATTCTGTGATGAAGAAGTTGGTACATTAGCGGAAGGCTCAAGAAACCACTCAGATGACTGATGAAGCACACCCCTCTCCCCCACCATCCTTCCAAAAAGAAAAAAAAAATGTTCCCAAACTGTAACAAATGTCTAACTAATATAAAAGAAATTGTTGTTGGTGTGCAGCAACCAGCCACAAGTTGGTTCTAAGTTATTTTATTCAAAAAGTACCGTTACCTGTTCCGAATGTCTTACAATTCATCATCAGACAGTTTTGTCATGTTTTCATCAATACAAATGATACATTGGTTTCCCCTGCGTTTCTTTCTTTCTTTCGCTGACGCCACAGTCCCACAGTGATCGCAGGGTCTGCGTGGTGAGAACGGATTTGGCAAGGTTAGTTTTAAGGGTGGCCGGATGCCCGTCCTGCCGCCACCCCGTATCCCCCCCCCCCCCTGAAGGAATCAGTGTACCCCAGCTGTCTGCATCTGGTGTAAATCTTGAAATAGTGCGAACGTGATGCAAATGTCTGCGACGCGTGTAACTGCGGCCGAACGTGGGGACCAGCCCAGTATTCACCTAGCGGGATGTGGAAAACCGCCTAAAAACCACCTCTAGGCTGGCCGGCACACCGGCCCTCGTCGTTAATCCGCCGGGCGGATTCGATCCGGCGCCGGCGCGCCTACCCGAGGCCAGGAAGCAGCGTGTTAGCGATCTCGGCTACCCTGACGAGTCATTGGTTTCGCTTGCGTTGCCCTACGATAAACAATAATTTACTAATTTCAAACTTATAACCAAAATGGTCGCGCTACATATCTGTGATCGCATGTACCTTCGTGAAACGTCCATCTGGCATATTTGTATTAGCAGTTTTCTTGCAATGAAATACATTATAAGAGGGTGTCTGTGTTTTCACTGTCACAAAGCTTGTACTGCATTGTAAACCATTTACGTTCGCTCACAAAACGAAATTTCAGTGTGCACCACATATTTCGATTCATAGCTTACGAAATCAAATCAGCTTCCTGCAGAAGCCAAACATAAATGTACTGTTATCCCGCACATAGGCCCAATATCATACCGTTTTGCAAAGTTATTTAAAAAGAAGAATATTGATACCAGCTTCTTTACTAACAATAAATTACAGCAAAAAGTGCTACATGATGTAAATCCTTCCAAGGCCCTCTACAGTAAATCAGGAATATACAAGCTCCAATGTGAGTCACACCCAAAATTCTACATTGGTCAGACAGGCAGAAGTTTTGAGATTAGGCACAAAGAACATCTCGATGTCTTCAGGCTTGGAAACATGAATAAATATACATTTTCAGCCCAAATTGCAGAAGAAAACCATTCCTTACAAACATTGAAAACAATATGAAAATATTACATGTAGCAGAAAACGAGTCGTTATTAATGTATCAGAGGAAATACTACCGCTAATAATATTGTTAATGAGCAGACTGAATTGGCTAACACTCCTTTCCTGAAAAACTTGCAAGAAAGTGCGTTCTGTGCTCAAATATAAATAATATTTGTTCATCTATCTGCAGATCAAGTAACAAATCTTATAATATTGTATGTACCTGCAATAGTTAGTATTATTTATGGCACTCAATACTAATAAATTCTAATGTAATAACATCACTGACGTTGAAATGGCATATAAAATTCATGCTCTTCTTGCCCACACTTGTATCTCTATCGTTGTATAAAATAAGTTTGTGGCATTATAATTCACAAAATCCCATGTATTTATCGTTTTTGTCGGCATTTAATGCCACAGATTTAATGTAAAACACTATTTGAATCCAATATAACAGTAATTTACGTTTCCTGCCCCCTCCCGCTCCCCCGTCCCCAAATCAGCCATATCTTTGTACCATTACATTGTAGCATCTTTGACACTCCTGTACTTCGCAAACAGTGTATTTGTTTTCGTATGCACATCGACAATTCGTTTTGTGACTGAACGTAAATGGTTTACAATGCAGTGCAACGTTTGTGACTGTGAAAATACAAACGTACTTGAGAACGTATTTCATTGCAAATAAGCTGCTAATACAAATGCACCACATGGACATTTCACGAAAGTTGCATCCCAACAGATATATGTAGCGCAACCGTTTTGGTTACACATTTGTAATTTGTAAATTATTGTTCATCCTAGGGCAACTCACAGGAAACCAATGTACAAACTGTATTGATGAAAGCTTGAAAACTGTCTGATGATGAATTGTAAGAAATTCGAAACTGGTAACGGTAGCCTAAAACCAATTTGTGGCTGATTGGTGTACACCATCAACAATATCGTTTATAAAACAGTCACGGTCTTCAACCATGTCTAAATATGACAAAATTGCAAATGTCTGTCCCTAACTGGCGTTCCGTTCGTGGTGGTTAAACGCGATCGTGGAAAACTTCTGATCGCCAAAACTTTGACTTCGAGGGTGTGATACCTGAATGCCAGAATGTGGATTGGTGTCCAGGTTAAATACCACACAGTGGCGTCTTCCGGAAGCAAGATTGAGTTCAACGCCCCTTCGACGAGACGTCACGAGTTGGAGCCATGCTCGGACTGGTGAAGGGTTCTGAAGGAAACAGTACCCATTATTTTCAGAGGAAGCATCAAGCATCAGTCGATTTAATGATCCGGAGGGCTCTTCAACCGCCGTTGCGATGAATGCGGGTCCAGTTTCTTAACCGCTGTCGCACCCGCTCGGGTCAGCGTGTTCAGTTGCCAGGAGTTGTCACACTGCTGATGTTTCCATTAAAGGTAGAAGGAAAGCTCGGGGGACCCACGGTGCTATTCGAGAGGGATAGACTATGCGCTGGCAGAATATTTTCTTGTTTATCTGAAGTGAGTTAGCGAAACCACAGAAAATATAAATCTTGATGGTCAGATATACCGCCCTGTTTTGCCTTAATACATGGCGTATCGAATTTTGCGCTGTTCTTCTGAACTTTATGCAAAGGCTTCTGTACTCTCATCACGGTTATTTTCAAGTAAAATATACGACGGCGTACTGAAAAGTAATGCCTCCGAATTTTGTATGTGAGAACTCTTGAAGCTTTTTTAAATAAAACCAATGTTATTAACATTCTCCATCTTTCTTCTTTATGCCTGTTTGTTGAAGGAAGTTATAGAAGGAATGGTGGAGGGAAAAAGGGGAAGAGCAAAAAAAAAAAAAAAATCAAAGTCTGTATAATATCAAAGGAGACAAATATTCAGAAATGAAAATACTGGCCATGGTCACACATAAGTGGAAGAGGTTTAACTCACAAGACCTGCCGTAAGGCGGAATACCATACTACTACTACTATCCGTAAATAACGCAGGAAAGGAGATCAGGACGTATCGCCCCGTAACTACTCTTTTAGAGATAGGGCTCAGGCTAAACTAGAGGACTCTAAGCTATAGCGTGTGAAATGGCAACTATGTCGCTGCATGAGAAACAGAGTGCTGTAACTGATTTTTGAATTCGAAGACTTTGTCCACAGCCGACCGTGGTGGCCGAGCGGTTCTAGGCGCTTCAATCCGGAACCGTGCGACTGCTACGGTCGCAAGTTCGAATCCTGCCTCGGGCATGGATGTGTGTGATGTCCTTAGGTTAGTTAGGTTTAAGTAGTTCTAAGTTCTAGGGGACTGATGACCTCAGATGTTAAATCTCATAGTGCTTAGAGCCATTTGAGCCATTTTGAACTTTGTCCACACTCTGAGCACTCTCTCCTTCAGCATGGAAATGTCAGAGCACACGCGAGCGCTGCGACATCTGCAACAATCCGGCACCGTGGGTTCACTGTCATTGATCACCGTCCATACAGTACCGATTTGGCCACATCCGATTTTCGTAAGTTTCCAAAATTTAAAGAACACCTTCGAGGACTTCATTCTGATACTGATGACGTGGTGTAAGCAGAGGTAAGTTTGTGGCTCCGTCAACAGAGTCATATGACGGTATCAACAAACTGGTCTGTCGATGGGAGAAACATGTTCGTCACCAGGGTGACTAAACTAAAAGCTCTGCCCGAACAGATCTCGGAAGGCCAAACAGTAATGACCGACCGCCGTGTCATATCAGACCACAGGAGTGACTGGATGCGGATACGGAGGGAATGTGATCAGTACACCTACCCCCCTGTCTGTTGTCCGTTTCCGTCACCGTAGTCGCTACTTCTCAGGCAAGTAACGCCTCAATTGGCCTCACAAGGGGTTAGTGCATCCCGCTTGCTAACAGCGCTCGGCAGACGCCGACGGTGACCCATCCAAGTGCTAGCTAAGCCCGACAACGCTTAACTACGATGGTATGACGGGAACCGGTCCAGGCTGACTATAATTAGAATAAACATGTAGACACGAAGTATAAAGATGTAGAATGTTAATAAAATTTCTTTTCTTTTAAACACTCTAAGGGTTTTCACATAAAAATTCGAAAGCATTACTTTTCAGCACACCCTCATAGTTTGACGACCTATAGCTGCGTTAGTTATTGCACCTCAAATGTAGGCAGGGACGCTGCAAGCATACAAAGACATTAAATGAAATGCTTTAAAGTGCAGCAGATCACTCTATGCTTGTTCGTTATGTAAAAGACCGAGATGACAAAAAGGCCTTACTCCCCTTGAGCACGGCCTCAGTGTCTTTAAGATCTGCGCTGCGTACACAAGAGATCAGAATGGACAATTACAGTTGACTGACAATGAAAAGCATTTCCAAGTTCCTCGCAAAATTCGTCCAAGTTCTTCATAAAAATCAGTTAAACGATTTGCCGTCACGAGAATCTGGGAAAGGCTCTTAACTGTCAATCAACTGTCATTGATGATATCGATCACGTACAAGGATCCTGTTGTGTTCATCAGAAGACACCGCGCCATCAGTGCAGACGGTAAGTCACTTAACCCGCGCTCCAGAGGATCAAAGTTCAGTCTCCTTAGTTGCTCTTCCCGAGAAATCGGTTTAACCGATCCGAGTGGCAGAAACAGTAATTCAGTAATCCAGCACCATCATTTTTTCGTGTTTGAACAACCAAGCTAAGGCCCAGTCGCTAACGTCTTCGAAGGTGAATGGGTGTTACATTCTGAATTTCTTACTCGTCACTTTTATATTACTATATCTAAGTACATTGATAAGCCGCCAGTTGCGAACACAAGAAAGCACGTAAATAAATTTGTTCTATATACTTTCAGTTTTTTTTATGCACGATGTGTATCATAAGCCACATCTGCTTAGTTAATTAAAAACATAAATTTGATACAAATTTTTTCCAACTAATTAATTCGAAAGCATGACTGTGTACGTTGTTGGTGTAGTTTTCCGCTGGGATCCGTACTTGTTAAACCCAAGACGAGCCCACGAGAAAAACCTCTATAGTTCACGAATCTTCGTCACGAAGCCATGATGAGACTTTTTTTAAAGTGAAAATTACCGAGCTATTTACTAAGCAGCCAGATTACAGCAGGACACTCACAAAAAAACTGGTGAAAAACACAAGAAGGAAGAGCGCAGCATGCCATGTCGTTCGGCAGCGAGACGAAACGAGACACCTGCCGCGGAGAATTGCTTTTCACGCCGGGAGATCTGGAAAATGATCACGGCCGGCTTCCACCGTGCCCACACTGGACGGGTCTCCGCTCATTTCTCTCTCCTGCACTTTGCTTGTCGTTTCACCTAGCGTCAAGGCCTTCTCATTCGCTATCCTATGAACTACGTTAAATTTGCCTACCAGAAAGTACCCACTGGGATTTAAAGTTGCCCTATCTTGGGACTAAATTAATTTACTCATGAGCACACAGAATTGTCGATTCAGGACTCACTTCAACCTTACGTAGGATTTAACGCGAATCACGTACATTTTTAAAAAAATTAGAAAAAGCAGAAAGAAAGAAAGGAACAGGATGGGTGGGGGCTGGGGGGGGGGGCGAAGGGACGTGGAGGGGGGGGGGGAAGGCATGACAAGCAGAATACAGAATACTGCCCTAGTTTAGTGTTACATATCCTAAATGTTCTAGTACTTACAGTACTTCAAAAAACTCTCACCTCAGCTATAGATATAATTTGATAGTCGATTATCGTTTATTGAAGCAAAATCGATCACGACACCGTGCAACAGACTCCATGACTCTCACATAAATTTGTTATTACGTAAGTTCTAAATTTTTTTTACACGAGACATCTTTATAACAAAATCACAGCACCGCTGATTGCTTGTTGATTCCGTAGATACCATACAATCCTTCTGAAATTCTTTTCAGGATTCCTTTAAGAAAACCAGATTTCGAATGTTGAAACCAGTCAATTTTACCAACCATATTTTGTTATCACAATTTGAAGATCTGTAAGAACTAAATATCATAACAGGATAACACCTTTCACGGGGGATCCACTTATTCGTCTAATTCCAAAATTGTAACTAAGTGTAGCGGAGGATATATTGGAAAGAAAGAAGATAACGAACGAAGAAGAGGAAATGGATCAAGGCTACAGAAAAGAGAAGGGAGATGAGAGAGAAGTGGCTATCTGATAGGAAGAATGAGCAGAAAAGGGAACATTTTATCAACATCAGAAGGGAGACAAAGCGAATCCTAAGAGCAGAGAAGAGAATATATCTAACTAGTTTGCTAGAACAAGTTGAGGCAGAGAGCCAAAAAAAGAACTCAAGGCAGTTCTTCCAATACATAAAAAACCGGAAACGTGGATTTCAGAGCCCAACTTTTTTCATTATAGATAAGAACGGCAACTTGATAAATGACAGGGAAAGAATTGTAGAAAGATGGAAAGAATACTTCTCAGAACTGCTGAATCGCCCAGACCAAGATGGGATATTACCTGCAAACACTACGGGGGAAAGGAAAGATGAAGATGAATGGGAAGTTAGTGAAGAAGAGGTGAAAATCGCAATCAGAGGACTGAGAAACAACAAAGCCCCAGGGGAGGATGGAATAACATCAGAATTAATCAAGGAGGGAGGTGAGAGCTTACACTTAGAGATATATAAACTGATCCAGTTGATATGAAAGAAGGAGACACAGCCAGAAGAATGGAAATTGGCTGTAATATGCCCAATATACAAGAAGGGAAACAAAATGGAATGTGGTAACTACAGAGGAATCAGCTTGTTGAATGTAACGTATAAGGTGCTGTCCATCATTATCCTCAGAAAATTACAACCATTCATAGACAACAACATACAGGAGTACCAAGCTGGCTTTCGACCAAACCGATCGACAATAGATCACATTTTCACACTAAGACAGTTGTTTGAAAACCATTGGGAATATGATAAAGATATCTACATCCCGTTCGTCGAATTTCAACGTGCATATGACAGCATCCACAGCAATAGCCTATACAATGCAATGCGGGACTTCAGAATCCCCGAGAAGCTAGTGAGAATGGTGCAAGCTTGTATGGAAGGGTCAAAGGCAGTAGTACGTTTCCGAGGAGCCACATCACAAACAATCGAGATTGAGACAGGCCTCAGACAAGGGGTGTGTTCTGTTCAATGTCATCTTAGAGAAAGTAATAAGAGAGTATAGGCAACAGGAGTGGGCTGGAGCAGAGATGGACGGTAACTTCACTTATCTCGCATATGCAGATGACATTAAGTGAATCAAAGCACGAGTTGAAAGAAATGTACCAGAAAATGGACAATAATGCACAGAAGGTAGGGCTCAAAGTGAATCGAGACAAAACAGAGTTCATGCAATTAGGAAGAAGAAAAGAACAGGTAGAATTTCTTGAGATCGATGGCAAGAGGTTCAAGAGAGTAGACCAGTTCAAATACTTGGGATCTTGGTTTACCACGGACAACAACACCAAAATGGATATCAAGGAGAGAATAGCAGTGGGGACGAAATGCATGCATTCCCTCAGAGAGACGCTTGGTTCTAAATCGATCTCAGTGAACACTAAGATGAAAATCTACAACACAGTGATATGCCCAGCAGTAATGTACGGTTCAGAAACATGGAGCATGACTAACCGAGAAAGGGACAAACTATTAATATTTGAAAGAAGAGTAATGAAGAAGATATGAAGGCCAGTTTTAGATAACGAAGAATGGAGGAGAAGGAAAAACAAGGAAATCTACCTTTTGACGCGACAACCAACTATCCTACACAAGATAAAGAGCCAAAGAATACAATGGGTGGGCCATGTAGCCCGTATGCCAGACGGAAGACAAAAAATGGCTCTGAGCACTATGGGACTTCACATCTGAGGTCATCAGTCCCCTAGAACTTAGAACTACTTAAACCTAACTAACCTAAGGACATCCATGCCCGAGCCAGGATTCGAACCTGCGACCGTAACAGCCGCGTGGTCCCGGAATCAAGCGCCTAGAACCTCTCGGTCACAGCAGCCGGCATCAGTTGCAGGCTTTCCTAAAACACTGACTATGGAAACCTTCCTTCCTTTTGATATCTGTTAGTACCAAAAAAAAAAAAAAAAAAAAAAAAGTTGAAATGGGTGTGAAAACTTATGGGACTTAACTGCTAAGGTCATCAGTCCCTAAGCTTACAAACTACTTAACCTAAATTTTCCAAAGGACAAACACACACAGCCATGCCCGAGGGAGAACTCGAACCTCCGCCGGGACCAGCCGCACAGTCCATGACTGCAGCGCCCTAGACAGCTCGGCTAATCCCGCGCGCCATCTGTTGGTACACACTCGTCGTCGTATTCGACTTGTACGTCGAGTTCCATAGTTTCCACGAGATCTACCAAAAACAGTGCCGTCAGTCCACTCACCATTTCAAAGACTTTGTTGTTTCAGAATCTGCCTTGCACAGTATAGCAACAATTTCGTCCGTTTGATGTCATCCGATAAATTTGAACTGCCGTTCACGCCAAGTCATCGTTCTCGGATTCAGTGGTTATCCGCATCTTAAAAAAGGTCTGGTTTCCTTGCTGAACACTGAACGACACGGTTTTACATATGTTCAGGCAAATCACTCTCATCTACATCTACATGACTACTCTGCAATTCACATTTAAGTGCTTGGCAGAGGGTTCATCGAACCACAATCATACTATCTCTCTACCATTCCACTCCCGAACAGCGCGCGGGAAAAACGAACACCTGAACCTTTCTGTTCGAGCTCTGATTTCTCTAATTTTATTTAGATGATCGTTCCTACCTATGTAGGTTGGGCTCAACAAAATATTTTCGCATTCGGAAGAGAAAGTTGGTGACTGAAATTTCGTAAATAGATCTCGCCGCGACGAAAAACGTCTTTGCTGTAATGACTTCCATCCCAATTCGCGTATCATATCTGCCACACTCTCTCCCCTGCTACGTGATAATACAAAACGAGCTGCCCTCTTTTGCACCCTTTCGATGTCCTCCGTCAATCCCACCTGGTAAGGATCCCACACCGCGCAGCAATATTCTAACAGAGGACGAACGAGTGTAGTGTAAGCTGTCTCTTTAGTGGACTTGCATCTTCTAAGTGTCCTGCCAATGAAACGCAACCTTTGGCTCGCCTTCCCCACAATATTATCTATGTGGTCTTTCCAACTGAAGTTGTTGGTTGGTTGGTTGGTTGGTTTTGGGGAAGGAGACCAGACAGCGAGGTCATCGGTCTCATCGGATTAGGGAAGGACGGGGAAGGAAGTCGGCCGTGCCCTTTGAAAGGAACCATCCTGGCATTTGCCTGGAGCAATTTAGGGAAATCACGGAAAACCTAAATCAGGATGGCCGGACGCGGGATTGAACCGTCGTCCTCCCGAATGCGAGTCCAGTGTCTAACCACTGCGCCACCTCGCTCGGTAACTGAAGTTGTTCGTAATTTTAACACCCAGGTACTTAGTTGAATTGACAGCCTTGAGAATTGTACTATTTATCGAGTAATCGAATTCCAACGGATTTCTTTTGGAACTCATGTGGATCACCTCACACTTTTCGTTATTTAGCGTCAACTGCCACCTGCCACACCATACAGCAATCTTATCTAAATCGCTTTGCAACTGATACTGGTCTTCGGATGACCTTACTAGACGGTAAATTACAACATCATCTGCGAACAACCTTAGAGAACTGCTCAGATTGTCACCCAGGTCATTTATATAGATCAGGAACAGCAGAGGTCCCAGGACGCTTCCCTGGGGAACACCTGATATCACTTCAGTTTTACTCGATGATTTGCCGTCTATTACTACGAACTGCGACCTTCCTGACAGGAAATCACGAATCCAGTCGCACAACTGAGACGATACACCATAAGCCCGCAGCTTGATTAGAAGTCGCTTGTGAGGAACGGTGTCAAAAGCTTTCCGGAAATCTAGAAATACGGAATCAACCTGAGATCACCTGCCGATATCAGCCATTACTTCGTGCGAATAAAGAGCTAGCTGCGTTGCACAAGAACGATGTTTTCTGAAACCATCTGATTACGTATCAATAGATCGTTCCCTTCGAGGTGATTCATAATGTTTGAATACAGCATATGCTCCAAAACTCTACTGCAAACCGACGTCAATGATATAGGTCTGTAGTTAGATGGATTACTCCTACTACCCTTCTTAAACACTGGTGCGACCTGCGCAATTTTCCAGTCTGTAGGTACAGATCTATCGGTGAGCGAGCGGTTGTATATGAGTGCCCAAGAAGCCCATTACACTACAGTTTGTTGATGTAGAGGCTGTAAGGACAGCCAAGTAGAATGGTACGGTTTTTCGTGCCTGCTGACTGGTGTGGCCAGAGTTGGCGTGACCTTCCCGGACGATGGGCAGCGATGATGTAGGGACGATACGTGCTCGGCGAGTGCTGAGTACGTCCCTGTTGTCTATCTGGCCGCTCGGCTGCCGCCTGCGTTCCGTCACGTTCGCGTTGCTCCCGGTGCGGTCTTGCACTGTAATTGGAGCTTCCCAAGTGGCGGCTATTTCGCGAAATGGACGGTCAGACGATGAAGTCATTTAAATCTCGTTGCTGGAAAAGAGTCACCGTGGGTTTCTTCGTCACAAATCATGTATACGTGCACGTCACGTGGCCGTGCTGTATCTTCGTAGGATCCTCATCTCTACTCAACAATACTTCCCTCACCGTCATATTGAAGTGTAACACGCGACACTAACACCAGACTCCCGCAGAGACTCGTAGCAGTGTTCGACTGAACCGTTTTCTTGAGAAAACTTGTGTGCATATCGAGACTGATGTATATCTTATAGAACAAATTTAGGTAACAACGGTATCGAATTTCAATCCCAGAAACTGTTTTTAAATAATAAACTCTTATTTTTGCGTATAGAAAATCCTATGCATCAAAGTTAGCAATAATTTACATTCCATATTGTAAGGTAACGGGGGATAATAAGGCCATACAGCAGTTCTGATGGCAATGGAAATATCAGCTATGTAAAAAAATGGATGGGATGTGAAAAGCACAAAGACAAGTCAATATATTTATAGACTCATCTTTCCCTGATAGACAGAAGGCAACTTTCAGCAGTTTCGGGTGGTTTAAATTACTTGGTTACATAATTGCATATAATTACTGTACATGACTTTGTACTTAAGTAAATAATGTAGGGTGTGCTTGTAATGAGTCCTTGGATCATTGAAATAGAAGTCATGCGAAAACGAGCTCTTCCAAGTAGTTGGTAATTTAAATTTAAAACACAGCAGCAGAAATATGTTTGGCTGGTGTACTTCGATCAAAACGTTTCATAGTAGAATTAAGTTGTAACGATGTTTAGAACAACTGCAAAATAGGTCATTATTTTATTATGAAGACATCATTCAGGTAAGATCTTTGTACTGCCAAAACAGGGAGTTATTCCTAATTATGTAAATCTGATAGCACGTCATAAATTCGTTCTGATTTTAATTTTCCGTGCTTAACAATAAAATTATGTGTTAAATGCAGAGTGAAAATAGTGTAATGCAAAATGAACATGAAAATCCTTGTTTTGTGTTTTGATGAGCATCGTAGTTCCGTTGCATAGTGTTATGTTTTTTTAATTGCAACTAATTATAAAATTATGTGTTGATAAATGTGTATAAAATTATGTAATGTATTTAAGTATTTAAATCTTACAAAAATTGTAAACGAATTGTGGCCATGTTTAGGAATTATTTTGATTACTGTAATGTCACGTCATCCAACTCACGACTGGGGATATGAGCAGGAAAATGAGGTCTTTGGTCGTGGTCCGTTGTGGTGGTAAGTTCGGAGCAGCAAAGTGCCGCGAGTGTAAGCATGGACGCCAGTGTATGCGAATAAACTGTGAAGGAAGAACGTGAAAGTGTATTTGTTTATTCAATTCACTGCTGTTCAAAGGCTAGCCAATATATGACTCAGTTTTAGGGGCACAAATGCAACCGTTCACTACCGACCCCCCTGTGCAGATGAGCCACGAGTAAAATAGGTAGTGAACGAGCCCGCGTACAGTTGCAATATGGCGTCTTCATGCCCAACATTTAGAAAACTTATGGAAAAAATCGATATACTTGAGATAAATTCGCCGTCTCTAATAGTAAACTTGATCGTATACAATTAAAGTAAACCTTTACATAGAGACTTGCATTTTGATTTAGATAGGACTTTACGTAGCCATGAACTATTTTGATTTTGTGAAGATTTGTGCGTAAGTTTAAGCAAACTGTTGGCTATCGTACGTTGTTTAGCGCTGTACTTTGTCCAGCCTACTGTTCCTACCTTGGAATGTTTTTGGATGTATTGTTATTGTATAGAAATTTACAAAAATCTCCAAAAAATCTTAAAAATGTTCTGAAGCTTCTCTGAAAATGAATGAAAACTATTGCAGGCCGCATTAGCTGTTCATAGATTCCTTTATTAAGCAACACGACCGGTTTCACACTACTATAGGTGCATCTTAAGATGATAATAAGTTTTCACTTCAGAACATTCAAGTTGTAAACCAATTAGTTGCACGTAAGCTCCTACAAGGTTGATCATCGAATGGCGGAACTCGGAATTAAACATCGTAAGGTGAACGTCCGAAGAGTCAAATCTCGTGTTCCAATAAAAAACTAGAGCTCTGTTGCAATAGACTGAGTGTCTAAAAAGTTGGTCCATTGAACGAGGTCCTAAAATGCAGTCCCCATTGAAAGTGGAGTGGACTTAGCACTTACAGGATCTCCGTCAGGGGATAAAACCATAGTTCATTTAGATTACTAATAAAACTATGTTAGCACAGTTTTATTGGTGATCTAAATGAACTGTGGTTTTATGCACCTGACGGAGACCTTGTACTTGCTAAGTGCACTCCTCTTTTAATGGGGCGTGCATTCTAAGACTTCGTTTAATGAGTCAACTTTTTAGACACTGCGTCTATTATAACAGAGCTTTTTCTTTTATTGGGGCATGAGTTTTGACGCTTCGGACGTTGACCGTACGATGTATAATTCCGAGTTCCGCCGTTCGCTGATCAAACTTGTAGGAGGTTACGCCAACTAATTGGTGTACATTTTGAATGTTGAGATCTCGTACACTTTCTCTAGCCTTATGAAGTGAAAAGTTATTATCACCTGAAGCTGCACTTATAATTGTGTGAAACCGGTTGACTTGCCTAACAAAGGAACGTCTAAAGAGCTAATGCGGCCTGGAAGAATCTTCATTCATTCGTTTTTTAAAGGATTCTTTAAGATTTTTTGAGATTTTTGGACATTTCTTTACAGTAGCAATGTATAATCTAAATAAAAAAAATCTACTCACGAAGCGGCTGCAGGAGAACACAAACACAAAGCGATTGAACTGTTCCCCTGCTGCCGCTTGGTGAGTATAATTTTTATCTATACACTTATATTATAAATAATTGATTATTTTCGTTGTCGTAATGTATACTCTAAGCTGTTTTGGTCTTACAAGTAAATAGTGTATACCTCTTGAATGCAGTTAGATTGTGCTTCAGGGCGTTTACAAGTGTAGCAGTGTCAGGAACTGATTCAGTTTTGCCGATATACGTCTTATTTTCTGCTGAATTGTAACACGTCGCATAGTTTGGGCTATGCGCTACACATCACGCACGTATTCCGACCGCGGACCTCACTCCTTGGCACGACATCACGAAGGACGAGAGCATGAGTTTCTCCCTGAAAGAAAGAATATGAAGCAGGTTGTAGAGCCCGGGGACTGCTTTTAGGACGAGTGTATAAACTGTTTGAGCTTTTCCCAACGTAATAATTGCTTGAATGGTCGTTGCACGTTTTTACAGTAACTGCACAATATTTCTACGACTCGTCATGTTAAGGTGCGACTTTAGAGAAGCAGTTCACAGTAGCTGATCAAACGAAAAGGGAATGAGCGCTCTATATTTGTTTAAAACAGCTGTATATTGTGCAATGTGTAGTTTATTATGTAATATTTGAATAACATGAATGCGTATGCCCATTGAAATGTTTTTGGAATTCGTTGCGTTATCACTGGAAAAACTGTGTAAAATCAGTACTTCCGCAGCGCAAATAATACGAAAACGAAATTGCATTGCTACCTCAAGAGACCGATTACAATTATGTGGTAACAACATGCATTTATCCAAGAAATTCACATCAGCCTTTCACTCATGTGTTTCCTCTGAGCTAAGATCGCAGTGAACGTCTTTTAATAGTCAACTGAAGTCTTAAGACGAACCTGTGCTCAGGACTGTGCAGCGTGTAATGGAGCAAACAGTTGTAACACAGCGGAAGGAGCCAGTGTATTGCTTTTGAGTAGCCAGTTGCAATAATGACTCTGTGGACGATGTGGCTATTCTACACCCTATTTTAGATCTATGTGACGATGCTGTGCTGACTATATTTATATGTTTTGAAGATGCCATTATGACCTTATCACTTTAGGACATGGTGTAAAAAAGATCTGAGGATAGTCATTACGGACTGAAATCGGTCATCGTCAAAATAATTGCTATTGTGATCAAAGACTGAAATAAAAAACATTTGACAGTATTGGATCATTGTTCATATACGCGACTATGTCGCAACTGGTGTTTTACCTTTGCTTCTGCATTTCCGATTGCCGAGAGGCGCCACTAAGTGCTACATAAAAAAAGGTGTAAACACTGCTCTGCGTTGCAAAGGGAAAGATGCATTCCGGTACAAGCACTGAGAAAGTGGAGTCCAACCTCAAAAGTGGGAGCTTTCAAAACCCTCATTCGACCGAGGCTTGAGTGTTGCTTGTCAATTTGCGACCCTTGCCGATAGGATTGATACAGAAAATAAATAGGATCCAAAGAAGATTGACAGGGACACATTCGTTGACGAAGACAGAATGAACATCTGCACAACTCCACTACTAAATTAGGGCCACCTTCCTCGCTTTGCCCCTCTGGACAGGATTGAAATGTTCGTTTTCTCAAATTCCCCCTCTCAGCTAGCTGTTAGCTCCGCGATCTAATGTAAGGGCTCTGCCTTCAGACCTCGTGGACGCTCACTAAACGGCGACATTCGTCTAGAAAACCAGAAAGTAAACTAACCCAAATCCACGTCCGCACACGAGAACGGACTTTCGAATGCTGTTAGCTTTCCGTACTGGATTAAAAACAGTTAATCACGAGGGATTACTAACACCCGTATTCGGAAATGATAACCCCCCTTAAAACATAAACTCCGCCTCATAGGGCACATGAATTTTCTCCTACACCGGTGGTGACCGTTGGGCGATGCCTAGAATTCGTGAGCTCGGAGTCGCTCCACATACAACCTGCAGGAATGAATTTCTTAAGAACAGCAGCTCCTTATGGACTATGTGATATGATCAGAAATACAACAGTCAGACAAGAACTAGGACTTAAAAGCGTAACTTATAAGGTAGTTTGGAAAATAAATGGAGAGATCATGCCACAAATCTAAATGAAAATAGAATGCCTAAAAGAATAATGAATTATCGAACATTAGGGTGAAGATCAACAGGTAAACCAATGAAACGGTAGAGAGATCGTATAGTAATTAACCGCTAACTATAGAGGCGTTGAACAGGAGGACGTAACAGGTAACTGAAGAACACCTGAACAACAAGAAGCAGAAGAAACCGTTCCACGAAATTCCTTAACAGCCACAGAAATCAGGGATTCCATTTCCTGCTGCTACTAATCGCCCTGCCGGGAAAAGCACTGCCTCCTGCCAGGATTATCAGAAGCTCCTTCCCACTGGGTGTTGGGAAATACCTACCGTCCTCGGAGCCTTCGCCGGAATCTCTTTAGGATTGTGGAAAGACCGACCCACGATCTCCAGGCCGAACAGAAGCCTCCCACAGGTGCCGGAACCCAACTCTAGCGTCCACCATAGTGAACAGGACGAGCACAAATGCACGACCAGGAAATGATAACGTTGCATACGACGTGGTTCACTGTTACGATTCTGAAAGCGTATGTTTCAGCCAATAAATTGCTTTCTCCTACTCACAGCTGGCGAAACGACCATAAAGGTCAAATCAGAGGGATTGCATCTTGCACGGTGAGTCATCGACGATCATTCGTCCCGTCACACTGTTCGTTACTGGAACAAGGAGTCAGTAGGCAGTGGCACATAACGTACCCTCCGGGAATACCATTGGGTGGCTTGCGGCTTATACACTGTCCGTCCAAAAAGTTCCTGGTGTAGAAACAACGTCAGAGCAGTAACTCTGTTGGTAGCTTGAAATAACAACAACGGACAGCAGACGTGCATTCGACTACTCAGATGTGAACAGGCAGTGTCAAGTAGAGGATGTGCGGCCGTTCTGATGATGTTGATGTTTGGTTTGTGGGGCGCTCAACTGCGCGGTTATCAGCGCCCGTACAAAGTCCCAACCTTTGCTCAGTGCAATCTCGCCACTTTCATGAATGAGGATGAAATGATGAGGACAACACACACACACAGTCATCTCGAGGCAGGTGAAAATCCCTGACCCCACCGGGAATCGAACCCGTGCTCGGGAAGCGAGAACGCGACAGCGAGACCACGAGCTGCGGACTGCGGCCGTACTGTGACACCGTTGTTTGTGTTACAAACCACAGTGGAGAAACATCACTAAAGACATTTTTCAGAATGCTCAGAAGACGAGAGAAATGCCTGCGAAGTTTTTCTCGCCCATCTTGACTCCTGAATGAATGCGAGGAGTGGACGCCTGCCGCGATTTGACTGAAATACGAAACCCAGACAATTCTTTTCTGGAAACAATCATCACGGGCGACGAATATACTCTCGACCAAAAGTACGAATAATGGCTCTGAGCACTATGGGGCGTAACATCTGAGGTCATCAGTCCCCTAGAACTTAGAACTACTTAAACCTAACTAACCTAAGGACATCACACACATCCATGCCCGTGGTAGGATTCGAATCTGCGACCGTAGCGGTCGCGCGGTTCCAGACTGAAGCGCCTAGAAGCTCGGCCACACTGGCCGCCACCAAAAGTACGGTTCGGCGGTTTTGGTACACTACATAAATAACGCAGTAAATGGTAGGGGAGGTAAAGAAACGTAAATGAATGTGTAAGATAAAAACTGGTAGCAGACGACTTCTCTTTGTTTCTTTATTTGTCTGTTTTACACAGAATTATAACAGTAATAATGAAGTGCTAGTCCATCCTGTGTTTAACATCCTTACAGAATATAAATTGCACTTTGTAAGTAATAAAATTAGTTGATCGCGTAACTCCTGCGCATTTACATAACCAAAGTAATTAATTTTGATGCAAGTACAGTTTACATGCACAGACATAAAAATATGTATAATTATTGTTGTTATTTTATACTTAATGAAACGTTCTTCACTTTGATCAAGGGCAAGGGTTTCCTATTGTTATTGATAAATGGGAAAGTTGTTTATAAATAACAGAAATGTTGTAACGTTCTTTTAAACAGAAATAAGAAAACTTAAAGATTGTGTTGAATGAATGTCTGAACTGTGGAATGGATACTAAACTCGAATTATCGTTTAAGAAGTGTGTCTACTCTATGTTATTGTTAGAAAAACTTAATACGAATTGATTATGCAATGAAATTCCTAATACCAGTAAAGAAATACAGTCACTGCAAAATACATTGAGCCCGTTAGGCACTGAATCCTCTGGCCCTGGTCAATACTGATAACTTTGGTCCCTGTCCACATAAATGAAATTGACTTACCTCTAAAGCAGCAATGGTGGAATGCGATATATTCTGGTCTCTCCCAAAAAATATAGATATGGTAGCTAATGCCTCTGTGGTGTGCAATGCTTGCTGTAATTCTTTTAAATGCACATTAAATTGTTTTGGCTGATAAATGAAAACATTTATGAAATATCTACGTTCTCTGAAAAAATATATAACCTGGACAGGGAAGCGGTACCGATTATGGTGAATTACTAACACTGAGGTTTTTTTTTTAGAAAAATTATATTATAAGTCTGTCTTTTCAAAAACATTTGAAAACTAAAGTTACATCTTACTAATTGATCCCACAAGCAATGAGATTTACACAGCAAGTATTATCTAACGTCACTAATCCATCATAAATGCTGATCATCAAATTACATATAGCTCTGTTAACAAATATTAGAAGCATTACAGAAGTGAAATATCTCACTAGCCTTCTTATCAAATTAGTTTACGTACATTCTGGGGTTACTCAACAATTAGAAATTATAAGCCAACTCATCTGTACTAACGCGCTGGCAAAACAAAACTCATACTTATTTAACATCTTTACCTCGCTTGCTTGAAGACTTCTGCTTCCAAGTTCAACAATATTGACATACCTGAATTAATCTAACACTTGGTGGCTTCACACAGCACACCACATAGACAGCCCACTCCATCGCCTTTCTCTCACAGACAGCTACCTACAACTGTGCGCCCAACGCTCTCCCACTCCAACACCACAATCTCAGACCAGAAGCAGTAGCGTTGGCTCTGCGATCGTGCACAGTCAGCGATCCGCATTATAAAGCCTGTCAGAGACATACATCGTTTAAAGTATACTAGTTTCATTTTAATTTATATTAATATTCTTATCATATTCTGGTACCACATACAAATGTGCCCCAGTAGATTCCTTTCAACGTGTTTTACGTTAGTTCGCTGGCACTATGAAAGAGATCAGTATCTTTTTTTTATATTTTTACTACAACATCCCTCTGTTTCACGTTACAAATCAACAGTTTTCGGAAAAAAAACCTGATTTAAACATTGACTATTTCAATTTCACTACAAATACTGTTTTTTTTTTTAATTAACAGACAGTGGGATAACTACAACAGAGGTCATCAGTCCCCTAGAACTTAGAACTAATTAAACCTGACTAAGCTAAGGACAGCACACACATCCATGCCCGAGGCAGGATTCGAACCTGGTACCGTAGCGATCGCGCAGTTCCTGACTGAAGCACGTAGAACCGCTCGGGCACTCCGGCCGGCGAAGAACAAAAACTTTCCGTGTGTTATCCAAGCCTTTATATAACCTCACTCAGTTGCTAGACAGTTCACCGCTTCCAGTTTTCAGGGAAATCTAGTAAGACACTGATCGCATACGCAGACAAATCGATAGTTATGATGTAATGCCCGATAGATATGCAATGCATACACCGCACAGATAACGCGGGTACGACCGTAACTGGCCAAAGCTCTTAGGAAAGCTGCCTCAGTCTACTGTTGCTTACGACAGTGTACAGTAGCCTACAACAGTTTTACAACTCTAGTGACGATACTTGGTGCTGTAAAATACGAGCGTACCAGGGGCTGAACTGGAAAAAAACGCTGAGGATCTGCTGAAACGTTTGAGTTCAGCTACTTATGCTATTAGGGTCATTGCAAATTTTGGCGATATACATCTGAGTAAATTAGCTTACAACGCCTATTTTCATTCTCTACTTTCCTATGGCATCATATTCTGGGGTAACTCATCATTGAGTAAAAGAGTGTTCATTGCACAAAAGCGTGCAATCAGAATAATTGCTGGAGTTCATCCAAGATCATCCTGCAGACACTTATTTAAAGAGCTAGAGATGTTCCCCGTAGCCGCACAATATATATATATATATATTCACTTATGAAATTTGTAATTAACAATCGGAACGAATTCAAAAGTAATAGCAATGTACATGGCTACAACACTAGGAGAAAGGATGATCTTCACTACTCAAGGTTAAATCTAACTTTGGCTCAGAAAGTGGTAAATTATGCTGCCACAAAAATCTTTGGTCACTTACCTAATAGCATCAAAAGTCTGACAGATAACCATATAGTATTTAACAGGAAATTAAAAGAATTTCTGAATGACAACTCCTCCTACTCATTAGATGAATTTTTGGATATAATAAGTGGGTAATTTCCCCACCCCCCACAAAAAAGTTAAAAATATTGTCATGTAATATTTTGTGTAATGTAATATCTTGTATAGACACCTTTTATTAACCTGACACGTTCCACATCATTTCGCAGTGTCGTATTCATGATCTATGGAACAAGTACTAATCTAATCTAAACTAATCTAATGACGAAGTGCAGAAAATCAGATAAAGGGTCAACACTTTGATGACATAACTGACGTTCGAACTATTGTGACGTGCTAGTTGAACTGCATACCAAAGGTGGATTTTTCAGACAGTTTCACTTGGTTTATGAAGGTTTGAGCGTTGTACTCAGTGGGGGCAGACAATGTAGAGCACCTAAAATATTAAAGTCACCATTTCAATTTTTCCTATTTTTCATTAATCCAGTCTCGAATCTTTACGACTTACGGTGCAGATATAGTAAACAGCAGTGAACTAGGAAGCCGAGAAGCAGCTGCCATATCCCAGCTGAATGCAACTGGAAGAAGCCAGTGCAGAAGGCGCTACAGAAGTGCGGGTGAATCTTCGACCATAAATACTAGTAGACTGGCCTTGCTGTGCAGAAGCTATAGGGCTGGTGTGGCTCCAACATAAACCACGTGACTGCTGGCAAAACGTGGCGGGATTTCAAATCAGCGGTCTGCCATCCTATGTTTGTATCGTATTTTCCCCACATTTCTCAAAAAAAAATGGTTCAAATGGCACTGAGCACTATGGAACTTAACACCTCAGGTCATCAGTCCCCTAGAACTTAGAACTACTTAAACCTAACTAACCTAAGGATATGGACACACATCCATGCCCGAGGCAGGATTCGGACCTGCGACCGTAGCGGACGCGCGGTTCCAGACTGAAGCGCCCAGAACCGTTCGGCCACCAGAGGCCGGCCACATTTCTCAATTGACTGCCAAACGCTTCCAACAAAAATTACTTTTATTTGCGAAAAATTATGCCAGACCTACATTTGACCTGGATTTCTTCACAGTACCATTTACAGAATCTAACAAATACATCGAACGCCACTCTGGTGGGCAGCGGGAAGAAATTACTATAAACTATCAATTAAAGGAAAATGTCGTTGAAATTCTTTTAAACAGTAAGAGTGGGCTCGTGTCAAAACTTTAAACATTGGATTCGCCGCGTTTTGAGCTCTAGTCACTTATAAAAGAAAATGGGATATGGGAATTATGTCAACTATAGGTACCAAGATTGTCGACTTTAGGAGCAGGTCCATTTTAGAGTGTCAATTTTAGGTGCACTTCAAAGGTTCAGTTCCCACTATTTTTACAAAAGTTTAAACTATCAGTTTTAAAAAAATATTTTAGATGAAAGGTGAGACTTTGAAGTTTCAGAAAATAATTTTTCAGCCTAGGTTTAAAAATGACAGACACTGTAAATATAAACTATAAATATACATTGTAAGTAATAACTAACCTATCAAAAGACTTCTCCGCGAAGTGCTTCGAGCAAAGGCGCGTATGTGCAGATGGCTTAAGTTTTTCCGTATCAGGGCCTGTCAGGGCTCCTTAGGGAGCCTATGAGTAGGAAAGAGAAACAACTATACTTACTTCTGTAACCGAATTATCACAGATACTTTCCAAAATATGAGTCAGACTGCAAGGCATCACTTTCAACACTTTAATTTGCGTGATACTCTATTTAAAGTGTAAAAAACATATAAAAGTCACTTCAGCAGATTTCAATAAACGCATCTGCACTATCATAGAAACGCTTACACGTGAAATGTAATGCCATTTTCCCGGACAAAACGCTGAGCACAGCCATAAGCGCAACACGAATCAACCATGTTTCAACATTCACGTGACTTCAGCCCAGAGATGTTGGAGCCACGAAAATGACGTCAGGACCAGTCTATTATATTTATGGTCGAAGGGGGTGAAGGAATTATGGAGACTGAAAAAAGGTGGCGATGCGTGGCAGTAGGCAAGCGGCGAGCGATTGCCAGGAAACGGGCAGATGCAGCTGGGTGGGCAGCCTTGGGACAAGGACGCTCCCAGCAGCTGCCTCGCCGGCCACTGGAGCAGTGCTGGCGGCGGCGGCGGCGGCAGCGCCCTGTCCCAAATGCGCCGGCGTGGGGGGGTGGGCGCCGCCGCGCGCATGCGCAACGGCAGCAGCGGGCAGGTACGGGCCAGCCTCAGCAGTCTGTTCGCGGCAGCGCGCGGGACATGTAGGCGGTCCGTCTGCGAGCGGCATGGGACTCGGCATTCCGCGCTCCGAGGTGAGTGCCACGCGCTCCGCCGTCGCATTTTGGACCTCTCATTCATCTGTACCTTCGCATTTCTGTTATACGTGGATATTTCGCAGAAACCGATCAATGTTACACTTTCAATATATTTTATTTGCCTTAACCGTTTTCTGGTGTTTCGATACCCACCAACAGAAGTTACGTATTTAGGAGAACATTTAAACAGAGATGGGACCCCTACACGCCCGCACCAACGTGGTGACCAGACCAACGGTTCTACTGTCACCTCCGTCAACATGTTAGTTGTCTAATAAGTAGATCACAGGATACTGGGCTGTGATGTTATCCGTGCGTCTGGGTAAGACTACGCATTAACACGGTCCATCAGGTGATAGTGGACGAAACGCGAGTGAGGGTAGCGATTTGAAGAGCAGAGGGAAAAAAAGTGCCAAGGCTCGTGCCGTGGGAAAACAGAGCCCCCCACGGACCAACATGCAACGGCGATCATTAGTCGAAAGCAAAAATCGAGTCAACGTAAGTAATATTCTGAAACATGAGCTTCTCTCAGAGAATCGAATGTTCAGTTAACCTAGGGGAATGCAGGGCGGGTAAACATAGCTGTGCTTAGCAGATCACGTTCATTTTTGTACATTATAATCCATGACATCCTACAGATTCAGTGTACATTATAGAAAACTCGTTTCACCTGAGTCCAAGGGTAAAATGAATCCATATACGAATAGATGTAGTATTTATAAAAGTTGTATTTATTATTGTATGTCACTGTGTTTCTTAACAAATTAAGACATTCGCATAAAGTACTACATAAAGTGTTTGTAAATATGACTTGATGATTGAATAAAGGCTAATATGACTAAAAAATATTTGTGTGTGTCCGCAGCTCGTGATCGTAGCGTTCTCGCTTCCCGCGCCCGGGTTCGATTCCCGGCGGGGTCAGGGATTTTCTCTGCCTCGTGATGACTGGGTGTTGTGTGATGTCCTTAGGTTAGTTAGGTTTAACTAGTTCTAAGTTCTAGGGGATTAATGACCTCAGCAGTTGAGTCCCTAGTACTCAGAGCCATTTGAACCATTTTATTTGTGTCTGGGGGGGGGGGGGGGGGGGGAGAGGAGGCGGAGAGATAGTCACTAGAAATACCGCGAAAGTTAAAAAAAGTTCCCATATCATTTAAAGCCCCATAGGGTGACAATGACTGCTCTTTGCTTTACCCAACTTCCGTTTAGTGGTTTGTGGTACCTGTATTTGCAGTAATACCTTGTTGCATTTCTTATGTCTACTGTCGTAGAAATCAAAACTGAGAATACTGCACGTCACTGTACTTGTACACTCGTTTAGGCAGCTATTATTCGATAAGCTAAGCGATCTTGGAATGGTATAAGCTCGTTAATGCTATAGAGAATAATTACGCTTTCGCTTTTAATGCCAGCGAAAATTTCTTAATCGTCGAAGGAAGACACGTAAACCTGTGTAATAACTTGGAACGATAGTTATTTACCTGACAGACCGCATTATTTGCTGCAGTATCGGAACATATATACTTATTTATCTTTTTCGGGCGAAATTGCGGCCGTGCTGTCATTTTCGCTAGCACCGCAGCTGTTTTGGTCGAACCAATAATTAAGATCGCGCTGCCATAGTTAACAAGCTTGGTGTTTACGTATAACCAAGTGTAGCACTGGTCAACGTGACTCGCGATGTTTACAAAATTTTACCCGTCCTTCAACCACCACCCCAGCGTTCGGACAGTTATTTGTGTTGAGCTCTTAGTCAAGTATTTTATACACTGTCAACACGGAACAGTTTAAGCTATCTGCGCTACTTCGTCGCGCTTTACAGAACTTGTGGAAGGAAAGTACAGTTAACGGTTAGCACAGATGTACTGTGTTAATATTCTTATTACGGGAACCACTAGCGCTGTAATAGTTCCCATTAACATAGACTAGAATTTGAGACTTAAAGCGGCTAAGAAAATTCCAGTTCTGCGTCAGAAACGTAAACGACATTCCATTCGCTCTTACACTTCCGTGTATCCACTGATATTACACTTTGCAGTTCTTCTTTGATCATGAATAAGGCTCTGGATGACGTAGTATGATACTGAAGCTCATAAACTGTTGGTTTCAGGTAGAATTAAAAATTCTCTTGCAGCTGTCTAAGACGACCCTTTCCGCTCTAACAGAAAAATTTTCGAGAATTATATGGTAATTATACACAAGAATGTGAATACAGCGTACGAAGAATCGAATTTTTCTCCCTCCGTGTGCGATGACGGGGAAGGGCCAATACATACATTTCATAGAGATTTTAGGATTATTTACGAATGAATAAAAATGTCCTTAGGACTATTTGGAGAGGATCTAAATATGATTATAAATCAACCTATCATAGCTTTTTTACATAACATTATGCTCTGACTCGATATATGAAAAACGATCCCTGGTCTGTCCCCACATATTCTCTCTCTCTCTCTCTCTCTCTCTCTCTCTCTCTCTCTCTCTCTCTCTCTCTCCAAACATTGTGTGTTTCATCTGTGATAATGTAAAGTCATTTTATGGTTCATATTAAATGTTAGACTGACAATCTCACTATAACTATTTCAGTTTAGAGACTGGAGAAGAATAGCATTATTCTATTACATACTTTGATGGGTTTCGCAGTGTATCTGTCCACTTCCTATTTTTACAGTTTTATTTTTTTATTTGTATATTGATAACCTGTGTCTTCTCGCAGCGATAGGACTGGAAACGGACTCCAGCTAACGTAGAGCGTCCGTCTTCGTTATGGAATTCGTCGAAATAGTAACTCGGCTCTTCGCCGAGTAAGAGGCACCCATTATTTCTGGGAAGTGTCGGGGCGAGTTTGCAGCGCGGGGCTGCTGCATCACGGTCACGGCTTCTTGGGAATTTCATGATTCAGATCTTGATCGTCACTCCACGCTTCCGCGGATTATGCTTCCCATAACATGGTTACGTCATCAACTCTTACGCATTAGTTTGCTGTGTTGTTGTTTCGGTACGGCAGCAGTTTGCACGGCGCAAATAAGGCAGTTGATATCCATCTAGCGGCGAACATTAAACGGTCTGTATGTTATCCTGCCGCAAGGACAAGGATATTGCTCATTCTCATATGTAATTAACAAGAGACTTACAGCTGCTGCTACGACAAGAAAAGTCACTATAGTTTGAAAGCTACACAGTTATCGCAGAAAGGACAGGTTGTAAGTTTTGTGTTGTCTCTCGTGGTGCAGATTTCCACAGTTGCATTATATTACTTCAGAAAATGTAATGCCTGTAGCTGAAGCATGCGAACATGAGCTAGACCGACTAGTTGTATAGCATAATAAATCAAACCTATGGCGCTTTACACCCCTCATTCTCATTCAGAGTGCAAGCACCTTATTCCTCGCAAGTACTTAAATCCTCTCTCGCCGGCCGCGGTGGTCTCGCGGTTCTAGGCGCGCAGTCCGGAACCGTGCGGCTGCTACGGTCGCAGGTTCGAATCCTGCCTCGGGCATGGATGTGTGTGACGTCCTTAGGTTAGTTAGGTTTACGTAGTTCTAAGTTCTAGGGGACTGATGACCACAGCAGTTGAGTCCCATAGTGCTCAGAGCCATTTGAACCATTTTTGAAATCCTCTCTTCTACGTTGACGAAACAGTATATCCGTCAAGAGTGTGAAAAGTGAGTCAATTTCACAAGTAAAGAGGCGGCAGGTGTCAACAAGGTTAGGTTTGGTTCCTTTCGATGAGAGTAAAGATGGGCAATATCTCGACAGCAGGACTTACTGTAAGCGAAACGACTTGGGGCTGAATCTGGTCAGTCACTGCACGGAGCAGCACATGCCATTTGAATGTCCCAACCCTTAATTTCACAACTACAAACTCACTTTCAAACAACGGGAGGTGTTGGAAGTGAGGGAAAGACCATCTGCGATCAATTACCGCAATCGTTGCCTCACACCGGGCAGAACAGGTGGCAGTAAATCATCTCTTTCTGCAGTCATTCTTGTGAAGATAGGAGATACCGAGGGCCATAAGCGCAGAAGCGGTCATAAACACGAAACAACAGTGTCCGAAGACATTCGATTCAGATTCGTGGATGGGGAACAGTATTCGGCGTGTTCTCTATCTTTACGAGCATTTGAAAGAGCGTGTGGCGCTAGATACGTGTAACATTTGTGCTAGAAATATATTAATATGGAGGAAGAGGAGGAAGATGACCGACGGTGTGGACACATAACAGCAGTGGAAGACGTACGGGCCATCTCAGCCTGAAAAATTGTTTCATGGCTCCGAAATATGTGGACATAGCCTTACATTTTTTCTTCCAGTTCAAACGTCCACTTAGAAAAATTTAGAATGACAGTGCTGGAAAAACTCTTACGTTATTTGATACAGACCCCGCTGAGTAAAACTCAACGTACTCAGTTTTCTCTTTACTTATTCTGATCACTAAACTGACACACAATATTTTAGCACAACGCAATCTGATTTACAATAATGCCTAGAAGAGAATGGCCCTGACTAACAATAACCTATACCTTTCATGAATCACTTACCTCACAAAAATCTTCGTTACTCGAACTACTGCAAAACAGCGAGCGCAAATACTGCCAGCTGACTGAAAGATTCTAACTATTGTAGGCACTAACTACTGATAGGCATAGTTAGCAAATGAAAGGTTTTGATAGAGAACAATGTATTTACCTTAAAAGCGTTGAGAAATCATTATATATATATATATATATATATATATATATATATATATATATATATATATATATATATATATATATATATATAAAATTTTGTGACATCCAATTAAACAAATTTCCTTTTTCTGACACACACGTCCAGATCGTCCGCTCAAAACTCTGGCATCTCTCTCCACACCCACCACTGCTGGCTGCTCACCTCTAACTGCCCAACGCTACTGGCTGTTCACATCCAACTGCCCAGCACTACACAAGCGAATATTCTAACAATGAGTCTAACCAGCCAGACTGCACACAACGCACTCAGCGATTTTCATACAGAGCACTACGTGGCGTTACCAACATAAAAACCTAAACAGCCAACTCACACAGTTTGTGCTAGCACAGTTGCTTGATCCTATTTTCTCGTGACCAAGCTTTTTCTCAATGGGCTCGCTTCATACACGGCATGGTACAAGCTATGAGATTCAACCGAAAACTGTGTGCCACATTTCCAAGGCTTGTACTGTACAGAACACGAGATTCGTTTGAAAGTATTGCAGGGAGCACTGTTGTTCCAGATTTGGATAAATGCTCCTGTTGAATGTCTAAGGAAATCTCTGAAACGTCTACATCCATACTCTGCAAGCCACCGTACGATGCGTGGCAGAGGATACCTTGTATCACAACTACTGGTTTCCTTCCCGTTCCACTCGTAGATACAGCGAGGGAAAACGACTATCTATACACCTCCGTAAGATCCTGGCTCCGTATGAGCCCTAATTTACCGTATCTTATCTCCGTCGTCCCTATGTGAAATGTAGTTCGCGGCAGTAGGATCTTTCTGCAGTCAGCTTCAAATGCCGGTTCTCTCAACTTTCTTTGCAGTGTTGTTCGAAATGAATGTTTTCCTCCCTCCACTGATTCCCACGCTAACTCCCGAAACACACCCGTAACACTTGCGTGCTGATCGAACTCCGGTAACAAAGCTATCAGCTCGCCTCAGAACTGCTTCGATGGCTTGTTTCAATCCAACCCGGTGCGGATTCAATACACTCGAGCAGTGCTCAGGAATAGGTCGCAGTGGCGTTCTATATACGGTCTTCTTTACACAAGAACCACACTTTCCTAAATATCTCTTAATTAAGTGAATTCGACCATTCGCCTCACATGCCCGTTCCATTTCATATCGCTTCGCAACGTTAGGCGTAGACATTCAGATGACGCGACTGTGTCAAGCAGAACACTACTAACTCTGTATCCGAACATTACGAGTTTGTTTTTCCTGCTCATCCGCATTACTTTAGATTTTTCTACGTTGAGAGCCAGCTGCCATTCATCCCGCCAACTACAAATTTTGTCTAAGTCATCTTGTATCCTCCTACAGCCACTCGGCTTCGACACCTTCCTGTACAACACATCGTCAGCGAACAACCGCAGATTGCTGCCCACCCTGTCTGCCAGATCATTTATGAATATAAAAAATAGCAACGGTCCCATCATACCTAGGGCAAACCTGATGTTACCCCTTCTCCTATGAACATTTGCGTCCAGGACAACATACTGGGTTCTATTACTTAAGAGGTCTTCGAACCAGTCACACATAAGGCTCTGAGCACTATGGGACTCAACTGCTTTGGTCATTAGTCCCCTAGAACTTAGAACTACTTAAACCTAACTAACCTGACACCACACACATCCATGCCCGTGGCAGGATTCGAACCTGCGACCGTAGCAGTCGCACGGTTCCGGACTGCGCGCCTAGAACCGCGAGACCACCGCGGCCGGCTCACACATAAGGGCGTCTGTTCCGTACGCACGAACCTTCGTTAAGTCCAACGCTTTTCGGACATCTAGAAACATGGAATCAACCAGTTTCCCTTCATCCATAGTATGCAGTATATCATGTGAGAAAAGAACAAGCTAGGTTTCGCATGAGGAATGCGATCTAAAGCTGTGCTGATTGGTGGACATCAAATTTTCGGTTTCTAGGAAATTTATTATACTCGAACTTAGAATATGCTTCAGCATTGAGCGGCAATCCGATGTTAAGGATATGGTCCGTCATTCTGCGTGTCCGTTCTTTTACCCTTCTTATATACAGGCGTCATATGTCCTTTTTTCCAGTCGCTTGACACTTTGCGCTGGTCGAAAGATTCACGAAAAATGCAAACTAAGTAAGGGGTCGATGCCGTAGGTAGAGTACTCTTTGTAAAACCGAATTGGGATTCCATTCAGACCTGGGACTTATTTGTTTTCAATTCCTTACGTTGTTTCTCTACGCCAGGGGTGCTTATTACTATGACATCCACGTGGGACTCTGTGCGATGATCAACGACGGTATGTTTGTAAGATTCTCCTTCGTGACCGATTTCTTAAACGTGGAATTCAAAACCTCGGCCTCCCTTTTGCTACCTCCTACTACCTACAGTCAACGAATGACTGTTCGCCGTGTCCACACAGCATTTAGTGCTGTAGTAATTATGCCTATATCGTCTGCTGTTCGTGTAATCCACTGGTGCTGAAACTAAGAAAATATCCCATCTGAGGGATGAGATGGAAATGCTGCTGAGAGACTGAGCTACTATTCAACAGAGGTGGGTGTAAAATACCAAAGTCCAGATTTTGCAAAGTGTACACACACACACACACACACACACACACACACACACACACACACACACACACACACACACACACACACACACAATCAGTCCGCAGCTCGTGGTCGTGCGGTAGCGTTCTCGCTTCCCACGCCCGGGTTCGATTCCCGGCGGGGCCAGGGATTTTCTCTGCCTCGTGATGACTGGGTGTTGTGTGCTGTCCTTAGGATAGTTAGGTTTAAGTAGTTCTAAGTTCTAGGGGACTGATGACCATAGATGTTAAGTCCCATAGTGCTCAGAGCCACACCCTTATCAAACTGACCTAGTCTCCTATGGCGTCAACAGCATTTCCAACTCTAAACTTTTTCTTCCTGAGCTGCATCTTCGTCACTGAGGTCTCTAAAGTCGTGGTATACGTACTAATATCGTGGCGGACCTCCTTTAATACATCATTTCAATGTAGCATAGACTCGTTGGAAGTCTCCTGCAGACCTACTGAGCCATGCTGCCTCTACAGCCGTCCATAATTGCGAAAATGTTGCCGGTGCAGGATTTTGTGCACAAAATGATCTCCCAATTATGTCTACATCTACATCCATACTCCGCAAGCCAGCTGACGGTGTGTGGCGGAGGGTACCTTGAGTACCTCTATCGGTTCTCCCTTCTATTCCAGTCTCGTATTGTTCGTGGAAAGAAGGATTGTCTGTATGCCTCTGTGTAGGCTCTAATTTCTCTGATTTTATCCTCATGGTCTCTTCGCGAGATATACGTAGGAGGGAGCAATACACTGCTTGACTCTTCGGTGAAGGTATGTTCTCGAAAATTTAACAAAAGCCCGTACCGAGCTACTGAGCGTCTCTCCTTCAGAGTCTTCCATTGGAGTTTATCTATCATCTCCGTAACGCTTTCGTGATTACTAAATGATCCTGTAACGAAGCGCGCTGCTCTCCGTTGGATCTTCTCTATCTCTTCTATCAACCCTATCTGGTACGGATCCCACACTGCTGAGCGGTATTCAAGCAGTTGGCGAACAAGCGTACTGTAATCTACTTCCTTTGTTTTCGGATTGCATTTCCTTAGGATTCTTCCAAAGAATCTGTCTGGCATCTGCTTTACCGACGATCAACTTTATATGATCAATCCATTTTAAATCACTCCTAGTGCCTACTCCCAGATAATTTATGGAATTAACTGCTTCCAGTTGCTGACCTGCTATATTATAGTTAAATAAGGGATCTTTCTTTCTGTGTATTCGCAGCACCTTACGCTTGTCTACATTGAGATTCAATTGCCATTCCCTGCACCATGCGTCAATTCGCAGCAGATCCTCCAGCAATTCAGTAAAATTTTCCATTGTTACAATCTGGTTCAATAATTCATAATTTAAAGGATTCTCAGGATATTCGTTTTATAGGATCGATTGTTAATTTTATACCTTTAACTTCAGTTTGTTTTAATGTTTCTAGTTTATCTTTGTGTGGTATACCCTTTTTAGCAGGGTTTTATTCAAAGGATTTAATCCTTGAAATGGTTTGTTTAAGATGAATTAATTGTTTGATTTTTTTTCTTTATTTCTTTTCTACTGGTACCACAGCATCATCCGCAAGAAGCCTCAGTGAACTTCCGATGTCATCCACAAGGTCATTTATGTATATTGTGAATAGCAACGGTCCTACGACACTCCCCTGCGGCACACCTGAAATTACTATTACTTCGGAAGACTTCTCTCCATTGAGAATGCGTTCTGTTATCTAGGAACTCTTCAGCCAATCACACATTTGGTCTGATAGTCCATATGCTCTTACTTCGTTCATTAAACGACTATGGGGAACTGTATCAAACGCCTTGCGGAAGTCAAGAAACACGGCATCTACCTGGGAACCCGTGTCTATGGCCCTCTGAGTCTCGTGGACGAATAGCGCGAGCTGGGTTTCACACGATCGTCTTTTTCCAAACCCATGCTGATTCCTACATAGTAGATTTCTAGTCTACAAAAAAGTCATTATACTCGAACATAATACGTGTTCCAAAATTCTACAACTGATCGACATTAGAGATACAGGTCTATAGTTCTGCACATCTGTTCGACGTCCCTTCTTGAAAACGTCGATAACCTGTGCCCTTTTCCAATCCTTTGGAATGTTACTCTCTTCTAGAGACCTACGGTACACCGCTGCAAGAAGGGGGGCAAGTTCCTTTTGCGTACTTTGTGTAAAATCGAACTGGTATCTCATCATGTCCATCGGCCTTTCCTCTTTTGAGCGATTTTAATTGTTTCTCTATCCCTCTGTCGTCTATTTCGATATCTACCATTTTATCATCTGTGCAACAATCTAGAGAAGGAACTACGGTGCAGTCTTCCTCTGTGAAACGGCTTTGGAAAAGACATTTAGTATTTCGGCCTTTAGTCTGTCATCCTCTGTTTCAGTACCATTTTGGTCACAGTGTGTCTGGACATTTTGTTTTGATCCACCTACCGCTTTGACATAAGACCAAAATTTCTTAGGATTTTCTGCCAAGTCAGTACATAGAACTTTACTTTCGAATTCATTAAACGCCTCTCGCATAGCCCTCCTCACACTACATTTCGGTTCGCGTAATTTTTGTTTGTCTGTAAGGCTTTGGCTATGTTTGTTTGCTGTGAAGTTCCCTTTGCTTCCGCAACAGTTTTCTAACTCGGTTGTTTTACCACGGTGGCTCTTTTCCATCTCTTACGATCTCTTGGCACATACTCATCTAACGCATATTGTACGATGGTTTTGAACTTCGTCCACTGATCCTCAACACTATCTGTACTTGATATAAAACTTTTGTGTTGAGCCGTCAAGTACTCTGAAATCTGTTTTTTGTCACTTTTGCTAAACAGAAAAATCTTCCTACCTTTCTTAATATTTCTATTTACGGCTGAAATCATCGATGCAGTAACCGCTTTATGATCGCTGATTCCCTGTTCTGCGTTAACTGTTTCAAATAGTTCGGGTCTGTTTGTCACCAGAAGGTCTAATATGTTATCGCCATGAGTCGGTTCTCTGTTTAACTGCTCAAGGTAGTTTTCAGGTAAAGCACTTAAAAAAAAACTTCACTGGATTCTTTGTCCCTGCCACCCGTTATGAACGTTTGAGTCTCCAAGTTTATATCCGGCAAATTAAAATCTCCACCCAGAACTATAACATTGTGGGGAAATCTACTCGAAATATTTTCCAAATTATCCTTCAGGTGCTCAGCTACAACAGCCGCTGAGCCAGGGGGCCTATAGAGACATCCAATTACCATGTCTGATGCTGCTTTAACCGTGACCTTCACCCAAATTATTTCACTTTTCGGATCTCCGTCAATTTCCTTCGATACTATTGCACTTCTTATCGCTATAAACACGCCTCCCCCTTCACTGTCCAGCCTGTCTCTGCGGTATACATTCCAATCAGAGTTCAGAATTTCATTACTGTTTGCATCTGGTTTCAGCAAACTATCTGTCCCTAGTACTATGTGGGCTTTGTGACCGTTTATTAATGAGAGCAGTTCTGGGACCTTTCTATAGACGCTCCTGCAGTTTACTATTAGCACATTAATATTGTTATTCCCTGTTGCATTTTGCCTGCTCCTACCTTGCCGCGTCTCAGGAGGCGTCATGTCGGGCCTAGGGAGGAAATTCTCTAACCTAAAAAACCCACATGTGCACTTCACACGTACTCCGCTACACTTGTAGCCGCTTCCTGCGTGTAGTGCACGCCTGCCCTATTCAGGGGGACCCTACATTTCTCCACCCGATAGCGGAGGACGAGAAATTTGCACCCCAGATCTCCGCAGAATCGTCTGAGCCTCTGGTTTAAGCCTTCCACTCGGCTCCAAACCAGAGGACCGCGATCGGTTCTGGGAACGATACTACAAATAGTTAGCTCAGATTCCACCCCGCAAGCGAGGGATTCATGTCGGGCGACCTGGGTGACTAAATCATTCGATAGAACTGTCCAGAATGTCCTTCAAACCAATTGTGAACAGTTGTGTTTGGGAACATTAAGTTATGGAATGGCTGAAAATTGTCTCGAAATAGCCGAACATAGCTATTTCCAGTCAAGGGTCGGTTGAGATTAACCAGACGATCCATTCAATTTCGTTTAAACACAGCCCACACCACTATGGAGCCACCACCAACTTGCACAGTGCCTTGTTGAAAACGTGGGTCCATGGCTTTCTGGGGTGTGCACCACACTCGAACCCTACCATCGACCCTCACCAACTAAAATCGGGACTCGTCTAACTAGGCCACGATTTTCCAGTCGTCTAGGGTCCAACCGATGTGGTCACGAGCCCAGGAGAGGCGCTGCAGGCGATGTGCTAACATAGGCACTCGCCCCGGTCGTTTGCTGCCGCAGCCCATTAACGCCAAATTTCGGGGCACTGTAGTAAAGGACACGTTCGACGCACGTCTCACACTGATTTCTGCGGTTATTTCACGCAGTGTTGCTTGTCGTTTACCACCGACAACACTATCCAAACGCCGCTGCTCTCGGTCGATAAGTGAATACCGCCGGCCACAGCGTTGTTCGTGGTAAGAGATAATGCCTGAAATTTGGTGTCCTCGGCACACTCTTGACACTGCGTATCTCTGAATATTGAATTGCCTAACGGTTCCCGGAATGGAAAATCCAATGCGTCTGCCTGCAACTACCATTCCGCGTTCAAAGTCTGTTAATTCTCGTCGTGTGGCCCTAACCGTGTCTGAAACGTTTTTGTGGGTATCACCTGAGTATACTGTAAATGAGAGCTCGACTAAGTCACTGCCCTTTTGTTCCTTTTGTACGCGATACTACCGCCATCTGTAAATGTGCAAATCGCCATCCCATAACGTTTGTCACCTCAGTGCAGACTAGAATTACAAAACGCATACGTCAATACTCACGATAATTATGTGCTTTCATAGTCGCATTTATATTCTTGTCTAACCGATTTTTACGAGTACATTGCGTGGTATCACAAGGCTGCGTGTTGATCTTCGGATGACTCTGATAACGATTCAAATTACTCATTTAAAAATAAAAATGTCACAAAAATATTGACAAATACAGATAGGTTAGCACGTCATTATAATCTCGTACTTCATCAGTGTACGGTGGTCTCGTATATTTTAACCGAAAGTCTGTCCATTTATTATGATAATGAATTAGATCCCGGGTTCGATTCCCGGCGGGGTCAGGGATTTTCTCTGCCTCGTGATGGCTGGGTGTTGTGTGCTGTCCTTAGGTTAGTTAGGTTTAAGTAGTTCTAAGTTCTAGGGGACTTATGACCACAGTAGTTGAGTCCCATAGTGCTCAGAGCCATTTGAACCATTTGAATTAGATCTTTATGAAGTTCGTCTCCGTTGGTCTTCTGACTGCTGTGACCAGTGTACAAAGTATTTGGTGGGTTTGGTATCGATGAAATACTATAACTATAGAAAAAACATTCTTATCTATTACTGGCAGAGTCTTTAGTATCTCTAGTAGAATATCCACATGTGACGAAATGGCTCTCTAACCGTTTTTACTGTTTTGTGTCTCCAATGGGATGAAAAGATGAAAGTTAATCCGATAAATCCAGTATTTCAGACTGTTCACAGCAGCTTGTCGTCTCGCCGTATAGCAAATGTTGTAGCTGAATGTAATAAAAAAGAAACCTTAGTCAAAGTAGTAGCAGTGCTATTAGTACCCAGGCAAATTGTTTTTAAAAAATCACACCAACGATCGTGCTGTCAGAAAAATCAGATTTTATTTGTGGATACCTGGGCCCAACGAGTATGGCTTCTGCAGTAATATGTTCTGAGTGCAAGGAGGTTGCAGTGTAATTAAAACAGTAAATCGAAATGATATTCGTTATTTTAGGGTTTAAAAATAACTTTCTGCACAACAAAGATATTCAGTTGGTTAATAGCAAGAGCTGCTGGCGTACCATCAGGTACTCTCGTAGCTGAAGGAACTTCCATAAGAATGCTATTTAAAGAACAAGATAATGCGTGGTCATATAGAAGCGCATTTCCCACATTTTACCACTGTGAAGTGGTTGCATAAAATTGTGGCAAATACTCTACGGCAATACTACATTGCGTCTTTCTGAAAATTTTTGGGCGTTCATATCTACTATCTTTCACGATGGTCAGTCTCACCTTGTTTTCTGTTGCGCAACGTTTCCTGTCAAGTACATTTCGAGCAGCAAGGAGAAACGATATTACTGACCAGTGTCCAAAGATTTAGCTGCTTCTGAAGCGGTACGAGTTGCGGTGTTGACTTGCGTAAGTGTAGGAGACACAAGCAAATTGTGCGAGGCCTCGTTTGTATGCCAAATGTCACCAGTCCTGCTTAGCAGATCCTAACTGTGTAAGTTATACTCGGAAAGAATGGAGAGAGGCATGACAATAATTCGACTCTGGTTCGTCGCTAACCTCTCGCTTCTAATTTGTTTCCTGCTACGGAGACGATTCACATTAATTTGAGGGAGTTCATAAGCAACAAGGTGCGTACTTCACCAGTAATAAATTACGATATTTTCCGTTTTAGGCACTTTCGCGGAATACACCGGTCCCGACATACAAAATTGTATTGACAGCATCGAGATGGGACACTTCAAATTCATTTCGTAATAATGCCCTGACCAGTTGCCTCATTCACGATGTCGTAGTCAAATAATAATACGCTAAAGCAGAATCGTCTCACTATTAGTAAATTTTAATGGGCTGACTCTAGAGTATAATCGACCAATAAGGCGAAGGAAACTGAGATACTAAATATTAGGAGTCTCGCTGTTGAACACCGGTAGTATAACTAATAGTGCATTTTGCTTGCCGGCCGGGGTGGCCGAGCGGTTCTTGCCGCTACAGTCTGGAACCGCGCGACCGCTACTCTTGCTGAGTATCTGCTGCTATGAAGTACCACTAACGATGCAAAAAATTTCATGTGCATTGGCGACAGGATCCCTCCGTAATCAAAGCTTGTGCTCCGTTTCTAATGACCTTGTTGTCGACGGGACGTGAAACACTAGTCTCCTCCTCCTTGAGCTTCGGTAATTTCCAGGAATCGGTGAACATTGATACATATAGAAGGTAGTCTAGAGGTGTTGGCATGATAGACGACAAAGACAAACGTACTGAAAACACATACTGCATTGTATTGTACATCACGACGTACATCGAGAACCATTTACTACATAGGTGTAACAGTTATATTTAATATTAATGGAGACTGAATGGGAAAGCTGAAACCTACGAATGTCATGATATACGAGTATGTGGTTGTGCAGAAACTTAGTTCTGTTTGGACAACTACGACTGAAACTATCAGTAATTGTATTTATAACGTCGTTAGTCGAAAACATTTGTAGCGACGCCCGATAACGGACTTCTAAACGCGTTGCCGTTTATTTATTCCTCTAACCTCCCTGTTCAGTTTCCATTGATTAAACATTTAGAAGCAAGTATTGATCGGTTCTCGATGTACGTCGTGGTGTTCGTGAGAGACCTCTAAGCATGTTGCGTCTTTGTCTACGACAAATAAAACTGATCTGCTTACGCAGCTTGCAGATTCTGTATCTCAGCAATAACTATCGAGAGTTAGACTGCGCACATGTCCGCCACATACAGAGGGCTGCCAGTGACCCATAATTGCGCGCGCGCAAGAAACGGAATCACTTCACTGTGTGTATCAAGCCCGATTTCGAGAGTAATGCCACTGCCTATTTGAAGTGAAAAGCTACTACTACTGTCAGAGGTAATAAAATTGTTAGTGACGCAACTCCGATGGTTTGCCCAATACGTTATTTGGCACCTTGAAACCACATGTTGGTGGTTATGCTAATTATTCTCCTGCATTTTTTGCACTTGAGCTGATACGGATAATTAAGTCTGACTTCTCTCTTGTACAGGGTAACTGAATTTGCAGTGCCACAGTGCACCTTGTTTCTCGCATCGCGACTAGGAATCAGATCCTTCCATGTAAGAAAATCTGATACAATCGCTATGCACTATAGGGTTAATGACATGTTTTCAGTACTTTCTTTTGTCATCTCTCTTGTCAACATCTCGAGAGCCGAGCGTTCGATATACACTCCTGGAAATTGAAATAAGAACACCGTGAATTCATTGTCCCAGGAAGGGGAAACTTTATTGACACATTCCTGGGGTCAGATACATCACATGATCACACTGACAGAACCACAGGCACATAGACACAGGCAACAGAGCATGCACAATGTCGGCACTAGTACAGTGTATATCCACCTTTCGCAGCAATGCAGGCTGCTATTCTCCCATGGAGACGATCGTAGAGATGCTGGATGTAGGCCTGTGGAACGGCTTGCCATGCCATTTCCACCTGGCGCCTCAGTTGGACCAGCGTTCGTGCTGGACGTGCAGACCGCGTGAGACGACGCTTCATCCAGTCCCAAACATGCTCAATGGGGGACAGATCCGGAGATCTTGCTGGCCAGGGTAGTTGACTTACACCTTCTAGAGCACGTTGGGTGGCACGGGATACATGCGGACGTGCATTGTCCTGTTGGAACAGCAAGTTCCCTTGCCGGTCTAGGAATGGTAGAACGATGGGTTCGATGACGGTTTGGATGTACCGTGCACTATTCAGTGTCCCCTCGACGATCACCAGTGGTGTACGGCCAGTGTAGGAGATCGCTCTCCACACCATGATGGCGGGTGTTGGCCCTGTGTGCCTCGGTCGTATGCAGTCCTGATTGTGGCGCTCACCTGCACGGCGCCAAACACGCATACGACCATCATTGGCACCAAGGCAGAAGCGACTCTCATCGCTGAAGACGACACGTCTCCATTCTTCCCTCCATTCACGCCTGTCGCGACACCAATGGAGGCGGGCTGCACGATGTTGGGGCGTGAGCGGAAGACGGCCTAACGGTGTGCGGGACCGTAGCCCAGCTTCATGGAGACGGTTGCGAATGGTCCTCGCCGATACCCCAGGAGCAACAGTGTCCCTAATTTGCTGGGAAGTGGCGGTGCGGTCCCCTACGGCACTGCGTAGGATCCTACGGTCTTGGCGTGCATCCGTGCGTCGCTGCGGTCCGGTCCCAGGTCGACGGGCACGTGCACCTTCCGCCGACCACTGGCGACAACATCGATGTACTGTGGAGACCTCACGCCCCACGTGTTGAGCAATTCGGCGGTACGTCCACCCGGCCTCCCGCATGCCCACTATACGCCCTCGCTCAAAGTCCGTCAACTGCACATACGGTTCACGTCCACGCTGTCGCGGCATGCTACCAGTGTTAAAGACTGCGATGGAGCTCCGTATGCCACGGCAAACTGGCTGACACTGACGGCGGCGGTGCACAAATGCTGCGCAGCTAGCGCCATTCGACGGCCAACACCGCGGTTCCTGGTGTGTCCGCTGTGCCGTGCGTGTAATCATTGCTTGTACAGCCCTCTCGCAGTGTCCGGAGCAAGTATGGTGGGTCTGACACACCGGTGTCAATGTGTTCTTTTTTCCATTTCCAGGAGTGTATATTGCTCGCAGTGAGGCCACGACTTCGATGAGCAGTATCTTGTAAATTAACAAGGCTTCAAACAGTCGCTATTCACCTTACCTTGCAAAAGTTTGACTCAGGGTCGTCCATTACGTTACTATAATTCATCTCTGGTAAAGGTTAAAGCGAAAAGTTCAAAACCCATAGCCTCAGGAACGCTGCTGAGGTGACAATTTTCTCATGGAAAAGAATTAGTGGCAGATTCGAGGTCTGAATTTGCTGGTAGGGCTTACCTGGTGGCACAGCTGGTGTCACACTGTTCACGAAAGACACACACCCGGGAAGAGTTAGTTTGGCACGCTAAGCTGGTGCAAATGTTCTAGAAGTTTTTGAAATTATTGGTGAAAGACTGTCAGCGATACTTAGCTTGTGGCATGTTCGCTCCGTCTACCTTCTCATAATGCAGAACTGGTGCTTTAAATTCTCTTCTTTGAGGATGAGATGTATCAGTTTTTCCTTCAGTTTGTGTCTTGTTGATGTCGGCTTTGCATTTCTAACACCTTTTCACAATTGATGCTTGTGTTCACATTCGTTCTGTCGGTTACACTTTGCAGTAATTAGGTTCTGCGTTTACCTATTGATTGTTTTTCCTATAATTCTTCTTTCAGAGTTATTTAGAAATCTGTATTAGCGAATGAAGTGTTGTCAGTCAGTTCGATTTTCCGTCCTTCCTGTACTGTTAACAAAAGACCTTTCTCAACAGTTTCCTGATGTATTTGGGGACTGGATTTTTTCTGCACGGAATATATCACTGTTATTCCCCATTCTTCTTCGTCTATTTCCGAATCAGTACTGGGTGACGCAGTGGTCAATACTCATACTCTGGACTTAAACTTGGAAGTGGGGTCCTCATGCTTCACGTTTTCAGCCGTTTCGTTAAATTGATTATGGTGAAAAGGACACAAGTGATATCTTTTTTCGTGCTTGTTCTATTCACTGTCGTTCCGCTTCTAGTGAGCTCGTTATCGAAAGGGAGTTAAAGCCTAATATATCATCGTCGCCGTAGCCGCCGCATTCCAGTCGTCTTGTGTCCCTGCAAGATGTACTGCAATACGCTGCGGAGGCCAACCCATGAATCTACAGACCAACTCCTGCCATTCCGCAGCACCCATCATCAAACGACCCTCAGCTCAGCAGATTTCGCCGTGATATTCTATTACACTTACTTATGAGATAAGTTCTTCGTGGTCACTTATTCCCCTCTTTTCCTTGAAGACAATCTCATTCTCCTTATTGGATCCTTTCTCGCAGTTTTTTTAACTTACGCCATAATCGTTCATCCCTTACGATGTTGTTTGTTGTTCTATACTCTATTTCAACTCTTTCGTATTCTGTGTTGTGAACATAGTGCTGAAAAACATTTCGTCACGGCCACGGTTACTGTTAAGTCGTCTTTCTGTTTCGATCAGATGCAGTCCTCCAACAAAACTGATCCTACCCCTCAAAAGCACCATGTACTTCATTTGGAATCTCTCCCTGTCACTGGGAAGCAACTCATAGAGCTAATGTGCCTGCATCCCTGTTTGCCTGCCGTTCTTTCATCGTGCACCAAAAGACTTCTTCCTTGAAGACTGTTCATAACTTCGACACGTTTTCTCAGTCTCCTGTTCGTAACCATGCAAGCCCTTCTTCATTGCCATCTCTAAGGGCCCCGTTCCTAAGATTTCGAAAAAATCTTCCACAGAATTGGCACTGAACGGTACAGTATATCTTCTCAGCATGGGCATCTGGACCTTTGCATAGAGCTGCAGCGTAATCTTCTATGGACGCAGGTATCCTCAGCTTCAAAAACAATTTCAGAGAAGTTGGAGATTCACCGGAGACAGTGGTGTACAGTGAGGCACACCCTCACCCCTTCTGGCAAAATTCCCGTTATAAAAGAGCTGTTGGTTACGTGTATGCGCTATAACTGTTCGTTCCCCATTTTTGACATGGTTTTCACATCATCGGAAATACCATTTTTGACTATGTTACGATGAATCGAAAAAGGGTCTCGGTCCGAAATTAGTCATCGAGTGAATAAAAAGTGAATTTGCAACTTTAGACTTTTTTTGTTGTAAAAAACTGCGGACCGGCTATCTCAGGATGAGCTGCTACGACAATTACGCACTTCAGATCACGAGAAACTAAACTACTTCGTATTCTTTACTGAATGACAACTTTCGCTGTGATACTACTTTAAGATATTTTTCATATTTCAACAATTGAAACTGCCGAATGCTTCACAGCTGTTGTGGCCTCCGCGCCTGTGTGATGTTAATTTATTAAAACATCTTCTCGTTGAAGCCGCACGGGTCTGAATGAATCTCGTTCCAAAATTTTGTCCTATAGAATCTAGCAAGGGACTAACATGCTGATTATTGCTACATAGTCTATTGAAAACTAAAATTATACTACGGCGTGGTAGGGGCTCATCTTCCCCGGATGTAGCTAATTTCTCGGTGTTTGTAACTCCGTGGACCTGATGACTGTAATGATAGTGCTAGAAATACAGCGCCAATGAATATTTACTAATGCGTTGAACGCTGGATACTAATTTCCGTCTTAAATTAAGCATGAAATTTCAGACTGTATCGAATTAAAACAAACACCTCATCCCAACTATATTGTATGTCGATCCGATGACTTATAATGCCAGACGAATTTCGGATACATGCAGTTTCGTTTGCTAAGCCACTTCGTAGGGATTCGACAAGCACGTATCCTGAACCAATGAAGGTTTCTGTGCGAACTGGTGGTCATCATCATGGGTTAGGGGTGGAAAATAAACTAAAAGGATACTGCGAAGAAATGGCTTAGCCACAACCTAGGGCAATATCCTTTCTTCCAAGAGTGCTAGTTCAGCAAGGTATGCAGAACATGTGTGTGAAGTTTGCAAGGAAGGAGAGAACTACTGGCGAAAGTAAACCTGTAACGGTGGATGATGAGTCGACGTCGATAGCTCAGTCGGTGAAGCATTTTCCCTCGAAAGGCAAAGGTTCTAGGTTAGAGTCCCGCCCACCACACAATTTTATTCTGTCATTAAGTTTCAGGTCAGTGCACGCTACGTTCAGTGTGAAAATTCAGGAGATATAAACTATTCTTAAACTAGAAGTTGATTTGAACAATATAGCAGTATGCTGTGCAGTGGTCTTAATAGCGTCCGTTCCTCCTTGCCACCTGCGGGCCAGCCCGTTGCAGAGAATACGAAAAAGAACGTCGGTAACAAAAAGCACAAAACATAATTTCCCTTAATGGCCACAAAAGTGTCCTAGGCCAAACAAGACTTCGAACTCTGGAAAGACTGCCATTTATTAGGCGCTCAGATGTAAAGCAAACAGTGGATGAAGTCGGAAGTCCGAGGCTTTTTGCGGACGATGCTACTGTATACAGACAGGTTTCAACACTAGAAAATTACACCGAAATGCAGAAAAAATGCACAAGGTGGAGGGATTTGCAGCTAACCCTCAACGTAATCAAATTTAACGTATTATGTGCGTAAACAGTGTGGTGTGTTACTTCATCTAGCGTAATATTTCGCCATGGGTAATGCTTCAAACTTTTTCGTCGAGCCTGTACACTGAGGTGACAAGGTTTCCGAAGTGATTATGGCCGCACGACGGATATTACAGACTCTGAACGCGGAATGGTAGTTGGAGCTGGACGCATGGGACATTTCACTACGGAAATCATTAGGGAATTCAATATTCCGAGATCCACAGTGTCAAGGGTGTGCCGAGAATACCAAATTTCGGACATAACCTCTCACCATGGACAACGCAGTGGCCGACGGCCTGTTCTTAACGATCGAGTTGTCAGTGCTAACAGACAAGCAATGACCTGCGGAAATCAATGAGGGACGTACGAATAACGTACCCGTTAGGACTGTGCGGCGAAATTTGGCGTTAATGGGCTGTGGTGGCAGATAACCAACGACAGTGCCTCCAGCGCTTCTCCTGGCCTCTTGACCATAGTCGGTTAGACCCTAGACGACAGGAAAACCGTGGCCTCGTCAGATGATTTCCGATTTCAGTTGGTAAAAGCTGATGACAGGGTTCAAGTTAGCGCAAACCCCACGAAGCCACGGTCCCAAGTTGTCAACAAGGCACTGTGGAAGTCTGTGGTGGCTCCATAACGGTACGGGCTGTGCTTACATGGAATGGAACCGATCATTGACTGAAAATGTTCATGTTCGGCTACTTGGACGTAATTTGCAGCCATTCATGCACGTCATGCTCCCAAATAACTATGGAAATTTTATGGATAACAATGCGTTGTCTCGTCGTGCCATAATTGTTCGTGATTGCTTCGAAGAATCTGCTGGAGAGTTCGAGCGAATGATGTGGCCACACAAATAGGGGGACATTAATCCTGTCGAACATTTATATCCGAGAGGTCAGTTCGTGCACAAAATCCTGCACTAGTAATGCTTTCGCAATTATAGGCGGTTATAGACACAGCATGGTTTAGTATTTTTGCCAGGTACTACCAGCGACTTCAGTCCATGCCACGTCGAGTTGCTGCACTAAGCCGGGAAAAAGGTGGTCTGACACGATGTTAGTAGGTGTCTCACGGACTCTGTCAGGTTTTTCGTCTTCAGATAGAATAGGGGCGAGAACATACAACAAAATTTTGTATGAAGGTTGTCGTATACTTTTTGATTGCATACACAACCAACGATTACGTTTAATAGAGCGCCCACATGAAGGTATAATATTGGAGTTGCTGTGTTGACATAAACTTGTAGCCGACGTTCATCATGTTAGTTGCCCCAAACATTAGCTTCTGATGGAAGTGTTTTGATCAAAAATACCAACGTGCGTCATTTATGGGTGTAATTATTCTGATTACATCTGAAGTTTAAAGAAATCACATTTAGTCACCGAACATCAATTTCGTCGGTCTGTATTAAGACAAATGTTGGATGAAAAGGAGCCTTTTCACTTGACATGCGTACTTTTTTGGGTATTTGACTGTATAACAAAAAAAATTTACATTTATGAGGCAAAATGCATTGTATTACTGGATCAAATATGCATTTAAGACCAGAAAAACGTCTGGAAATGTCATGTATTACGAAAGCACTGAAACATTTTCTGCATGAAACAAATGCTGCAGGAACATGGTAGTAATTATGATCAAGCAGCTATAAACATTAGTCTGCAAATGTTTTGGAGCAGCGGGTTCAAAGCAACATACAGCACAAGTATGTAGTGCCATCTCCCTTTAGTGCACCTTCATGTGTGTGAGTGTGCGCGCGATCTCCTCCCAAACCCCTGCATTAGTTTCAACCAAATTTGGCACAGAAAGAGCAGAGCTCACTGTGGTGTTTATAATCTCCTAGATCCACTAGGAGAGGAGATACAGACAAAAAAAAATTTTCTGTTCCCTGACATTTAGGCTACCCTGCACGAAAGGCGTGTTGTGTGGGAATAGTATCGGCCCGCCAAATCTACATCTGCATCATACTCTGCAAGCCACCTAATGGTGTGTGGCGGAGGGTGCTTTCGGTACCACTGATTCCTCCAACCCTGTTCCACTCGCGAAAAGTGGTGGGTAAGCCTCTGTATTGGCTCTAATTCCTCGAATGTTCTCCTCGTGGTCAATACGCGAGATGTGTGTGGGGGAAAGTAATATGTTCTACATCTACATGCATATTCTGCAAATCACATTTCAGTGCGTGGCAGAAGGTTCATCGAATCACCTTCACAATTCTCTATTACTCCAATCTCGTATAGTGTGCGGAAAGAATGAACACCTATATATGTTGACTCCTCCTGAAAAGCGTTGTTACGAAATTTCAGTAGTAACTTTCTGCATAATGCACAACGCCTCTCTTGTAACGTCTGCCAGTGGAGTTTGTTTAGCATCTCCGTAACGCTCTCTCGCCAGCTAAACGATCCCGTGACGAAACGCTCTGCTGTTCGTTAGATCTTCTCCCTCTCTTCTAGCAGTCCTCCCTGATAGGGATCCCAGATACACGAACAACTCTCAAGAACTTGGCGAACAAGCGCCTTATAAGCCACTTCTTTCGTGGATGAGTTAAATTTCCTTAAGATTCTTCCGATGAATCTGAGTTTGGTGTCCGTTTTTCCCACTATCCGCTTTATATGGTCACTCCACTTAAGGTCGCTCTGGATAGTTACACCTAGATATTTTATGGCAAACGCTGTCTCCAGCTGTTTGTCATCAATAGTGTAGCTTTACAGTAGTGGATTTCTTTTCCTTTGTATGCGCAATATGTTACATTTATTTATATTGAGGATCAACTGGCAGAGCCTGCACCATTCATCAATTCTCTGCAGGTCGTTCTGCAAAGTCTTACTCTCTTCTGGCGTTGCTACTTTGGTATAGACAACTGCATCATCTTCGAATAACCTTAAAGAGCATCCGACGCTTTCTACTAGATCATTTATATATATTGTAAACAGCAACGGTCCTATCACACTTCCCTGTGGTACTCTGGATATTACCTTTACATCTATCGATTTTGTTCCGTTAAGAGTGAAGTGTTAAACTCTGTCTGCAAGAAAGTCTTGAATCCAATAGCATGTCTGGTCCGATAATCAGTAAGCTCGTACGTTGCTCATTAAATGGCAAAGCGGGACAGTGTCAAATGCCTTACTGAAATCAAGGAATGTGGCATCAACCTGAAAGAATGAGCTGAGTTTCGCAGGATCTCTGTTTGTGGAATCCATGTAGATTTTTACAGAGATGATGTTCATTTTCCAAAAACGTCATAATTCTACAACAGATTGACGTCAACGATAAGGTCTATAATTGTGTGGAACTGCCTCTCGTCCTTTCTTAAAAACGGGAATGACCTGCGCTATTTTCCAGTCGTTGCTCAAGCGATCTACGATAAATTACTGCTAGAAGGGGAGCACGTTCTTTCGCATAATCTTCATAGAAACTTATAGGTAACTCGCTTGGTCTTTAAGCCTTTCCACTACTAATCGATTCTAGGTGCTTTTCAATTCCGTGGTCGGTTATCTCAATATCTGCCATTTCGATGTTCGTACAAAGATTGAAAGGAGTCAGTGTTACGATCTTCTGCGGTGAAAAAACTTCAGAAGAGTTAATTCAGTATTTCGACCTTGTCTCTCTTTATTTTCCGTTTCGGTGTCGGTGTGGTTGCTGAGAGAATGAATAGATGATTTTGAGCCGCTTACTGATTTTACATATGACCAAAATCTCTTAGGGTTGTTACTCAGGTCGGTTGATAAGCTCTTACTTGCAAAATCATTGAATGCTTGTCTCATTGCTCCCCTTATGCTCATTTTCACTTCATTCAGCTTTTGTTTGTCAGCTAGGTTTTTACTTCTCTTGAATCCGAGATGAACTGCTCTTTGTTTACGTAGCGCTTTTCTAACACAGCTGTGAAACCTGCTTTGTAGGGTGGTCTGCATGTCAGGGGCAAGACATATGTTTTCTGAGTCCAACAAATAGGCTGCCCTGCATTACAACGATGTTGTGTTGCAGTATTGGCCTGCTTTATCGACTGGCTTTGCATGGCAGCCTATACATCAGATGCAAATAAATGATTTTCAAGCCACTGATGTGTAGCCTGCCCTGCATGACAGGTGTGTTGATGGAGTAGTATCATTCTGTTTTATTGAACTGTATAGCAGGGACTACACATGCTGATGAACAGAGCTGGGCCAGGTTGAGATGGATAGCGGAAAGAATTTACAGTGTGAGGGAGAGGAGGAAATGGAGTGTGGACGAAGGGATGTGCGTGAGGCAGGTGAAAGGTGGAGTGGTAGTGGCCAGGTGTTAAAGGAAGAGGAGAGGTGGAGATGGAAAGAGAGAAGGCAGCAAGATATGGTCGGGAGGAGGTGGCGGAAGATCTGAACAAAGAGAGGGGCAGGACGTGATGCGCCCCCCCCCCCCCCCCCACACACACACACACACACACACACACACACACACACACACACACACACACACACGTACGTTTTCCTTCATGTTTTCGTTTTTGGATTGAAATTGATATTGGGTGGGAATATATATATATATATATATATATATATATATATATATATATATATATATATATATATATATATATATGATAACAGATAGTAGAAGAAAGGAATGAGGGGAAAGGAGGAGGTGCGTTCAGTATGTGGGCCGATCACACACGTGGGAAAAAGGCTGGTATTAAATATTTAATAGGGTAAAAATCACTAACATTCATTTATAACTTACTATATAAAATATCTGACCCAAATCGTGTATCATTACAAGAGGCAGAAAAGACCCATTATTGTATGATAGAGGAAAAATTACTTAAAACGGAGGTGTAGGGAATAGTGGAGTGCCTTACGGTTAAAATTAGGCAGCGTATGTTCCTAGAATAGTCAACTAATCTGTTATATCCTGCTCCTTATATCTCGAGAAACGACCATTAACATAAGATCACAGTTATTAGAACTTTGACGGAGGCTTACCAATGGACTTTGCGCGAACTATTCACGGCTGGATAAGGAAAGGAAGTGGCATTATAAGGATAGTTGCTTAGTATAGCCGTAAATGTAGAAAATCCTGTCCATGCATTGGGTGCAGCCTGTTTAGTGTTGGCAATAGGAGTCACTGGCAGATGTGAAGTCATCGGTAAACATTTTCAGTTCCTCGGAGACGAACACTGAGCGCGATACAGCTCGTCCGCAGTTGACTTTGCTGTTGCCTGTAGAGACCTGCCGAGAGAGGAGTGAACAGGTAAAGTACCTGAGGCGGGGAGTGCGGCGGTTAACGGGGTGGATGGGCAGCGCACGACTGCCGGCGTGATCTCCTGCGGCCGCCTTGTTTTGCAGCAGCCGGCCAGAGCAGTTTTTTAATGCGGACAGGCAGCGGCGGCGGCGGCGGCGGACAAAAAGCAAAACCGTGGCTGGAATGCGCTGTTTACGGCCCGCGCCGGTGGTCCTGCCCGCGGCGCCGCTGCTGCCATCTAACGGGACCCGCCGGGACCGCGCGGCGCGGGAGCGCGCTCGCCAGCCTGACGTCACGCGCCGCAATGAATGAGTTGTGTGAACATGACCTTACGCGCACGCCGCCTAGACCTAACTGTAAAGAGATATGCACGCTTACAACCGCCAGCAAATTCCGGACGCGTTTCCGTACGACCTTCACATCCGTTCGCGACATACGTGCAATTACGAGCTTCTGACGACCTTAACACTTTGCCGTCCGCACGTCTCGTACAAATTTATTCGCTTGGCGCCGGCAGCGCTAATTCGAATTACTTGGCTTGTTGCCGGCCGCTTGCCACCTTCTCGTTGATGACAAGCTTCAAACACATTGACTTTTGCACGCTTTAATTTTTCCGGAAATCCTCTATTTTGCCGTATCGTTCCACAAACTCGAATTTAAGTTACTTCTCTGCAAGTTCTACACTGTTACAATAATTATCCATGTAGAGGTGCGGGCACTTTCCATAAGAAGGTGTCAATAGTTCCATCACTGTTTTTGCTAAAGATTGTCCAGAACCGGAATATACTTCAATGAGGAAATCGATCCCGTATTCGAATCACACAGCATCCCAATGAGTATGCCGTATTTCGTAATTTTCGACAGTTTGTAAACTTTAAAATTCAACTGTTCACGCCACGGTATCATTCCTTCATCAACTGACATGTTTCGACTTAAACGTTTCTTTAAACTTTTTGGAAAAGTAATCAGTTACGAAATGCACTTTGAAAAGCCGGTCGGCATTATCCGGTTTATTGTTGCTGTCGGAAAGATGTAAAAGTGATAATTAGCTGCATCGATTGCGGGATATCGTTTTGCGGAATTGTCGGTGTGTGTATCAACGAATTCGTTGACCAGTAATCATCGATCCTTGCTTTTTTTTTACAATTCCCATAAGGATAGCAAGCCCAAACCATTTTCTAAGTTCAGGTCCCGTAACGTCGACAAATTTGGCATTTTTTATCCAGTTTCCTTCTATTGCAATTTTGACTCTAATACTTCTTGATTTCGTTGCTAATATATTCAAATAGATCGTTCCCAATATCTAATTCTACGATATCCACGACGCTCTGTGTATATTTAGGAAATATGTGTGGACCTGGAGATCCTGAAAATTTTAGTATTGGTCCTCAGTAAATAATTGTCTTCTTCGTTACATTCATCCGAATCTGTTGGTAACCTTTGCGTTCGCCGAATTCGTCTTGGACGTATTCACTATCTTCCGACGATTCTGCTTCACTTTCATTTTTTTTTATATCCAATGTCTTCATCCCCATCAGCCAAGTCGTCCGGAACGTCAGACAAGACGTCCGCGCGTTCATCGTAAATAATCGTATCGTCTCTTTCGTCTACCATGATGAGAGTGCACGAGTACTTATAAAAACAAAAAACTTGTTGACGCGTGGAGCTTGTTGTTACCTCAACAAAACACCAACAGAATGAAAAAGATTCTAAAGTGCTGTCACCGGCCACAGCGCGATACTATGCTCACGACACCATTGTGGTGTCGCCGGCCGTTGACCGCTATTTCGCCCGCGATACCACTATGGTGTCTCCGGACGGCAAAGTGTCAATACAGCATAGTTGAAATTGCTACGTGACCCCAATCGTAGTTGACATCTCGTGTGAAACGCTTTATGCTGGGAGCATTTGGGACTTGCTGCTCAAGTACTTGTGTAATTAACAAAATAGAACATTTCGCACTGCCATAAATGTGAAGTTATTACACTACGGCAAATCCTACAAATCTTGTTGGCAGTCACGTGCTAAATCTTTTAAAACAGTGATTATTTTACTTAACTTGCTGTTCGTCAATGATTAGTATTGGGTTGGTGCATAAGTTCGTGGAGTTTTTACATAAGTTTATTATAAACACAACAGATACACATCAGAGAGTTCAGTCACCAATAATATATTCTCCTCCTTATTTATAACAGTCTGCCAACGCTGGGCTAACTTTTCATTTCGCGACTGCAGGAATGACGTGGTTTTGAGGCGAAGAACTCGTCAAGCCATGTTCGGAGCGCATTTTCATCCGGAAAGGAACTTCCTTGAAGCCGGGCGGGGTGGCCGAGCGGTTCTAGGCGCTACAATTTGGAACCGCGCGACAACTACGGTCGCAAATTCGAATCCTGCCTCGGGCATGGATGTATGTGATGTCCTGAGGTTAGCTAGGTTTAAGTTCTAAGTCTAGGAGACTGATGACCTCAGAAGTTAAGTCCCATAGTCCCTGTTTTAACATGACTATGGTTTATGTATTGAAAAACTACTGCAGTAGAAGTTACAAATGTTTTTGTTATACTTGTAAATACAGACTTTCCTCCGTATTCGCTTTGTTTGAGCTTCAACTCCATTGTTGTGGTGCTTAATGTATTATCGTTACCAGCAGGTAGATTGTATTCTAAATAATAACCTAGTTGCGGTGGTGGAGAGAGTAGTGGAGAAGTAAGTAGAGGGCTGTGAAGACCATCTTCGGCTTTAGGTTGCTTTTACCAATGTCAGTCTAAAGTGATCGAGGTACTCTACCCATCCTTCTTACTTTTACTCAGTTTTTCTCTCGATTTGGCAGGTCTGATTTTGGCAACTAATTTATGGGGACGCCTTCCTATCGGTCCAATTGTCGTTTAACGCAGGAAATGAATATGGTGAGTACAATCTGTCTGTCTGAATCGCGTGAGCTTGTCTTTTTTGCGTATTTTATACATATTTTTGTGACTGAGTCGGAATGAGCATCCAACCAGTTTTACCCTGGACGGGTTGGGAAGATCACTTAAATGCCATGGTAGCGTTGCCCAGTGTAAGTCTCTCCCCCCCCCCCCCTCCCTAAGGTTTTTATAGCGTGTATTTTCGATTCGGTCTGCTTTCGTTTTAAGCCTTAGGAACAGGCAGCTAGAATGTGACGTTTACTCTGCAAAATAAGTAATGAATTTTCAATTAATATAATACCTATCGAAGAACGTTTGTTAATAATTTATTCACAGTTGTACTGTATTTCAGTGATATGTTCTTAAAACTTTGATAACTGCTAACGATTGATTTGTCATTTTTCACAGTCATGTGATAATGTTGATACAATCCAAATCAAATGTCCACAAGAGGACAAAAAAGAAAAGATGACAATAGCTGTATTTGAGCCCTTACAGCGAGTGCAAATGCGCAAAAGTGAAACAACTCAGCTCACATTCAGGAAGAACGTCCAAATTTCCCGTCAGACTAGTTTCTCGTAACAATCGTCATCGAAAAATTGTGTTCAGCTACCAACCTTCCTTCCTTATTGTTACTTATCGCGTAATTTCCGTGGTGTTTAATCCATCACAAAAAGCGACATTATCAATTTCGTATCAATGCTAAAAGTCTACTGTGAATCCCAATGATGTCTCGAAGTTTTAACAGTGACTGAGACTGAGAACTCGCTGAACTTGTCTACTCGCTAGACGGCTGTTCTACGGCTGAGTCTACGTACTCCGTGCGTTATCAAGTGTCAAAACTAGTGCTTGAAACATGGAGCCCCTGTTGTCTCACAAAGGCAAAACACGCAAATGTGTTGGACCTACCGTAATCTCCAACGTTAGTTGTTAATGTATCGAGCTGAACTTAGGGGAATTATTTACAGTGTAATACGTATATACAGTAAATTTCATTAGCACTGATCGGTCAGTGGAATCATTTGCAACCATTAAAGGTATCCATTCCAAATCTTCAACGTGGACTTGCCACATAAAACTAGTTGTAGTTAATGGATACGCGTGACGGGCATTCGTTGGAAGAATCTTAAGTGGCTTACATGCACGGAAGGAATAGCCTACAAAAACCTCGCCCGGCCATACGAGTTACACGAAGAGCTTGTTTCAGCGATATGCCATTCTCAAGTACACATCTTAGCTGGTATGACGTGGTCCATATGACATCTTCGAGCGTCAGAAAAGCTGTCAAAAAGTAACTGTACAAGATCACGCAAATAAAAAGTAAACATATAAATAACGTGATCATACCATTACAAAAACACATCCAACTTTTACGCTCCAAGATGCAGTGTGGATCACTTCATACAAGCTAAGGCGTACACTTCATAATGGCAAATCGCTCGTCGTGTAACTTATATCACTAAGAGAAAATAAATAGTGTAGCAAAAAACTTGCACTTAAAATACGTCGTTCTTGTACAGGATGTGTTGGACATAAGTCACTTCAGTGGTGCAAGTGGTCGCGAACTTGTGAGAAAAAGACGAAACACGAACACAACGCAAGTGGGACTCAGGCTGGGAGTAAGAAATGAAGGTAGGGAATTTATCTAAGAATATAAAGGTGTACCCAGTGCTTGATTTGTGTGCGTGAAGAAAAAACAGGTTGCAGTACTGTGACCTCCTGGGGAGTATATTAAATTTACCGGCACCTGCCGTTAGGAATCTGGCATTGGGTGTACCAGATTTAATTTTGCAATAAGTTGACCGTACAGGACAAAATATATTACGCAGATGTAGAGGAAAGGGCCGATTATACTGGAGATTCAAAGCACTGTGAGACCACTGCCCACCCCGAGAGAGACAGAGACCTAGTGGCGTTACTGTGGCGTGACGCGTTAAGGAAAGTGTCGAAGCGGAACAGCACCAACAGGGAATCGTCGTAGCGGTGATGCGGACTACGAGAGGGGAAATTCCCTGACATAAGCGACTTAAGCTAAGGGCGGGCTGTTACGGCTCGGCGCCTGGGAAAGAGCATCTCGGAAACGGAGAGGTTAGTCGGCTGTTGGCGCCACTGCCGTAAACGTCTGTGGAAACAGGTTGGAGGACAGCGAAACCACCAGTCAGGGACAAGGTGTTGGATGTACACGCCTCGTCACAGAACGTGCAGATCGGAAGCTTACCCGCTCTGTTGCAGCTCTGTGGCGAGCTGTCTCAGATCTGGTGACGGAGCGTAGTGCTGCTCGAAAGGGACGTTTCCGGAGCACACCGATCACTGCACATTATTGTACATATAGGTCCTTGCGGAAGGGGGCAATAATACGCTTGAAGGGGCATTCACGTGCTCTTCCGTTGGACCTGTGGTCGTAATTGATGGCGTGACAGCTGTGGACGTCGTAAACATTATTGCAGGCCACCAGCGCCTCTTCGTGGTTAATGTCTGTCTTGACGGAAACGGCATGTTCCGTCAGGATACCTGCCCGCGTCACAACTTCAGAATCTTGTTAAACTGTTTTGAGGAGCACGGCAGTGAACTCGAGTTGATGTCTTGCAAACTAAATTTGCCTGATGTGAATACAATGGAATACTTCTTACAGTGTTTCTCTATCTTAATTGTTTCTTTCAGTAGGAGAATAGGCAACTAAGTCAGAGAGATTTCATCGCAACGAAAAAATATTAAATGGTCTTCATCCTTTCATGATAACTTTCACCAACAAACCTAGAAAAAATTAACAATTAATTATTACAGACGTAGAGCACGTCCCCTCTTCGTCACTGGGCGATTGTGGCAGGCGCAACGGCGGCGCTCTGTTACGCAGCAGGCGAACCCCAGCTCGCCCGAAATTAAAAATAACCACCACCGAATCCTTGTGAAAGAAATAAATATTAAAACAAAGTGTAGCCAAACTAGACAATGTGATAAGGATGCACACGAGGGCGACTGTCCACCTCCTATTTCCCGCTGTATCAACTGCAATGGCGGCCATGCCGCCTCCTATCGGGATTGTCCCGTGCCGTGTATCTTGACGAGCAGGCTGTCAAAGAGATTCGGGTAAAGGAAAAAGTGCCTTACTCAGTAGCTCGCAATTTACTGGCTAGTCGCAAACCCTGTGTTCTCCCGTCTGGCACTTACAGTTCGCCGGCCGTGGTGTCACGTGGTTCTAGGCGCTGCAGTCCGGAACCGCGGGACTGCTACGGTCGCACGTTCGAATCCTGCCTCGGGCATGGATGTGTGTGATGTCCTTAGGTTAGTTAGGTTTAAGTAGTTCTAAGTTCTAGGGGGACTGATGACCTAAGATGTTAAGTCCCATAGTGCTCAGAGCCATTTGAACTTACAGTTCTGTTCTTGTTGACGCTCGCTCCATGAAGGACATGGCCACGCAGACATGTGACCTCAAATTCAGCTCTGAGATTGTGAAATCGCCTAGTGTCAAGGTAGCATTGCCAACGCCCCCCCCCCCCTTCCCGCTTCCTGCTGTGCAACAAACCTTCCAACTCTCGCCTCAAGGGGCGAAGCCACCAGCTACACAACCAGTAGGCAGGAAAGGACAGGACGATTACTTCCGTAAAGACTTCCTCCTTCCTTCCAGTCAAACACCACCCGAGACCCGAGTCTTCCTCTAACCGGAAAGGCTAGTAGTAGTCCACCAATGGCAAACGGTCTTCTCCTTCACCCGGCCGGCCTCTCTCTCGACGGTGCGCACCACGAACCGTTTTCCAGCGTTGGACTCCACAGACCGACCGCACAACCAAGCCGATGCTTTTGTGTACCCCATGCAGCAGGATCCTCCTGCTTCCGTACCCTGTAGTAGCAACTCTACAACAGTAGTCACTCGGCAGCCGCCAAGTTGACACCCCTACATCTCTTCCTCCACATGACTGTCCTCCAATGGAACGTTAGCGGCCTTCGGTCCCATAAAGAGGATTTATGGCTTCTTTTAGCATCGTAGCATCGCCTTGTACTCTGCCTTCTTGAAACGAAATTGCGCCCTCACGACCGCTTTGAGCTTTCACATTACTTACCGATTCGTTTTGACCTTCCCACTGAGGTCGATATTTCTCTTATGGGGGCGTCATGCTGCTAATACGGGATGACATTCGTAGTCAACCCATCTTCCTGACTACCTGTCTTCAAGCTGTTGCAGTTCGCCTTTTCCTTCCCGCCTGACCTTTTCCCTCTGTACCATTTATGTACCTCCGTCTTTTGATGTCACCAGGGCAGACTTCCTTCAGCTTATTGGGCAGCCACTTCTTCCATTTTTGCTACTCGGTGACTTTAACGTGCAGCATCCCCTTTGGGGTTCTCACAGGACCTGTCAGAGAAGTACCCCTCTTGGCCGAGCTTCTTAACCTCTACTGCCTTAACACTGGAGCACCCACTTTCCTCTCAGTTTGCTAGCACACCTATTCTCCACTTGGACCTATCCTTTTGCACTGCCCAGCTTGCCCATCGTCTTGAGTGGTCCGTTCTTTCTGACACCTACTCGAGCGACCATTTCCCGTGTGCTCTCCGTTTGCTAACTCCTACCCCATCCGCGTACACGCCCAAATGGCAGCTTACTAAGGCTGACTGGCAGCTTTACTCCTCCCTGGCGACCTTCGAAGAACAAGATTTCCCCAGTTGTGATGACAAGGTGAACACTCTCACCAACGTTATCCTTACTGCTGCAGAACGTTCCATTCCTCTCACTTCCTCTTTACCACGTCGTGTCCCAGTCCCTTGGTGGACTGAGGCATGCTGTGATGCAATTCGCACGCAGAGACGTGCTCTCCGCGTTTTTAACCGTCATCCTAAGATGGCAAACTGCATTCATTATAAACAGATGCGTGCAAAGTGTTGTTGTGTTCTTCGGGATAGCAAACGAGCTAGCTGGATTTCATTCATTAGTTCCAACCCTTCCTCTGTCGTGTGTGCCAACCTCCGACGGCTCTCTGGGACCAAGATCCATTCCCCCATTTCTGGCCCCACAATGGCAGACGATGTTATCGTGTACTCTATTGCTATATCCAATACCTTGGGCAACCATTTTGCGGAAGTTCCGAGCTCTTCCCACTATCACCCTGCCTTCCTCCATCGGAAAGGAGCGGAGGTGGCTCGGGCGATACCCTTCTCTTCTCCGAATCGTGAGTGCTACAATGTCGCCTTTACTATGAGGGACCTAGATCATGCTCTCACTTCATCCCGATCGTTCGCCCCAGGGCCGGACGCCATCCACTCGTATGAAGAAGCGCTGAAACGGGAGTGAACTGGATAGTTATTTGAAGCCAAAGGTCTTTGTCTTCTCTGAAAGCGTATTCCATACATTGTCGAATCAGATTGTTTCCTGTATTACTACTTTCTGTATCTCGTGTTCTCGGCGTCAAGGACATGGTCGACTGCAGTATGATAACCAGCTGAAAATGAAAGCAATGAATGTTTCGTTGATATGTCGTGGGACTCGATTTATTTATTACCTTCAGGTAGAAGAAGAAAATTAGGCGGAATTACACCATTACCGATAACTATATATCAGGATACTCTAAAATTCCCCTCATAAACTTTTAGGACTTGCAGAGTGGACAGAGTAGATAATATTTTGAACTGGAATCCACGTCCAGAAATACAGTTTCAGTGCTACAACCATTTGAAAACATGTTGGTAACACGACTACTTTTACAAGTTATTTATTAGGCGTGACCCAGTACATCACTTGTTTTACAAAAGTGAAATTTCATCAGTTTCACAAACATTGTTGTTAACATTTAAAATTAAACAGTTTTTCTCTCCAAAGGCGCGTTAACATTGATCCACTGCAGATAAGGTCTGATGTGGTGACCAAGAAATTCGGTGCACACATTGTACCTAGGGACGATGTTGTGGTACACATGCTATGTTACACATGGTGTCCATGCTGTCTGTCGTGCAGCGACCACAGCTCGTGCTACTAGATCTTCTGTCTCTACAGCAGTCTCATAAACCAAACTCCTAAAGAAACCCAGACGAAAAAGTCCAATGGAGGGAAATCCGGTGATGGTGGAGGCCACGTGATTGGACCACCTCGACCTATCCATCCGCGTACAAGTCGTTGGTCGACATGTTCCCTAACATGACGTGAAAAGTGAGCGGATGCGCCGTCGTGCTGAAACCAGCAACACGCCCGATACTTGTTATAGGAAGGTCAAATAGATGGAATCCCTGAGCTTGGGTACAAGCAGTTATGGTCCAATTACATGACAATCCAACTACCTGCTCACATATTGATATCAAATCTGCGTTGGAATCCCTGGATATAAACATGGCTGTTTCGAGAATTGAGAACTCAATCCCTAGTAAATTTACATTCATCTGCGAAGTGAATGCGCAGTGGAAATAATCGGTGTTCGTTGATGCAGCGGCGCAGAAACTGCCTACAGAACTCAATGCGGTACGCAAAACTGGGCTCGCATTGGTGACTGTATCCTTCGACGGTGATATGGATGTAGTTGTCAGTCATGAAGAACGTACCAGACGGTGCTTCAACATGATGCAGTACGGCCTGTTCTAAATCGGGTGCACGGCGTTTCCTTGGAGCATCAGTCACACCGGCTTACGCTGAAGGTATACCTTTCTCGAAGCCGTTGTGTAACTGTGGCGAAAATGGTACGCGATGGAGTCGGACGTCGTGAACAACGACCATAATAAAGGGACGAGCAGTTTTCCATTATCGTGAGCTTCACCATGCGGAAGGATCATGGCGGTGTATTCTGCAAATGTGTACCCAACCTTGTTATAACCCAGCCATGTGAATGATGCTCGAACTAGGTCAGAGAGGTAGGACAAATGTCAATGACATCAGCCGATCCGACGTAATCAACTATCCCTAGAAATTTGTAAGGGGAATTTTAGGGCACCCTGTAAGATGTCCTTGGAGTCGTGAATAAAAAGTTTAGAGAGAGAGAATTGCTATATATAGAAACGTATAAACGAAAGTAACGTGTTCAGAATGAAACAAGCAAATAATCCCTAAAAAATATATGCCCAGGAACCACGGTCTCCACGATACGACGTATGCACAACTGCAGTCATGCCAATGCTACTAAAACGTTGATGTCAAAGGATTTGAACGTTTAGTGAAAGGTGGCGTATGTGGTAATGCACGATGGTTCACGGGCAAGCTTTCATGTGCCCGTCAGCGAGTACTTAGCATGAATCTTCGACAACAAGTGTACTGACTGTGGCTGGCCAATATCATGGTCTTCCTAACTTGAGCCTGCTGGATTTTTTGTGTGGGAGGTTATTTAAAAACTTTGGTGTATTCCAGCCCTGTCGATAGTATCCATGAAATCTGGGAACGCTTTGCGGATGATTGTCCCACATTCGGAACACGACTGAGAGTTTTGAACATGTACACCCAATGACGATGAGACGTACTGAAGCATGACTTAACATGAACGGTAGCCACATGGGATACCTGTTGTCCTTAAGTGCGCATCTGCAGTTTGTATCCTCGGTGAATCTATTTTAGGGTGTTCATGCACCCAGTCGTAATGCGCCGTATCTGGGATACCGTTAGTTTTCAAACCTATGTTTATTAGGATTATTAGCTTGTTTCGTTGTTCTCTGCTCGTTCCTTCCATTTGTACCCGTGATAGTCAAACACCATGTAGATACGGGGTGTAACAAGAACGTATGGGAAAACTTTCAAGAAACATTCCTTATACATAGAGTAAGAAAACGTTATACGGACATGGGTCCGGAAACGCCGTATTTCCATCTTAACAGGTCAGTTTCTACACCTCTCCAACGCATTTACCATCTACTTTGGAACAACGCTAGCCCACTGGATTCATTCGTAAGGCCGATGGTTAAAACCCGCCTCCGGGATCCATATTTAGGTTTTCCGAGATTTCCCTCATCGCTCCAGGCAGATGCCTCTGTGGTTCTTTTGAAAGGGCACGGTCGATTTCCTGCCCCATTCTTGATACTCAGAGCCTGTGCTACGTCTCTCAATGATCTCGAAGTCGACGTGATGTTAGACCGCACTCTTCATACTTTCCTTGAAACGAAGCCTCATCCGTGAACAGCACATTTGCTCTAAACTTGTAACGTCCCCTTAGAAAAATTATTGAATTACTGTGCTGATAAATCTCTTACATTATTTGATTTTCAAACAGCTGAGCAAAACTGAACGTACTCAGACATTTCGCTCTTTACCTATTCTGATCAACACAAAACTGACACACAGTATTTTTTAACGCAACGCAACCTGACTTTCAATAATCCCTGCAAAAGAATGGCCCTGACTAACATTAACCTATACCTTTCACAAATCACTTACCTCAAAAAAATCTTCGTTACTCAAGCTACTGCAATACAGCGAGCGCCACTACTGCCAGTTAAATAAAAGATTCAAACTACTGAAGGCACTGACTACTGATAGGCATACTAAGCAAATGAAAGATTTTGATAGAGAACAAACAATGTATTTAGCTTAATAGTGTTCAAAAGTCATAATATATGTATAGCAGTTCATGACATCCAGTCTTACAAATTTACTGTCTCTGTCCAGATCATCCGCTCTCAAAACTCCATCTCTCTCCCCACATCCACCACTGCTGGCGGCTCACCTCCAACTGCGCAACGCTACGCGCTGTTAACATCCAGCTGCCCAACACTACAATGGCAGACAACAATGCAAACTAGCCAGACTGCACACAGCACAGCCAGTGATTTTCATACAGAGCGCTACGTGGCGTTACCAATAAGAAAACCTAAACAGCCTACTTAGAAACTGAGGGTTGACACTCTGTTGAATGACTGTTCCACCCGTGGAGGAAAATCAGCTGCTGACAGTACAAACAGACGCTGTACACGGTACAGTTACAACACTCTGCAGACAGTCTTTGTGATCAACATTACCTGTTGCTGCTAACTGGCTACCATTGGCTCTCAACAACGGCACGAAGTAGTTCCTCCTACATTTTTGGTGTGCTCGAACTTTCCAGCCTCCGCCAGCCGCATGTGGTAGGCTAAAATGTCCCATGCACCCTAAGACAATGGTCAGTTACTTCAAACGTCCTCCTGTCGGGCCAACTGCGCGCTGGTGATCCCCGCGATACGAACGTTGAGCGCCACTGACATTACCATGAGCATCTGACAACTGCGCTTCTGAGTATATTTCCGTTACATTGTACCAGACACCACTTAACACGTGACGCTAAATGCTTGATGCTAGTAAAGTTGGTCGCAAGTCAACATAAGCAATGGAGTGAGTCACATGTCAACATCACCTTCGTTCAATATTAAGAACAAACACTGGCGTTGAACTTAAGAATTGCAATTGACTGTACGTTCTAATCATATGTAACCAAGAGGATATTTTCAACATTTCATGTGAGAAACGTTTCATCTAATGCTGACACGTTCTGTTTCTGCGTGTTTCCCATGATTAATGTGATTTTGAAGAGAAACAGAAAATGAGCTCCAAACCAGAAATAAAGCATTTCCGTACCCGTGTCCAAACAACACATTTTGTTCCGCTATGTGCGAAGAATATTTCCTGGCAGTCTGCCCACACCATTTTTTAAACCCTGTGTACTTTTTACAACCAGTTAAGAGTTGCCAATGGAACGGAGAACGTACTCACTGGGAATAAACAGGAGGGGCTTACCAATTCCGACGTTTATCTGACAACGACGAAAACCCTCAAACAGCTTAATATGAACAGTTTAAATTTATTTCCGGGAAAATTTTCTCTATCGCCCCAGAAAAAAAATTAAAAATATGTATATTGTGCTCGTGTAATGTGTGTGTATATGCATGTGTGTCCTGTAGGTGTTGTGTGATGAACGAATTATATTACTTCGACCACTGAAATTTAAATCCGTGGGCCTGAAATTCGTCAGAGGGCGTGCATGAAATGTCAGTTACGCGTGCGTCAATATGCTACACATGAAGCAATATACGAGGAGCGTTCAATAAGTAATGCAACCCCTTTTTTTTTGTCTTAAAGCAGGTTGATTTTATTCAGGGTTCCAATATAAAATATTACTCACCACTCCGTTGGCTACAAAACTGTTTTCAACGTTATTTCCGGTGTATGCGATGGCTTTACGCCACGTTACTAGGAGGGCCTCTATGCCCTCACGGTACCAACGTCCTGGTTAACGTCGGAGCATCAGTAACCTCGCCATCACCCAAGCCCTGCTTCTCGCGGCGTGCATTCTTCATTGGGCCAAACAGATGGGAGCGGGTAGGTGCGATATTCGGGCTACAGGATGGATGAGGAAGAACAGTCCAACGAAGATTTGAGCTGCTCGTTTGGGTGTAGAGACTTGCGCGAGGCCTTGCGTTGTCATGAAGTAGTAGTTCGTTTGCGTCCGTCGATCGCCTCGAATGGAAATTTGTCCGCACGTTCCAACACAGCACGAGTGATGGATGTGTGCGGGTGATTGGACAGTTTTGCACGGCAGTTTTGCGATGACAGATGCCCTGCCCAACGACTCACCGTGCTTTTGGTCACTGCCAGGTCTGCGTAGACATTCTATAAGCGCCTACGAATATTTGCGATGCTCAGGTTTACCGCCACAAGAACCTCAACGACAGCGCTCTGCTTGGATCACACCTCCGTTACAGACGTAATTTTGAATGCTAGGTATAGCGTCGCCAACTTGTAGAACTTCATGAAACTATAGGGGCTGAAGTAAGAGTATTCCACGATGTGCCACAAGAAATTCCGACATTTTTCAACCGAAACTGACCGAGAAAAAATGTTCTGCGTTACTTATTAAACGCCTCTTATATGTCAAAGTTGCTAAATGCCTTCACGCATCGGTAACACGCGCATGCAACTCTTGCATGGGGGCTTAATTATTATCAATGCAAATACTTTTATTTTTCAGTCGCTGTATGTCCGATTACGAAGTCTCGTAAACGGTTGGCCCTGACTAGTTTTAGTACGCAATCTGACTGCATAGAACAACAACAAAGAATGAAACGAAATTTTCGTTAACACAATTAAGTCCCCAGCAGCTATAAAACCAACGCAACAACAAAGCACAAGTGCAGCTGTTCTGTGTGTGGAAGTGTGATTCAACGTACACATCTGGCACGGTTCTTCTTCAATAAGACAAGATACTTTGAACACCATTTTTACTGAAGTAATTAAAAAAATAGAAATACTATAATTGCGTAAGGAAACCATAATTACACTCTAATACAACAACACGAGCCAGATGCTTTGTTGACTGAACCTGTGATGACGCATTATTTAAGACACTGAAATAATGATAAAAAGGAATTTTTTTTACCTTCATATATATTGTCGAAAAGCACTCTGATCATTACAATATCTCCATTCGAACATCATCTGCTGTCTAGCCCATCAAACAACTGCACACAACATGGAACAAGCACTCCCTACTACAACATCTCAACAACGACTCTCTCCCACCACATCTCAACAAGCACTCTCCACTACGACTTCTCGACAAGCACTGCCAGTGGAGGCGGCAGAATAAAACTATTTGGCGCGATCTCTGGCGCTGTGGCTCAGTGTAGCCACCTTTCACTCTGCACCAATTTTTGGTATAAACTTTGCGGTGTGCATCAGTAGTACCTAATGTAAAACACATACCTGAATGTGGTTCAGTGGTTGTCAGCGGAAAATTCAAATTTCAAGAATCACAAGTGTAAAAAAAGAACTTATTAATGCAAGGAGAGGAAAATTTTCTGGCTGGGAATACATTTTGAGAGGGATGTTAAAGGCACCGTACACTTCGCGAGACAATGAATATTCGTTGTATTTCCAAGTGTAATGCTTGCCGTACCGAAGGCTGAGCGCCAGGTGTAGGTGAACCTGCTCAGCTGGAGTGATGATGCGGGCTGGCGCGCTGCCAGCGACAGGTAGAGGTAGAGAGGTAGCCTCGTGACCCGCATTGCTCCGGCGCTGCCGAACGGAGAAGCGCGCCTAACGGGCCGCGCCGGATAACACAGCCACCAGGAAGCTGCCAGTTAACGCACCACTGTGGCACCCGCCTGCAGCCACGGAATCGTGACCCCCAACTGCACTCATTACTCTGGTATTGCACGCCAAATTGTTTTAGTAGAAGCCGACGGAGGCTAGAAGAGTTTGGCCTACTATGGTGTTTAACCTTGATCACCTATACAGGGTGTCGCAGGAGGAATGATCAGTATTCATGGATATGAAAGGAACGATCATTTCTATCAAACTTCATATGGACATGGGCTCTACTCCGAATGGTTTCCGACATGGAACACAATCAACGTATATTTTTTATTTTCTGTATTAATCAATACATTGCAAGGTTTACATATGTATAAAACAGTTATTGAACATTACAACATCAATTTTACAAAGTATTGAAAAATACGTATTTTTTAACACATTCACCTTCAAGCAGTATCGTACAAGTCACTCTACTGCTGTTGCACAATTCGAAATAAATGTTCGAATATCCCACCTTAGCCTCAACGCGTTTCTGCGCTCTTGGGAGAACATGTTAGTTTGTGTGTGTTGACGGTCCCTAACGAGGGCGGCAGCATCCATGACCAGGCAGTTCGGCACGCGTAGTGTTTCGTATGTACACCTCAGACTTCATCCAACCTCACAAATAAAAATATAGTAGCGTAAGTCTGGCTAACCTGGTAGCCAGTTAACCCTGCTGTTCTGTTCGGGTCTATATGACCCGAAACGAATATGAACGTTATTTTACATTATGTAAATACCAATATATATTTATGAAACTTTGTGACTTTGTCTGAAAATGGATGAGCAGCATGTGTTTTAAAAGGTTTTAAAAAAGTTTAAGAAGTTTGGGCTTCAACTGTAATAGTTGCATATGTAATGTTCGGGTCATAATGACCCGACACAAATATGTTTAGTGTAACTCGTATTTATTTCTAAAATCTGGAAATGGCGAAAATTATTTTTGTTGTGTTGTGTGGGAATAGTGACTGCATCATTCCAACTTACTCTCAACAATCACCTAAAGCTCCATGCGTTCACAACAATGGGCTTGTTTGTTGCTTTCCCCAGGAAATAATAATTGGCAGTTCTCAATAATTGGAATGCTTTGTTTCTGCCCAGTTTGACTTGTGACACCATGGCGATGAGACCATTGAATGATCGTGAGTTGGAAGAAATAGTAAATGCCTCACCAGATGAAGGATCACTTTCTGAGTTTGAAGATCACATCAGCAATGCATCTGAAAGCGAGTGTTCCGATGACAGTTACGACAGTCCACAGCCCATACAAAATAGTGTAGAGACTTTTCTTTCTAAAAATGGGAATATAGAATGGCAGTTGCATCCACCAGCACAACATGGTCGCCTACCAGCTTCGAACATCATCAAGAGTACCCCAGGAGTTACCAGGTATGCAGTCAGCAGAATATCTGATGTAAAATGTTCATTTGAAGCAGTATTTCACACAGCGCTTCAAAATGAAATAATAGAGATGACAAATATTGAAGGGCAGCGAGTTTATGGTGAACAGTGGACAGATATTGATGGTTCTGTTTTCCATGCATACTTAGGACTCTTACTCCTAGCGGGTGTATATCGATCTCATGGGGAGTCTACAAAAAGTTTGTGGGATAAAGATACTGGGCGAAACATATTTCGAGCAACCATGTCTCATGAAACATTCTGTAAGATATCACGTGTCCTGCGATTTGACAAGAAATCTACTAGAGAGGAAAGACGACGTACTGACAAACTTGCCGCAATTCGTAGTATTTGGGAGAAGTGGGTAGAGGTCCTTCCTAAACTGTATAATCCAGGAGAAAATGTTACTGTTGACGAGCAGTTAGTAGCATTTAGAGGTCGCTGTCCATTCAAGCAGTATATCCCAAGTAAACCGGCAAAATATGGGATCAAAATATGGACCATGTGTGACAGCAAAACTTCATACGTACTGAAAGCCCAAATTTATACAGGAAAGGTGAGTGGAGCGGCACCAGAAAGAAATCAGGGAATGAGGGTGGTATCTGATCTCACTTCTGAGTTACGTGGTCAGAATATCACGTGTGACAACTTTTTTACGTCGTACAATTTGGGGCAGCTGCTTCTGAAAAGGAAATTGACTATGTTGGGAACTATACGGAAAAATAAGCCGGAGCTTCCACACAAAATGACCAACAAGGAGGTACACAGCTCTTCATTTTACTTCACAAATGACACTACTGTGGTTAATTATATTCCTAAGAGACACAAGAATGTTGTACTTATGAGCACTCTCCACCATGATGCGGAAATCAGTGACAGGGCTGATAAGAAGCCAAAAATGATTTTGGACTATAATTCAACCAAAGGTGCTGTAGACACGCTTGATCAGTTATTAGGTACATATACATGCAAACGAAAAAGTAATAGGTGGCCAATGATAGTTTTCTACAATATTCTTGATGTTTCTGCTTATAATGCATACGTTTTGTGGATTTCGGTTGACCCTAATTGGAATGCAAGCAAATTGACTAGAAGGAGAATATTCTTGGAGGAACTTGGAAAGTCACTGATAAAAGAACATATTGCATCAAGAACGCATTTCCCAAGAACAGAAGATTCTTTGAGAATGGTCACAAGCATCCAAAACCCGAATGATGTGGGTGGTGTGTCAGAATCGGTAACAACAAGAAAATCTACAAAACGTGCACGCTGTAAGTTCTGTCCATCAAGTAATGACAATAAAACAAACATGGTGTGTGGAAAATGTAGTAAACATATTTGCAAGAAACATGTAACCTACTTGTGTCCACAGTGCAAGCAGTAAGAAAAGAACTGTAGTATTTTATAAGATGATTGTATTGAAAATTCTGTTGTTTCAAATTTATGTGAATACTTGTGCCTAAACTACAATCAGTAAGAAGAGAGGATTCTAAAGTTGTAGTGCTTTCTATGTTGGAATGTAATAAAAAAACTGTAGTGTGTTCTGTACTGTAGTGTGCTCTAAGATGAATATCTGTAATGACAACTGTCTGTTGTTAGAAAATGTCAATACTTACGTCTAAACTGTCAACAATAAGAATAGAAGTATGGAAAAACTGTAGTGCTTTCTAAGTTGAATGCCTGTAATGGAAACTGTCTGTTGTTTCAAATTTATGTGCATATTTAAATGAAAAATATCCCTCAATAAAGTTGTATGCATTGTTATTATTATTATTATTACCATTATTATTATTATTATTATTATTATTATTATTACTAACAAGGTACTGGAATAGAACAACAATGTCGATAGCTAAAACTGTACCAAAATTTATGTTTCTAAAGCATTTTGATATGTCGGGTCATATTGACCCGAACAGTATATATGTCAAGTAAAAGTGAACAGAACAGCAGGGTTAATTATGCTACCACGACCTATTAGCGATTATGGTGTAAGAGCGGATGAGATGTTCTGTCACACGTGTGGTAAAATGCGGAGGTGCTCCATTGTACTGGAAGTACATTGTAATCCGTATGGCCAAAGGAACGTTCCCAAGGTGTTCAACAAGCAAATTTTCGAAGAAAAAAGAGAAAAAAATAAGTAATTGTTCCGTCATTTGCTCTTCTAGTTCAAAACTAAATGTACTGTACATTGTGTCCTCTCTGAAACCATTTAGAACAGGGCGTATGTCCATGTGAAGTTTTTTGCTTTTGATGATGTTCCTGTTATATCTCTGAACCCTGACCATTCCTCGTGGAACAGCCTGTATAGTGTTCTTCAGTTCATGATCGTCTGTGAAACGTGCGATTCGTAACTGGTTGGACACTTTCCGATTTAGTCGCTTTAATTACATCTGCTCTTCACTTATCCTGACGGTTATATTGTTATGATTCGCCTGTATGTGATACCTACAGCTTGCGATATACTATAGCAAAGAAAAGTGGTTGCAGTGTCAGAGAAAGTAATAAACATGTTGGTGTCTTAAGGGGTCTTACAAACTTAGGCAATATGAGGTGCTGTGATGCAACACTTTGATTGCAATTGTTGTCCAAGCGTCAAGTAAAGATCTTTTTTTACGACTGAAATGTTATTGGAAAATAAAATGTATTACAAAAGCTGCTGAAGTTGATTTAAACAAGCATTCAGGGTCAATACGACAGGTATCGCCGCTTTGACCTCTGGCTTGGCTTATTACTCAGAAAAATGCGTAGTTGCACCATGGTTCGAAATCCACCTTAAACTGGACGTCCCCCTGTATCAGTATGGTCTAAGTCAGTTCAGAGGTCCTGGGAATACAACGGCATACCACCGCCAACGGGGTCAAGCCTAACAAAGCTATTTGATGTTGAAATCAACCTTCGGGTTACCTTAACGACGCATAGGGGTTCCTTGCATCCGTTCTTGTAGATATTGGACTCGTAGACTCACAGATTCCACGCATTTTGGAGATTTCATTAGGCCGCTCTTTACGTGCCGTTGCAGGGTGTACGAGATTCACATCGGCTGCTTCTTAGAATCATTATCACCGTAGCTGTAACCTCGGTTGCCCATCAGTGTTTGGTATCCACAGCGTCTGCGGGAATCTATAGATGCACTTACGGTGAATTCCCAGCGAATTGTTTTCTAGACGGCAGGTATGTACTCTTTCGTGCAATGATCATGCTACCTTGTGAGTGATATCACAGGAGGATCTCGACGTCAAAATCGCAGTCTAAGTGCCACTCAAAGCGTGTGTACTTAAGCAGAGACCGGGTGTAGTAATTGATTAACTTCACCGTCCACAACACGGCCAAACGAATCTTCTGCTGGAAAGCATAGAGCTGAGTTGACACTTGCGTCATTGCTTTGTTGCTGTCACACAAAAACCCCACCCATCGAACACAGTTTCCTGCGCAACGTTGCGCATCTCATATTTTCAGACGGAAGGGCTATTAAATATCTGGGGGGTGCGGGGGGGGGGGGGGCGGGGCGGTGGCATCTGATACCGAACTACGACATATCGGCGGCAAAAACTGAGGTGATTCATGTGAAAAGGTTTCAGGTGAAATTATGGACGCATTACAGGAATTAACAGATTTTGAAAACGGAATGATATTTGGAGCTAGACGCATGGGACATTCCATTTCGGAAATCTTTAGGGAATTCAGTATTCCTAGAAATCACAGAAATAAATTTGGGACGTACGACTAACGTATCATAATGTGCCGAAATTTGGCGTTAACGTGCTATGGCAGCAGACGACAGACGCAAATGCCTTGGCTAACAGCACGACGTAGCCTGCAGCGCCTCTCCTCGGCTCGTAACCATAACGGTTGGACCCTACATGATTGGAGAACCCTGGTCTGGGCAGATGAGTTCTGATTGATAAACATAAGAACTGATAGTACGGTTGGAGCGTGGTGCAGACTCCTCGAAGCCATGAACCCAAGTTGTCAAGAAAGGCACAGTACAAGCTGGTCGTGACTCCATAATGCTGTGGGCTGTGTTTACATGGAATGGACTGGGTCTTCGCGTCCAATTGAACCGATCATTGACTGGAAATGGTTATGTTAGGCTACTTGAACACCATTTGTAGCCATTCATGTATGGGTGACAATGTGCCATGTCACTGGGCCACAATTGTTAGCGACTCGTTTGAAGAACATCCTGGGCAATTTGTGCGAATGATTTGGCCACCCAGATCGCCTGGCATGAATCCCATCGAACAGTTATGGGACATAATCTAGAGGCCAGTTCGTGCACAAATTCCTACACTGGCAATTATGGACGGCTATAGAGGCAGAATAGTTCAATATTTCTGTATGAGACTTCGACTTGAGTCCATGCCAAGTCGCATTGCTGCACTACTCCAGGCAAAAAGAGACCCAAGAGAATATTAAGAGGGGTCTCACGTCACCTCAGCATACGTAAGGTGCGACGACCAAAGACCCATTTTTTAATGCTGATGCACATAAAGCTGGATGTCTTGCGGGTACCATAAATGGTGAGTAGTGGGCAACAAGCTGGGAACTTGTGTTGGATGGGACTCATGCCCGGGTGGACCAAATGCGGCTAACGCCACTTAAAACCTTATAAACTAGAAGTCAGTCTAGCCCCCACTTTCAAAACTTCACGGGTAGGGAAAGTTTCCTATCCTCGGTCCCCAAAACCGATATTGTAATAAACTAACCCCCAAGAGAGCCAGTTTGGGAAGGCACCTTACATGGTGCAGTGTGTCCATCATGCATTGAGACCTCTCGCATCCTTCGTCGACGTTGATTCGCACTTCCGCTCAGTCTCCAGCTGCTGTCATTAAAATAACTGTGTGGGAGTGGCCGCTTCGTGGATTCAGTGGGAGGCTGTTTGAGCCCGGATGGTCCGCAGCAGAAAAAGCGACTCCGTGGCGCTGATGTCAGCTTTCGCGGAACCCGTGCTGTAGCAGTGACGCGCGCAGCCACCGGCTGGCTTCGCCCACGGGCGCCCCCGTGTATACTGCCGTGGAGCTGGCGGTTTGTGTCCGGAAGCGGAGGCGCAGCAGCAGCAGCGGCGGTGGTGCGTGCTGTTACTCGTGAGGAAAACTACATCCCACAGTTGACAAAATATTGTAAATTTGTCGCACGTGACTAGACGTCAGGGCGGCGGCGTCCGCCGCTTTTGTTGTTTTTAAATCCGAAGACTAGTATGGTGAAGTTCTTCGCGCTAGTACATCCTGTACTTTACCTCTGCACAACTACATCAAAGTACATGTATTTGAAACTTCTTATTGTAATCAAGCCGTGGTTTCTCTTCACTATTATTACCTACCACATTTGCTTCCATTGCCAAACTGACAATGCATTCATGCCTCAGCCTGTAGCATCAACTGATCCCTTCTTTTTTATCAAAAAATTGTGGCATAAATTTTTTCTCCAGTTCGACGAGCACCTCCGAAAAATTTTACCGAAAAACGATGCAGTAGAGCTGCATACGCTCCGGAAATATAACGGTTGTAGTGTCCATTTATATTCACCTGTTTGCAGAACCAACACAGCAACAGGCCAGATTAATAATCCAGACTGTTGCCCCTCTTACAGGACCACATGTTAATCCATTTTGGTTGCACCTACGACGTGGTTGTATCTTTTAAGGCACACAACTCACCCTCACCTCAACCAGGTCCATGTTTCGTGAGGAGGTCGTGATAGTGATCTCTTCGGGCATTTCCTTACTTCGGGATTAGCAAAAACAGTTCCAGAGATTATTATATTACGAGATTCTATTTCAAAGTGTATTACATGAAGAGGATGATTAAGTTTGAACGATGAAATACATTTGTGAAGGCACACACGTCACATTATAGTCCCAAGAAAAGTGAAATATGGGAAATGAAACGCTGGCTGTTTTAGTTTGGCGAAATATTAATTCACACATGTACACTATGAACAATTAACACTGTCCAAGTTGTAAAGCTCAGGTAGTATTGTGGTACTAAAGTGTCGATCACCAGACTTCTAGCACGAGAGAGCGTTGTATTGGTGAGATTAATGGAGGTTCGCAACTCTCTCTCTCTCTCTCTCTCTCTCTCTCTCTCTCTCTCTCTCTGACACACACACACACACACACACACACACACACACACACACACACACACACACACAAAATTGTGAGTAAAGATGGTGGTAACATTGACTGCCCCGGCTTTCTCCTGCTAGTTGGCTAATAAATGAGCAACTCTGATATTTACGAGCAGCCGGAGGTAAAAATATTGAGACTCCTGCGGCCTGCTTTAGCGGCATTTAGCGCAGGTCGCGTCTCAACAAACTGTTACCAACTGGAATAATAGTATATAATGAAAGATGACACTGGGCACCCTATTTTAAAGAACTAGTTCTCGCCTGAATGGACGGATGTTGAAAGTATGGACTCAGCGAACTTGGGCTGTAAGTCTGAAACACGAACTACGTACAGATGCTGTGAAACTAAAACATTTTTCTGTTCCGCCCGAGTGGTGAAACTGATGTAACAGTTGAGCTGGTTGCTGGAACAGTAAGTATCGTGTACACGTCAGGTAGTGAAAGAGCAGCGCGAGCGCTACCTACCAGCTGCTTTCGAAACTGCGACCTGGTTGTCAGCTCGTACAGAGCGCACCATTCATGCGCGCGCCAGCCCCTTCCGCGTGTTAAACTGTCTTCATTAGCTGTCATTTGCACTCCAATAGACCCTGAATACAAACACTGGATGTTTTGTAGCAAACTCATCCACACACGCGTGAGAAAGTGACTTTCGCTGACGCTCCAAACCTGCGAAGCGTTGCTCAATTCGAACACAACTAATCTAGGAATTTTTATGAAGATTTTAAAAGAAAATCGCGGGCCCAGAAACGTTATAAATAATGTAACGATTGTTTACTTTATTCACTTTTTCGGAACATTTTTAAACTGCCGAAATGGGCAGACTCCAAAGACGCACGGCAGTACTTGCCAGAATTGGCCTAGAACTGTGCTTAATTCCTCAACTATCACTTATGTGCTTCAATGTCATCAGATGAACCAGAATTATACACACTCGCATGCAGAACTTCAGGACGAAAGCAACCGCCCCCTCCCCCCCCCCCCCCCTCCCCACCTGCGGCTCCGGGGGTGAGAACAGGCCTGAAGTATTCCCGCCTGTCGTAAGAGGCGAATAAAAGGATTCTCATACATTTCGGCCCTTATGTGATGGTTCCCTGTAGGGTTTGACTTCTATTTTTCAAAATTTTCCCGAAGAGAGAGCCAATTGGGGGAAGGTCACCTTACATGGTGCATAGTGTCCATCATGCACTGACACCTCTCGCATCCCTCGTCGACATGGGTCTGCACTTTCGCTCATTCTCCAGTTGTTAGGCGAGATCACCCTCCTACGTGCGTTTTCCCCCATCTTCTGTGCAGTATCGCTTTCTGCGCTGTCGACAATAATGGACTTCTTAGCTCGTTTGCGCCTGATATCCAGCATGGCAGCCAGTCCGTTGTGATGGGGCCGCCATGTACCCTATTTGTTGTAGCCCCGTGATCACACAGGGGTCGCTCTGCTGATGCCTGCACCGTTAACTCCCCACATATGCCAAGGAGTAGATGCCCATCACCCTGGGGCATCGGGACTCCCGACAATGGCCATTCTTTGGTACCGTCCATCTAGGAGTCCATCTATGCGCTGAAACGGTCCCACCGTTCAGAGGTGTGGACCCCAGGACACGTCGGAATCCCAAGCAACGAACTTGCCGACAGGCTGGCCAGAAAACACTTCTGGAGATGGATATCTCCGAAACTGACCTGTGTTCTGTCTTACGCCGCAGGGGTTTTCGGCTTTGGGAGACGGAATGGCATAATAGTACGCACAACAAACTGCGTGTCATTAAGGAGACTACGAAAGTGTGGCAGTCTTCCACGCGGTCCTCTCGCAGGGAATCAGTTATCCTCTGCTGGCTCCGCATTGGCCATCCGTGGCTAACGCGTGGTTACCTCCACCGTCGCAAGGACCCACCTCGGTGTCGCTGTGGCTCACCAATGACGGTCGTCGTCCTCTTGCTAGACTGCCCACTTTTAGCCGCTCTGCGGCGGACTTTTAGCTTTACCAGCACTCTACCTTTGGTGTTGGCCGACAATCCTTCAACAGCAGCTTTAGTTTTACGTTTTATTCGTCAGGGTGGGTTTTGTCATATGATCTAAGTTTCAGCACATGTCCCTTGTCCCTGTGTGTCCTCCACCCTAGTGCTTTTATGGTGGAGTTTTAATGTGTTGCAGAGTTTCTGGCTTCTTTTTATTCTCATGGTCAGCCGCTAAGGTATCTGCTCTCTTGTTTTCATCTCTTCTACATGTTTCCTGCGTCTCTTTCTGGTTTTCTTGTCCGATTTTTCCTTTTTAGTGTTTGTTGCCCTTCCGTCATTCTTCCAGCTGTTTTTTGTATGTTCCGATTATTTACTCCTACTCTTCTGGAATTATTTTAATTGCAACGAGGGACCGATGACCTAGCAGTTTGCTCCCTCCCTCCTCTTTTAAACCAACCAAACAACCAACCAACGATTTTTAAGGATGGTAATGTGAGACTGCATCGAACTGCGTATGTGGAAAACCTTTCGGAAGGAGAAGATATTCGTCCACCGGAAACGGATGTCTCGGGGAGCACTTTTTTCATAGTATTAATTGTATCCATTTCCATGATTCTTGCATTTGCAACTTTTAAACGGCCTCAGCGCTTACTCTTTTCGGAATTCACGCACAACCAATTCGTGTACTCATCCCATTTTGTGCGTACTCGGTAGCGATGACCAGCCTTAGGAAGACACTGTTTCCCCTTTCGTTGTTGTAATTATTTCCTTTAGTTACAGTGTACAGAACACAAGTGGGTTAGGAATACGAAATTATGCGGAAACGAAGGCTGTCGGCGAGGGCACTGCCTGACTGACGGTGACGACATATCAGCTGCTGGTGAACGAGTGGCGTAAATCGGCAGTAGGGAGGCTCTGGTCGGAAAACCACGGTGCAAAACAGAATGCCCGAAAGTCCCACGGTACCCGCGACACCTACAAACTGGTCGGAAAGCCCACGTAGCTGTGGTGGTCGCACTCAATACCACAGGCGAATACTAGTTAACCAGCAGTTTCGATCCCAGCATGGTTCCTCTCCTAATCTAGCTCGCTACGCGTTACTCCGTGCGATCGTTCAGTCCTCTTTTTTTTTTTTTTTTTTTTTTTTTTTTTTTTTTTTGCGGGTTAATTACCAGGGACATTCTCATATTGTGTGGCGTGTTGACTGTGGCCAAACTCGAGGTGGGCCGGCGCAAGAAGCAGAAGCGGCCGTTTTATTGGCCGGCGCTCCGCCCGAGGTCGGCGAGGAGGCGACTGGGAAATCCGGCGGGCGTCGCGACTCGCGTGCAGTCGTGACTGTGCGAGGAATGGCACTGGTTTTTCGCAACGGGTCGTGAGCCGCGGCCGGCTGGCTCTGCAGAGCTGGCGGCTTGGGAAACACGACCAGTGGCGCAACGGTGCGATACGCAACTCAATAACTGGCGCCGCACGCACCCCCGCCCACCCGCGCTGTCCGCAATCTCTGCTCCTGCCTCATTAGAGTTATTCTGTTACTGTCTGTTAACATTCAAAAGTCTAAAGCCTAATTTACACGACGACATTAGGTTGCGCCACTCGTTGCGTGGAATGAGTTGCACGCAAGTGGTTTCATATATGACTGTAGACACGGCGACACCAGTATACACTTCAGTTTCGTCGTTTTGTCGGTCCATGAGTCGCGTCTGAAATGAAACTTTTGCAGCTGCACGTCGCACGAGTTGTAATGGAGTTAGGGCTTGTTGCGTGGAATCGCTGCATAAGAAAAAAATAAGAAATGTTTCGATCCGTGTGTTCTGTTTCGTAGGAACTCTTCACTCCAGAGATTATGCTGCCTTTTTATTCCGTACATAATTTGTTCGTGAAACTGCTATGTGGAATTGCACCGCACCCCTTCTGCAAGTAAAGGAACACGCCATCAAAGTGAGCGGATCCCGTGGACCAACAATGAGCTGGCTTTAACACAGTTTCTGATGTGTTGGCAGAAGAGCCAACACCGTGTTGCTAGAGGAGGCCGAAATGCACGCGTTTAAGCTCACGCAGACTGGCGTGAGGTCTGGAACAAGGTAAAGTAATTATAGTAGCCAAAAATAGTACACAGCTTCTGGAATACTTTAATCCATAATTGGAGAACATCGCTCTTGATACATAATTACAATCTCAATATAAACTGGTAATGGCGCCTTGCTAGGTCGTAGCAAATGACGTAGCTGAAGGCTATGCTAACTATCGTCTCGGCAAATGAGAGCGTATTTGTCAGTGATCCATCTCTGGCAAAGTCTGCTGTACAACTGGGGCGAGTGCTAGGAAGTCTCTCTAGACGTGCCGTGTGGCGGCGCTCGATCTGCAATCACTGACAGTGGCGACACGCGGGTCCGACGTATACTACCGGACCGCGGCCGATTTAAAGGCTACCACCTAGCAAGTGTGGTGTCTGGCGGTGATACCACAGTTTATTTCTGCTTTAGTAAATATAGCAAGATTTTTTCGTCTACCGAAGCCATTTTCAAATTGCTCAGAGCGGTACAAGATAAAGAGAGGGCTGCGGCTGCAAATTTATAGTTCACCACTCCAGTGGTGCATTTCATATTCTATCGCCCGAGAGAAGAATCCAACGTCCTACTTCCAGCTAAATCATCGTTCAACAGACTACTACTAGACCACAGACGTCCTATGTAGAAAGCAGTTACTAAGACGCTATTTCCTATTCGCACCACTGAAGTTTGCTCAGTTTATTCCAAAAACCTCTGCGATTGACTCAATATTTATCGAGTCCCAAGTAGATGCTAAATATTACCATATGAGCTTTGTTATATGATGCCTCATTAACGACCTTCATGATCGGTACTGGATGCAATTTCTGCTTAGTGATGCATCCTGAAAGGATATTTCGGTGACTGGCGCGCACATCGATATCATGGACACGTCTGTGTAATTTAGGATCGCACGTAAAATTTTGTAGTGGCATTCTGAGTGCCTTGAAAAACCTTCCAGAAGGCTACTACGCATTTTAATGATTTCTCACAAGAGAAAAAAGTGTGTTCCCACAGTCTCGCCACAGTGGCAAGCAGAAATAGCAACACACCCTGTTATGGCAGTTTTCCGCAACAGCTGATTATGCCAAATATCTCCCCAAACTGAAATTCACGTCTGATAATTAACTTGTGCAGGAAGTGGGTTTTCAAAGATAAGAGTAGTGCACCATGTGATTCACACGTTGTGGCCGAGCGGTTCTAGGCGCTTCAGTCCGGAACCGCGCTGCTGCTACGGTCGCAGGTTCGAATCCTGCCTCGGGCATGGATGTGTGTACTGTCCTTAGGTTAGTTAGGTTTAAGTAGTTCTAAGTTCTAGGGGACTGATGACCTCAGAAGTTAGGTCCCATGGTGCTCAGAGCCATTTGAACCATTTTGAGCCAAATTCACATACACTTTTCAAAGCGTATGTTAACGTAGTGACTAAAACTTGCGTAGGCTCGCAGTATTAGTATTTAGTTAACAGATAATATCACGTGACTGGACCGTATACCGGTAGCACGTGTTATTTTCATATTTCAGTACAGTCTTCCCAGACAATCGTAATCACCTGCATCATGCGCTAAGAAGAGATTCTGTTAGATATTGCGACAGTAACTAATTTGTTTCCTGCAAGTTGTTCCTCGTCATTCCGCCTGTAGAAGTGATCTCCGTAATATACAGAGCTGAAGCTGCTGTGGAGGCTAGTGCGCTACCTGCAGCCTTGGAACCACCGTTAACGAGGCGCTCCGTTGAATATTGGACGCCTACACTCGAATTCAAGTGGCGTTGAGGCGAGGCCTAATGAATGTATTTTGAAAAGTCACGTTCGGGTAGCGGTATTGGCGTGAGGTGCGAACAATAGTGAATCTGGGATGCAGGCAGCCGCCAGCATCCCAAGTGCGCGCGCCGAGCATGCTGAGGAGTGAGGACCGGGCCCGCGGCGGCCTTGCGGGCGTCGGAGGCGGCTCCCGCACCTGCAGGCGCCGGCGCACCTTCGCGGTGGCCCGGGCGGAAACGTGGATCGCGATTGTGTCATTCCAAGAAGTTGATGAAGTGAAACGTGAGGTATGATACCGCGTGAATAATCAGAGCAAAAACTAAGCTAAAATAAGTCCCCTGTAGTAGGCGACATTGCCTCAGAATTGCTGAGCTCCTTAAGAGCGCCAGTCATGACTAAACTATTCCACTTGAAGGCCTCGAAATTCCATAACGGTACTGACCGACCGCCGTGTCATCCTGAGCCTATAGGCGTCACTGGATGCGGATATGAAGGGACGTGTGGTAAGCACGCCGTTCTCCCGCCGGTTGTCAGTTTTCTTGACCAGGATCAAGTAACACCCCAATTTGCCTCACAGGGACTGAGTTCATCCCGCTTGTCACCAGTGCTCGGCAGACCGGACGGTCACCCATCCAAGTGCTAGCCAAGCCCGACAGTTCTTAACTTCGGTGATCTGACGAGAACTGGTGTCACCACCGCTGGCACGGACAAGATATACACTGGGATGAAATAAGTCGTGGCATACCTCGTAACATCTTGTGGGACCTCCTTCAGCATGGCGTAGTTCTCCAACTCGACTTGACATGAAGTCCCCTGCAGAAATACTGAGCCGTAATTGCGAAAGTGTTGCCGGGGCAGAATTTTGTTTACGAGCTGAACTTTCCATTATAATCCGTCGTCCGCAGCTCGTGGTCGTGCGGTAGCATTCTCGCTTCCCGCGCCCGGGTTCCCGGGTTCGATTCCCGGCGGGGTCAGGGATTTTCTCTGCCTCGTGATGACTGGTTGTTGTGTGATGTCCTTAGCTTAGTTACGTTTAAGTAGTTCTAAGTTCTAGGGGACTGATGACCATAGATGTTAAGTCCCATAGTGCTCACAGCCATTTGAACCATTTTTTGTAATCCGTCTTCAGGCCACGAGTGGCCTACCGGGACCATCCGCCCGCCGTCTCATCCTCGGTGGAGGATGCAGATAGGAGGGGCGTGGGGTCAGCACACCGCTCTCCCGGTCGTAAGATGGTATTCTTGACCGAAGCCGCTACTATTCGGTCGAGTAGTTCCTCAATTGGCATCACGAGGCTGAGTGCACCCCGAAAAATGACCATCCATGCCGCCATGCGCTGTTGCCACCCATCCAAGCGCTGACCACGCCCGACAGCGCTTAACTAAAGTGATCTCACGGGAACCGGTGTAGCCACTGCGGCAAGGCCGTTGCCCGCCATCTCCATTGTAGCCCATAAAATTTCTATGGGATTCATGTCGGGTGATGTGGGAGGCCAGATGATTGGCTCGAATTGTCCAGAATGTTTCTCAGACCAACAACGAACAATTGTCGGGAGGTGACGGGGGGTATTATCATCCAATAAAATTCCATCGTTGTTTGGGAACATGATCCCCATGATTCACTGCAAATAGTCAATAATCGGTTCAGACGAACCTAAGGATTCCATGCAAACACAGCCCACACCATTATGGAGCCACTACAGGCTTGCGCAATGCTTTGCTCACCACGTGGTTTCGTGTGGTCTGTACCGCTCTCGAACAGTACTATCAGCTCCCGCCAACTGGTGTAGGGACTCATCTGATCAGGCCACACTTTTCCAGTTGCCTAGGGTCCAACCGTTATGGTCACGAATCCTGGAGTGGCGCTGTTGGTGACTAAACAGATACAAGTATCCGTTTAGTCACCAGTCTGATTTATCAGCCGTTTTAGCTAATGACGCGCGGGCTGCCGATCGAGTTTTACTTTTATCCGCCGCAGTAATATGGCGAAGGACATTTAAGTTTTAGTTTTGGAACTGCATTACTGTAGGGTGGTGTTTTTAGCCCTTTACACGTGCTTGTTTTTAGCTGCCTAAAAATTGCCCCACTTGTATCTGTTTAGTCACCAGCAAATAATTTTTGTATTTATACAGTGATCTCCAGCAATATAAACATATACATGAATGTATAAACACCTGAGGATGGGCGCAAGCCCGAAACCGGTCGTGTGACAAATAACCTTTTATTGTGACTGGTAGCGGAAATTTTTCTACATCCTATAAAGGAACAGTCACGGAGTTCAACAACACTCACTATGGATAAATTTCAATCAATGAATACATTACTATAGGAAACTATGAAAGCCAAAAGGAAATGACGAGACCACTATAATTTACAGTGAAACCACCATACTTACTGCAAGACTACTGTACTGTTTCAAACAGCTAGTGATATCCTCGTCACAGTTCTAGAGATAACAAAATGTTCTTGCCTTTCGATGATGCACGGATGTAGGAGCTGTAATTGCTGACACGTTGTTGTTTCTTCACATCTATTACAAGAAATTAATCTTTGGCTTGTTATGTTGCTTTTCCGTAACAATCATGTTTGCTGAACTTTTTGGAAATCGTGGAGCGAGCAACATTAATTTTTTATTTCCTCAATGTTGCACCTGAGGTCAATATGAGACTGTTTGTCACTGCAACTGATATCTGGCTCTTCACCCGACACTACAGTGCTTTCCACTGCACTCCATAATGCTCCTCGCCAGCGCATGGCTACGACTCATTACAGTTCTCCCCAAACGTTGCGCGCTGAGGCAAGAAAAGACGTCGAAATAAAAGTCGGTGTACTTCTCTACCACGTTCAGAAATAGTATCTTAATCCCTCAGGCGAAGATCAGCTATTTACATTGACGTTTTCATGTCTTCGAAGAAGTTAACAGATGTTTTTATATTGATAGAAACATCGCCCTGACAATTAAGATATTGTATTCACGTGACACATATGTGGTATGCAGCTATGTTACTTAACCTCTTTATACAGGTAAAAATCGGCATAAAAGCATGATTACCATTTATGAATAAAAGACAGATATTGTGTTGCTAAGTTACAGTCTACGGGACCGGCTGCACTGATAAACGTGCAAAATAGTCCTCGGCGGGGAGGTCTCGTGCGACGCGTGTGTTTGAAGCGTCGCTGCTGCGGGACTCCACTGCGGTCTGTGTTGTCGCGTGAAGCACTGTTGGCCAACCTGGGTGGTCGTCTATTAACTTATGGCTGTTGTTCACATTTGTGACACCGATTCGTAGATTCGCTGACTTTATATCGGTACCGTCTGGGATGTTGACGCCTTTAGCCAACCAGTATGTCAATATTTGGTTGGCCAACAGGCGACTATAAAAATTTTCATTTCGCCATTAGACTACAATCACGCTACTAGCTGCAAACTATCTACGAAACTGTTTCTTTAGAGGGCTTACAAGATTGAGTCATTAGTCATGAACGCCGCATGCCTCAGAACTGCAATTACAGCTACTGAATTCCTGGTATTTTGTACTTAGCTTTTAATTACATAACTATTCAACAAAGCGAAAAAATCAAAGTAACTGCGGCCTCATTCCTATGCGTCAGTACTATTCGCATTCTCAGTAACGATGCAGAACTTTTCCATCTACCTTACTGAATTCCTTGAGCCTTAGTAATTCACACATAATCCGGATCTGATAGCTCTATTGAATTAAGAGTTAAGATATTAGTTATCAGTTTCTGCCCTTGTCGCCATTAAACGTCATAGTCTCATGTTGTTCTTGGATAACTATCTGGGCACTTATTAGCATACTGTGAACGACTCCCCTAGCAATAGTGAACGGTTCTTGGAGAGACAATACATCTAACTCTTCTGCCACTTTCCTAGCCTCGTGTAATACACTGGCGCTTCTCAAGAATTTAACCTGTCCTATTATCTCCTTGAGAGATGGTGGGAATGTATTTGACAAACCGACCATTCTCCTCTGTAGCCTCATCCTCTAGAACCACGCGTCGCCATCAAGTGCTTTTACAGCTTACCTTAGGAACATAATTCATTTCTTCCGACAGAAACCTGTCTTAGTAATTTCTCTAGTTTTCCAACTCTGTTGGCAAAGCGTTCACTTTGAGATGGATAGTGCCTACGAAATCAGGTACAGCAAAATTAATATACTCTTATTTTGGGTGCGTATTCCTCACTAGATGTTCTTACGTTGGAGTGAGTGTCATCGACTATTCCAGCCTAGTTCTCCTGTATGTTTCCTGTATGAACTGACTGAGCCTTGTTCTGATTTTGCTGCAAATTCATATCTTGCAGTACCTTTGCTACGGTCTTCATCACAAGAAATCCATGTCTGAACGGTACCATGTGTCACTAGGCAGGCGAGCTTCCAGATGTGCGCTCGTAAAAGCATAATCTGCTACCTAATGGGGAAGAATGATAATGAAATTGCTTACTACTGACGGAAATGTGCAATAAAATGTCAAAATAGTAACCTTGCTGCTGAGATTGCTTTGTACGAAAAGCTTAATGCATACGGCATCAATACGTTATTCTCGAACATTCAATCGCTGAAAAGGTCCATACAGGCAGTAGTATTACTAACACGGTAGAACTAACCGTGGTACCATATCCAAACTTCCGATCCTCACCAATTGTCGCGCGCATTCACTCACATTGGTGGGAGGTTTTGAGTTTACCCCACGACGTTGACGCAACGCCTGGTCATTGTGAACTTAACGGCACCACTCCTTTTTGTACCCTTGTCGGACTACCACTATGGATAAAAATTCCTTCAGTCACCTGGATTCCAAAAAGCTACCCAGTAGTCGATAGCCACTGTGTCAATGTTCTTTAAAGAACTTGGGCTCAGAAAGAGCTACTATACAGATGAAAGCAGGCTTCGTTTTTCAAAATACTCGATCAAGGCGATGAGAATCTGTAAATTTCTTCAGTTCATAGGTGTTAAAAACTTGTTTGCACCCAGTCAATCATGGTGATATTTGTGGCGAAAGTTTCTTACACTCGGTCATATCCACCCTCTTGGAAACACAACATGTGGGGCAAATTTTTGAGTGCTTGAGTTCCAAAAATTATTACGTGCTATAAAATTATTGAGAGTTAAATATGGTGGTTGCTTGGGTTACTCAGAGTTTCGAAATCCTAAAATCTCGATTGCGATCCCCGTTTAGTCCTCTTCTAGTGCTGAAGAAGGTATTTAGTCGCAAAAATGCTTTTTGTATCTAAAAATTCGAGATGCAGCTTGATTTGATGCAACCTTATAACTTGTAGAGTGAGCTGGTTCTCAGATCAGAGGAAAGCAGTACGAGGATTGACTGAAAAGTAATGCCTCCATCTGCGTAACTCAACAGTTGGCAGCATTGGTATGCGGCAGGTGCTCGCTTGTTCCGTAGCCTCTTCTCTACAGCTCCAGTTGGCGGGAAGCCTTAGCATTGAACGGTTGTGCTGCAACAGTGTAAAGTATGGAAACCTTCGCAGACGGTCGGTCAATGCGATCTAAGCAACGTGCAGTCATTGAATTCTTGACAGCAAAAGGTGTCACCCCAAAAGAGATTCATCAGAGAATGAAAGTAGTTTGTGGTGATCGTGTTGATGAACTGTGCGTCATTGGGCGAATAACCTTAAAGATGTTGAGGCAGCGACATCTCACCTGCGTGACAATGTTGGACGTCGTCTGACAGCAACCTTGATCGTGGAACAATAAAAAATTCAGAGCGTTACATCACAATACTAGGAACAATGAAACGACGGCTAACAAGGGTCCGAAAGGAAAAGGGAAATGTTTCCCTGCAGCATGATAATGCTAAACCACTGCCACCACAGCAGAACTTCAGAGACTGAATCTCACCACCGTACAGTATCCTCCATACAGTCCAGATTTAGAACCGTCTGACTTCCGTTATCGATAGTGAAAGACGATCTGCGTGGACATATTTATGCTTCTGATGAAGACGTTGAGAGAACTATGAGACTGTGGTTGCGGAAACAGTGTGTCGACTTCTTCAGTGCCGGCTTCAGAAAAATTGTTCATCGTTGGCAGAAATGTGTACAACTGGCTGGCGATTATGTGGGTAAGTGAATATTGTTAATTAAAGATCACATTCTAAGGATTATTTCTGCATTTGATTTATTACAATATTCCCATCAAAACCCAATTTCGAAGGTGGAGGCATTACTTTTCATTCAACCCTGCGAAGAAAAGTGTTGTTCAAAAAAATTTTCGGCTTAAGGTCTGCATTACGTTTTACTATCGAGCAATGTAGCACACATCTGTTTCCTATTCAGGAAAGGGATTCAGATCGGCATCTAGTCACTAAAATTAATGTTTAACGCGGCTTCTGTAAATCGTGTAAGTTTCGTTTACGGATGGTTCCTTTTCAAAAAGACGCAGCTGGCCCTCATTTCCATCCTTGTCCATCCAAAATTTGGGTTCGTATTTGATATTTCCATCGACGGACACCCAAACCACATCTTCTTTCCCTTAATTTTTCGTGAGTAGTGTGTTCTACACACAGAGGCCCATTAAACACCATTGCTTACGGTTGCAGTTTCCAGAAGCTGCTAGTGGGTCTAGCCTGCGTTGCTTTGAAATGAGCAATTATTGTCGGTTGTGGTGGTCAGTGGAGTTCGCATCCGTAGTCGAAGAACTGGTTCCTTGCAGCAAAACAGCGTGGACCTGAAGAAGAGGCGAATTCCAAAACGCCGGAAGTGTATCTCGGAATATTGAATTCCCTAAGAGTTGCCGAAATGTTGAGAGGCACCCACATGCCTTGCTCATACTGTGGCATCAAGCAGTCAGGCCTGAAAGATGAGTGGTCTGCCAAGCGAGTGGATTTGTTATTTCTCGAGTAACATCAATGACTGATTATGAGCTCTAGTACCCACAATTAAGCTACAAATTATTCTCCTGTTTGAATATCACGCAACGGAAACGGGTAACACACATTTGACTATTCGGAATTTACGCAACTCTTATAGTTCACTACGCTCTGGAAATACCACATTTTCTTTCTTGGCCAACGGCTTTGATCAACACGTGGCCATCGCACTGAATATGAATGGCGCACACATTATAAATTCTAGATATCATAACTACACACTATTCGAAGAACAAGGCCACAAATATTTTTCTTTTCACTATCTTTTTTATTCCGATAAATTCTATTATGATTCAAAGGTAACCTAAATACACCATTACATTTTATACAACAATTAGACATGAGAAACTCCGCCCAGTGGGCATGGCTTTACATTGGTGGTTCTCTATCTTATGGTCCCCTAATTATCTAACGCTACAGTGCACTTTCTGGATAGGATGGTGGATCTTTTGCTATAACTCACACTTCGACTCTCACACCCATAATCACGAAAATTTACTCCAGACCGAGCGGTACAAAAAGGAACATGCTTAACCCACTGCCTCTGAACCTATCTTGCTCCTCTCCCATGCAAACCACACATACTTAAATTACATGAAATACATCACACTGGCAACATAGAATACATCACACAGAATAGTCACAACGTTAGAATCACTTCACTTTCAGCTTTCCCACTTCAATTAGTATTTATTCATCCCAGTTCCACAAGACACTGCCCCACTTCGTAACTTTTCTTTCCTACTACGAGCTCTGGAGGATATATGCACGTCTTCCTGTGCAATGCAAGCCAAGTGGCGTTGCTTGATAGACGGCTGACTCACCTTGCTTCTCTCTGAGTATTAGAGTTTGAATCTAGCGTCACACGAAAACATAACACGCAAAGTAATATTAAGATCATATTTGTCACACACGCGAGTCCTCAACTGATACCTTGGACGAATACTTCTCTTTATCCTTTGCCTCATACACAGATTGAGACTCACACGGTACTCACCACGTGGAAGTGCTCGTCTCTAATTTCAAGTCCTGCACACGACATTTCTTAAATATTTCCAACTTACAGTACACAACGCCAGTAAGTCAGCTTAACTTTAGCACTCGGAAGTATTTCGACTTAGTACTAGCACTAGCAAGTATTTCAACTTAGTGGTAGCACTTGAGAGCATCACGACTTAGTGGTAGCAGTCGCGAGCATCTCGACTTAGTGGTAGCAGTCGCGAGCATCTCGACTTAGTGGTAGCAGTCGCGAGCATCTCGACTTAGTGGTAGCAGTCGCGAGCATCTCGACTTAGTGGTAGCAGTCGCGAGCATCTCGACTTAGTGGTAGCAGTCGCGAGCATCTCGACTTAGTGGTAGCAGTCGCGAGCATCTCGACTTAGTGGTAGCAGTCGCGAGCATCTCGACTTAGTGGTAGCAGTCGCGAGCATCTCGACTTAGTGGTAGCAGTCGCGAGCATCTCGACTTAGTGGTAGCAGTCGCGAGCATCTCGGCTTAGTGGTAGCAGTCGCGAGCATCTCGGCTTAGTGGTAGCAGTCGCGAGCATCTCGGCTTAGTGGTAGCAGTCGCGAGCATCTCGGCTTAGTGGTAGCAGTCGCGAGCATCTCGGCTTAGTGGTAGCAGTCGCGAGCATCTCGGCTTAGTGGTAGCAGTCGCGAGCATCTCGGCTTAGTGGTAGCAGTCGCGAGCATCTCGGCTTAGTGGTAGCAGTCGCGAGCATCTCGGCTTAGTGGTAGCAGTCGCGAGCATCTCGGCTTAGTGGTAGCAGTCGCGAGCATCTCGGCTTAGTGGTAGCAGTCGCGAGCATCTCGGCTTAGTGGTAGCAGTCGCGAGCATCTCGGCTTAGTGGTAGCAGTCGCGAGCATCTCGGCTTAGTGGTAGCAGTCGCGAGCATCTCGGCTTAGTGGTAGCACTCGCGAGCATCTCGGCTTAGTGGTAGCACTCGCGAGCATCTCGGCTTAGTGGTAGCACTCGCGAGCATCTCGGCTTAGTGGTAGCACTCGCGAGCATCTCGGCTTAGTGGTAGCACTCGCAAGCATCTCGGCTTAGTGGTAGCACTCGCAAGCATCTCGGCTTAGTGGTAGCACTCGCAAGCATCTCGGCTTAGTGGTAGCACTCGCAAGCATCTCGGCTTAGTGGTAGCACTCGCAAGCATCTCGGCTTAGTGGTAGCACTCGCAAGCATCTCGGCTTAGTGGTAGCACTCGCAAGCATCTCGGCTTAGTGGTAGCACTCGCAAGCATCTCGGCTTAGTGGTAGCACTCGCAAGCATCTCGGCTTAGTGGTAGCACTCGCAAGCATCTCGGCTTAGTGGTAGCACTCGCAAGCATCTCGGCTTAGTGGTAGCACTCGCAAGCATCTCGGCTTAGTGGTAGCACTCGCAAGCATCTCGGCTTAGTGGTAGCACTCGCAAGCATCTCGGCTTAGTGGTAGCACTCGCAAGCATCTCGGCTTAGTGGTAGCACTCGCAAGCATCTCGGCTTAGTGGTAGCACTCGCAAGCATCTCGGCTTAGTGGTAGCACTCGCAAGCATCTCGGCTTAGTGGTAGCACTCGCAAGCATCTCGGCTTAGTGGTAGCACTCGCAAGCATCTCGGCTTAGTGGTAGCACTCGCAAGCATCTCGGCTTAGTGGTAGCACTCGCAAGCATCTCGGCTTAGTGGTAGCACTCGCAAGCATCTCGGCTTAGTGGTAGCACTCGCAAGCATCTCGGCTTAGTGGTAGCACTCGCAAGCATCTCGGCTTAGTGGTAGCACTCGCAAGCATCTCGGCTTAGTGGTAGCACTCGCAAGCATCTCGGCTTAGTGGTAGCACTCGCAAGCATCTCGGCTTAGTGGTAGCACTCGCAAGCATCTCGGCTTAGTGGTAGCACTCGCAAGCATCTCGGCTTAGTGGTAGCACTCGCAAGCATCTCGGCTTAGTGGTAGCACTCGCAAGCATCTCGGCTTAGTGGTAGCACTCGCAAGCATCTCGGCTTAGTGGTAGCACTCGCAAGCATCTCGGCTTAGTGGTAGCACTCGCAAGCATCTCGGCTTAGTGGTAGCACTCGCAAGCATCTCGGCTTAGTGGTAGCACTCGCAAGCATCTCGGCTTAGTGGTAGCACTCGCAAGCATCTCGGCTTAGTGGTAGCACTCGCAAGCATCTCGGCTTAGTGGTAGCACTCGCAAGCATCTCGGCTTAGTGGTAGCACTCGCAAGCATCTCGGCTTAGTGGTAGCACTCGCAAGCATCTCGGCTTAGTGGTAGCACTCGCAAGCATCTCGGCTTAGTGGTAGCACTCGCAAGCATCTCGGCTTAGTGGTAGCACTCGCAAGCATCTCGACTTAGTGGTAGCACTCGCAAGCATCTCGACTTAGTGGTAGCACTCGCAAGCATCTCGACTTAGTGGTAGCACTCGCAAGCATCTCGACTTAGTGGTAGCACTCGCAAGCATCTCGACTTAGTGGTAGCACTCGCAAGCATCTCGACTTAGTGGTAGCACTCGCAAGCATCTCGACTTAGTGGTAGCACTCGCAAGCATCTCGACTTAGTGGTAGCACTCGCAAGCATCTCGACTTAGTGGTAGCACTCGCAAGCATCTCGACTTAGTGGTAGCACTCGCAAGCATCTCGACTTATTGTTACGCATGGTTTCATTGTGACCATTGGTCACTTCTGAAGATTACTACTATCCCCTTAATATTACCTGCCTGTCATTTAATTCTCCCCCCAAAAGTTCCTGAAATATAGAAATAATTATTCCAAACTACTCTTAAGTCCTTCACATGCATACCATCCTCCCCACTCTTTTGTCTCCACGGAGCACACCTAAAACAGGTCTTACCAACACAAGATCCAGCGCCAGAGTGCCGAAACATGGCCGTTCTTCAGGTCATCTCGTACCTCCGCCGAGGTGGCGGAGCACCATGCTACCGTATTGGTCAGGCGCTCAAAGCTCAGGTAAATTTCATGTCTTTGGTTCCACCAAAGGTGACCAAAGGACCGTCTCAAAGATGATCATATATTGCACATTCACTGTCTGCGTTTAGCAGACGACCATACATTCATTCATTTCACAGATCTCACCAAATTTGATGTAGGAATTTATTTTGTGGGAGTACACATGTGATCAATTAAATAAATTAACTGTCCTTCTTTCCTACACTGGTATCCGGCTTCGGTGTATTAAGTGAAATTTAGTTGTTGTTACAAAAAATGTTGTTCTGACAAGAATAATGAAGAATGTTGCACCTATTTTCAATGTCGGGCGATACTGTACCCTTTCAATGGAATTTCTAATGCGTGTGGCTGCAACTACCATTCCGCGTTCAAAGTCCGGTCGTGAGGCCATAAGCACGTCGGAAATCTTTTCACGTGAATCACATGAGTAGAATGACAGCTCCACCAATGCAGTGCCCTTTTTACCGTTTGTACGCAATGCTGTCACCTTCTGTACATGTGGATATCACTATCCCACGACTCTTGTCACTTCCGTGTCACCGAACGAGCAGCAGCGGGTAGTTGCCTGCACCATCAAATCCTCCCCGCGCCCAGCTGACAACGGACGGCTTCCCCCAGGCGACGGCAGCGCCAGAGGAGCGAGCACCCGCTGCAGGCAGCGACTGCCGAGCGAGCGTCGTGGTGCTAGGTGCCAGCATTCCAGACGCCGCGGTATCATAAATTCCGAGCAGCCCGTCTGTCGGCGCACTCAGCGGGCGCATCTCTATCGCCGCGGCCTCGCCTCACAGCTACATTCTTCAGCGCCTTATGAAACACTTCTCCCGGCATCCGCTTTCTACAGCTTGACCCTACAGCCCTCAGACACAAAAAGACCCGTTTAGTCGTCATTTATTCCCGAGGCAGCTCGCTATCCGGTACGTGTGCAGCGCCATCACATCACTATTCCGTTACGGTCGCCAGCTTTCGTAGCTTCGAGCGCCTCGTCCTCGTCAGTGCCAATAGTTTCATCTCCTGGTACCTGCTACGTCCACGGTACTCAGCTGTCAGCTGTTTCACTTTAATGGACGGCGGTATGAGAATATGCCATTACGTTTCGACGTGACAGCTGTTGATCTGTTCTGTTTCAGCACATCACGTATCCGAATTACACTTAGGTGAGAAGAGAAATGGGATAGCAACATGGACATTAAAATGGCGCAAGTATCGCGTATGAAAGGCCAGTGCACTGGCGGAGTTGTCCTCTGTTCTCAGGTGATTCATTGGAGTGAACTCCGACGTGATTATGGCCGCACGATGCAACGGAATCTGTTGCAACTAGAAGCATGGACCATCTCATATCTGAAATCATTATCTAATTTAATGTTCAGAGGTCCACAGTGGAACCTATATTGTGTTCGAACATTATGAATTACCTCGAAGAAAACGGTCTATTGACACACAGTCAACATGGATTTAGAAAACATCGTTCTTGCGAAACACAACTAGCTGTTTATTCGCACGAAGTGTTAAGTGCTATTCACAAGGGATTTATAATTAATTCCGTATAAATGGATTTCCGGAAGGGTTTTGACACTACTACACAAACGGCTTGTAGTGAAAGTGCGTGCTTATGGAATACAGTCTTAGTTATGTGACTGGATATGTGATTTCCTGTCGGAGAGGTCACAATTCGTAATAATTGACGGAAAGTCATCGACTAAAACAGAAGTGATTTCTGGCGTTCCCCAAGGTAGTGTTATAGGCCCTTTGCTGTTCCGTATCTATATAAATGAATTGGGAGACAATCTGAGCAGCCGTCTTAGGTTGTTTGCAGATGACGCTGTCGTCTATCGACTAATAGTCATCGGAAGATCAAAACAAATTTCAAAACGATTTAGGAAAGATATCTGAATGGTACGAAAATTGGCAGTTCACCCTAAATAACGAAAAGTGTGAGGTAATCGGCATAAGTTCTAAAACGACTCTGTTAAACTTCGGTTACACGATAAATCAGTCATATCTAAAGGCCGTAGATTCATATAAATACCTAGGAATTAAAATTACGAACAACTCAAATTGGAAGGAAAACAAAGAGAATGTTGTGGGGAAGGCTAACCAAAGACTGCGTTTTATTGACAGGACACGTAGGAGATGTAACAGATCTACTAAGGAGACTGCGTACACTAAACTTGTCCGTCCTGTTTCATAATATTGCTGCTCGGTGTGGGATCCTTACCAGATAGAACTGACGGAGCACATGGAAAAAGTTCAAAGAAGGGTAGCACGTTTTGTATTATCGCGAAATATGGGAGAGAGTGCCATTGAAATATGATTTGAGCTGGACAACATTAAAAGAAAGGCGTTTCTCGTTGCGACGGAATCTTCTCACGAAATTCCAATCACCAGCTTTCTCCTCCGAATGCTAAAATATTTTTTTGACAGCGATCTACATATGGGGAAACGATCACAACGATAAAACAATGGAAATCGAAGCCCGTGCGGAAAGATATAGGTGTTCTTTCTTTCCGCGCGACATACGAGATTGGAATGATAGAGAATTGTGAAAGTGGTTCGATGAACCCTCTGCCAAGCACTTAAAAATGTTTTTTCAGAGTATTCATATAGATGTAGATGGCTAACAAAACGCTGTGTCGCTGGGCCACAATTGTTTGCAGTTTGTACGAACAACATTCTGGGGAGTACGATTGATTTGGCTATCCAGATCGCTTGGCATGAATCCCATCGAACATCTATGGGACAAACCGTGAGGTCAGGTGTTCAACGAAATGGCTCAGTATTTTCGCAGGGAACTCCGAATGACTTGTCGAGTGCATGCCGCGTCGAGTTGCTGCACTAAGCTGGGCAAGAGGTGGTCCGACACGATATCCCATGACTTCTGTGACTTCAGTTTGCAGTGGACTAGCTTCACGTTTGTGGTGTACAATAGTATCAGCGCAGCTTCTTCTTAGGTCGTGTACAGAATAAAGTGGGAATTTCCACCTAGGTACACCTGCAATGTTTTGTACCTTGCAGTATTTTAATGCCTTATTGTAATGTGACACATCCTCAAAAATGGGGTAGTTAACAGAGCAAATTGTACTACCGTCTTCCATCAATGATCAACTCTCATTATGGCTAACCTACTGCAGGTTCAAATTCAGTGTCCTACAGATTCTAATTTAGGCTCACTTGTTCTCGAAGTATGTCGTTAATATACTATCTCTGTCTAAATAGTACCAGCAGTGGAGTTTTAAATATGGGACGTTCCATTTCGGGAATCATAAGGAATTCAGTATTCCGAGGCCCACAGCGTCAAGACTGTGCCGACATATCAGGTTTCATACATTACCTCTCACCACAGACAACGCAGTAGCCGAGGGCCTTCACTTAACGACCAAGAGCAGCGGCGTTTGCATTGTCAGTGCTAACAGACAAGCAACACTGCGTGAAATAACCGCAGAAATCAATTTGGAATGTAGGAAGAACGTATCCGTTACGGCAGTGAGGCGAAATTTGGCGTTCATGGGCTATGGCAGCAGACGACCGACGAGAATAACTTTGCTAACAACACGGCTTCTCTTGCAGTGTCTCTCCTGGGCTCGTGATCATATTTGTTGGACTCTAGGCGACTGGAAAACCGTGACCTGATCAGATGAGTTCAGATTTCAATTGATCAGAGCTGATGACAAGATTCAAGTGTGGCGCAGACCTCGCGGTGCCATGGACCCAAGTTGTCAGCAAGGCACTGTGCAAGCTGGTGGCGGCTCTATAATAATGTGGGCTGTGTTTACATGGAATGGGCTGGGTGCTCTGGTCCAACTGAACCTATCATTGACTAGAAGTGATTATTTTCTGCTACTTGGAGACCATTTAAGGCCAAACGACGACAGAACTTTTATTGGTGACAGTGTGCCATGTCTAAAGACCACAATTGTTCGCGATTTGTTTGAAAAACATTCTAGGCAGTTCGAGCGAATTCTTTGGCCACTCAGATCTCCCGACATCTCATCGAACGTTATTGTGACTTAAGCCAGGGGTCATTTTGTGAGAAAGTACTGTACCAGGAACACTCGCAATTGGGGACGTCTATGGAGGCAGCAAGGCTGAGTATGTCTGCAGGGGACTTCCAACGACTCGTTGAGTCCATGACACGTCGAGCTGCTGCACTTCGGCAGGCAAAAAGGACGTCCGACACGGTATTAGACGGTATGCCATGAATTTGACCCCTAAAGGGTACGTGGAAAGTTAATTCGGAAAGTAGTAGTTTCCGTTTGTAAACTCACTAGACCAATATTGTCTGGCCCCCCCCTCCTCTCCCCCGAAATGGAGCACTGCTCCTTTCAAGCGCCGATGACAGTGAAGACCTGATACTAGGGATTATGAAACTCTTCACTGCTGACGACGTAAATATAGCAGCTGTGTAAGTGGATACTAGTCGGTTGTGCTGTATCATCTCTGTAAGATTGACTGACGCGAAAACGTGAAAGAATGGCAGAAACCATCATGTTTGAAGGTTCCCATGACGACACTGGCGATAAAGTTGCTAGATTTCTTGCTGTACCAATGCAGACGATCCAACGTATCCACGTTGGAAGGTATACCAATCGCACCTGCAAGGTTTGGCAAAAGTGCGGAAACACCGCGAGAAATACATGCTTGAACATAATTGCACAAGGTTGTCAAGACTGCAGATTGTGCACTGTTGTATTTGATCACCGATGGTACGATGTTCTGTAAAACTCCGGTGCATCCATTCGTGCTTTACTGAATATTGTGACCACCGCCAATATGTATGTTCAAAATGTCAAGAACACCGTCAGTTGTAATTTCGTATCCAATTTGCTGGCTTCCGGTTTCAGCGTTACAATACGGCATCATCAGGCCCGTAAACGGCAAAATTACCAGCCATGTTGCTCTCGATCGAAGAAATGTACAGATAGTAGATGCATGAAATTACGTATGTCATTAATGATGAGCAAGTCTAAAAAGGATATTTCTCAAGCTACTTTGTCGAAATAGCCAGTCGGGAGATGTTTCAGGGATGAACTGCTTGGGAACTAGCAAGGCGTTTGACTAGATAATGGATACGTCCACGATCATCAGCATTGCGACAGTACTCTGAGAGGTGTAGGCCAGTTGTAGCGCCCATAATTATCTATCTCCTGTACGTCCTATTAAATTACTAATCCCAGAAGTACCATGTCCATACCAGATTTTCATTCCACACTGGTTCGAAAGATAAACGAGCAACAGGAACTAAATCTCACTATTGAAATCTGAAATTTTCACTTCTGTAAATACTGACGTGCAATACTGACGTGCAACTTTCCTTAACTAGTAGTTACGTCCAGCGTTCAGATACTTCCAACAAAACTCAAGGTAAAGTCGGAACTACTTTTAATTAATACGGTATGGGAACTGCTTTATTCCATCTTCTCTGGCTCATTTCTTAGTTAATCGCTCCTCGAAACCACCTGACAAGGGCCTCGTCTTCATATATAGCTACAGCCACTGTCCACGTCATTGGTCTGATTTCTCTTGGATTGGGTTGTTTGGGGAAGGAGACCAGACACCGAGGTCATCTGTCTCATCGGATTAGGGAAGGACGGGAAAGGAAGTCGGCCGTCCATTTCAAAGGAGATATCTCGGCATTTACCTGGAACGATTTAGGGAAATCACAGGAAACCTAAATCAGGATGGCCGGACGCGGGAATGAACCGTCGTCCTCCCGAATGCGAGTCCAGTGTGCTAGCCGCTGCGCCACCTCGCTCGGTGATTCCTCTTGTAGTAGATTTGCGATCGTTCAGAAAATCTGCGTCCGTAGCAACTGCTTGCTCAACGTTTGATGTTGCTTGCTAACTTGATCGCACGGCGCTAAAACTGTTGTATCATTACCCGTGATCCTTGCCCATCATCTGAATAGCAGGATGCCGTTGTTGGGATTTACGTTGTGGACTGTGTAGTCGTGTCATCCAGTGTTTACTCGCCTCAGACAACGCGTGCTCCACCGACAATGAGCGGAGCCTCTGCTTCTCCATTTTTGGGAATGATCAGGTTTAAGTTCTCAGTTGCTCGACACAGCGGTTTTTTGTAGCGACATAAACCACATATTTCAAAAGTGTGTTGTTTCACTATATGAGCACGGAAAGAGTCTTACTAATTTATCTGTTTTTGGAGACGATGAATCGAATGTGCTACATGACTTAAGTTTCTATGTAGCTTCTCACTTTATACGTAGGCTGTTAAGTAGAAGATTTTAGTAAGATTTCAAGACGGCTGTATCATCCTATTCTTTTCCCAGTGGTTAACTAAGCACTGTACCCTGTTAGTTTGTGTTAGCTAGTGTGCAGTTAGAATACATTTTGCAAAACTGCTGTGGACTTGATATTACGTACAGCATTTTGTGTTTCTGCGTGAAGTTAGTGAGCGTGGAGGAGATTGGATCAGATTTTTCAAATATTTTCGCTTAAAACATAACTTGAAACATTTTAAACAGCTTCGTCTCACATTATTTTATTTATGGGCCGCATAGAACGCGCGCACGCACGCAATCCGGTCGCAGGTTCGAATCCTGCCTCGGGCATGGATGTGTGTGATGTCCTTAGGTTAGTTAGGTTTAAGTAGTTGTAAGTTCTAGGGGACTGATGACCACAGCAGTTAAGTCCCATAGTGCTCAGAGCCATTTGAAATACGCGCGCGCGCACACACACACACACACACACACACACACACACACACACACACACACGCGCGTGACGCAAGTCATCCCACAAACAAGATCGTACAACTTAAGTTCCGGAAAAAGATCTCTCTCTCTCTCTCTCTCTCTCTCTGTGTGTGTGTGTGTGTGTGTGTGTGTGTGTGTGTGTGTGTGTGAGAGAGAGAGAGAGAGAGAGAGAGAGAGAGAGAGAGAGAGAGAGAGAGAGGTGGTGGGGGGAGGGCAGGGGAACAATGAAAGCACTTGCACGATACGAGTTCCGTAAGTATCTAGATGACTTCCACTACAGTGGACATAAAAGTAATTACTCTCACCTTTACCGGCTTCGTTGCAACAGCTCGGCTGACTACCGTGCGAGGCCGCCTCCCTGTGAGCGCAGCTTCCAATTAAAACGGCGAGGCTGGCTGGCTGGCCGGCCGGCCTGGCTAAGCTAACGACGCGTCCAGCCAGCTATACGATCCCTATCTTCGGCAGCGGTGCTTCTCTATTTAGGAACGGCGCCTGTGTTGTAACGCGGCTTTCGGCTCGGTTTTATGTAAACGATAAACTGGAATAGCGAAAGTCGTTAATGAAAGTTGATGAAGCAGTTAAGTTACCTGCCAAGGAACAAACGTTAGCCGCCTGCCCGTGAGAAACAAGGCCATACTGATCGAGTAATGGCAGTTTGCGTTTAAAATGATTGAGCCTTTACTTCCGCCGGCAAGTAAGTACTTAAGACGGCTGTGGTCTTTAGGTCCTGACGGCAAATAAGTTTGCTTCGTTGATCCTGAAAACTGAACTTCTTTACTCCACATGTACTCAGTACAAAAGTTCCCGGCATAGACGTTGCATGACGGATACTATTCAATCGAATGAATTAAGGAGAATACAAAGTGAACTGAGGAGTGACTGGGAACTCGAACTGAGGAGAGCGGCGTGCTAGGGTAGTGCGACAAGTTGTACGCCACTGTGCTATGTTGCTGTAGTGGTTAGCACATCTGCCTAGTGAGCAGGAGATTCGGGTTCGAATCCCGGTCTTCCTGCAAATCTTAATTCGTCGCGTCAGTCTGCATGTATACAACAAGGCTACAATTTAGTTACGTCACATAATTACGGTCTGGTAACCCAAGAAAACTCTTGTTAGCCATTCACAAATTCTTCACGACTACAAACATGTACGTTAAATTATAGTGCGTTCCAAAAAATGTCTGACGTCTAAAAAATATATCTTCTACTGGGAAGAATTTTAGCTGACGCGCTGGAACTGAAAGTGCAGCACGGCGCCAGTTTTAAGTTGCTAGTTCATACGGTTGTCGGCAGAGGCTGGCTCGTTCCCTCGCTCGCACATTCATCTCCCAGTGTGCGTCGTTTCGATATCTCGATAACGGAACAGCAGTCACTTTGCGATCTCCATTCCAGCAGGTGCAGTACCCTAACAGCTGTATCGAGCGAGATGGCCCAGTGGTTAATAGTACACTACTCGCATTCGGGAGGGCGATGGTTCAAACCCGCGTCCGGCCATTCTGATTTAGGTTTTCCGTGATTCCCCTACATCGCTTCAGGCAAATGCCGGGATGGTTCCTTCGAAAGGGCACGGCCCACTTCCTTCCCTAATCCGATGACTTCGCTGTTCTGTCCCCTCCCCCGAATCAACCAACCAACTCACAACTGTGATAGTTTTAAGTCGAAAAGTGAACAGTCAGAACGCAAGTACATGTAGAGTGTAGCAGCCACACACCATAGTCCAGCAAGAGGCACACACTCTAAAGCAATAATTGTCAAACTTGTTTGCTTAAGAGCCATTAGTGACATTGTAGGGTCACACGTCGTGCCGCAGAGGAAATAGGAAGGGTGGTGGTGGTGGTGGTGGTGGTGGTGGTGGTGCGATGGAGGGCGGAATTGGCCATTTAAAGAGAAATTAAATTTTCACCAAACCATGGTTATTGATTATTTACACATTTTGATTATATATATCGCACCAAATATTTTAAGTGAATAATGACCAGTATCTGTGTCTGAGTGGGTAGTCTTACTGTGGGCAGTGCCATCGCAACAGGATTCCATGTTTGTTTTTCTGGTGTCCAGGCAGGTTTTCTAGACAGCCTACGGTCTTTCCAATTCGGTATCACCGATTCCCACCAGATTAAGCAACATTGGGCCCAGTTAGAACTTGGGTGGGTGACTGTGCATGGAAAACTGGGTGCCGTTGCTGTTAAAGACACGCAAATTGCCGAAGTGCCGTCCAATTGAAATAACTGCGCTGGGCCGTGGTTCCGCAAGACATCATCATAATCATCATCATCATCATTTACTCATCTAACGCCCTAGCATCTGAAAGAATACCAAGCGGATGCAGCAGACCGTTTTCAATCGGACTTTTGTATTCGATCAAATATAACAGAACAGAGACGATTTTAAATAAATTAATTCAAAATAGTCGCAGAGTTACAGAACGGCAAGTGATTGTTTTGTATATGAAATGGTTTAGAAGATTTTACTCTTGTTGGAGTAAAGATTTTGGCAACTTCTCCCGACAAGTAGTGCGGCCTCTTTTTCTCAACCGAACGCCCTGTCGGCGTTAGTGATCTGCAGAAGAAACAGACTAAAATATATGACAAGGTACTACATTTCGTAGGCCAAAAGTAGTTGTTTAAACATTAAAATTATGAAAAAATTATTATTCTCCATACAAGTGGGGCAACAAGAATAATATGAGATTTATCGTATGTCGGACCAAAAGTTTTACTAAGACGTTTTCCTAAATAGCAGCGTAAGGTTCTTTCTCTCTCACTGTCACAATGACGATGTACTCGTAGATTTAAGAAACTTCCTGGCAGATTAAAACGTTGTGCCGGATCGAGATTGGAACTCAGGACCGTTGCCTTTCGCGGGCGAGTGCTCTACCATCTGACCTACGCAAGCACGACTCACGATCCGTCCTCACAGCTTTAATTCCGCCAGTACCTCGTCTCCTACCTTCCAAACTTCACAGAAGCTCTCCTGCAGACCTTTCAGAACTAGCAATCCTGGGAGAAAAAGTATTGCGGAGACATGGCTTAGCCACAGCCTGGGGAACGTTTCCAGAATGAAATATCAGCGCACACTCCGCTGAGGTGGCGCAGCGGTTAGTACACTGCACTCGCATTCGGGAGGACAACGGTTCAATCCCGCGTCCGGCCTTTCTCATTCAGGTTTTCCGTGTTTTTCCCTAATCCTATGAAACCGATAACCTCGCAGTTTGATCTCCCCCTAAATCAATCCAATCCAGTTCGCTGCTGGCTGAATATTTCATTCTGGAAACAGCTTTGGATGGACTGCGACGGCGTACAGTAATAGCTATGAATACAGAAGTTCCAGACATGCTCGCAAAAGTATGCCACGAGTCTGACTGTGTGTTTGCCATGCTTCCTACTTGTGAAAGACAAATGAAAACTTTCATTTGAAGTGTAAATGTAAAAAGTACCATAAGCTTGCATGTGAATGCAGGTAAAAAGTGTGCCCTTGTAATGTAGGGTGATTCTTTAAAAAAATAAAATCTATGTAGATCTTTACATGAGCTGGAGTTTATACAAAGCTTCTGATTCTTATTGAGTATTTCAGAAAACCAAACAGTTAAGTTCTTCAATCTCCCATTCACCCACAAGGACAGCATTGTACCCAATCTGCCTGCGTATAGAGTAAATTCTCTGTGCAAGTGTGAGAAAGTGTTCTAGATGTTTTGGTAGCGTGTATCAGTAGCGGAACATGAGAACGAGCCCGATATTCAAGTAGTGGGTTGTGGGGAAACTGCCTGAAAAGCACAACCAGGATTGCTGGCATACAGACATGTCACCGTTAGGTAGATTCGATTCGGGGCTGGCGTACCTCTAAGACACGGAAGCGGTAGCGTTAACACCATGGCTACTCGGGCGAGCCCGTAGTTTGTTTCTTGATTCGTATGAAAGATAAGATCTTTAAAAACAGATGAAATACTGTGGACCATCCCGTGCTTTATTGTAAATTAGCAGGGGCCTATAACCAGCGAGGTAAGTTTAGTCAAAATTGCCACACTGTTTGGTTAAACCTCGTTCCTATCTGTACAAGTCAAGAAAACCTTTCTGAAAGAAGTTTCGCGAGTTTCGTGCTCTTACAAACTAATACCGAAGGGAAGTTTCACAAGATTCAAGCCTAATACGAGAATAAGGATGCGTAAAGAAATCCCGAAATCAGGCTGTGGTTGAAATAGCGCCACTGTTCAAACTGTAACTGACTTGTACTTTCTTCATGGAACTAAGATCTTTGTGGACATTGTTGATAACACCAGAAGTTTTTTTCTTTTCCTCGGCTAGTTGTGTAATCCGTAAGGTACGGGCGTTTGACTTCTGTGCGCTAGCAGATCGTGGAGAATATCGGTATGAAATATCATACAAGACTATCCTGAATTACAGAACGCGGTCCTCCAAACAGCGATGAGCATTTCGAAAGGTGAAACAAACACGTGGGAAAACGAGTACTGTGAGCGATGTAGAGCAAAATTCAATTTATTTCGTCTCTGTAAATCACCTGCCTTGTCGCGAATCCGGTGCCAAAGTGAATAACTATATCGGAGGGAATGTTGCAGAACCGTTGTACAGAAAGCACGTGTCATCAAAATATCCATGGGTGTACTGCCGGTCTACAGTTTCCAACGGGCACAATATTTCGGCGATCATACATGTCGCCATCATCAGGTGAACTGACGGACTGAACTCCTGTGAACGTGCCGGTACGGAGATCCGTACGCTATGGCTGCTCAGGGGGAACTGGGTTCGGTCGCGGCGGCGGCCGATTTAAATACCCTCCGCCCGCGGCGCGCTCCCTCCGCCGTCCGCGCCCCGCGCCACGGTCGTGCGGTGGAACAGATTGCGACGGCGTCTGAGATGACGTCGGTGTGATGGCTCTGTCCGCCGTGGTCGTCACAACTATACGTTTGCTCGATTTACTCTTTATTAACCCAATCGCTGGTTCCCAAGCCTTGCTAAGATTATAGCCACAGTCACGGTTTATGAGATCGTCATTGGTGCGAATTTCGATGGCCTCTCCAACAACGCTGTCCCAGTATCTCGACGTCTGTACCAGAATCCTCGTGCGTTCATACTCCATAGCGTGATTTTCCGACAATGTTCAGCGACCGCCGACTTGCTCGGATACATCAGTCGAGTGCGCCTTTGGTGTTCACGGCATCGATCCTCGACGGTACTCATAGTCTGACCAATATACGACTTGCCACATTGACACGGAATCTGGTACACGCCGGCCTTCCTCAAACCGAGGTCATCTTTGGCGCTTTCCACCAGTGCACGAGTTTTAGTCGGAGGACAAAACACAGTTCCGACCCGGTGTTTCTTCAAAATGCGGGCGATTTTCCCAGGGAGTGCGCCTGTATATGGAATAAACGCAGTGCCTACCTCCTCCCTCGTGATTTCATCCATCTCCACAGGTTGTGCTATAATGGTTGGGTGGAGAGCACGTTGAATCTGCCACTCTGAGTACCCATTTTTTCGAAATACAGTTCTCAGATGTTCCAATTCCTGGGGTAGACTTTCTGCGTCAGAGATAGTGCGCGCCCTATATACCAGAGTTTTAAGTACCCCATTCCTCTGTGAAGGGTGGTGGCAGCTGTCTGCGTGCAAATACAGATCAGTGTGCGTTGTCTTCCGATACACCCCATGACCTAGGGTGCCGTCAGCCATTCTCTTGACAAAGCCGTCAAGGAAAGGTAATTTACCCTCCGTTTCAGTCTCCATAGTGAATTTAGTGTTGGGGTGTATGGAGTTTAGATGTGTAAAGAAGTCAAGGAGTTTATCCATACCATGTGGCCAGATGACGTGTCGTCCACATAACGGAAAAAGCAAGTAGGTTTCCATTCGGATGACGACAGGGCTTCCTCCTCGAAGCCGAAATATTGTGCCCGTTGGACACTGTAGACCGGCAGTACACCCGTGGATATTTTGATTATCAAATACGCCGGGAGAAACTCAAGAATCACACGTATCATGAGATTGGAACTAGTAGTTTCATAAATACATTTTCTACCATTTAAGTTACAGGCAGATAACCTAAATTACAGATTACGCCCCAGTGTCACTCATAGATGTATCTGAGTATCAGTTGTGTACTGAAATGCTGTATTAGGTGTCCTAAATGAATCTCCAAAAGGTTACGTAGGAAGAGATTCCCGACCTGGAGCCCGAGTCGGAAGAAACAGTCGGACCCACGGTTGTCCACAGCACCGCATGGGCCCTCTCCATCAGGCGAGAGGTTCGAGGCTGTGGGCTGTGTGTCGCTTTCGCGGCAGGGCTGCGATCTGATAGCGGGCGCTCGGGTCTCGCAACGTCTGCAGTTACGAGCAGGCGAGGCGGCAGCGCCAAAGTTCACCAGTTTGCGACACACACTTCGTCACGGTCAGCGCAGCCCGCTACCAACTGGCGTGCGCCTTTGTCTTCTGACAAACATAATGAGCAAAGCGAGTGATTTTTCGTTACTTGTATGAGAGTCGCCCCGACGAATGTCTATCAGAAGAGCCAACACCGCTTCATTACAGTTGCCCATAAGGGATACCCAGAGGCAAGAAAAACAGGTTTTTTCACACACACACACACACACACACACACACACACACACAACCACGTATACGTACGATACCGCCGTGTCTACAGTAGTTCTGGATATAGTGTTCATTTAAATATCAAGGGTGGCGCGAGCACTGGCAGATTAAGAGCTGGCCTATGTCACAACACGGTGGGTCTGAAAGTCCCGCAGTCCAGCAGCAGCGACAGGATCGATTGCTTTTTAAATCATTCATATTCTGTCTTCTGACTGGTTCTATGTGGTCGCCACGAATTCTTCTTCCGTGTCAACCCCTTCATATCAGAGTAGCACTTGCATCCCTGCATTTGATGGATGTATTCTAATCTGTCTTCTTTTCAAATTTCCAGATTTCACTCTCCACAGCGCCCTCTAGTCCATGGAATTTATTCCCTTATCTGACACGGGCCCATCTTCCTGCCATTACTTCTAGAATGTTTTCCACATGTTCCTTTCTTCGCCGATTATGCGGAGGAACCTCATTCTTATCTTACTGGTCCACCTGTGCATTCCAAACCCTACGATTCTCATTGTTACCCGTTTCCCCACAGTCCACAATTAAGTACCACACAATTCTGTGCACCAGACGTCCATTCTCAGAAGTTTCTTCAAATTAAAGCCGATGTTTCAACTAGTAGACTTCCTAGGATCGATATAGTGCATTAAACAGCCATTGCTGTCCTGTAAATACTGTAAATATAAGTACGTCCATTTGCTAGAGAACTCACAGTGTGTTACAAGTATGGTGACCTGTTCAATCGGACTCAAAAGGTTGGGCTGCATCTTTCGCGCCACGCTGAACACGTTCCTCCCGCACGAATGAAAAAACGCTGCTTTGTCCACCGTGACTGGACAAACGAACAGTAGGACAGTACCCTATTACAGATGAGTCGTGGTTCAGCTTGGAGAGTAATCCCCACTTTGTCACTATGGTGCTCCCGTTGGACTTGTACCGGACAAGGAGCCACAGCGCTGACATGCACTCATGTTCGGAATATCTGAGATTCTAAGTCCTGTTTGACCACTCGGATTTGGGGTTTTCATGAGTTCCCAAAATCGATTAAGACGACTGCTCGGATCGTTCCTTCGAAAGGGAACGACCGAATTCCTCTCCCATTTCGAGGCTGAATTCCAATCACGTCGTCGTCTACGGGGCGTTAAGTCCCAGTATTCCCTCTTCATTGGACATGTTAGTTCTGACGGTATGGTGCAACGGGTCCAGTATGGTTTTGTCAGCTACCTAGAATTCTTCCGGCTTGTATGGCCGTGGTCTATGGAACTCTTCTACCCCTGACGTTTGGTCCAAAGCTACGTTGGAAATCTTCGGAGGTGCTCCTGTTTGTGCTGAGTCCTGCCGAGTCAGTCGGCGAGACTCAACACAACCAGGAGCACCTCAGAAGATGTCCAAAGTATCTTCTGGCGAAACGTCAGGGATAGAAGAGTTCCATGGACCACGGCCATACAAACCGGAAGAATTCTCGGCAGCTGAAATATCCGGTCGTGAAAGCCTTCATTGTATGACGATGTTGTCAGTTCTCTGTTCTTTGACTCCTTCGTACTAAGAGCACATATTGCACTGTTCGTGTTTCCTAGTAGTGCTGTAAAGCCTGCAGTCTAAAGGAATAACAACGTGATGGTAACTCTGGACCTGATTTCCACATCACGAATAACACTGTTCGACCAAATTTGACTTGTTTGGTGGACCAGTGACTGCAGCACGGCTACATGAGGTATCTAAAGTGACAATTTCGCTCGTTGCACTCTAAAACCTAAGGATACACAGGATGCTCTAACAAGGGAACCTCCCCATCATACCCTCCTCAGTTCTAGTTATAAGTTGGCACAGTGGATAGGCCTTGATAAACTGAATACATATCAATCGAGAAAACAGGAAGAAGTTGTGTGGAACTATGAAAAAATAAGCAAAATATACAAACTGAGTAGTCCATGAGCAAGATAGGCAACATCAAGGATAGTGTGAGCTCAGGAGCGCCGTGGTCCCGTGGTTAGCGTGAGCAGCTGCGGAACGAGAGGTCCTTGGTTCAAGTCTTCCCTCGAGTGAAAAGTTTACTTTTTTTGTTTTCACAAAGCTATGAACTGTCCGTTCGTTCATTGACGTCTCTGTTCACCGTAATAAGTTCAGTGTCTGTTTTTTGCGACCGCACCGCAAAACCGTGCGATTAATAGACGAAAGGACGTGCCTCTCCAATGGGAACCGAAAACATCTGATCGCAAGGTCACAGGTCAATCGATTCCTCCACAGGAAAACACGTCTGATATATTCTATACGACACTGGTGACGGCATGTGCGTCACATGATAGGAATATGTAGTCGACCCACCTAGCTTGTAGACTTGGCGAATGGGTAAAAAGATTCTTCTACCTTTCCCGATGTAGGTTTTCTTGTGGATGTGATAATCACTCCCAAAAAAGTGATGAAAACATAAGAGTTTGTGACAAACTGCAACAAATGAATGTAACAGTTGCACAGTCGAACAGTTTTCCTTGTGCCCCGCCAAAACATATGTTTTTACCTCGCATCGGATGGACGGACAGACAGATAATAATTGTCTGAAAATAAAAAATTAAACTTTTCACTGGAGGGAAGACTTGAACCAAGGACATCTCGTTCCGCACTGTGCCAACTTATATGTAAATCTGAGGGTGGGTACGACAGGGAGGTTCCCTTGTAAGTAGGCGTGTGCCAATACTGCCACAAAGTACTATTTCTCTCTTTCAGAGGAGCCCTCGTCCAGCGACGGGGATGCCCTCCGACGCTATTCCAGTATGCCTCGATAGTGTATTCTTTTCACGTGGCATATTGTTAGGTCATGTTGCGGGACTGTGTATAACACGTAATCTAAGACAACTGCGGTGTTCCAGTTAGTGTCGCATAGTGATTGCTGTCGCTGTTGTACTAAAGGAGGCTGAGACTGAATGTGCTGGTGTTGGTTTGTGTTGCAGGGCAAGTCGGTGGTGCGGCCCGTGGCGTGTCGGCCGCTGCCGCTGGCGATGGGCGCCGCCTCGCGCCTCGCCGGCGACCGCTACGGATCGACGCCCGTGCTCGCCAGGCCCGGCTCCCAGCTCACCCTCTACGGCAGTCAGTAGCCCACATATTCTCTCTCTCTCTCTCTCTCTCTCTCTCTCTCTCTCTCTCTCTCTCTCTCTCATGCCCCCTGTACTGTAACAAACACAATCCAGGAGTGAAACTCCCTGGCAGATTAAAACTGGCAAGTGCTCTACCAACTGAGCTACCCAAGCACGATTCACGCCCCGTCCTCACGGCTTTACTACTGCCAGTACCTCGTCTCCTACCGTCCAAACTTTACAGAAGCTCTCCTGCGAACTAACACTCCTGAAAGAAAGGATATTGCGGAGACATGGCTTAGCCACAGCCTGGGGGATGCTTCCAGAATGAGATTTTTACTCTGCAGCGGAGTGTGCGCTTATATGAAACTTCCTGGCAGATTCATGACGCACACTCCGCTGCAGAGTGAAAATCTCATTCTGGAAACATCCCCCAGGCTGTTGCTAAGCCATGTCTCCGCAATATCCATTCTTTCAGGAGTGCTAGTTCGGCAAGGTACCGTGAGGGCGGGACGTGAGTCGTGCTTGGGTAGCTCAGTTGGTAGAGCACTTGCCGGCGAAGGGCAAGAGTCCAGAGTTCGAGTCTCGGTCCGGCACACAGTTTTCATCTGCCAGGATGATTGAAAATCTCATTCTACAATCCAGGAGTGTTCTCTGGCCGTTATTGCGATTTATTTTGACGATGTTAACATTGGCAGTAGTTAAAGTTGAAAAATTTATTTTACAGAAAGTGAAACTGTAATGTCGATTGTGCTTTTAATGCTAAATTTTCGTCTTCCTGTTTTGGATGGCGCACATACCAAGCGTTAAAATTGATAGCTTAAGTAATGCTCTTTGGTGACACAGTCAGCTACGAGAATGCACAAAGAAATCTAACTGCGAGAATTCTCAGAAAATCACGCCCGCTCTGAAACTTACTGTTTTGCAAAATCTGACTACGAACTTTGATGAAAAACTTAATACTTCGGAATTAATGGTGGCCCCTTAATACTAACTGGCTGAACTGGGTCGCACTGGATAACGCCGTGCAAACTGCTCTCGTGGCTGCAGCGCGTCTCGGTAATACAGCTGCAAAATCTCACTACTGAGATACGCAAAGGTGCAGTGCTTTCCCTAAAAACGCTGCTTTCGTCCTTGGTTCATAATTTTTTGTGATGGTTTTAAATAAATTGAAAATGAATCGATTCTTAGGATGTGGACAATGACTCTGGCTTAAATGAACTCAATAGAAATCGCGTATCATTTGTCTTAATAACATTTAATGAAACTTTAATAGTAGTTAAGCTTCCACTGAAATCACGTAACTATAATCCAAGAGTTAATAAAAATTAAACTTCACAAGTATAATCTTTCCTTAAGCAATATCTCAAGTATACTTAAATCCATTTCTCTTAAAATGATCGATAAATCCTAACAGAAAAATGAGAAGTAAAAATAATCTTGATCTGGATGTCTGAGGAACCAACAATGATGCATTATCAAACTGCTGCCGCAAATAAAGCGGACTTAATCATTACCTGTAATCCCTTCTTCGCAAATGATGTAATGGTACCAATGTAAATACTGTTATTTTTCCCTCTACAATAAATCTTCCATCAGTCCATAGTATAATTCCGAGAAATTTCCGTCGTTTCCTCCTTACTGCTACTAAACCAAAACTCGTCTGCTCACACCTAATATCAACGCTCAGCTGCCCCTCCCCACCACTGAGGTCGAGAACTGCCATGCTGCAAAATCGCCTTTTCGTGTATTGTGACCGTTCGTCTTTCAGTGCTCAGAAATTGCTTTCGACAAGGATATCATGTGAATGTTTCCGTTGGTTTCAGTAGCTTCGAAAACATTCTGTTCCACCACCTTGACTGTGTTCGAAGCGAAAATCAGCGTTGTTGAAGCCCTGAACCCATTCTGAGCACTTTCTACCACTATTAGGTGCCTCACTATACGTATTATCCAGAACTTTTTGAGCCGCAGATCTAATGTTAAATCAGAAAATTAAGACTTCCCTTAAAAGAGAGACTTGGTGTTGTAAGTTGATGTACACTGAAACGTCAAAGAAACTGGCATAGGCATACCTATTCTAATACAGAGATAGGTAAACAGGCAGAATACGATGCTGCGGCCGGCATTGCAAGTGTGTCTTGCAGATGTTAGATCGGTTACTGCTTCTACAATGCAGGTTATCAAGATTTAAGCGAGTTCGTACGTGGTTTTACAATCGCACGAGCGATGGGACGCAGCATCTCTGAGGTAGCGATGAAGTGCGGATTTTCCCGTACGACTATTTCACGAGTGTACCGTCAATATCAGGAATCCGATAAAACGTCAGATCTCAGACTACGTCGCTGCGGAAAAAGATCCTGCAAGAATGGGACCAACGACGACTGAAGAGATTTGTTCAACATGACAGAACTGCAACCCTTCCGAAAATTGCTGCAGATTTTAGTTTTGGGCCATCAACAAGTGTCAGCGTGCGAACCGTTCGATGAAACATCATCGATATGGGCTTTCGGAGCCGAAGACCCACTCGTGTACCCTTGATGGCTGCACAGCACAAAGCTTTACGCCTGGCCCCGACCCGTCAACACCGACATTGGACTGGTGATGATTGGGATCATGTCGCCTGGTCGGACTAGACTCGTTTCAACCTATATCGAGCGGATGAACGTGTCCGGATATCGAGACGTCATGAATCCACGGGCCTTGCATGTGAGCAGGGGACTGTTCAAGCTGGTGGAGGTTCTGTAATGGTGTGGGGCGTGTGCAGTTGGAGTGATACTGGACCCCTGGTACGTCTAGATACGACTCTGACAGGTGACATGTACGTAAGCATCCCATCTAATCACCCTCATCTATTCATGTCCATTATGCATTCCGAAAGGCTTGGGCAATTGCAGCAGTACAATGCGACACCCGAAACTTTCAGAATTTCTCAGAGTTGCTCTAGGAACACGAGTTTAAACACTTCCGTTGCCCACCAGACTCCCCAGATATGGACATTATTGAGAATATTTCGGACGCCTTGCAGTGTGCTGTTCAGAAGAGATCTCCACCCACTCGTACTCCTATGGATTTATGGACAGCTCTGCATGATTCATGGTGTCAGGTCCCCCAACACTACTTCAGACATTAGTTGAGCCCATGCCACGTCATGTTGCTGCACTTCTGCGTGCTCGCGGGGGCCCAACACGATATTAGGCAGGTATACCAAACAATTACTTCATGATTCAACCAGAAATCGACTATGGTTTTGTTGCCGCTATGTTTACAAATGGTTAAACTTACTGTATGGCACTTACGACCTACCAACTGCACCATCAACCACCGCGACTGTCTTGTAATACAAAATGGTGGAAGCAAAATTGTAGACCCAATAAATTCACGATGTGCAGAGTTTTGCGCTCGTTCAGTGCTGCTGTGTTCTTGCAATGAAAATGCTCATCTGTGGGTGATGACATTTACACATGTCGGAGGATTTTAAAGTTTGACATGTGTCAAAGTAAACTCTTTTGAACCATCACTAAGTAACAGCTTTAAGGCCGAAATTGCAATTCTCGACGTTAAACGGCGACTATGACGTTCTTTCAAAAATTCTATCTTTGTGTGAACCCAAAACATGAAAGTTAAACAATATAAAATTTGCGTACAAAAACAATGAAGCACCCACGAGATACGGGCGGATGTCAATGTAACTTTCTCAGTGAAACGTAAACACCACCGCCTGGCATGTAAATGATTAAGTTGTAATTCTCTGAGATGGGTTCTCGTATTTAGTGTGGTTACCAGGCCTAGTGGGCTATGTAAAGGATACGAACGGTATCACAGACGTAGAATGATCTCTGTTGAGGTCTGAAGATGACGCGTACTCCTGTGAGCCATATGATCATCATCTGACAATTTTAAAGGGGCCTCAGTGTGGGTCTCCATTTGGCCGGCTGGTCGAATCGAGCGATATATA